>NW_027526407.1:129333173-130028173 GCF_048455015.1 Haemaphysalis longicornis
AGCTGGCGTATAAGTTTTCCTGTACGTGCGGCAAAACTAGGTTGGATAATATACCTTGATCATATAATAAAAACTGCGACGTACAGGGCAGAACAATAGCGTGAATAAGGCACTGGTAAGTACGCACGAAAGGAATGGAACTACGGTACATTCAGCAATGAAGTAATTGTGTGCTCATTTCTTCCGAATAAAAAGAAGCCCCCGCCAAATATTAAAAATACCACCTGACAGCGCTCCAACCCCCATCATAAAGCAGCGTCTGCAAATATTCTGATTTAAAGCAACTGATTTGACTGTCACCACGTATGAAAAGATCACCACCTTCTTTCGGATGTGCATAAGAGGCCGCAGAAATAACAAGTATTGATGGGAGCGTATGGCAAAGACGCACAAACTTGCTCGCAGATTCTTCTTTCTTTTTTTTCTGAAGTCTATTCCGGCTAAATCAGGCGCAGCCTGTTACTGCGCACTGCGTTATGGTGGCGGCGGTAGCGTTGTCACGTGGTATTTTTTTATACATTCGCGAGGGTTTCTTTTTCAGTAAGAATAAGTAGGTACGAAATTCGTTCGTCGCTGAAAATACTGCAGTTAGATTACTCCCGTGGGTACCAAGACGTACCTTATTGACAATTCAATGACGACGACAGTATTTCTCGAGTTAGATAATTACTTATTATTACCTATTTTAAATCTCAGTAACCAAAAAAGCAGGGTACTAATGTACTGTACTGCTTATGCGCTAAGTTTTCTTTGAGTAACCACATTGCTCTTTTTAAATATTTTGCTGCACTATAGCTGGGACACCCCTGTCTATGTCGGTGCCCGTCCTTGCGTGCGTGCGTGTGTGCGTGCGTGTGTGTGCCTGTGTGCGTGTGTACGTGTGCGTGCGCGTGTTTGTGTGTGTGCGTGCGTGTGCGTGCATGCGTGCGTGCATGCGTGTGTGTGCGTGTGTGTGTGGGTGTGTACGTGTGTGTGCGTGTGTTTATTTCTGTCTGTGCTTGCTTGTGTATGCGCGTGTGCGCCTGTGTGTGCGAGCGTGTGTGCGTGTTCGCGGATTTGTGTGCGTTAGTGTTTGAGTTTGTGTGTGTGTGTGTGTGTGTGTGTGGGTGCGTGTGTTTGCGTGTATGCCTGTGTGCTTTCGTGCGTGCGTGGGTTTGTGTGTGTGTGCGTGCGTGCGCCTGTGTGTGCATGTGTGCGCGTGTATGTATGTGCGTGCATTTGTGTGTGTGCGTTCATGCACGCACGTTTGTGAGCGCGGATGTATGCGCGTGTGCTCGTGTTCGTGTGTGTGCGCGCACGTGTGTTTGCGTGTGTGTGGGTGTGTGTGGGTGTGTGCGTGCGCGAGTCTGTCTGCGTGTGTTTGTCCGAGTGTGTTCGTGTGTGTGTGTGGGCGCCCACGCGTGTGTGTGTGTGTTTGTGTGTGTGCGTGTGTGTGTGTGTGCTTGCGTGCGTGCCTGTGTGTGTGCATGTGTGTGCGTGTGTTTGCTTGCATGCGTGTGTGCGTGTGCTTCTTTCCGAAATATTTTTAATTGCGAGTTGTGTTTTATTCAGTGTACTTTCTTGTGTTCATTTCTTAGTGCATTACCCAGCAAAAGTGGATCTCTAGGGTTACAGAGTGGATCTCTAGAGGAGGCAAGTGTGGCAGGGGGCGACAGAAAGTTAGATGGGCCGATGTGATCAAGAAGTTTGCGGGGATAAATTGGTCGCAGTTAGCGCAGGGCCGCCGGGGTAATTGGAGAATAATGGGAAAGGCCTTTGCCCTGCAGTGGGCGTAGTGATGATGACCGACCAAGATATATATATATGCTGCCTACACTGCCTGTCTTACGTTTTGCACGGATGCTGAGCTTGCCTAAAGTAATTAAATTTCAGTCTGCTTATTTTTTGCAAAAAGCAGATGGACTTTGCCTTCTGACCTTTGAAGTTTGTAATGTTTGCAAATTTTAAAATTTGCTGCGCTTAGCTCTTGTCTTTTGGCTTTTCATGTCTATGATATACTTCTGCTAATTCTACTTCGTGTTGTAAATTACGGGCATAAACGTACGCTGCGATTGTTCCCGCTACCACGCAAGTTCAAGAGCATTCCACTATTTGGATAACATCAGCGAGTAATTAAACAAACCTGTTGCCGATGTTGAGAATTGTAAGATGGACCTCGGTATACAACGCAGTTTTAGCGCACAAACGCACATCAAGCACTTCAGCAGTTTTTTAACATTCTATGGTACAATAAAAAGAAGAGAAAACCGCAAATGCAACACGAACCTTGTATTAGCGCTTCAACGAGAATTGTTACAAAAATAATCTATAAAAGCAAGTATAAGAGGCCACAGTTTTTTGCACATGTAGAGGTCCGGGCACATACAATTTAACAATTGATGAAAAGGCCGTAATGTGTACCGTGACTAATGTTGTTGGTAAATTGTTGATAGTCGACATACCAACAAATTTCGCAGCACGTTTGCCGCAGTTCTTGCGCACTTTAGCATCAATGATTGCTTCTAGCAAAGAAATGGGTGTTGTTTGTGTTAATGAGATGCTCCCATAACAAACGTTTGATGTATATATGGTTACCAATGCGTTGGTGCCGAAAAGAAGCCAGATCTTTCATGAATCGTTCGTTAACCCGAAGCACACTTTGGGTAAAGTAGAGGGGCATGGAATGAGACCAACAATAAATAATCGTAAATTTTTGGGATGCCTGATTTTGCAGCCTTTCAATAGGTTAAAAATAAGAGGTATATGCGTTCCCCTGCGATGAAATGCCGCACAATGAGTTCACGCATAGTATCTTTATAGGATAGCACGTGGGTGAAAATAGGGGCTAGCAATTATAAGTATTTGAATTGCGGAAGCGACCTGTATAGGCAATGATAGTTCTAACACTAAAACGTCTTTTCTTGAGCAACGCCGAGCAAGTTTGTGGTATCAGGTAGAGAAATAAACAGTTTTTCGAGAGCTAACGCGTAGTAAGTAGGGTTTTTTGTGCACGAAAATCTTAGAAACGAAGATTTCGTTGGATTTATTTAAAGACGCTTATGGCACACCATTAAAAAAAAACCACCTCCCCGAAGGTGATCGTGCGGAAATGCGAATGCATTGGGTGCACCGATGAGTGCGCTGCGGCAAGCAGTCACGGAGAGAGGCGTGCGCTCCACTGCATTTATATACATTTTCCGAGCGCAGTGAGCAGAGAGAAGGTAAGCGGAGAGGAGAGAGAGACGCGCGCAACACGCCGGCCCCGCGCGCGAGCTCTCACTCCCGCCGAGCTCCGCGATGCGAGCGCCCTCACACGCCCGAGCGCGGCCCTCCTCTCCACTCACTCTCCGCTACTCTGCCCGAGCTCCGCGATGCGAGCGCCCTCACACGCCCGAACGCGCTCCTCCTCTCCCCTTGCCCTCCGCTACTCCGGCCCGAGCTACCACCTGCTCCGGTTGCTAGGCGCGCCACAGCTGTTGCTATGGGCGAGGAGGAGCGCGGCGAGATAACACCTGCGGGCGCACGCCGATGGAGCACGACAACCCCCGACTAAGAAATGCATTCGCATTTAAAACGTTTCCTCACTTCCACTTCTATCTCTGCTGAATCTCAGGGGCGGGTTTATGTGATTTAAAATGGCGGTATTGTCGGCCTATATAGGGATTTTTGAATGTGCAATGATAGCAGGCAAGTCATTATAAATAAAAAAAAGGGTACAGGACCTACTAAGGGGCTTTTGGAACACCACTGTTGATTGATTTAAAAGAGGAAGGTGTGCAATTGATGAACACAATTTGCGAGGGCTTCAGTGAATAATTACGAAGGAATTCCGAGAGGTCCCGGAATGCTATATTCTTCAAGATGATATAACAAAATATGCTGGTACATTTTTTAAAGGCATCGATTATGTCAATGAACACATCAGGAAAGAGTGAGCCGTCGCCTATAGTCTTCATAAATTTGTCAGTAATACTTGGTTTGGTAGAGTACCGTGCTGCGAAACCAGAATGGTGGGAACATTTTAGGCTAAATTTCAGGATATGAGACACCACTCGTGAGTAAAAATTTTTAAAAATACCCAAAGAATATATAACTGGCGGTACCTGGCGATGCATAAACGATCACTTATTTTAAAAAACTCTGGTCATTTTACCGAAGTCCAGATAAACGTGAAAAACGCCAACTTTCAACAACTTGATAATTTTTTTAGAAAATGGAAGAGTTTTTTAGACACAGTTATTACTTTTGTTGAATGTAGTCTTCGCAAGGTCTGTTTGCATTAGAGAACTTTGTTTTTTAGGAATCCCCTTTGTTTTTATACCTAAATCCTAGTCTCTGTTCTGGAGTGAACTGTATATTCGTTTGTAGTTTCCGTTTAACACGACCACGCTTCGTCGGTTGTTTTTATTGGACCAGTCTGGATTATCTGGCTGTAAAAGTTTTGGGATTGCATTGGCGGAAGCACAAAAGAGCCAGTTGACAAGAGAAGAAAACCAAACCCTCGTGTGAAGTGGTACAATCAACTGATTTTTAATCAACAACATTGTTTATACACAAAAGCATGATGGTGAATTTATTAGAGGATGATATCATATACAGTCAAATCCACTTATAACGATACCGCTTATAACAATATATCGGATATAACGATGGACAACGATTGCACCGTCCAATTTTGTATGCTTTCTATGGTAAAATAACCCGCTTATTACGATGCTCCCGAGCCGCGATATCGGATATAGCGATTGAATCCGCTTACCGCGCGCTCCGAAAATGCGAGCTGCTGCCGGCGCTGGCGCCGGCACTCGGCGCCGACAGCACGCGACGCGCCTTGCATCCCGTCCACCCCTCAGAAAACGAGTCGACTGCGCCAAGCGAGAGGAGGAGCAGCTTTTCTTCCCGACTCCCCTCCCGGAGCCGCTGCTTTGGCCTCGTCCGCGCGTCCGGCCGAACCAACGTTCGGCTGGTTCGGCCAGTTCGGCTCGCACTGCTCGCAGCTCGGAAGTTTGCCTCCCCTTTTCTGCGCGCCGAACTGAGTGCTTTTTTTTCTCCGCATCTGCCTCCGTTCAACGTTTCACCAGTTTCACTGCAGAGTCGGACTGAACGTTCGGACGCCATGTCAAAGCTGACTGACAATGGCTTTTCTGCAAACGAGTAGTTGCACTACCTCACTTGCATGCTAATAAAATGTTTTGATCTCTCTTGTGGCTTTTTTTTTTCTCGACCCGCTTATAACGATTATCGGTTATAACGATGGGATTTTCTTGGCACTTGGATATTGTTATAAGTGGACTAGACTGTAGTCCTAAAGAATACTAGTGTGTTTTACGCCTTTTACTTCTTCGTCCTGTGTAAAGATCGCTGGAAGTATGAGTTCACCTAAAAGATAGCCTTAAAGCTATGCATTTGTCACTTGGAACCTTAAGAATTTTAGAAGCAATCGTAACGAGCCGATATATAGCGCGCTTCGTCTGTAGACAATGATACAGACGGAATGCTGATACAGTTTGTCAACTAATCTAGGCATTCCGGTGGCTCTTTAATTTCTCGAGCAGTCTGTTCTCGGTGTCTGTCAATTATGATACGCGGTTCAAAGCGGGGCCTGAAGCCGCACCGGAGACAATGCGGCCCCAGATGGTCACTAGCAGAATAACTACGTTGTTGTGTTCCCGCAGCCTTTAATAAGGCAATGGCCGGTTCGACTCACGTAACACTTGTTGCATACGTGGATCGGGAGCGAATTCACAACCTGCGCTACTTAAGCACAAACTTTAGTCGGTGCTGGTTATTGCACCTCTTCGCATGTGAAGCCTCACTGTTAACATTTCAGCAAAATCGCGAAAGCTGGCAGGTTGCCAGAAAAGCCACTGTTTCTCCTGAATCCTAAGTGATTTTCTTTATTCTGTCAGAGATCCCATGCATGAGGGAATGAAGGTCATGTTAGATTTTTATTTCTGGATTCTCTTTCGTGGGATTCTTGTGAGCCGTGCTTTCGAAGTTTCTTCACAGCCTCACTGAAATTGGGGAAAAAAACATAGGTAACCCATCGCGCCTTCCCGAGGAGTTGCATTCGACTTGGGAAGCTGTCGTGGACGTCATGGTGACAGAATGTTCGGATGGCATTCTTGGAGCAAACCCTAATGATAGCTCTCCTTGCCCGCTTAGAGGGTGCAGAACCAAAAGGCGATAAAGGTTTGCTGCCGTTCGAATCATACGTCCACGAAGTATTCCCTCGGGAAAATAAAAGCTTCATATGCCCGAACTTGAGTTTTTCCTGAACTGGCGCTTCATTTGTAACACGCAGCGGTGCCCTGGACGCTGTAAAAAGGTCCAACACGTGGCTTTTACCCTGTACAAAGCACCCTGTTGTGCGTCCAGAAGCAGAAGGTATCACCTACGTACGGAAAATTTTAGAGATACTCCCGTCTTGCATTTTCTTATCTAAACATCTGGCACTTCTTGTTTAACTAAGTCGCTTATTTTCGGCGCAAAGCGCAATCCGAGGCATACACTGTATTTCTGGCGGTACACGTTTATTTAAAGGAAGCGTAAGTGGAGTTCAAATGTATGTTCAGCATGCCGGAGAACCACCGCACACTTAAAGCACAGTGATTTTGGAAACGCACACACGAATCTCAACCACCGTCTCCGCAACACACGAAGGGACCGAATGATGTGGCAAGGAGTAGTACAGGACCTGAACATCAAACGAGCAAGCGATGAAGCATCGGGAAGTGTCCTGTTTCAAAAATGAAATAACGTCATCAAATTCGGTTTCCAAAAATCGGTTAATTGCAGGCAATAGTTTAGTATTGTTTGCAAAAAATGCACCATCATCATGCACCACATTCCGAGTCTATAATTCGTATTGGGCAATAAATCTTGTCAGTTGTCGAAATAACGATATTGGCAAGCAGAGGGACCCATCACTGTCGAACACTATCCTGTGCATCTCCAGGTTAAATTCCTTGCACATGTTTTTTTTAGTGGTTTTTAACTTGTTTAATGGTCATCTTGCCTTAGCTTTCAAAACCAGAGGTCTAGGTAAGATCGGCTTTCAACCTAAACACTGCGTAAGGAAGCAGCGCGAAGCCTACCTCCTTGTCAGAGGTTAGAAGGGTGATGTGTCGTTTGTTAAAATAAGTAACAAAATTTGTTCTTACCGCTAGCCCTGATGCGTGTTCAACCTCACAGCAAAACGTCAAAGCCTTCCGACAAGTACCTGTCACGTTCCGGGTAGGCGTAAGGCATGGGGACGCGTTTCCCAAAGCCCAGGAGCTCTTGCGGTGTGCGTCTTGGTTCGGGAGCAAATTAAAAACTTTTCCTTAGTACTTGGAAAACATTATCCCGCAGTGTCACATTGCCAACGTTGTGCATGTAGCCACATTTAGAGAGAGGTCTGGTTAGAATGGAAGTACGCAGTTTCTGGAAACTATCTGTAATTGTTTCTGTAACCAAAAATAAAAAGGCTGCCTGTTTGACCCTATTTTTGTACAGGAATCGGGTGAAGTATTTGAATTGTTGAAACGCAACAGTGCCCGAGGCTTCTATCCTGGCTCAATCGATGTGTAGGACCTGCACAACTCCTTGCCGGATGATATGTTCGCTGCGTGTTTTAAAGACGCAGTGGATGAGGACGGTGCGGTGCGTTTCAAAAATGAGTCCGCTTTGAGTGTGCGAGGGTTCCTCGACCAACTGCACATGCATTTGAACACCCCTTACGATTCCTTTGAAGACAAAGTGTACCGGCAGAAAACCGGTGTGTGCATATGATCGTGCGTTGCGCCGATTCTCAGTAATTTTGTTGTAGCAAAAATTTATGTAGTTTTAGATGAGACATTGCAAGACCGGAACATCCCGAGTATCGTAAAACATTCCGATACGTGGATGAGTATCTTGCACCACTGGAGGCAAGACAGGGTGCTTTGGAAAAGGTAAAAACTGACGTGTTTTACCTGACTAAAGAGTGCATGACGCCGCTTCGTGTTATAAAAGAAGCACGAGCGCTGCCAACTTAAGTTTCTTAATATTGCACCAAACCTTGGATTGGATTTGTATGTGTATGCTTTTGCTTCTACCGCCGGGCTGCGGCGGGCTGTGTTTTCCGTATCTTAACTGAAGTGCAGGTTCCTTTTATTCTTTATTGTGCTGCACGGGTTATATCGATGTAAATGGGTTGTTCGGGAAACACCAGCGCCAAAGATAAATGCCCGTAGAGCAGACGCCGGGTTATTCGATTGGGCGACACCAATCGCCCGCGTACGTCACTTTTCTCACTCCTGCGTCGCCGCCTCTGTAGTCTTTTAGTTCTTAGGAGAGGACAAGTCCACTCAAATAAACTTTTTTTGCCTAGAAGACAACTGCGTCGCCTTTGGTTTTGTGACAATATCAAGATTTAATGTTCACCAGACCATACCTGTTTGACTTATGAACCAACGGGCAGCAAAGTATTATTACCTTTTGTTTGTCCCACTGTGAGCAGGTGAATACAGCTGTCATTAGGTGTGCTACAACCATGCCCTTCGAAAATAGCCTTAGCATAACGTCCACGAGAGCTTACAAACCCAAACACAACGCGTCCAGGAAGCGGGATGCACTAGGCGTTTTGTGCTTCGTTTTACCAAGGCTGTCAAATGAACTCGGAAAGCACAGCTCACTGAAATCCCAAGGAAGCAAATACAGAATTGAAATAATTATATAACCGTCATTCCACACATGCATGGCTCTCTCATAGGCGAAAGAAAATCACCCAGGATTCCGCAGTGACAGTGGTTTTTTCTGCCACCTACAAGCTTTCACCACTTTGAGAATTGTTAACACAGCGTCTTCACGTGCGAGGAGGTGCCATTACCAGCAGAGAGAAAAGTTTGTGCCTTAGGTAAAAGGTGTTGTGTACGCGCTGCCCCTCAACCCATTCCGCAAGCGTTACGTCAGTCAAACAAGCCACTGCCGTAATAAAAGGCTGCGTGAACACATCCACAACGTATCAAATGCTGCTAGTGGCCATCTGGGCTCGCATACCCTCGGGTGCGGCTGTAGGTCCCGTTTTGAACAGTTCAGCCTCATAATCCCAGACAGCGAGCAGACTGCCTGAGAAATCATTGAGCCGCGGGAATTCCTAGATTAGGTGAGGACTGTATCAGCGTTCCCTGTCTATCGCTGGAAACAAATAAACTGCACTATCTACCCAATCTTTGGGAGTAGTGTCTTAAGGTTCCAAGTGGCAAGGTATAGATTTTAAGGCTATCTTTTGAGGCACCCTGATATGTTAGTGGGTTACAGTGACCACAAAGCTAGTGTATATAATGTGTGTTGTTTCAGAAGAACAATTCAGTTGGTAGTAGCACTTCGTGTCATCTATTTCTTGCTTTGTTCTCTTGTCCCAGTCTTAAAATGCGTTTCCGCAAATGCAATGTATTACCAATTCGCCCAAGCTTTCGTTTTGCTTGTTTTGAGATGTATATAAAGCCTTTTCCGCAATAGTATGGTAGTTTATGTTACTGAATACATAAAAGTGTTTCTTTTCGCAGTTTAATAGTGGCTGTTCAGTCTCTTAATTTTAAAGTGGCCTTTCAACAGGCAATAACTGGTGCCGCAAAAAGGTCAAGCATTTCCCCTCAGAAAGCTTTGTAGGCACTCTCGTATTTGTCCCTATATTTTCCAAAATACACCCGAACTAGTTTTAGAGTATTCCACAGCGTTTGCACCGACGTCGTTGATTGACTGGAAATCGAATCGAAGCAACAAGAATGAATACGGCTACATCCGGAAGACCGTGCAAGCTTTAGAGTTTATTTGATTGCATGAATTAGAAGCTACGCAATGGTGAGTGACAAACTCGGCAACCAATGAAGTGCATCTACGACTTTTCTGTTTTTTTTTAGTTTACTGTGGTAAAGACGAGTTTTATTGTTCACTATTGCGATGCATGGCCACCATTATTATCGAAATAATGAGCATAAACAGCGCAGACGGCCCCCACGCATTTTATTGTGATTACATTTTCACTGCATAGTTAAAGTGCGGCAATTGTGAGCCAAGACAAAACAAAGCACAAACCTAGGGTGCTATTCCAGAAGGTCCAAGTTCTACCTACTACCGAGTTTGTAGCTACTCGGGTTGTGAAATTAGTAATACTGGAGCATCCGATGCACCTCCACCGAAAACTTTACCGCGAGAAGTTACCAGACGCCGGCCGTCTGGCACCATCTGGCGTACACGAGTGAAACCGGTGCAACTTCTCAATAGCGATTGAAACCGGCCCTGTAGCAGCGGCAATGTATCGAGCGCGCTGGAAAACTCAATCGCGATTGCGTGGCAAATTCAGCGAGCCGCTTTTGGACCCCTTACATTGATAAAGGCTTAATGAACTACCCCACTACAACTATAGAAACCCCATAGTGGATGTTGGCCACTCCCAGTGGAAGGAGGTCCGTTTTAAAGCAAAGGTTTCTAGCTCTACCAGCAAGCGGTTCTTTCGTGACGTGTGGGACAACAAACTCCCAACACGTCGTAGGCGGGGGTTTACGGAGGGAGGGGGAGCGAGTGGCTTGCACCCAGGGAGCACAATATAGATTCCGCGGTGAATTTACCCAGCGTTTCCCTTGCAGAGGTGCCTCTTCGATGACGGGTGCGCCGGCGATACGGCTTTGTCATCTGCTTTAGCAACGTTTGTTTTGGGCCCGTTTTGGCTGAGCTTCGCGTTCATTGCGCACTTCCTTCACACGGCTTCATTAACTTGTTCAACACCACCTCCTGGGAAGCTCGAACCAGCGGAATTAACTGGCCGCATGGCAAAGATACGTTAAGGATTGGTTTGCAGGGTGAGAAAACAAAATGTACAAACAACATACAGAAGTCTGGCAGCAAGAGGAACGCTAACTTTTGCGGAATACTTGCCACGAATTGGAGCCTCTTTCCTAAATTGGTGATTAATAAGTCGGTTTTATTTTAAGAGTTATTACAAAAGCCGAAAGTTGCAACTGCATCTGATAAATAGCGAATATAAAAGTTCCCTCAGCTTTCTCCCAGTTGTCACACTTACTAAACTGACTAGTTTAAATCAACATAAATGGGAATCACTAAGCTCACAAGCCGATTGTTTCGGTGTTTTCACTTGTGTCGCGCGGTCTTGTAGCCCCAAGCTAGCACATCAGGATGGTTACGTTCCGCGGTTTCACCCTTCGGAAGGCGCTGCTCTGCGTTTTCTTTATTCCGACTCACGGCCGGGTTACTGCAGCTGCGCTCGCAGCTGTAGCCCGGCCATGGCCGACGCTGCTATGGTGTTCGGGACGCCGCCTGCGCGAATTTCATGTAACGGCTGGGGGAACCTTTGATTTGACTCTTTGTAGAGCCACGTGTGTGAAATGAAGAAACCCCGCATGGGCAGTTGTTGTGGGTGTTGTTTAGAGCTTTGCTTTCTAACCACCTCCACACAGAAGATAGCAGCCAGTTTGTTTTCTAAGTGTTCTGTTCTTCAACTCAAATGTATTTGCTATGTCGCTTCAGTGTAGACCCATTGCAGCTCTACCCAAACTCAAATCAAATAAGCAAAGGGGTTCACTCTAGCGACTATCCTTGCCCTGCTCTCGACAGTCTAATATCTCTTTTTTACTGATTCGTTCAGTGTACTGAGTGGGCGCTTATCATAAATTCTACAAGTTCAGCTCGTGAAGAGGGTGTTCGAGCATTGGTGAGTCCGTAATATACTTTATATTTGTGCCATTAGTGATCGACTATGTTTTCATGGTTTTAGAAGTAGGCTCCTTTGCGAAAATCGCATCGTCTTTGCCACTCCTAATGGCTCGAAAAACCCAGTTCTAAAGGAACACCCTCGCGATTGTGGCCCCATTGGCCTATAGCTTTTGTCGGTGGTAGCGGGCATCAAACGAAGACTTTGTAGCTACGACGCTACGCCATCGACAAAGTCGGCGCCATTGATAGGTGGGGCTTCTTTGGATACGCCACGCCCTTGGATGGCGTGACTGTGTTTATCATTAGATGTCGGAGAAAACTGGGAAATGGTTTTCCCCGTCTGAGTTAAATTTGTGAAGCTCGTGGCGGCCGCTTCTTTATTTATTGTTAATGGTCGCAATAGCAGGCATATTTCTACACCGACACATCTTTTAAACGGTGGAGACATTTTAGCTTGCTTTTATCTATAGAAAGGTACTCTTCATTGGCTTACAGTCCTCGTGTAAAAGACCCCCCTTTTCTCGTGCAAAAGACCCCCCTTTTCAACGTCTTCGAGGGGGCTTTCGCCATACGATTTTAGAGGAGCAAGTGTAGTGTGAGCTGGCGTAATATACGACGTGCATCAATCACGCGAGCACTGCTAGCGACCGAACCACCGAACGCCACGGGTCGGCAGTGAGCCGGTGTGTGTGCAGTATGGTCTCTGGAGACATGTTTCCAAGCATCATCATTATTTCATGTGGTTCGCCGGACATGCTTCCCGCCGAATCTACCACGCACACCACGCGTATCCGTCTACAGCCAAGCGTGCACTTCAGGTCGTCTGTTCGCAAAACCTTTTAAAGCGAGCGGTTGCATGACCTTCCATTTCATGTATCGTCACCACGGCAGCGGGGTTCCGTGTCGCACAGTTTTTGCGAAAACTTAACTCCTAAGATAACGTATGCGTATACATATATACAATCCACGGGGTCTGCTTTTTATCAGAGACGATCTCTACACATGTAAACAGGTTTTCTTCCGCGTCGGCGTTGCGTTTGTTTATTTTTATTTAGAGAAAGCTGAAGGCCAGGATTATTCCCAAGCAAGAGTAGGAAATTTATTGCATATTATATATATCAGCCAAAAGTAATTCTACACTCTTTACGAAACATCAACAAAAGTGACAGACACTTACGAAAAAGCTGCTATATTCATGTATGCAGATTCCGCCAAGTAGAGACAGTGGCAGGAACATTTTTTTCATTCGGATATTGTTCGCGGGAAAAATGAATATTTATAGGCGTTTGTGGGGGCGAACAAGGGGGTAAATTTAAAATGGTGGGGTTGCCTCGTAGACCGGTTGAAAAGTGGGGTAAAATCTGCAATTTGCAGTTGCAAAGATTGACGAGAAATTTTATTCGGTTGCTTCTTTTCCGAGATTCCAGCGTTGGAATTTGGTTGATCCGTATAAGTGTGATTGATGAATCATGTTTTCGATAGCGGTTATAGATAAAGCGAACATCTCACCTGATAATTTGCCCAAGTTTGCCAATATCTTTTTTTTTGTATGGGGATCCCAGACCACTGAAGCGTACTCAAGGCGCGATCGAAATAACGTATCGGAAGCCAACAATTTGACGTTGGGTGGAGAGTGTTTAAGTTTATTTTTTGTGAGCCCAAGTCTCTTTCTAGCCGACGCGAAAATATTATCACCATGAGTCGCCCAGCATAGGTTGCCAGTAATTGTCAAACCGAGGTATTTAAAGGTGCTTGTTAAGCTAACAGGGGCGTTGTTACATAACGTCGTCGTATTCTAGAGGATTCTTTTCATTAGTTATACGCATGAACACGTATTTATGGGGTTCAGTGTCATGCTCCACCGTTTGCCCCATATGAGCACGCCATCGACACATTCGTTCAGAAAAACATGATAGTTAACGTTTTTAACGCTTTCAAGTAGCAAGCAGTCACCTGCAAATAAGTTGATAATACTGTCCTGGATTACACAAGTTCTAAAATCATTTATATATTTCAAGAACAGTAGCGGCCCGAGTACTCTTCCTAGGGAAACCCCGCAAATAACGGGGAGGGCATCAGAGTGATAATTATTTAGGTGAACAAATCGGTTCCGCTGTTCATGTTACAATAAAATTAATTTAACAAGCGGACATAAAAAACCTAGTTTGGTTCAGTTTAAATATCAGTCCGGAGTGAGACATCTTGTCAAACGCTTTGCTAACGCCAGAAAAAAACGTCAATTGACCTGATGCATCTTAGACTGAAGAAAAGGAATGAATAGTGGAAATTAGTGGTGCAGAATAAGCCACTGCGGAAGCCATGCTGTTAGGGGGGAGAATGTTGCGCGTATGTAGGAAACCAAGTATGTAGTTAGCGATTACGTGTACTATGAGCTTACACGAAGCGATTATCATAAATATAGGCCGTTAAACTGGCAGCAATGCGTTATCCCCATTTTAAACACCCGGGACCAAACGAGTGATGCGCCAGTCAGAAGGGACAATGCCAGTTGAAAAGTACAAACGAGAAATAGCAAACACAACGCGAGATAATGATTCAGCTTAGCGGCGCAGAATGGCATTAGGAATGTTTCCAGACCGCCGCAACATTTTTGAATCACAGTTTATTAGCATCGAAAGACCCGTTATAATGTTATAATATATACGCTCATATCAACCATGTTAAAACTAGATATGTTATAAGGAGGAGACCTTGAAAAAACCGAATAAAAGTATACATTGAATTCCTTTGAGAGTTACAGTTTGCCGGAAACGACATTTCGCCTAATTTATTACATTCAAAGTTTTTTTTTTGTTATTAGAGCTGAGGTGGCACCAGATTTTTGATGGATTAGTTTTTAGAAACTGGGCTACAGCATTGAAGGAGTAAAATTTCTTGCTTGCGTTGAATATCTGAGAAAGCAATACTTTAATTTAGAGAGGTTTCTATTAGTTCCACGTTTTTTTATTCAATTATTTTTCGTACCATTTGAATTATCTCTCGATTGAAGCAAAGATTCGCCTTCTGGTTTTTTGTTTCGTTCAGTACAAAATTTTCAATGCAGAAATGGGGAACAAGCTTAAACGTGTCCCACATATAACTAACATAATTCCACAAAAGCCATCAAAAACCAGAAAAAGGTAATCGAGAATGCATTCGTCGCTTGCGTGAAAAACGTATTTAACTAATTTGTGTTTCTGTTAATGTGGGAGCGCCAATTGTTTATATGGCACGTAAAAACCACAAGTTTGATGTCAGATAAACTGTTCTGGACCATTGCATTTTCATCATGAGGGCTCCTAAATGAAAGACTAGTCCTCAAGTGAATAACGCGTTTAGCTTTTCACAGGTAGTGGTATTAACGGCTTGGACAAGGAATAATGCTGGCATAGTTTCAGAGACTGTATGGTGAGTACTACAGGGCGATAATAATTTTATCTAACCAATGCTAGGTAAATTCAATTCACCGGCAATTACAAACAATTGTTCCAGAACTTTAGAGCGGGATCATAAAGTTTAGGCAAGAAATTTGGATTAGAAGAGGGACCTCAATATACAGCAAATATATTACGCGGAGACTTTCGTGGTCCTGAATTCGGTCAAGTGGGGCAACGCGTATTTCCTTCTTTAAAATAACGGCAACGACCCCGCCATGCGACGGTTGGTCTCTTCGATACACCTTGAGTAAATTGGGCACTGTATCTTCATCTGAAGTGTCAGTGTGAAGTCATGTTTCCTTTACGATAGTTACATGGGGGTCGTGGGTTATAAAAATACTCCCAATCCCGGTGGTTGTGTTAATGATGCTTCTTGCATTGATATTTAGCAGCCGGAAACATCGTGGGAAGGACGATAGTAATGTCACGGATTTTCGGATGTCATGCTCGCAGACGTGATCTGTACTCGTGCATTGGTTTTAAAATTTCATATACAACTGTCGTCATCGATGCCCTGCTTTTTTTAACGAGATAGAACTCCTTTTCACTGCCTTTGTTAGCTTTTGAACTCTTCCACAACAGTTTGTGCTTTGAAGTGTAAGTCTAGAGTAATCATTTAAAATAAATATGTTGCTGCTTTTAGGTTTTTTGCATTTTTTAGGATGACTTGTTTTTATGATATTCCTGCCGGACTAGGATGACTGGGTAATTTCCTAACCATTTCTGAAGTCGGTAAATTCGACTAGTCGAGTGGCTCTCTACGTTAGGCGGTTTTTGAGCACATCATCTGGTACCTTCTTTTTTGATGACTCTTCGGTTTCATCTTTTTCTTGGGAAAGACATACAAGACAAAGTTTACTGGCGGCTTCAGTCTTCAATGTAACCTAGGTTTTCAGACTTGTGTGGAACGAATGATTCAAGATATTTTAGACTGAATATGAACACAGTCAAATTGGGAGATTGGGGAAACCAGGCCCTGCAGAAGATTCTCAAATTCACTAACTTTTGAGCAAAGGGCTTGCAACGTATTTTTGTTCACAGCTTGTGGTGCTTTCATCTCGGTAATGAATTTAAGAATGATCTTTTGTCTGTTCAGAACTTCAGCAATATGGGGCCAGGGCTTGACTCAACATCCCCGCAAATGTTGTTTGCTAACATGATAAAACTCACTTATAATCCGCAAACGAGTCAGTAGGAATGACACAATAATAATAAACCTATTACTCGATTTTACACCGCAGGGTGCAGAACTAACCTGAACAAAGAGAGGATTAGGCCTGGTAAACATGGCTGTTGGTTTCAGTTCGCCATGCCCACTGATAAATAATTGGTGAAATCCAGAATATATAGCTTCAGTTTTCGCTGACTTCATGGAGCGCAGAGACACGTAGTGGTCCAGAGAAGGGCACTTGTACGGCACGTGCGGTTGTTAAGTCGTGGAATCCGAAGATGTGGAATCCGAATGATGTGACTATCTGGTATTTATACCCAGGAAGCAATGTTTTAATTGTATAAGGTGATTCTCCTAATCGAGACCTTTAATTTGATACCTCACGAGCCGTAGTGGCATCACTTTCACCTTTAACTGAATCCATGACTCATGTGACTATCTCATTAATATAACCTGGAAGCGACTTTTAATTTGTCTCACGTGACTCCCCTCATCGGGACCTTTATGTTGATACCTCACAAGCCCTAGTGATAATAATTTGATTTTTGTTCCAATAAATAAATATTTAGTAATAATTAACATGAATTAGGTAATTATTAAAAAAACAATCGTCACCCGCACCTAATTTCTGACAAAAAAATGTGTGTCATATGACTACCACTATCAGGGTAACGAGCGGTTGCACTTTTAAACACGGACACACGCGTGCTCCACATTCAGATGCCAGGGCAAGTCCAGAACTATATTGCGTTCTTCTTCCCCGGGGGGCGCTGGGGAACGTCGCCAGAACCGCCACCTGTCCCACGTTCGGGCCCCTATAGGGAGGCGACGCTAAAGGTTGCCGGGCGAGGGAAGCGCTGCCCTCTCCTCTCCGGGGGAGTACGCGGCGGCCGCTTTGGCACGTGCTTTTTCCGCTGCGCGCGTGCTGCATTTTTCGCGCTAGGAAGAGGGCAGGGCAAATTTTTTTTAAGTGCGAATGCACTTTATAAGCGACCCCAAACTATCCACCGCCGGCGGCGGCGGCGGCGGCGTTCGCAGTGCTCCTCTATATTTAAAAAGAAACAGCATCCGGCGCCAGGTTTCGATCCGAGGACTTTGCGGCCGCAGCGCGACGCTCTACCGACCAAGCCACGGACGCGACGGTGATATCAGTGTTAGTGACGCGCCTTATATCTTTAACGCATTCAAACTACGTCGTCAGCGGCGTGCGTTGGCGACTCAGCGGCGTTATAGCGGCTTGATAACTGCGTGGTGTACACGTGACACTACAAACCTGATGGAAGAGATGGAAGAGAAGGCGGCGAGGCGGTGGGCTGCGTTGCCGAGCGCAAGCGCCGCAAGCGGGCCGACAACCGTGCATTCGCACTTTCACATTCTCCCCCTCGGGGAAATGCGGGGGAATTTTTTTAACATATGAAACCGTACGCATGAGCACGTGTCCAGCAAGTTCGGTTTAAACGTAGATTAGTTACTGAGTTCATTTTTGTCGACGTTTGTCTTGTCGTCTGCTACAGAAGCGCCGCCTGCTTCCCGCCGCTCGACCGGCAGACTGCCCTGATGATTTTAAGGGGGGAAACGCGTTGTTCGGCGGTAGTCGGTTGCTCTTTTCTTCTGCAAGGTGACAGCTGCTCAGCTTTTCACAGCTTACTTTTATCTTGTTTGTTACTCCTTTCGCGTGCTCGCGCTGCGGACATCCGGACTTTCTGGACTGCAGAAACACTGAGGCTTGCAAGAAATGTAAGATACACGTGATTGATTATGGTTAATAGGTTATTTCTTACTCGTGAAACAATCAGCTGCATCCTATCAAAACGCATTAGAAAGGCACACGCTAATTAAGGGGTGCGCTGACAGCGCCACATTTCCATTTTACTTGTCCTTGAAGAAATTTTTGTTCGCAATGTTTGTCAACCGCTTGGAGTACAAGTATGCGTTAGCGTGACAGTTCGCGGAAACAACAGAACAGCTTGTGGCGTATAACGAAAAATTACTATAATATACAGAAGTTGGTGTATACCTCTTTTATTACCAGTATTTCTAAATGTGGGAAAAAAGCGAACAACGCAGCAATCCCGTCCAGAACACAAGTCACAATGACAATACAGACCAGAGCAACTACAGCCAGGTAAATCGCTAGAAACTATTTTTTTTTCACCCATGCAAAATGTCACCTTATTGTGTTATATATGGACGATATCGAACGGCACCAGCTAAAAAACTCCGAAGTTCATTTATTATAGCGGAAAACAATCATTGGCAGCATGCATTAAAAAGTGTAGAGGGGAGGACTCGTTAGAACACTAGTTCGCATTTTCAAAGCCGGGTAATGTAAACTAAAAGCACACAGATACGAACAAAAATGTGTCAACTTATTTCACCTTTCGAACCGCAGTGATCCATGCTTACCGTCTATCCTTTTGGTGCGCTTTCGCGGGGTATATGCAGAATTTAACGAATGGATCCTCTTCTTTCGCATTGTTACTGTCGTGGCAGCTGACCATGCAACAATATGGGGGGAGGTTTGCTTCGCTTTCAGTTTCATCTCTTCGTTTCGGGCTAGTGAGGAGTGTTCCCACCACTCTTTCTACGTGCAGGCTTAAGTGGCTCGCGCAGCCGGCGGTCGCTTTGTTGGCATTCGTGCGTAGGAGGCTGGATGCCTCAGGCGGGGCGGGAGACAGCGCAAACTGCGCGTGCACTTGCCAGACGTGGAGGAGCGGGCCGGGTGGGCGTCTGCTTAGGGCGCTGAAAAGCCGTTCACCAGACGCAGTCGTTTCGCGATGACTGAGGTGGTTAGACCAGCCAAGGGTCGTCCACAAGAGCACTCTTTATCCCGTAAAACCGCCGGGGAACTCGGCCGTTCGACTGGCGCGTGGCAGACGACGCGTCTCTAGCAGACGACAGGACAAGCTCCGGCAAAAATTGAACCAGTAGCTACTCTACGTGTACACCGAACTTGCTGGACAGGTGCTAATGTGTAAGCTTTCATAAGACGAAAGAAAATTTTACCCAGCCCTCTTCCTAGCGCGAGAAATGCAGCACGCGCGCAGCGAAAAAAGCACGTGCCGATGCGGCGGTCGTCCCGGCGTACTCCCCCGGATGGGAGAGTGCAGCGCCACCCGGAGATCGTTCCGGAGCCTATAGGGACTGGAACCTGGAGTTTGCCGCGCGACACTAGCGCCATTTTTTGCTGTAGTGGCGGAAAACGGAAGTAATGGACGAAAAAAAAACGTGCCGCACATGTGCGCACTGTGTCCACTGCTGCGGCACGTTGTTTTATCTTTTTTTGAGGGCGAACGCTGTCGTTGCTTTCCGCTAGTTTTTCCCGAGGCAGTAAGGCCCGAACGTTAATTACCTAATTTAGGTTATTTGGTTAATTATTGATTAGTCTGATTGGCTTAAAAGTCAAATTGATGCGACTAGGCTTGTGAGGTATCAAATTGAAGGTCTCGATTAGGGGAATCACGTGGGTTAAATTAAAAACTGCTTCCTAGTAATAGTTATGAGATATTCACGTGAGTCATAGATTAGGTAAGCAGTGAAATGATGCCAGTCTCGATGAGGGGAGTCTCGCCCCCTGTAACCTTGCTGCGAGGGGCCTATAGACTGATCTTCTCTGGCTGCCACGGGACGTGCTACCACGACCACGAGCTACTCGGTGTTCCGCACGGGGAAAACGAGGAAAGGTGAGGTTAGTACACCGACCGGGGAAACTCTCCTGGCTTAGTAACGGCTAGTAGGCCCGGACCGATCTCCTCTGCCGAGCCCCTACACCACGGCAATGCCAAAAGACTCTTGTTGCATTGAGCGATTTGGCACAGAGGAGAACATAAGTACATGGCTCTCATAACCACTCCCGTGGGAGCCTGGCGAACGTGGTTGGCTTGCCAACATAGATTTCAGTTCACGTTCGCATACAAACTTCCGCTGTCCGGAGACCGTGAAAAGCAGGTGTTCCAAGTACCCGTGTATAGTGGAAAGCTTCACTGGTGATTCATGAGTACCTTGTGCGGGACAGTTGATCGAGGACGTTAGTACGCATCGGCCGCAGAGCTGGGGCTCGGGGGGGGACCCGGCCGTCGCCACTAAATAGGGTACTTCCTGTCTCCGACAGTTGGGGCCCAGTTATCGGACCCTATGGGTGAGCGGTAACCCGTGGCAGGGACCGCATATTTGGCAATTGGCACTGTCTGATGCATTCGCTGAGCAATCAGCCTTAGGAGAGAGTCAGACAAAAGGATTGGAGCAAAATTGCTTCCCTCATTCCCACCCTTTTTCCCATAACCCATCCCGATGTCCATGTTCCCGTTCCCAGCAACCCACCCTATCCGGCTTTTTCCTAGGGGGAACAAGACGGGTCCCCAAGGGCTCGTCCCCGTGGCGGTGGGTCGCAAGAAAGTCTTTCCCGTTAATTTCTCTCCACCTTCGTGTGGACAAAATTCTCTTTGCCAGTTGGCCCTATTTTTGTACTGTTGCAATTGGGTATAACCGGTTGTAATTCGTGTGGTACCGGGGAGCTATTGAAAGCTCCATTTACTCGATGTGTTCCCTCCTCGCCCTTCTGTCACTTCACCTTTGCGCCCCGCTTGGGACAACTACATTATGCAAGCGGCCAGCGCGAACGTTGTGCAAGGCATGTATTGGCACGGAGCGTTCTGCGAAAGCCGCATTACCTTGGGCAGACAAGCGGACGCCATAGAAATGCTTCACTAAATCATTATTATTTTATTTTATGAGCAATAATATGCATTATGAACGGAACGGCGTAGCTTATGTTATACAACTCTCACACGGCAAATCAAATTATCTTTCGAGCAAATGACATTTGCTTTAAATGTCAATATTTCAGTGCTACACGACAACACCGAAGGACGTTTGAGGTGAATGATATTTAGCGGCGAACCGAGGTTCGGAAGATCATTCAGCGGCGAATTGAGTGTCATCGACAGCAGTGGCGCATCAACAGTAAAGAAAGTTTATTATTACACCAAAAAATACGGTTTCTATACACTGTCAGCAAACATATTTCACCTTCATGTGGTTTGTAAAATAAAGAAATGCAAGCAAGTACTAGGTAAAAAGAAAATCGCGTCCACAATGTGCGCTCTACCCTAATACTGGTTTTTGCGGACTTGTGTTTGCTCGTCATGTGTACTGATGTCACCCAAACTGGTGATTTTTTCAATTTTATTTAAAAATATTCCTTTGTTTTATTTTCAAAAATTAGTTTGTATGAAAACATTTTATATCGAGACCTTTAAATCGATCTCTTCTAATCCCCAGTAGCATCACACTCACATTTAACCTAACCTATGACACACGTGTATATCTCATGAGTATACTTATGACGCAATTTTTATTTTTTGTCCCACGTGATTTCCCTCAGCGAGACATTTAATTTTATATACCACAAGCCCTTGTGGCACCAGTTAAACTTTTAACCGAATCCATAACTCACGCGACTATCCCATGACCATAACCAGGAAGCGATTTTTAGTTTATCCCACGTGATTCCACTCATCGAGATTTTTAATTTGATAGCTCATAAGCCTAGTGGCACGACTTTGACTAATAAGGGGGAACGTGGCTTTCAAAATCCACTTTTTTATTTCTTTGTGTATTTTGATGAAAATTGGCACAGCAACTGCAAATGCTTCTGTTATAACACCATAAAAATTTCAAGATAATATTTTGATAACTTCTTATTTATTATATTTTCTTTGATTTCCGCTTGTACTGAGCGTGGGCGACTTATAAAACATGATAGAAAGCTTGTTCGGAATGCTTTGCACTCCCAAATGAATGAACGAAGTAGTGACAGTTTTAGAAGTTTTTTTTACAACACAATGTTTTTAGTTTTCATTTTTTAAGAGGTTAATGTGGTACAGGCATGTCGACTGTGAACGACTATTTGAATAAAAAAATAACAAAAAACAAATCTGCAAAACCAAGAGTGCCATGACCTGAACTGTTCATCAAGGAATGTAATGCAAGGAACGGAATCAAAATATACTCAGCGGTCACGAAGAAATCCCTGGAACAAGCGTCAAAAGTGGCAAAAAAAATGTTTTGAGAAAACGGCTTCCGAAGTTGCAACATAGGTTTCACTTATCAAATGTCGTCACGGTTGTAGCCTTTCATGTCCTTTTGAACAAGGGGCTTCTCGAAGGCGTTTCCTTGAAATTTGAGTATCTTTTACAGCCTTTCTCTGTCCACAAAACATCATTTTCAGCTCCCCTGTGAACAGTACATTGCCAAGTTAGCAGACCAAACGGAGGGGGAGATAGCTTTCAATGTGCTTTCAATGCAAAATAGGTTAGCTGGTTGGCTGTATTGCACTGGACAACTTCCCTTTGCAGTGTTGTCCCCATTGCAACAAGTGAAGCATTTTTTTTCACTTAAATTTAAAAATTTCTGGCTTCTTTTATGTTTTATTTCTTTGCCTGGCGCAGATCATACGTGCAGGTGTTCACTACCAAAAGTTTGTATACCACAAGGATGGAAATGAGCTACTTTAAAGCTTGGTATAAAATTGGGCATAACTCTATGTTTGACGGAAGGGTTTCTTTTCACTACTTTTGATGTTCAAGGTATCCAATATTTCTCCCAGCACAGTCAGTATGCCCTAAGCTTTAGATATATGCATTGGTATCAATAATTTCCCTAGAAAAATCACTGTTAAATGCTGCGACAGTAAGGTAAATTTTTAACGCAGAGAACATATTTTTATTCCTATATTCTTAACTCAAACCTGTTTGCATGATTATTAGAAGTGCACGGGAAACGTTACGCAAGAAAGGTGATATGGCTTGCGCGCATCGCAGCGCACGCTTACCGCGGCGTATCGTACTTTGATTATCCCTGATATGACTTGTCAGGTCACTTTTAAGAATAAAACTAATGTCGCAGGCATTAATTACAACTACTGGCGTTCAATAGTAAACGGTTGCGCAGACACGTGATGCGGAAATGCGCGTCGGCTATGCCGTGACCGCCGCAGCGTTTGACGCGTGGACCGTTTCATTCCCAAGGCTACCGAGCCGACAATCAAGACGCAGCAATAACTAAGCGCGTAAACATCGCAAATCCAACTTAAGGTTCACTTCGTGAACCGAAATCGCAAGCGCGCACACCGCGTCACCCTACGGGGTCTGGCGACGGTAGTCACGCGCATCATGAAGAGTTCGATGACCTCCGCCTTTGGAGCGAGATAACTTGCCGTAATCTGGCTCGTGATCTCAGGCCTCCCATCGCGATAACGTCCATGTTGAATACCACCGAGTCAATAGAAACTTGGCCGAGCGACGCACCGAAAATAAACTCAAACAGCATGCTACGCAGTTCTGGCGGCTGCCATCTTGCATTGCGCCGGGACACCCAATCAGGAGGGCAGTCTTAGCGCGGCACGACTGGAAGACAAATAGCGCTTCAGCATCTATTTCTAGCTTCATTTGTGCGTCGTTTCTTTTCTGGCGTTCGTGCGTTTGTGAATGCATGAAGATAAAAGAGACGAGCGGAGCCAGAAAGACGCACGCTTGGCCGATCTAACGATATCAAGGTGGCCGCGCCCGGTGGCACCGTTGTGGAGATACAGTGCTCCAAAAATTGACGTTTTTTCGCCCTTTTTCGCTGATAGTTTGTCACCGCGCAATGCAAAACTATTTTTGTGCCATTTTGCGACGCTTTTCAGCGGAAAAACTTCGCAGACGTACAGATTAGAAAACATAGAAGCCAAATATGTGGCTTTCAAAAAAAACGATGTTTTCGTCGTTTTTGTGAAGTTGAAAGCCGCGTCCCCCTTAGCGCAAATGGTGACTCACGTTACTATCTCATCACTATAACCAGGAATCATTTTTCTTGTTCTTATTATTCCCCTAATCGACACCTTTAATTTCTTACCTCACAAGCCCTAGTGGCACCACTTTACTTTTAACCCAATCTATGACTGACGTGACTATCTCATGAACATAACCAGGAAGCAATTTTTAATTTGTCCCACGTGATTCCCCTTACCGAGACCTTTAATTTAATACCTCACAAGCCTTAGTGGCACCACTTTCCCTTTTAACCGAATCTATGACCGAATCTATGACTATCGCAAAACGGTTTTTAATTTTTCTCACGTGATTCTCCTCACTGAGGACTTTAATTTGATACCTTAAAAGCCCTACTGGCATCAATTTGACTTCTAACCCAATTTGTGACTCACTTGACTATCTCATGACTATAACCAGAAAGCATTTTTTGAAATTTATCCCTCTTGATTCCCCTCATCGAGACCTTTAATTTGATACCTCACAAGCCCTAGTGGCATCACTTTCACTTTTAACCGAATTCATCACTCACGTGACTATGTCATGACTACAACCAGGAAGCAATGTTTTATTTGTAATTCCCTTAATCGAGACCTTTAATTTGATACCTCACAAGCCATAGTGGCATCACTTTCCCTTCTAACCGAATCCATGACTCACGTGACTATGAAGGATTTTATTGAACATTTTTCGGTACATACACATTGCACGTAGTTATTAGTACAGAAGGAGGTCCCAAAGTAAAACTGTCGGGGGGACCTCGTGTTTATAAATGCGAAAATGTTGTTAAAAAATATGTAGGCAGTCGAGGTACGGGTCAGCTTAGCACGCTAATTGGATATGCAAACACTATTAAAAAGTCTGCAATTATATCTCAGAAAAAAAAAGGTTTGAGTACTATAAGCAGGGGAAGCACAAAAAGAATTATTCAGAAAAAAAGAAAAAAAAAGTTTGCAAGCATGGTCTTAAATTACTGTGCAATTAAGAAGCAATATTTTGTACAAGTACTAAAATTTCGCAGTTAGGTACGGATCAGTGTAACACGATAATAAAGTTTGGAAGCACTAGAACAAGAAATTATACAATATTAGCTCTGGAAAAACAGGATTAACTACCATACGAGACTTTATTATTCGGAAAGATTGTTAAGCAAAAACGATCTTAAACTACTGTTGAATGAACGCATAGAATAAGACAATTTAATTGTTATTGGTAATGAATTCCATAGTTGAATGGCTGCGAAAATGGCTGTTTGTTTGCCGTAGTTAGTGTAGACCTTAGGCAGCAGTAGGTTAAGGCCTTGTGCAAATCTTGTGGGGTTGGTGTTTGTTAGGTGGGAATCTAAGAAGCTACTAATAATTATGCCATGTGTGCGAGCCCGAAAGATGATAGCACCCAGTTTTAGTTGAAAAGCAAGTTTTAGCGGTGGAATCTTCAGACTGGTGTAGATGGGAAGCGCCGATGCGTTGTAAGGGCTGAATGTAATTAGGCGAACTGCTTGGTTTTGTAAATGATGGAGACATGACAAATGAGTAGAATATGTGTTTCCCCATGACGATACGCAGTAATTAAGATGACTGTGAACAAATGCATAGTATAGAGATATCAGGATATGTTTCTGAAAATAGCTTCGAGATCTAATTAGTACGCGTATGCCAAAACCATTTTTTTTGTAAGTGATTTCACGTGGAGATTAAATTTCAGATGAGTGTCGAGTAGAACTCCGAGGAATGTTACTGTGCGTGACACAGGAATGGCGGTGCGTTCAAAGCAAAGGCTTGGAACTGAAACTGGATGCTTATTAGAGGTATGAAATATTAAATATTTTGTTTTTGTGGGGTTCATCTGGAGTCCATTTTTATTACACCATGCTGCAATATTTTCGAGGTTTTTGTTTAGCCTTGCTGTTAGGGCGTCTAGATTAGGATCACCTGTTAGTATTGTTGTGTCGTCGGCGTAAAGAATACAAGTTTTGTTATTTAGGCACGTAGGCAAGTCATTAATATACACTAAGAAGAGAAGTGGACCTAAAATTGACCCTTGCGGAACGCCTTGATTTACAGTTATAGGTTGGGAAGTTGCGTCTAAAAGACGTACCACTTGGGTCCTGTCTGCTAAATAGCTCCGCAAAAGTGTTAGAGGTGGCCCACAAATTCCGAGTGATTCTAATTTAGAAAAAAGTATTTCATGATTAATGGCATCGAAAGCTTTCGTGAAATCAATAAATACCGCTCCAGCCCAGTGTCCTTTGTCAATGAGCTGTTTAATTTTATCTGTAAATTCTATAAGCGCAAGTTCTGTTGAAAGATTAGGGCGAAAACCAAACTGGCAGTTGGATAGAAGGTTGAATTTAGCAAAATATGCCATTAGACGATCTGAAATAAGCTTCTCGATTAATTTACTAAAGAACGGAAGAATAGTTATAGGGCGGTAATTAGCTAAAAAATTACGCTCTCCTTTTTTGAAGACTGGAACAATTTTGCCACGTTTAAGTTCAGACGGAAAGACGCCGGTCGTAAATATGTTATTGATTATGCTAGCAAGTACGGCGGACACGTCACGAGAAACTAGCTTTATTTTAAATGGGTGAATTAAATCTAACCCGGGGCCGGTAGTTTTTAAATATTGAATTAAATTATGGACTTCGTCAGCTGAGGTAGGACGCAGGTAAAAACTATGGGGACATCTAGGGAGGCATGAAACGTTACTAGCCTGTGTTACATTCACTTTAGAAAAGAAAGTGTTAAATGAGTCAGCAATGTCCATAGGATTCGTTAAAGTCTGCATACCTTCGTGAATTTCAGTTATAGAGGATTGCTCGGCACCCAGCTTAAGGAATTCTCTGATTAGTTGCCAGTTCTTAGGGGTGTTGTTACCGTATTGAAGAATTTTATTTTGGGAGTAGTTCTTTTTAGCTTGCTTCAACGTTGCATCGAGGGTTTGCGAATACTTTTTATTACGAATTTTAAGAGGAATATTGAAGGGCCGAGCTTTAACTTTCTTGTAAAGGTTGTCTCTTTTACGAATGCTGCGTAGGAGACCATTCGTTATCCAGGGGTTCCTGGGGGCAGAGTATCGCTTATGAACGGGAGTCAGTGACGTGCATAGGGTAATTGATTCTACTATTTTAGAAGAGAATAAGTTGAATGCCACTTCTGGGCAATGTTCCTCCAACACGTCCCTCCAGTCAATAAGCGATATGATTTCGGTAAATTTACTGGAGTCAAACGAGTGTCTTGTTATGGTCTGAGGTTTAGATTGGGTACGACTTTCGAGCAGTAAAAAAATAGGGTAATGGTCTGTGATATAAAAGTCGACAATTCCAGGAACTTGAGGGGAAACGAAGTTAGATAAGATGTGGTCAATAAGCGTGTGCGGACCATTTGGCACGCACCGAGTAGCTGATTGTATTAAAGATTCTAAACCGTTACCAACGAAGCAGTTATTGTACTCTGAGCATGCGCCATCTGTTACGTCAGTGATGTCAATGTTTGTGTCACCTACAATAATGATGTTTTTGTTTTCTAGATTTAATTTGTTTAAGATTTGTTCCAGTTCTTTGCAGAAGTCAATGTAACAGGCGGACGGTGAGCGGTAGATGGATGCTATGATAGTGTTTCTTGCAAATGGAAAGGCAACGCGGTCGAATTCAATCCAGACTGATTCAATTTTTGCTGTGCTAAAACCTATGTCATTGCGACGTTTGTAAGATAATGCGTTTGAAATGAATATAGCTGAACCGCCATGACGGCCATTCGGGCGGTGATTGAATTCAGCATGGTGATTCGGCAAAGAAAACAGCCTGTCATCACTAGATGATAACCAGGTTTCCGACATGCAAATAACGGAAAAGTTGTGGTTGGAGAGTGTTAAAAAGTTGACGAGATCGTCGTAATGTTTAGGTAGGCTACGGATGTTAAAGTGAATAACGGAGATGTGGGATGTGGCTGAATTTTTTAGTATGGTATTTAGCTGGTGTACAGTGTAATGCATGATCGCATTAGCGACTTGATGCGCGATTGCGTTCATGCAAAGATGGCAAGATCACTGACCCCCGAGATTCGATAGACGTGGCTATCCTTCGTCTTGCGCGCTTTGATTTTGCAGTTTCCGACCCAGAGGAACTGCCATTATTTTTCTTTTTTGAGAGCCAATGCTTGCGCGAAGAGTCGTTTGTTCTCGGGAGTCAGGTGATCGTTGACGAAGACCGGCTTAAGACCGTTATTTTCTTACGTGAATCCAATAGAGCCAGCTGTGAGTCGTGCCTTTCTTGCCTTCGCTATGAATTCCGCTTTCTTTGTCCGCAAGCACAACCGAGCGAGAATGTGCGGTCCGTTCTTTGCGGGTATGCGATGAACAATCTCAATATCAGACGCTGTAACAGGGCACTCAATTTTTCTCCAATTTTCTCGAGAATTTCTGCGCAATCTTCCCCCTGCGTCGAGGGTACGCCTTTGATTTCCACATTGTTAATGCGGGAATACTGTTCCAGCTCTGCGACGCGCCGCGCTAGCTGGTGGTTTTCGCGAGCAAGTTCTTTGTTTTCTTTTATTAGCACAGCTTGCTGTGCTTTCATTGTTTCTACGATGGTGTTGAACAAGCTGAGACTAGATTTCATGCTTTCAACTTCTTTGTGCAATTCATCAACATCCTTCGCTAACTCGGCATTAGTTACCATCGCGACACACAACGCGTTAAAACAGCGCAGCAGTGGAAGCGGCAGTATCGAAAAGCAATCAACCCAAGTCGAAGTACTCAAAACAGACCTGCGTACGGTAGGATGTCTTGATTAGATGTTGTCACACCGCCGCAACCACAGCTGCCAAGTGGCAATCCCTCCGATGCGTCGTCCTTTTGTAGCCGAAAGGCACGGTGGGGACTGGTGGCGCTGGCGGTTGTCACGTGTCCAGGCTTGAAGATCGCCGGCTACGTCAGACGTTTCGCCACACGTGTCGAAACGGTGATAGCTGTGTCGCTGTCGAGGTGCGTGGAAAACAGGAACGTGCAGGGCCTGCGTACGGTAGGATGTCTGGATTAGGTGTTGTCACACCGCCGCAACCACAGCTGCCAAGTGGCAATCCCTCCGATGCGTCGTCCTTTTGTAGCCGAAAGGCACGGTGGGGACTGGTGGCGCTGGCGGTTGTCACGTGTCCAGGCTTGAAGATCGCCGGCTACGTCAGACGTTGTTCGCCACACGTGTCGAAACGGTGATAGCTGTGTCGCTGTCGAGGTGCGTGGAAAACAGGAACGTGCAGGGCCTGCGTACGGTAGGATGTCTGGATTAGGTGTTGTCACACCGCCGCAACCACAGCTGCCAAGTCGTCATGGCTATAACCAGGAAGCAACTTTTAATTTGTCTTACGTGATTCCCGTCATCGAGACCTTTAGTTTGATATCTCACAAGCCCTAGTCACATTATTTGGATATTTAACCCACTAAATTAGGAATTAATAAGTAATAGTTAAGATTAAATATGTAATTATTAAAATGAAGAAGCGTCGCCAGCACATAATTTCTGACAAAACATGTGTGTGTGTCATATGACTACCGTTATCAGGGTAACGAGCGGTTGCACTTTTAAACAACATGGAAACACGCGTGCTCCACATTCACACAGTTTTTGCGATTTTCTTCCGCAGGTGGCGCTGTTGAACGGCGAGAGCAGCGCCACCTGTCCCACGTTCGGGCCCCTATATCCTTAGCAATGCCACTGCAACTCACCCCAACCGCAATAATCTAACATTGAAAGTAGCATCGTGAAATCGCGCTCCCGGTGTCAATTTAAAATAAGTTATAAATTGTTGCGTCAAAATCCGCCTATGTCCCTGTTAAACCAGACTGTGAAGCACGTTCTCACTGTGGTTGATGTAATCTGACCAGGATGAGTAGGACGAGAGGCTGGTTACTTCTGACACAGGCCAAATATATGTAACTGTAGAAGTTGCAAAAAAGTTGCACCGAATTCATTATTACAGTCCCTGTCAGAAAACCCCGCGTTTTCCAGCATAAGGAGAGCGATGGAATACGCTGGAAAGAATGAAAACTGTGGAAAACGTCTAGCTGGACGACAGCAACGTGAGGAGGTCGCTGGAAAGCTTCAAAAACACTGGGTCATTGCCTCTACATACTGGTCTTCAGTCAGGGAGAACTGGATAGCACGGACAGGATTATTACACGGTCTCATGGCGCCGTGCGCCGGTTACGCGGTCGACCGGTTGTAGTACAGCGCCGTGATCTACGCAGGTACTCCGAAACTTAGTGTTTGCGGCCTGTTCGGTTCCGCAAAATCCCACTTTTTTAGCTTTATTTATACGTAAAGAATGCTATGCATGAGTGACGATCATCTCGTTTAATTGCATTGCAAGCGTTTGGCGTAATAAAAGTTTCTTGTATCGCTGCTAGTAGCATTCCTGCCGCGTTTGAAAAACATTTTCGCTAAAAATTTGCAATTAACAAGGCAATTTTGCACAAATCACGGTTATGTTGGAACATCTAAGCGTAGCCGGCTAACCAAACAGGTGGATAAATAAAGAACTTCGAAAATTTCTTAGGTTGTTTGAGTGAACTTCAGTTGCATATATTGTACCGTGGACAAGCTTTGCTAAACGAATCAGGCAATAAGTGTAGCGATCCGCAAAACTGAAGCAGAAAGGACAAGCAAAACTTGATTTTTGAAGACGTCGTGTAATTGTTGCAGTTCATGTTTTGGCATGTGTTTTGGGGTGTCTTTGAAAGCCCTGCTGTCTCAATCTGCAAGCAGTTTCACTTTTTTTTTCTAGTGAGCAATCTTTTCATTTTAACGCAAACCATGTATCCAATCAAGCTTGATTAGTGAAAAAAAGATTTTAAAACCAGCTAACCAGTCCGCTACCTGTGTGAAAAGAAAACAAAATGGCGCCAGGGAACCTATTGCAGTACCAAGACGTAATAAAAAAAGAATAAACATAAAAAGAAAGAAAACGCACGCCAACGCTTTAGCGTGGCTATTCCTGAGAAAATCCGTGGATGCACCATCACTTCCGAAGGCCTGTTACTCGACAGCACTCGCTGGGCGGGGGAGCCCATAATACCAAGAAATTAGAAGGGTCAGGAGGGGCAGTGGAACAAGTTCTTATGATCGGTCGGGAAAGACTTCGTTCCCTCCTGCTTTTCATCTTTCGGTCAAAATTTGGCGGTGGCTGCTCGGTTGCTCGTCAACATTTCATATCTGCGCTGTGCCTACTTGAAGTTACGCGTACCTTTTTTGCAAAAACGTGCATCGTATGTCTCTGGTAAGTGCAACATATAAAACTACGAAAGGTGTGATAAAAGCAAAAACAGTGGTACGGATTCCAAGCATCTCGAAGTGAGGAGTCGTCTATCAACGACAAACCGCGGTGCCTAGGATAATTGGCACTTTGATGCGGGTGAATACGACGAATCTCGCTGGCAGAGTGATTCTGAACACGTGCAGTTTTCTTCGACAATCGACTGAAATAGCAGTGACCCCGGGGTGAGTTTGGTGGGTGTCCTGCGCGCATACTCTTCGAGATAGTGGTGCACCACAAAGACGTGCGCTTTTCGCCACAGGATTCCCTTCTTTGCCTTGCTGTACGAATGCATTATCAACGGGTCCAGTTTCACCAAGGCAAGAAATCCAGCTAACGATTGACTTAATATTTTATTGCCCTCGCGTTCTGCTTTTTAAATAATTCAGGTTCAAGAAATATTTGTTTACTTGTGTTTTATAGACCTGAAGAAATATAAGGACAAATTTTTGGAAACGGCTATTGTCGACGCTCGTTTAATAATTTTTTTTCTACCCAGGAGAATAACTTTGCTTTCCAAAGCCGATGGAGCGTCATTGACGGAACTTAATAATGGAATGAAGCGTTGTTGACGGAACTCAATGCAGTGAGAAGGGCAAAATCAGCTTAAAAGTGCCCATATGAGCGTTGCCAAATTTTGTAGCGCTACTTAAGTTTCCGTGAAGGCAGGGCTCCTAATTTTCCTGTTAACAGCTGTGCGAGTTTGAAATTACACGGCTATTAAAGAAAAAAAGCTTAGCGCAAGCATCGGCCACGCTATCCGCTGGAGATGGCGTGGTGTCCGGTAGGCTTGAGCGTTGCCTTAAGGCGTGTGCCGGAGCCACAAGTGTCCGCATCCGATGTATTGCAGGGTCCGGCGCGCTCCAGCGTTTCGGCGTCCGGCGTGTTTCAGCGTTAGGTAATCCCATATTCAGGAAACGCTAGGAGCGGAGCTCCAGCGCCACTGAGTTTTCCGATGAGGGTCGTATAGAAAAAATTACGGTCACAAGTATTTCCCCTCTCGTGCGGGGTCAATTGCGTCAGCAAGCTGGCCCAGTATCTTTGTCGTTGGCACGGTCAAGGCCGAGAGATTAAGCTTCGTTCCGCCCTGGCGTTCGTCGGACAAAGAGAGGTCACTTCAGCGGACGCTGACGAGATGGCGTTGGAAATCCAGAAGGCTTGGAGGATCGTGTGGTGCTGGCATCGAGGTCCACTCACCGTTGACATCAAGCGGAGAACTTTCCGGTCTTAGCGGTTCCTCCTTTCTCCCTTGCCCCGTATGTGGCCGCTTAGTCCCCTCCTCTTCCTTCCCTCTCGTCTGCTTCGCGAGCGCGCTCTCAGTCGAAATCAGCAAGAGTGCTTCCCCTGGATCATTTTTAGGCGGAGCGACAGCGCCTCCTCACATGGGTCTATACACGGATGCATTCTGGATATTACGCAAATGACGAACGCTAAGAACAATACAAAGGTTGCAAACCACGAACCCAGGCCTTCAAGGGGTACAATGGAGTCAGAATTATATTACACAACTTTACTACCTCCCTGCGAGCTCTACCATCCGGCATTGAACAAAATAACGGACAAGAATGAACACGTCGAGGGTCACCTGCAAAAAACGTCTTACCTAACCCGCGAACGTAAAACACATAAACCCTTCAGTACACCCCAACTTTGACTGCCCGGTATGCGTCACCGTACCCCCTCGATGTTACACAATGTGAGCCCGCCTCCACAAAACTTTCTCGTATTTACCTCCAGTGAGCAGCGGGAGGAGGATCTGCATTGTCCCTATCTAAACCTGCAAAATACATAGACTACCCGAGGTAGTGACGTCGCCGCAATAATAACGCCTACGGCCACCAGAACGACATGATCTGACCGACTACAGAACAAACCATATTCTCTATCTCATAATAAACTGCTGAAACCATTTTCGTGTTGTCGCTCTGGAAAATAGCCGATAGTGTCGTTACTTTACACACGCAAATAAATAACACCTTCAAACAAAATCTTCTTGCGTTATCATGATGTCAGTGCATGCCATGCGAGATCAAGCACCGGGGGCTCAAATAAAAACACCGAAGACCATGCTGAGAAAGCAGCTATAAAGTGCCATGTGAACCTAGATCCTCGGTCTGTGGCCTTATTTGAGCATTCTATAAATTTATTTCATGCTGCAGGTGTATCACCGCTTTCACAAAGTACTAAGATAGTGTTAACAATGTTTAAATAGTATTACTTGAGTGTTCGTTGTTGATGAGGTTGTGCATCTTTCGGCGGGTCGCGGGAAAAAACAAATAGGACGTATTTATTAGGACGACACCTTTCTGACATAGACGTCGCTAATGAACTGGTAAACATTGTAGTTCAGTTTAATATACAAATGCCAATACTCCCTCTATCCCTTCAAGCTTGCTTTAAACGTGTCTGTAATATATCACAACATAAAGCCATTTGTGGCCATAATACCAGTAAGAACTTTAGAGCAAGTGCCGTCCATACATATACCCCTTTTTACACAGTGGCTCTCTTCTGGCATTCTCAAATACCCCATTGCCAGAAATTGACTCAAGCACCAAATTGGTGTTATTATCAACTAACGACCCATTCTACGCATAGTGCCCTGTAAGTAAAACTCACGACAACAATTTTAGACTGTCGTACTCATCCCAACAATAAATAGTACGAAATCGTAACCGGCAAATTTTATACGCCACGGGCAGGAAGAATACCGGTCGTTTTCCGCAGTTGACTTGTAGAAGCTGCGAGAGTGGATTCGTTCTACATGTTCTACAAATTTCTACATGTACATTATTGTCGGGGATGGGTACGCTTACCTTTTTTCATTGTTGCCACTTCGGCTATCACGCCGTGACAAACCGCTACTGAAAAACAGAGACAGTACAAAAACACGTAAAACACTATACATTCGCACGTGTTTGGAAACTTTTAATGGCGTTGAGAGTGTGCTCATTTGATGCCCCAAAAATTTATACCTTTTCCGGTCGTCATTTCTCTTTTTTCAATGATCCTCTATTATGTTTTCGGTAAGTCTTTTGGCTTACAATATAACTGATCCACTACTAACTCTAAATGGTTTCTATCACGCCTCGTATAGATACAGTAATCCCTCGATATGGCAAAGTCAGCGGGACGGCCAAAAATTTTGTTATCAGTAGTGTTTCGATATTAGGGTCAACTTGAGAAAGTCTTAAGCATTTGAGCTTTAATTGCGCCACCGCTGTGGGGGAAAAAAGCATAATGTTATCAGTGAATGAAAGATTTATACAGGTCCACAAAATGCATGCAGCTTTATCTATTTCAAGTTCCTGGAGGGAGCGAGGCACCCCTGCTCGAATTTTCCAAGCATTGCATAACGCTGCGGTCGCCGCCCAAAAAAGTGTCAGAGCCAGAGGCCACCTTTAAACTGGACGCACAGGCGTAACAGAATGTTACCAGAGTTTCGCGCTGGAAAGCGCCGCAAACGCAGTTGCTAGAATTTGAGGTTGTGCTTGTTGAGGTAAAAAACGATTAACCGCTCGTTCTGGGTACACACCGCCATCACAAAATCTGAGCGGTTTTGCACTAGGGGTTGGCAAATCTCCCTAGATCACCGTCAGAGCAAGTGTGTCACACTATGTCATCTTTCGCACTGTGGCGTTCATCTATTTATTTTTAGTTTGATGGTGTTCTTACTCATTTTTTGCCCGTCGTTTACTTTTCATTTTGTTTCAGAATTTCCAAAAACACTTCATTTTTCAATAGTAATTTTATGTCCAGAATCTGATGGCAGCATTCTCTTGATTTTCTTGTCCTATTGTTCAACGTTTCATGTTTGTCTTCTTCCTGCTGTAACCCTAATGTCTGATATTAACCCCTCATCAACGTAGTCACCCCCCCATCTGGTGTAGCAAGCCTTGTCTCTGGAGCATTCTCAATCTCTCTCTCTCTCTGCCTCTCTCTCTCTCTCTCTCTCTGGGTACTTTTTTACCGAGCTCTGCAGCCGTTAAGTTTGCGACACAAGAGTATTTTCGTGTCCTGTTGCCGACGACCCTACCGGCTGATTCTATGGAACGATTGCCCGTGTTCACGCAACATTTCGTCCACACCATTGAGCAATGTCTTGGAACAAAATTCAATGGCCCTACTACACATTTGGATCGTTTGTCTCGAGTCGGATGAGGTGAATCGAGCATGAGAGGGTCGAGGCAATCGCCGGGAAAACACCAGCTTGCGTTGACCCCCCTTGCTGACAGCCTGACTCGGCGCTGAGTAGCCTCTGCTCGGCCATGCCTCCACTAGCCACTACGCTCTAAGCGGGTCCAGCTTTTTGTGCGCTTCGAGTAATACTGCGTGAAATGGTTGTGTTTAGTTTAGAGCCACAAGAATATTCGTATAAAGCTATATTTTGAGTAAAGCGATTTCGTTATAACGAGGGATTTCTGAGCATTCATTTTGGCCGTTGTATTTTTTTCGGCGTTTTTGACCCAAATGTGAGAAAAATGTTTCGAAATGATGGTAAGTTTGAATTGTCTGAGCTGCAGTGTATGAGACACTGAAAGGTATATGGTAATGTTGTCGCGCAAGAAAAATATGCGGGCATATCGCTTCATCAGCCGCCTGAATAACGTTCGATTTGTATAAGAGCATTCACCATCTGGCATCATCAGCATCACTTTAAAACTTGAGGTTATGCACCGTTGTTTGAGCACAGCTATATTCGTAATACTTAGGACCACCGCATGTGAGAATTTATGAAACCTTTGGTAAGGGTAATAACTACCGTTGATTGCGGTGCAAACACTCTTCAGCTGTCCTGCCTTCCCGAAATTTTAATTGCAAGATATGTAATTGCCTTTCAATGACAGGCAGTTCAATAGACTTAACTGTCGGTGCTTCTTGAGCAGGGTTTCATTGCTTATTATGACCTGTTTTTAACCTGTGTTTTGCTGCCATGGTATTGGGAGTGACGTAATGCGTGTTTGCTTACTTATAGCGTGCCCGCATAAATAAAACGCGGTTGACACACAGCTCTCTAATGCCTGTTTTTTATCATCGCATTAATAACGACAAAATGAACAACGCATTTATAGCTGAGAAATAAAAAAACTCAGGTGTGACTTACAAATACAAGACAATTGTTATAAAACAAGGTATATCTGCAGTATCTCATCAATCTCTGTGTGACGGGCTTATACACGCGAAAAAGACCACTAGGCATGATTGAAAACGTGACTCAAGCAAACTCAGAAGGTTTCTGGTTCAATACGAACTATGCGAAAAAACGCTCGCGACGTTGTTTTAAAACATGGCTGCAATCCACAATCAATTCTGTGAGGGTGGATGGAAAGGGGAGGTTTAAACGACACCCACAAGAATTGCCCATGAGACGTCAATTGAATTCGTAGACGTGGCTCTACAAAGATGGAAACGAGAGATTCTGCCAGCTGTTATCTGGAATTAGCGGGGCGGCGTCGCGAACGCAGGAGTGCCGGCATGGCCGGGCTAGAGCGGAGCACGACACCACCGCTTTAGCCCAGTCGTGCGGCTGAAGTGAAACAACGGTAAGGAGCGTCTACCGAAGGGTAGTACAGCCTAACGTAGCCATTCTGAGGTGCAAGATTTGATGTGCAAGCACCAAAACAATGCGACATGTGAACTTTGTGATTCCCATGTATACCGATTTCTTCTAGTTTGTTTAGTAATTCGAGCATTGCGAGAAAGCTGAGCGAACTTTTATAATCAATCGATCAAAACCAGTTGCTCTTTTCGCCTTTTTCAATACTTGTTAAAACACAACCGTCTTAGTATCCACCAATTTAGAAAACGAAGTCCCAATCGTGGCAAGCCGTGTGAATGTAGCGTTTCTATAGCGGCCAGATGTCTCTATGTGGGCACTACATTTTGTTCTCCCGCCCTGCAAACCAACCCTTACCGTACGCTTGCCGTACGACACCTTTTTTGTCGCGTCAGGATTTACGAGGAGGTGCTGTCCAACAAGTTGTTCAAACCTTGCAAAATAAACGCTCAATGAACGCGAAGCATGCCAGGACAGGCCAAAAACACCCATCACTATAGCAGACGACAAAGCCGTCCCTCCAATGCTCCCGCCCGGGCGTACAGGCAGCTGCAACCGGGGAACGCTTGGTAATAGCGCCCTATCGCCCCGCCATGTACACTGTGCTCCGGAAGTGAAAACCGTCCTCCGCCTCCTTATCTGCGTTCGGAGTTCCTTGTCCCGCCAGCCAGAACGAATCATTTGCTGGTAGAGGAATAAATAATCGCTTTACAAATTCCACTTCGCAATTTTTGACTGAATAATGTCAACTGTGACAAACAAGGTGGGACGTATTCGTTTTTTTTTTCGTCTCGACAAGCCTTACGGCGTCCTTGCTGCACCAGATAACTTAGTCATGGCTGCTCTGATTTGCCATCGCTAACTTCGGCACGTATCATAACGTCGGACCTTGCATATTTAGTGTCGAACTTTGTGGATAACGTGGGTATATGCCGCTCTCTTGACGCGTTCACCGGTCAATAATTTACTTAGTTTTCCTAGTTATTCAAGACAAAAGTTTTAGGTATATTTTTGCTTGCACTTGTTTTGTAAGTACTTTTTTTCTCCAGTGACTGCATTCAAGTGCGCATTCTTTGTCTGTTCTTACAACCAGAAGGCAGGCGCAAGAGGACCACTATTTAGGAGATGATATTACTTCTTCCAAAAGTTTCACGACATTCATCCTTTTGCTGAACCTCTGAGGTTTCTGAGAATGTTTTCTAGCTCACGTGCACGGGTACTTTATGAAGTTCACAGTTCGAAAATAGCAATATAGTGGCAGACAAATTTAAGAAATATCGGTGAAGTACTGCAGGTATTTCGGTTATGGAGAAACGACGTTATATTTGCGGTTTCCAAACAGGATGAGTACAAGTGTATTCATAGCACGATTGTTCAATAATGTGTACAATAAAATTTAGGAACGAAGCAAATTAGTTTCATAACAAGCCTATTTATTTTCTCATTTATGTATTTTATTTATTTATTTATATATATTATTTTTTTGTATCGCGGGATTGTTGCCTTGTCAGCGGAAAGTAAGATGGGCGCTCAGAATTGGCAAACGGATCGGTGGTCCAGCTGGCAGAATGTCTCGCGCACTCCACGAGCTTCACGTCGATGACAGTGTCCCTGCGGTGGCTCACCCTGTTGCCTTGTCGTCATCTGTGCAGTCTGAGTGGTCAATCGCCTTGAGTGGGCGTACTCCAATCACAAGGACAATGCCAATGGTTGTTGTCGCCGCGTACCTTATCTGTTGTTCGTTAGTGCTCGCATGGTGCCTGCACGCCACTTGCAGGCCTTTCGCACTACACTTACCCCCCACCGCGAAAGGAGCCACCCTGGCGACCTAGGATCACGTCACGAAGGAAGGGTCGAAGTAAGGCTTGAGACGATGCACGTGTACCGTTTCGCGGCCGTGGCAGTGCAGGAAGGGCGACGGAGTGAGCGGCTCCACAATGTAATATACGGGGGAGGTTCCATCGAGTACGCGGTACGGTCCATGCAACTTCGAAACGAGCTTGCTAGAAAGTCCAGGGGTAGTGGCTGGTACCCAAATGCATACGAGAGAACAGGAAGCAAGAGTCACTTGTGGGTTGTGACCGTCACGCCAATGTTTTGGGGGGGAATTGGTCCTCCGAGGTGAAATTGCGAGCAAGCTGATGACACTCCTTAGCGTGTGTGCAGAGGTGTGAAACACGCGTGTATAAGGAAGCTTCGGGCCGGTACGGTAGAATGGTATCAAGAGGGCAGGATGCTTCACGGCCATTGAGGAGGAAGTACGGAGAGAAACCAGTGGTAGTCTGCGTCTGTGTTGTACGCGTAAGTCAAAAAGAGGAGAATTCCATTCCAATCCCAGCGGTAAGACGACACGCAGGTGGCGACCATGTCGCCAACGGTGTAGTAAATCTCTCCGTCAACCCATTAGTGTGAGGATGGTAGGCTGTAGTGCTGCGGTGGGTGATGTTGATGTTGTTGACCACATCTGACAAAAAGACACTGCCCCGGTCACTTAGACGTTCGCATGGCACTCCATGATGCAGGATGAAATGGTGCAATATGAAGGTATCAACTTCGCGAGCTGTTGCAGCCGCTAGTGCGGCGGTCGTAGCCTATCGCGTAAGGTAATCGACGGTGACGATAACACAACGGTTGCCATCGGCAGTCAGGGGCAGTGGGCCGAATAAGTCTATCCCGAAACGGTCGAAAGGGCGCGCGGGGCAGGGTAAGGCTGTAACAGGGCGGTTTGTGACTGCGGAGGAGACTTGCGACGCTGGCTTTCTCGGCATAATTTGATAAATTTCGTTACAGAGCCACACATTCCTAGCCAAACGTAGCACAGATGCAACAACTGGTACGTCCTAAAGACTCCTGCATATGCGAATTGCGGATTCGTGTCGATTTGGCACAGATTTTAGAGCGCAGGTGACGAGGGATCACCAACAACCAGTTGCGGCCTTCGGAGAGGTAATTTTTGCGATACAGAAGCCCGCCACGAATGCAAAAATGCACGGCCTGACGTCGCAGTGCCCGCGAGGTGCTACGTTCTGTAGGTTTCAAATCAGGTCGAAAATCAAAGATATCCAAGGGTCCTTGCGTTGCTGCCCTGCCATGTCTTCAAGTGGTTCGTATGCTGTATGCAATCAATGGCTGTAATCCCGGACAAATCAGTGGATAACGGTGAACGAGATAAAGCATCGGTGTCGCTGTGCTTGAGTCCAGACCGATACATCACTCGGATGTCATATTCCTGAAGGCGAAGGTACCAGCGTGTAAGCCGACCAGAGGGACCCTTCAGCGATAATAGCCAACAAAGGGCAAGGTGATATCGGACTACATCGAAGGTTGGACCGAAGACGTAAGGTCGGACCTTTTACATTGCCCACACGATGGCGAAGGCACTCTTTCTCTGTTGCAGAGTAATTATATTCGCCTTTCTAACAGTGGGGCTCGCATATGCGCCGACGTACTCGTCAAATCCTGCTTTCCTTTGGGCAAGCACTGCTCCCAGGCCTAAACCGCTGGCGTCAGTATGAATGTCGGTGGGCGCGGAAGGATCAAAATGACACAAATTGGGAGGTGACGGAGGGGACAAAGGCTTCATCGTAAGCAGCAGACCAAGTAGACATGTCGTGACTTCCGCTAAGCGACTCCGTTAGATGCGCAATGATGGACGCAAAGTTGGGCACGAAGCGTCGGAAGAAGGAGCAGAGTCCGACTAAACTGCGCAGTACTTTCACGGTAGTCGGTTTCGGGAAGTCGGCGACTGCTTGGAGTTTAGTAGGGTCGGGAAAAACGCCAACCTTTGAAACGACATGGCAAAAAAGCGTCAGTTTTCAGGCAGCAAAATGACACTTTTTAACATTCAGTTGTAGCCCAGCGTCAGTAACACACTGCAGAACTCTACAGGCGACTGAGATGGGTGTTAAAATCAGGCGCAAATTCAACGATGTCATCCAAGTAGCATAAACGTGTTTTCTACTTGAGGCCACGCAGAATGTCGTCCATGATGCGCTCAAAAGTGGCTGGTGCATTATATAACCCGAACGGCACCTCGTTGAATATGTATAACCCATCGGAGGTCGCAAAAGCAGTCTTGGGGCGGTCGTCGTCTCGCATCGGCCTCTGCCAGTAACCCGAGTGAAGGTCTAAGGAAGAGAAGAACTCGGCGCCTTGCAGAAAATGTAATGCGTCGTCGATGCGTGGCAACGGGTAAACGTGTTCGCGGGTGATCTTGTTCAGTCGTCGATAGTCAACACTAAAACGAAGAGATCCATCTTTCGTGCCAACAAGAACGACCGGTGAAGCCTACGGGCGGTTAGAAGGGCTAACGACACCAGGCGAAAGCATTTCATCAGCGTGCGTTTCGATCACGGAACGCTATTTGGCTGAAACGCGGTATGGTCGCCGCTTCAAAGGTGGATGATAGCCAGTGCCAATGCTATCGCGAAGGTCTGCGTCCGGCCCAAGGAAGAGTGATGGCCGTCGAAGGTGGATTGCAATGGTGGAAAAGGGTGAGCAGCCATTCTTCGCTGGTCTCGGGGGTGAAGACGTCGAAGATTAGCTGGACCAGTATAATCAAGTCTGCCAAATTAACCGGCGGGATAATGCTTTTAAACTGCGCAATGTTTCATTCTGCCTAGACCGGGTCAGAAAGACATGGCACGTCAACAACGAGGCAACCATTGAGAATTGGACCGATGTTACAGTGTGTCCGCGCAAAGCATTTGGCACCCCGTCTGCTCACGTCGATGGCGCCAAGAAAAATCTGGGTTCTCGTGTCCAACGCCCCGACGAACGATATTCGGTTTTCATCGATGTCGTCCTTGCCCTCTGCCGACGGGTGGACGAAAGCATGCCAGAGGCCGATAAGGTGCGGCACATCTTGAAGGGCATTGCTTCATTTGCATTTACGCCCTCGCTATCAAGAAGCTCCTGACAGTCAGTGATGTGCGGTATACCAGCCAACACCTCCATCAGTTGCAGTCAATTCGCCTTCAGCCAGAGCCGGCTTGTCTAGATGAGAACACAGATCTACGTGCTCTTATAAACGCAATAATTTGTGAAGAGCTAGGCAACCGTAACGCATCGTGTCTCCCAAACGATCACTGCCACCAAGCCCATCTCCGCTGCGGGATTTAATCAAGGAAGAACTGACATCCTTGACGGCGTTTCCACCGGCTAATTCGACTCTTCCTGCTCTTTAAGTGACGACATACTCAGAGGCCGCTTCAAAACACCCCTTCTTCGTGGAATTACCTCGCTTTCGACTGCTCCCGGACATTTGACGGCCATTGCCCCCTCTTGAGGTGCCCAGGCGTACTACGCGCACCTGCGCCCCTACCGCCAGCTCTTCCCTCGGGACCGCCCAGTTTGCTACTACTGTGGAATTCGGGGCCACATTTCCCGCTTTTGCCGAAGATGCTAGCAGGATGAATGCCGAGGGTACGCTCCTGTCGAGCGGGATGACGCCCGCTTTGCTTGTGGTACTCGTAGAAGGACATACCTTCCTCTTTTTCGACGTTCTTCCCCGCCTCGGGATTCTCCTGGGTTTTCTCAGTGTGATACTCAAACAAGACTCAGATCGCCTTCGCCCTACCGCCGCTCGCTGTCCCCTCTTCGCCCTGCCTCAATTCCCAATCACCACCCTCCAAAAAACTACCGCCTGCGGTTTTCGGAGGGGAAACTGCATTGCTCGAAGGCACCAGAACTCCTTCTGAACATCCATAGAACCTATTATTGGTGGAAGTGGAATGTTTTGAGTGTTGAGGCACTTGTTAATAAGGGGGCCAGGGTGTAAGTTATTAGTGCGCTGTTATGTTCACGTCTGAAGAAGGTGACAACTCCATACGCCGGGCCATTCTTGTGTGGGGCAAATGGTGATGCGATTCGGCCTTCTGGATATTGCACAGTGCGGTTTACCATAGATGGGTTCTTACATTACAATCAGAGTGCAGTGCTCACTCTGTGTTTTGATGATAGTATTTTGGGTTTGGACTTTTTATCAGCGTCGTCTGCGGTAATTTGGTTCCGCCAGCCTGCGATTCACCTCACCGAGACAGGATTGGCCTGTGCATCAGGTGCTCCCGTACAGCGGTTGGTGTCTGCCGAAGAATGCGTCTTGTGTCCCGGCCAAGAAACGATATTTTTCATAACGTGTCACATTACCGCCGTTGGAGATTTGTTTCCTATACGAGTTTGGAACTTTGCTTGCAAAGGAGTTATAATACCGCCGTGCATCGTCCGCTTTTTCCAGGGATCTGATTTCATCGCCACACTAAACATTGCCTTTGATTCGATTCTGCTTCCCAAAGGCACTAAGGTTGCTTCTATTCTAAACGAGGATGTTGGCCATCTTGCGCTTTGCCTATAGCAACACTCCAGCATGGCCTTGGGCAAGCGATTGCGTCTTCGAGCCTTACATCCACCATCAGCACTGAGCTAAGCGAGGAAAATCAAAAATCCCTACTCATCCTTCTTAACAAGCACGAGGGGTTGTTTGACAGGCATTGGACGAACTCTTGGACGAACATCAGCAGCTACTCATCGCATTGAAACCGATGGTTCTTGCATCGTCCTCAGTCGTGCCTACCACGTTTCATCGCCAGAACGCAAAATCGTTCGAGAAAAGGGGGACGACATGCTTTAACGGTACGTTGTTCGGCCTTCGTGTAGTTCTTGGTCTTCACCGATTGTCCTGGTCCGTGAGAAAGATGGCGCAGTGCGCGTTTGCGTGGACTACCTAGCGCTGAACAAAAAAACCTGAAAAGACGTCTATCCTATGCCCCGAATCGACGGCGCACTCGACACGTTACACGGCGCAGAATACTTCTCGAGTCTCGGTCTTCGGTCAGGATATTGGCAGATGCCCATGGCCCAAGTCGATAAAGAGTCGCTTGCAGTGGAAGACTTGCCTATTCTACCTAGATGATATCGTCATTTTTTCATCCACTTTCACTGAACACCTTCAACGTGGGAATGAAGTCCTCGCGTGTCTTTGCAACGCTAGTTTACAGCTGAACACCAGGCAATGTCGCTTTGTAAGTAGTTTATTTAAAGTCTTGGGCCACGTTGTAAGCAAGGAAGGTGTACGCCCGGATCCAGACAAGATCAATGTGGTCCTCATTTTTTCCAGCGTCTTCGTAAGAAAGAGCTACGAAGTTTCCTGGGCTTGGCTTCCCATTTCCGCCGCTTCATCCGAATTTTTGCAGCAATAGCCTCACCCCTTCACAAATTACTCACATCCAGAACTTGATTCGTCCGCACCCAAGATTTTGAAATAGCTTCCCAAACCCTGAAAGAAGCCCTAACTACTGGACGAACGCTCTGCAACTTCGATAATTCGGCACCCACTATTGTTCACACCGATGCCCGTGGACACGGTCTTGGGGCTGTCTTTCTTCAGCGTACGAATTCCTCGTCAGAACGAGCAGTTACCTATGCAAGCCGCGCTTTGACTCCCGCTTAGAAGAACTACACCGTAACTGAGAAAGAGTTGCTCGCCATTGTCTCGGCAGTGCAAAAATTTTGTTCTTATCTGTATGGCCGCCATTTCTCCGTGGCACCAGACCATCACGCCCTTTGTTGATTATCCTCCCTCAAATACCTCTCAGGGCGCCTTGGCCACTGAGTGCTCCGTCGACAGGAATATGTTTTCGCTGTGACTTACAAGCCGGTGAGAAAACACTACGATGCCAACGCCCTTTCGGGTTGCCCACAGACGACCGCCCATTACCCACAGCCATCGTCCCAAAGTAACTCATCGCCTTCAATAACTTCGCTTCCGTGGCCCATGACCCCTTTGCAAACCGCCGGTCAAGATATCCTACCAAACGGTGTTTCTCTCCAACGAGCCGACCCGTACTGCCGACGACTGCTGGACCTTTTCGACGGTTAAACAACCCCACCTAACCACCGAACATGCCACCAAATTAGTAAGTTTCGCGTTTTTAATGGTGGAGCCGTTTACCGCCGCAATTACCACCCTACCTGAGACAGATGGGTTGCAGTCGTCCCACGTGGTCTTGCAGCCCAAATCTTGAACGTCTTCCACGAAGACGCCACAGCTGGCCATCTTGCTTTCTACAAGACGTACGACCGCATCATAAGCAGATTCTATTGGCCAGGTCTTTTCTCAAGCGTCGCCAGATATGTTGGGTCCTGCCCTTCATGCCAGCGTCGTAGACGGTCGACCTCAACCCTTAGGGTATGCTACAGCCGCTCCCTTGTCCTTCTGCCCCATTCAAAGTTGTGGGCATCGATTTGTATGGGCGTTTGCCTTTCACTTCAACTGGTCATTAATGGATTGTGACCGCTGCCGATCACTTGAGGCGGTATGCAGACCCTGCCCCTCTATGCTCCGGCTTAGCTGCTGAGGTCGCAGATTCCTTTCTGCAAGCCATTTTTCCCACGGCATGGACCACCTGGCACTCTTTTATTGATCACGGCCGAACCTTTGTGTGAGCAGAACTTGAAGAAGTTCTCCAAGCTGCTGGTACTGCCCACAAAACCACATCAAGCTATCATCCACACACAAATGAGCTAACAGAACGGTTCCATCGTACACTTTCGGACATGATTTCTCTCTATATGAACCCCCCCAGGCACTGGAGCGTCATACTTCTCTTTGTCACATACGCCTATATTACCACCGTCCACAGCACCACTGGATTTTCACCGCCCTTTCTCGTCTACGGCCGCCATCCACCGTCCATTGTAGACCCATATTTCTTTTCGTGGACCGCAGATACCACAACCAACATCACCGACCAATTTGGTTCTCGACTGGCGCAGTGCCGAAACCTCGCACGATTGAACACCGAGTCCTGCCAAAAGGACCCGAGGTCTCGCTATGACGCAGACCGCCTGGAAGTTATATTCAACCCTGGGGATGAGGTACTGCTTTCGGGGCTGCTTGTTGCACCAGGACTCTGAGATGTTAATGCCGTGCGTCATTGGTCTCTACACCGTACTGCAGTGAGCATCTCCTGTCAACTACGTCGTTGGTACCATTTGTGGCATCGCTGTCCGGTGGTACCGTGGCAACAAAACTGCCTGTGTTTCGCGCCCAAAGGCCTTTCGGCGCAGATAATCCTCTCTTAGACGGCCAGGATTGCCGGTTCAGCCGCCGGGAAAACTAGTGTGAGCACTCTATTTACATTGACTGCTTGAATGGTCATTCTTTGTATTGTGTCCAAACACACTATCTCAAGCCTAGTCTCACCCACGGATCGTTTGGTGTCGTCATCATATCCCTAGGCTCCCGCAATCCTAGTCATCATCGGAGTTTGTTGGTTCTGCTGGCTGCCTAGAACAACCGCCGGAATAAATGCCGCCCTGCCTTAGGTGTGCCTCCCTGGTTTCGTCTCTCATGTGGTAGAGGTGCTGGGTACCGAGAAGCCAAGGTTGCCGCCTACAAAGGAAATGAAAGTCGCCGAATCAGATGCACGGGGAAGAGGCGGGCTTAGCGAGCCGAGCGACAGAACGTGAGATGCATCAGGGAAGTCGTATATGAGGCGAGTGTCAAAGCTTCCAAGCGTCCAAGGGACCACCACGATGCACGGTTAAGGGTGTAGAAGAGGTATTGCAGATGGAGATAATGCTACCGCCGTTTTTGATTTCAAAAATGGCAGAGGGAAGAGGGGCGCCCTCTCGGCGCATAAACAGATTAGAGAGGGTAACACAACAGTTAAGGCAGGCACGATATCACAGATTACTGGTACGATAAGGGCAGAGGCTGGAGGGACTCTGGAGTCTTCGGTGGCGCACAGCTTAAACGTCCAAAAGGGCCATGGTTTGGACCTGTTGGTGATGTTGGTAGCGCTCGTCCTGTTGTCCCCTTTCAGTTCCCATTAGGCTTAAACGTTGCAGTTATATTGTGCATTCCCGTATCACACAGCAGAAATAAGGCGATCTCGGCGCGGGCACAGTCAATAACAGCGTAGTGATGCGACAGAAAGTCCCGCCCCAAGATGATGTCATGGGCGCATGAGGAAAGAGTGACGAACTCGATTACATACATCGCGTTCTGCACAAGGACACGAGTTGTGCAAACGGCTGAAGGCTCGACGTGAAGCGCCGTAGCTGTGTGGAGCCGGAAACCGGATATTGAGATCGTCATTTTTCGTAATTTGCGGCAGAGTTTGTCGGCTATAACAGATTGCTGCTCCCTTGTCTACAAGGGCATAGGTGGTGATTCCATCAATACCTACTTCAATCGCATCGGTAGCAGACAGGCCAGGGACTTGGTATTTCGACGGCGCTGCAGCTCTTGCCTCAAGAACTGCGGCGATCAGTTTTCTCCCTCGGCATTCGTACGACGACGCAGCGGTGGAATGGACCGGCGACGTGGGGAGATATGCTTGATGGTATCGTGCTCAGGCAGGGAAGTATCCACGCGCCTGCAAAGGTTGACCACATCCTCGATGTAGCTGGTAAAGTTCTCGCCGGCCTGCTGAGCTAGCTCTCTCAAACGCTGCTTCGCCAGAAGCTTGCGAACCGCTGGCCGGTCAAATACCGCCGAAACGTTCATATTGAATGCGGTCCAGGTTGTGCAATCAGCCTGGTGTTTATACCATTTGTCGCCAAGTCCCCTAAAAAAAAAGTCACGTTATTTATCTTCACGGCATCGTCCCACTTATTCTGCGCGCTTACCCTCTCATAAGACGAAACCGAACTTAGACGTTCTGGTTGTCTGCGCCAGTGAACCTCACCGGGTCACGCTGACGGATAACCTCGGAGCAGATGACAGCCGATGGCGAAGGCGATGCCATGGTTCGGACGTCGGTAGTCATGGCTGACTCAGCGGTAAAAGGCAGGGTACGAGTCCGGAGATCCAGGTTGGCGGGTACACGGGGTGAAGCTGAGGAGCAGGACGAGGATGGAATTCGACACTCTAACAAAATCTAATGCGGGTTTTTTTTTGACAGCGGAAGGTAGGAGGGGCACTCAGAAGTGGCAAACGGATGGGTGGTCCAGCCAGCAGAATGTTTCGCGCACTCCATGAACTTCACGCTGATTATGATGCCGCGGCCGTGGCTAACCCTGTTGCCTCGTCGTCATCTGTACAGTCCGAGTGGTCAATCTCCTTAAGTGGGAGTACGCCCATCACAAGGACAGTGCCGATTGCTGTTGTGGCCGAGTACCTAATCCGATGTTCGTTAGCGCTCGCGTGGTGGCTGCGCGAAACTTGGTGGTCTTTAGCGATACCACATGTTTATTTTTTTATTTATGAGGGTTTTTATTTATGTATGCAGTACCCACAGCGCCTGAGGCGCAAGAGTGAGCAAAGTACAAAACAAGAGTAAAAAATAGATAAGGACACATCAGTCTAAATAATTATGAAATATAAAAACCAATAACAGAAAAGCATGCTAATCGGGCGCAGCTGACTGTAAATGTAATTTCACAACGCTATGGCAACCTATTAAGGATTACATAACTCTAATGCAGGCTAACAATATGAAGGGGTATGCGGTTTCAATCTCGAGAGGTTTGTGAAAACAATATGTTTTAAACACCTGGCTTTTACAAGCGAATGCACGGACCATTATCTGGTGATCTAAATATTCAAATTTTTATGATGTTCGAGTATTTATATATCCTACCGCAGAACTGTGGTTGAGTTGTAACTTCTCATCCCAATGTATCCTTCGTTTGTGTTGCACTGAAGTTTATCTTGTAATTTCCCGAAAGAAAACGGTCGGCTTAGCTTTGTAGTGATTCTAGTTTAGGGGTGTTTTACCAGTCCATGGGTCCCAAACAATACTGGCATACTCCATACCCGATCTGACGCTTGATTTGATTAATGCTCCTCGCGAACCTGAGGGAACGTTCCAGAATTCCGCCGAAGGCATCTTAAGCTCTGCATGCCTGAGCTGCAACTTGACACACATGAGGAATCCAAGTGATGTCAGGAATAAAAATACTCCTAAGAATATATACTGAATACTCAATATATACACGTCTCTCAGTGGTACTTTCAAACCAGGAATCCTAAAAAATCTTTTTGGGTATTTGGAGAGTAAAGACATTACTTTCAAGTTAATTTAAAATACTGGTGAGAAAATGAAAGCCGTTCGCTTTTCAAAGAGATCTGGGCATAATTTGCCAAACAAACGTCTTAGAGAAACAAATTATTATTTTTATATTTTGGGACTTTTTTGTACACTGACTCTGTGGTTAAGCACCCGAAGCTACACCGGGGTCATCAGCGCCCTAGGGGAGGGCTCCAGAATTATTTTGATCTCTCAGGGCTTTTTAACCTGCATGGAAATTATTTCAACCAGGCGTTTGTACCTTTCGGGTTCAACAGAAAAATAGCCACCACGGTTGAGATTGAGTTGGCGCCTAGCAGCTGAGCAGCAAAGCGCCTGAGCCACTGAGCTACGGCTGACGCTAGGCTGTTTTCTTGAAGCTAGCTCACCATAATAAAAAAATACCTGAAAAGAAAAAAAAACTTCTTGTGGCCTAAAATACGACGTTCAATAACAATTCTTACAGTGTTCACGACCTACTGTTCGTTCGCGATATAAATTCACAAGTTTATGCTACTGCCAGAGTCCTCTTTCTGTGTACGAGCGTGAATTCTTTTAAACCAGTAGAACCCGAGTGTCCACCGACCTAAAGAAAAGGCATTCTCGTAATTTGCCTCTCCGTACCCAGTATGAACAAGCTTCCACTGAGATTGTCTTTTGCTCGGTGCGCTTGCGGAATATTTCAACCATTTGTTTCACTCTTGCGTTGTCGTGTTACTGCTTTGGGTGCGGTTGATACGGCCGTACAAGATACCAACCATGAGATCTCACTGCTCGCAACACGGAACATCGAAGTGGGTGTTACAACGGCAGTATAAGAATGTTCGCATATTAATAAATGCATAAATGACGCCCCAAATAATTGTGCCATGCACCTACAGTCATAGTACATTCTACCCCAGAAATTATGTACAGTTTGAAGTCGGTCTCTGGGTGCCTGGAACCTGTGTCCTCAACTTATGGTATCACAGAGCAATTCCAGAGAATGTGTTTTCTATGTGAGATCCATTAGGCTGCAGATTAAAAATATTTAATAGTTCTGGGAAATTGTTCATAAAAACGGCCAAAACTCAAGAAGCACTGCGAATGACAAACTGCCGCTTGAAAGAAGCTTGTACTTTCGGTTGCATTTTTTTTTATTAATTGTCATGCGCATAAACGCAAGTAGCGCCGTTATCTTAGGTTCAAAAATAAGTGGGCAAAACGACATTGTTAACTCCAGCATGAGTCGCAGGTGCCCCATTTCACATAATAATGTGCGAGGACGGACAGAATTCCGGACTCAATCATCACGAAGACCGACGGTCAAAGCAGCCTAAGTAACATCCTATCTAATACCATTCATACCACACATCGAACATTTCCTTCCAATATCGACACAGCTGGTTATAAAAGTGCCATTGATACCTCAGAACAACTGGCGACCGATTTTAAGGCACAGGCAGCAACTTTTGGCGCATAAAAATATTCAAGAGCAGAAACCTTCATGTCCTCTTCGTGTCAGCACAACACAATCTTCGGGCTATTCAGCCTTCCATCCTATAAAACCTTTTCACTGCTCGCTCTCTCCCAAAACCAATGTTTGTTTCCTGACACTTTCTTCCTCCAAATGGCCAACATAAACATACACGATGTCGGAAAGCACGCAACTTCACTGTACCATGATTTCTCTACTCAGTGAATATCCCAATTACAGATTTCAAGCCCTTTTCGCAGCACTTACATGCATAAAATATTTCAAAATCTAGGTCTTCCCATGTGCCCGTTAACGTTTTTGTGGACATAATCTATATTTAACCGCCTAATTCTTAAACCAAGGAACATTATCATGAGAGTGGCGAACTGGAATTGGTACACAATATTGAAACAGTCTACATGGCAACCATGGCCATGATAACTTGAAGAATAATATTGTTTTATCAAATACATCATATTCATAATTGGACGGCTTTCGTTTGCGGTTCGCAGAAGTCCTACTTTTAAACACTGCACCTTAACAGAGACTTCGCATTCGCGCTCCGGTTCTTCTAAGCAAACTTGACATTGGCACGGGGTAATTACACACCATCCATCCATGCAGCGCAATTTCTGTTATATACAGCACTTTAAAATATTTCGTCTGCCTAAATTACAAAAAAGTAGAAATTGTTACACGGCTACAAAAAAATAAAAGAGAAGCAATATAGAAACATAAATATAACATTGCGTTACGATCAAGATCTCGAAATACTGCCACCAGATAAACCACACGCATCAACACTGCTTCAACAGTTATTTTAAAATGTAACAGCAAAGCTTGCTAGGTCAATTTTTTTTTAAATTTACATTGTTGCCCAGCCAGCACTAGCTCTTCTATGTGAAAATTTTTACTGTATCAAATTTTTATGTTCATAAATATTACAATGGGCCAAATTGAAAAAACGACGTATCGCAGAAAATTGCCGAGAGCTCAATTAAAGAAACATCTGATATAAATGTAAAGCGAAAAAGCAAAAATGGTTGACAGTAAAGGAAGGCACGTCAGTAATCGATGCTGTAATGGCCATGTTGTTATAGAAAAAATCTTGATTAGGGCCTTCCAAACAATGTATTTATTATGCTTACAAAAAACGTACAAAAGCAAAAACAAAAACAAAAGCCGCGTCAAATAGGACATAGGGTCTGCGATCAAATTTTAAATAGCGTGAGCATTTAAAGTACAAAATGCCTGCGAGTGAAGGACCAGGCTGCGACGACACACATATATTCCTTACAAGGTATATGAGCACCCACCCCATTTTCATTTTCAGACCACCGTCGCCATTAAACGGAGGAGATATGAGCTTTCTTTAAATAGAGAATGCTCTAAAGGTGGAATGTGTGGTATATAAATTAGGATGCGATCCGTTAACCTAAACTCAGCCATAGCCATAGGCCAAAGCCAACTCAACCACCCCATGGAATGTGCCGAGCGACCCAAGTACTATGACACCACTGTCAGATAAACGTCTGTTTTCTCGTGCCAGGAACCAAGGTTAGATTGAAACGAGAAAGTGTTTTTCTTGCGTCATCATCATCATTGTCGTCATCATCATCATCATGAAGTTACCATCTGTTGTGTCAAGCTAGCTTTTTTGCAGGGCGATTTTGTTGAGCCGCCGCATTGAGCGACACCAGCAAAGCTCCGCTTTAATGATTTATCTCGGAGGGCCATGGATAGATTGCCAGTTCTGGCAGTCTAGATGATATTCGTCATCATCATCATCGACCTATCTAGCCCACTGCAGGGCACAGATAATTTCGAGGGTGGAGATTATTCCCCAATTATCTCGGTCCTGTTGTAAGCGCGACCGATGTATCCCCGCAAACTTCTCAATCTCATCCGCCCATCTAACTTTCTGCCACCGCCTGCAAAGCTTGGCTTCTTTAGGAATTCAATCTGTTGACCTTAATGACCAACGGTTATCTTCCCTTGGCATCATATCCCCTGCCCACATCCATGTCATCATCTTAATTTCTACCAATATGTCCTTAACACGCGTTCGTTCCCTGTCCCACTCCGCTGACTTAATCTCGCTTCATGTTACACCTATCATATTCCGTTCCATTCCTCACTGAGTCGTCCTTAATATAAGTAGAACCCTCTTACTGAGTTTCTGCACCGTAGGTAAGTACCTGTAAGATGCAGATGTCATACATTTTCTTCTTTAGGGACCATGATAGACTGGGGTTTATTATCTCAGAATTTCTGCCGTATCTCAAAATTCCTGCCTTATTGTGATGTTATTGGTGGCTAGGACTCGGGTTTAACGTCGCACAAACGACACAGGCACTTGAGAAACTATGACGCATAAGGCGAAGACGGACATTTATCGAGACGAGACGAGCTAACGATATCACAGTAAGCTACCGCTACAAAGGTCAATCTTAGAGACACCAAGCTCTGTATGCGCGCAAAGGAATAAACAGTTCACAGTTACGTTTGAAGGGACACCCATGATAGATAAAACGTCTCACTTGTTAGGGCGCACTCAATGATAAGGCGTTGGCCAGTTTCAGTACTCGGCGGCTGTCAGTAGATCGGCACAGAGGGAACACGACGTCACACAGTAGAAGCCGGTGATATAATGCATGGTCGACGACGCCAAGGCTGCCCAGTCGAAGCCGGCGATTTAATGCGCGGTCGACGAATGGCTGGCACTCCAGCCCGGCTCGGTCTACGGGCGTCCTTAACGACGGCCTCGGTAGACGACGGCTACCGCACCTTGCGGGTAGCGCTAGGAAGTATTGCTGCTACGAATTCCCCTGCATCGTCACCAGCCACGATCTCCTCTTCCTCAGGAGTCATCCTTCCGATCACGGTTAACGCTTCGCCCGTCAAGCACATGCTCAGGCCGACTGCCCATTTGTCTTGCAACCAGCCTTGGGCAAGTGCACCCCGTTCAAATCGCAGAATATAGGCATCAAGATCGTCTTTGCGATCATCAAATGGGGGGACAAACTTGTGCGGACTCATCGGCGTCAGAGATTCTTAAGCTGCCTGTAATGTCGACGTGGACCCTTCTCCTTGCGGATTACTCCGGGCTTCTTCCTGCAGTCTCAGTTTCAGTAGAAGATTCGCGTGTTCGCGTTCCTGTTTCGCCTTGGTTGCCTCACGCTCAGCTGCCCTTTTCTCTCTCAAACGATTCTGTTCCGATCTTACAAACTCCCGCAGTTCTGCGTCTTTTAGTGCGAGCTGCGTTCCAACGGTCATTATTTTTTCAAGCCCCATGCCTATACTGTGCTCCGCCGATCTCGAGTCCTAGTTTTCTCTCTTAAAGATGTTAAAGAAGAGGTCCTGTCGCAGACGCCAGTTGTGATGTTTTTGGTGGCTAGGACTCGGGATTAACGTCGCACAAACGACACAGGCACTTGAGAAACTATGACGCATAAGGCGAAGACGGACATTTATTGAGACGAGACGAGCTAACGATATCACAGTACGCTACCGCTACAAATAGGCTGCAACACGAAAGTCAATTATAGAGACACCAAGCTCTGTATGCACGTAAATGAATCAACAGTTCACAGTTACGTTTGAAGGGACACCCGTGATAGATAAAACGTCTCCCTTGTTAGGGCGCACTCAATGATAAGGGGTTGGCCAATTAGGGGTTGGCCAATTTCGGTACTCGGCGGCTGTCGGTAGATTGGCACAGAGGGAATACGACGTCACACAGTCGATTCCGGCGATTCAATGCGCGGTCGACACAGATAAGACACGGATGGCACTGCAGCCTTCCTGGTTTTCCGGGCGTCCTGACGACGGCCTCGGTGGAGCACGGCTACCGCGTCTTGTGGGTAGCCCTCATAACCGTGGTCTTCCTAATCATCCACTGTCACCCAGACACGCTCTCTTCTTCTCCGCCGTCACATTATTGCCTCGGCTATTATGCAAGACAACTAACCGGAACATACCCCCTCAAAATGATTGTCCACCTTTAGCGGTTTAACTTCGTCGTCGTCGAGCCTGTTTCCGATGGCCGCACCACCACTGTCCTCTACCTCATCACACTTATCCTTTTAATTATCTCTGTTTCATGGTTGGGATCCGGGATCACAGCTTGACCTAAGTAGATATATTCGGATCACAGCTTGACCTAAGGAGATATCTCAAACCGCTGTGCATTCCCGAGGTTGTTGATCATTCCTTTAGTTTTCTGCATATTAATTTCAGGCCCACGATTCTGTTTGTCTAGTGTGGAAAGCTTGCATTGCAATTAGTCCCCCGAGGTACTTAGGAAGGCAACGTCATCTGCAAATCTAATGTTACTGAGATATTCCCAATCTTCCCTCACTCTCCACTGTTCTAATCCAATGTTCTCAATACGTCTTGTAAACATGTTGTGAATAACATTGGAGAGATTGAATCTCGTTGTGTCATAGGTATTTTATTGCTCTCTGTATGGAGGACGATGGTAGCAGTGTATTCATTGTAAATATCATCTAGTATTATTAGATAATACTCATCTACAAACTGACTGCGTAATGCCTGAACGACTGCTTAGCTTTCGACCGAGTCAAAAGCTATATCTTAATCTATAAGGGCTACATGTAGGGGTTCAGTATACTTAGCGCATGTCTGTATCACCTGATTGATCGTGTGAATATGATCTGTTGTTGAACCGCCTTTACAAAACACTGGTTGTTCCTTAATTAGAATGAAATATAAGGTAGCAGAACTTCTGTTAGCGATTACCTTGGTAAGTACCTTGTAGACGACTGACAGTTAGCTGATTCGCCCGTTTTTTTGAAGTCCTTCATTCCACTTTTCCGACGGATTAGGATGATGTTTGCGGTCTTCCAAGATTCCGGTACATTCGCGGTCTTGAGGCATTGCGTATACAGGTTTGCAAGTTTTTCAAGTACAATTTTCCCACCATCCTTCAAGAGGTCTACTTTTATCTGATCCAAATAAGATCCTTTGCCCCCTTTCCTTTCTTTCAGATACTTCCTTATTTCTTCGGTCATTGATTGTGGGATATCAGTCTCCTCTGAACAACCTTCTCGTTCGGCTTGATCGTGGATGTCCAGGCTACGGTTCAGATCTCTATAGAAGTTCTCAGCTACTACGACTATTTGATCCCGATTTGTCTTGACATCACCTTGCCTTCTTTAAGTGCATACATCTGATTTTTCCCCACGCCAAGACGCCTCTTCACTGCTCTCCACAGTGCTTCCATTTTTTACAGCATATTTGATCCTCTCTATTGTATAGCTGTAGTACGTCAGATGTAGTACGCCTATTGATTAACTTCGAAATCTCCGCTCTTTCTATTCTGTCAGGGGGGGGTGGAGAATGTCATGATTTGCCGTTTCCTAATTAGATCTTTTGTCTGCTGGGAAAGTTTACCAGTATCCTGTCTGGCCATCGTGCCCCCGACTTCTACTGTACACTCGGTGATAATGCGTGTAAAGTTGTCGCTGGCTTCCCGTGTCCTAAGCTCGGCTTCCTCGGTAAGAGCTAGATATCTGTTATGCAGCGCGATCCACAATTCTTCTACTTTTGGACTTACAGTTAGCTCTTTATTCGGCTTCTTTCGTACTAGCTTTTTACACTTTCTCCTCAAATATCGCCTAAGTCGAGATCTTACCATACTGTGGTCACTACATATTCCCCTTCCGAGGACTTGCACCTTATGCACGATGCAAGGTATATTGCATAATATGCTGTCTATTTCATTTTTATGTTACCCATTTGTGCTCTTCCACGTCATATTCCGGCTGTCCCGTTTGCAGAAGACGGTATTCATGATGCGTGAGTTATTCTGTTCTGCGAACTCGACTAGTTTGCCCCCCCCCCTCTGGTATTTTTACAGACCCTACCATAGTTCGCCACTCCCTTGCCTCCACCCTGATTCTTGCCTACTTTAGTACTGAGTACTCCCTTAACTACGGTATACTGTGTTTTTACTTTAGCCATCGCCGATTCCACATCTTCATAGGTGCGTTCAACTAGTTGGTCGTCTTGGCCGGTTGTTTGCGCAAAGCCCTTACCAACTTGAGTTTGTACTTGTTATTAAGCTTAATTACAGACCTGCTGCCCTTTCATATAAATTTAGTGTTCTTGTAAGTTTCCAGCTATTATTCTACTTACTAAAAATATCACTCCCAGTTCTCTTTCGGGTCACTAGATCACGGTAACATAAGACGTGTTCATTTATCAGCACCGTAAGGGCTTGACCTGCCCTCCAAACCTCACTAAGACCTATGGCATCCCATTTATAGCCCTTTAATTCCTCTAAAAACACCCCCTGACTCGCTTCGCAAGATTGGGTTCTCGCGTTAAACCACCAACCACCAATATGGTCCATGAAGCCACTCCCCTATAGTCATTCAACAGCCACGGGAAGTACCCTCGTTCTGCGGATCTCCAGCTTAAGACACTGAAAACTTCGTTAAAGAAAGTGGAGCTGCGTCCTCTTTGTCTATGTGATATCTGGTAGAGATGAGGGGTAAAGATGCGTGTCCGCACCTTTAACAGGTGGGATGAGAAAGAAACATTCCGAGATGTTTTGTTTTATTTGTAAGGTACAGCCCCAACGTGGTTTGAGAACAGTGAAAGTCGCTAACGCACGGGACTCTCTTTAAAAGCGAGTTTCTTAATACATTCACCACCGTCGTGTGGAAAGAACGAGGTGCACTTTTGTGGGAAACGCGCACGCAGCACCTTAACGAAGGGGTCGTGACCTTTGTTGATCAGATAAAGCAACTATTTCGCAGCGCGGACCCCGAAATGACTGAGGAAAAGAAGCTCAGGATTCTAATGCGTGGATTGAAGAAAGAACTCTTTGCCTGCCTCGTCCGCAGCCCCCATAAAATGGTTGCTGAATTCCCGTCTGAGGCTACTGCATAAGAGAAGACGCTGGAAATTCGTACGAGACATTGCGAACGCCCCATCAATGCACTAGTTGTGGAGACAATTGGTGCCCGGGCTATTAGCTCCGATCACCCGAGAAGAGGTCCAATATGATCGGGGACTTGAATGCTATCCGAAGCACCCTGCAAACCACACGCTCAGACCTTCTCCGCAGCTGTTCGTTGACCCCGCACTGCTCCAACCCGTCTTCCTGAAGCTCCACCGTACCGCCGTTCATTGTCGCTCACACGACCACCCGTAGTCCAAAACCAGACGCCGAGGAAGATGGACGTATGGCGAACCTCCGATAATCGTCCGCTGTGCTACCAATGTGCAGAAGATATCACATCTATCGTCACTGCCCATATAAGAGACTCGGACGGCCTGATTTCTCCATCGACGCACCTCGCCCTCTCCCTGGCCAACAACCACGTGAGATCGACGAGAATCTATCCCAAACCAGCCTTGGATCAGACCATTTCAACCATACCCGAACGCCCTACCGATGCCGGTCGCCCAACCACTGTTGCATTGCCCCTTCTCCAGTGCAAGGCCCCCAAGCCCACGCAGAGGAAAATAAAAGCAGCTACTTCGGGAGGTAAATGTGCACAACGGCGGAAAAAATAAAAACCCTCCAGGAACGCAGGGACTCGCCGAAGACGGGGATTCATGACATGCCCTCATCGCGATGACCCGACTGAACCCTGAAGAGACTCGTGAACTCGACTACAGCAAGAAGGGTTGACGTGTACAGAACATAACCGAGACTACCGCTGAGAAACCGACGACACCGACGACGCACAGTGACCGCCCGTCAACACGCACAAGCCCAGAATCGACACCCGGGCGCACCCGTAACTCTAAGAAGGTTGCGTTCGATGTCAATGTATTCTTCGACACCTTTGATGTAGTCGCCCTTAAAGACACTGGAGCCGACTACTCAGTAATGAATGGTTTATTCCCTTTGAAGAAAGGGAATAAACCATAAGGGAATAAACCTGAAGAAAGTTACGAACAGATTGTACGGTCTCCCCATACCACAGGAGGAGGCGATCTAGTAACACCACGTGGAACGTGCACATCACGCGTCCCCATAGATGGCACCACGTTCCCGGCAGCGTTCGTCATTTTGCCGAACTGCTCCTGCTATATTATTCTCGGAATGTACTTTTTGACCGACAACGGTGCAATAAATGATGTGCAGAGAAGGTCGATAACTTTTTCCTCCGATCTCTCTATGACGCCGCAACCGAACTCCGAACACCGTGCAGCTGTAGGGATCACCGATGATCACAACAACCTCTCACAGTGCGGAAGTTTGATGATCACCGCTGACTGTGAAGAAGCTGTCCTTGCCATTGATGCTATCGTAGAGGGGGACGAAAGTTTGCTTCTCGAACGTGGCCTCTTCGTCTCAAGAGGCATTGTGCGCTTCAAGCAATGCAAATTCCAAGTTTGGTCCTCAATTTCACCGAGGTGTACCACAACCTAGACAACGCCGCTGCAATTGCGTTCCTCGAACAAACGTAAGATGCAAGTCAAGTGAACGCGCTCGCCAACTTTGAACGCGCACGCGCAGATGCTTCCAAGCTGCTGCATCCTTTCGACGTGAACCGGGCGCTGCAGCAAGAAAATCGCGACAAATTACTGGATTTGCTGCTTCGCTACAGCGAGTGTTTTTTTCGCCGAAATCATATTATGTCAGATGCCCCAAGCGAAGCACAGAATTATAACAAAAGATGTACCACGCCGAGCGAGTTCTGCCTGAACCGGCCAAAACTTCAGCCTTAGCGAACTTCCAAAGACCTTCCCCAACTTCCCAAGACCAAGAAAGGTGTGCAACGACTTTTCGGACTGTGGGTATACTACTGGCGCTTTGTCTCAAACTTTGCAAGCAATGAAGAGCCACTCACACGCTTGACGAAAGATAGCACCCCTTACAGCTGGCAAAGCGCCCAAGAGAAAGCATTCTACAAACTGGAACAACGCCTGCAAAGCCCACCTGTGCTCGCTCATTTCGACGAAAACGCCTTAACAGAAATGCACACGGACACCAGTGATATAGGCTTGGGTGCTGTCATTGTCCGAAAGCAAAGCGGTTGCGAAAAGTTTCTCGCCTATGCCAGGCGTGGTCTGTCGAAAGAGAAAAAGTACCCTGCCTTCTAGAAAGAGTGCAGGGTTATCATATTGGCGATTTCAAAATTTTGTCCATACGCATATGGAAGACCATTAAGGGTTGTGACAGACCACCATGCTCTGTTGGCTTGCCAATTTTCAGGACCCTTCTGGTAGTCTTGGTAGATGGAGATTGCGCCTTCAAGAATTCGACCTTAAAATCGTCTACAAATCTTGCAGGAAACACTACGACCCCGTGTGTCCATCCTACGCCCCCACCGACCCACCACCACAACATTCGCACGAAGACGGCGCACTCTTCGGAGTCGTTACTGATACCGACCTAGCCGTCCAGCAGCGCGCAAATCCCGAGTTCCGCATCATGAGCGAGTACCTCGAACGACGCAACATCGGCGTGCCTAGGTCCTTCAATTAAAACCTACCAGCCTTCACTCTAAACCACTCCATCATGGTGAATCTCAGACCCGGGACGAGAACAAAGTATCCTCCTACAATCCCCGCAAACATTCGTGACGAAATTCCGGAAGCGTGCCACTACTATGCGTCTTCGGGCCATCTCGGCACAGCTGCCACTATTGAAAAATTTAAGACGAAGTACTGCTGGCCCCTCCTTGCATCCGAGGTCACCCACTACGTCCCGAGCTGCCGTGACTGCCATGAACAAGAAATGCCAGCGACGAGACCCTCAGGGCCTCTGCAGCCGATTGCCGTCCCATCGAGGCCCTTCCGACAGATTGGAATGGACCTCCTGGACCCGTTCCCTAAGTCACGATCGGATAAGTGGATCCTTGTAGACACAGACTACGTGATGCGCTACGCAGAGACGGCCGCTCTTCTGAGGGGTACTGCACAAGAAGTCGCGAAATTCTTCATAAATAAAATTGTCCTGAGACATGGAGCCCCTGATATCCTAATCATGTTTTTCGGAACGGCCTTCACTGCGGAGCTCCTGTAACGCTTCCTAGGCTAAAGCAACAAGGATCACCAAAGAACAACGGCGTACCACGCCAAACGAACGGACTAATGAAACGTCTGAAGAAGACGATCGTGGATATGCTCTCTATCTAGGTCAAAGTTGAACATAAAACTTGGGATGAACTCCTTCTGTATGTGACTTTTGCGTACAATACTGCTATCCAGGAAAGTACGCAGATGACACCGTTCGAGCTGTCTACGGAAGATGGCCGACTACGGTACTTGACGCCATGCTTCCACACGTAGCAGACGACATCAACGCCGACGTTCAAGGATACGTTCAGCGTGCGGAGGAGGCCCACCTGCTCGCTCGAGTTCTCACAACTAACCAGCAGCTAGTGGATTCCGGATGCTACAATCTCCGACACCGAGATGCCCAGAGCTACCAAGAGGATCGTGTGTGGGTTTGGACTCCCATCCGACGACGTTAACTCAATGAGAAGGATCTGCTACGGTAATTCGGACCCCATCGGATTTACGACGTGTTGGCTAACTTAACAACAAGGTGATCACCGATGGATTCCGGAACATCACGACGACGCACGCGGCCCGAATTCATCCACCTTTTTCCGCCTGAAATCTCACTACGCAAGATGACACTTTTATGTTGTTTGTTCGTACTGTCTGTAGTTTCACCAAAAGGTCGATGCCCTCCTAACGGTGGGTAAAGCCAGGAACCATGTTTTGGGTTTTTTGTTTATGTTTTGTTTTTGCCGACCAGCTTCGCCGGGGATTTATTTATATATATATATATATATATATATATATATATATATATATATATATATATATATATATATATATATATATATATATATATATATATATATATATATATATATATATATATATATATATATATATATATATATATATATTTATTTAAATATATATATATATATATACATATATATATATATATATATATATATATATATATATATATATATATATATTGTCACGAAGACAAGGACGATGCAGTGGTGTTGAATGAGAAACACGTTTATTGGAGCGAACTTGTGCTCCCCTAACAACTCAAAAGAATACAAAGGCGGCGAAGCAGCGGTCAACAAAGTGACTTGCACAGGCGAGTGACGTCGAATCGAATGCCCCGGCGTCCGCACTGCAGGCTTTTTATCTTTTGGCGCGCGTGGTTCTCGAAACGTCGATTCGCATCGAGAACATAGTAGATCCAAGAAGATTATTCTGGGCTGTTCACGTTAGATCGGAATGATCTCCCTATCACAACAGATAACACATGCGGCACAGAAAGAAAGAATGGAACACGCGCTTCCCTTGGCGCAGAGATAACACAGACCGGCGCAGCCGGGCGGTAAAAGCAAAACACAAATAAACAAACCCAATGTATGGTTCGCGGCATTACCCCCCCCCTCTAAGAGTGCATCGACCCGATGCTAACATAAGCGACAGTCCGAACAAATGAAAAAGTTCGTCATCGTCCGTAGAAAGGTTTTAAGCGAACCACGTGGACGACTTCAGGCCGCGTGCGTCGTCGTGATGTGCCGGAGTCACCATCGGGGATCACTTCGTAGGTAAGTTGGCCAACACGTCGTAGAATCTGGTAGGGTCCGAAATACCGTCGCAGGAGCTTCTCACTGAGTCCGCGTCGTCGGATGGGAGTCCAAACCCACACACGATCCCCTGGTTGGTACTCGGCGTCTCGGCGTCGGAGGTTGTAGCGGCCCGCATCCACCAGCTGCTGGTCCGTTATACGAACTCGAGCGAGCTGGCGGGCCTCCTCCGCACGTTGAAGATATCCGTGGACGTCGGCGTTGAGGTCGTCGTCTTCTACGTGCGGAAGCATGGCGTCGAGCATCGTAGTCGGCCTTCTACCGTAGACAAGCTCGAACGGCGTCAGCTGTGTCGTCTCCTGGATAGCCGTGTTGTACGCAAACGTGACATACGGGAGCACTTCGTCCCAAGTCTTATGTTCAACGTCAACGTACATTGACAGCATATCTGCGATTGTCTTGTTCAGACGTTCTGTTAGTCCGTTCGTTTGGGGGTGGTACGCCGTCGTTCTTCGGTGATCCGTGTTGCTGTAGCGTAATACTCCTTGCATCAGCTCCGCAGTAAATGCCGTTCCGCGGTCTGTGATTAGGACTTCCGGGGCTCCATGTCGCAGCACAACCTGGCTTATAAAGAACTTCGCCACTTCTTGTGCAGTCCCCCTCGGAAGAGCGGCGGTCTCTGCGTAGCGCGTCATGTAGTCTGTCGCTACGACAATCCACTTGTTCTGTGATCGTGACGTAGGGAACGGGCCTAAAAGGTCCATTCCAATCTGTTGAAATGGTCTCGATGGGACGGCGATCGGTTGCAGAAGTCCGGCGGGTCTTGTCGGCGGCGTTTTTCGTCGCTGGCAGTCACGGCAGCTCCGGACGTAGTGGGTGACGTCAGAGGTAAGGCCGGCCCAGTAGTACCTCGCCTTGATTTTTCCGATAGTGCGGGCTGTGCCCATATGTCCGGAAGACGGGTCGTCGTGGCACGCTTCCAAAATTTCGTCACGAAGGTCCGCGGGGATGACGAGAAGGTAATTCGCTCTTGTTCCGGGGCTGAAATTCTTCTTCACAAGGACGGAGTTTCTCAGGCTGAATGCTGGTAAGCTGCGTTTGAAGGTCCTAGGAACGGCAACGTCGCATCCCTCGAGGTACTCGATTATGACGCGTAAGTCGGGGTCGGCACGCTGCTGGGCGGCTAGGTCGCTCTCCGTCACGATCCCGAAGAACGCGCTGTCTTCATCAGAGTCTTGTGGTGGTGGGTCGACGGGGGCGCGGGACAGGCAGTCGGCGTCGGAGTGTTTCCTGCCGGATTTATAAACGACTGTAACGTCGAACTCCTGCAGGCGCAAGCTCCACCGCCCAAGACGGCCAGAGGGGTCCTTCAAATTGGCGAGCCAACACAGCGCATGGTGGTCTGTTACAACCTTGAATGGCCTTCCATACACGTATGGGCGAAATTTTGAAATCGCCCATATAATAGCCAGGCACTCTTTCTCAGAGGCAGAATAGTTTTTCTCCTCCTTCGACAGACCACGGCTGGCATAGGCGATTACCCTTTCGCAGCCGCTTTGCTTTTGGACAAGGACGGCACCCAAGCCTACATCACTGGCGTCGGTGTGCATTTCCGTTTCGGCGTTTTCGTCGAAATGAGCGAGCACGGGCGGGCTTTGCAGGCGTTTTTGCAGCTCGCCGAATGCTTTTTCTTGGTCGTTTTCCCAGCTGAAAGGGGTGCTATCTTTCGTCAAGAGCGTGAGTGGCTCTGCAATGCGTGCGAAGTTTGCGACGAAGCGCCGGTAGTATGCGCACAGCCCGAGAAATCTCCGCACGCCCTTCTTGTCTTTCGGCCTAGGGAAGTTCGCGATAGCTGAAGTTTTTGCCGGGTCAGGTAGGACTCCCGCGGCGTTGACGACGTGGCCCAAGAACTTGAGTTCCCCGTATGCGAAACGGCACTTTTCAGGCTTCAGCGTCAACCCCGACGTACGAATGGCCTCGAGTACAGACTCCAACCTTGCAAGGTGTTCGTCGAAAGTCCGGGCGAATACCACTACGTCGTCGAGGTATACGAGGCAGGTGTGCCACTTAAGGCCAGCTAGCACAGTGTCCATGACTCTTTGAAATGTCGCTGGTGCTGTGCACAGCCCAAACGGCATCACCTTGAACTCGTATAGGCCGTCTGGGGTTATAAATGCAGTCTTCTCTCGGTCTCTCTCGTCCACTTCAATTTGCCAGTAGCCGGTCTTCAGGTCCATCGATGAGAAGTACTTCGCGTGGCAGAGGTGGTCGAGGGCGTCGTCGATTCGGGGGAGGGGGTACACGTCCTTTTTCGTGATTTTGTTCAGTCGCCGGTAGTCAACGCAAAACCTTAATGTGCCGTCTTTTTTCTTTACGAGTACGACGGGCGCAGCCCAGGGGCTTTTCGATGGCTGTATAATGTCATCACTCAGCATGTCGTCGACTTGAGTCCGGATGGCTTCCCGTTCGTGTGAAGAGACGCGGTACGGTGACTGTCGGGTAGGTCGGGCTCCATCTTCGGTTATTATTCGGTGCTTCGCTAGAGGGGTCTGACGTAGTTTTGCGCTCGACGAAAAACATTCGCTATAGCGACGCAGCAAAGCCAATAATTTTTTCCGTTGTTCTTGCGGTAGCGCCGGATTCACGTCGAATGGCTGCGGGAGCTTGAATGTTTCTACGGGTGTGCGTTCAAAGTCGGCGACTGCGATCACATCACTTGCTTCTTGCGTTTCTTCGAGGAACGCAATTGCAGCTCCCTTGTTTAAATGCTGGTACTCTTCGGTGAAATTAGTGACCAACACGTGAGATTGGCGTTGCTTAAAGTGCGCAATGCCTCTTGCGACGGAGACACCGCGGTCGAGAAGCAACCTTCGATCACTCTCTACGATAGCGTCGATGTCAGAAGCAGCATCCTCACAGTAGACGGCGATCATCAAGCTTGCGCGGGGTGGCAGGGTGATGTGATCGTCGGCGATCCTGACAGCAGCACGGTGATCGGGGTTCGGCTGCGGCGTCGTGGAGTGATTGGAGGAAAATGTTATCGACTTGGTCTGCAGATCAATTATTGCGCCGTTGTCCGTCAAAAAGTCCATTCCGAGAATCACGTCGCGGGAGCAGTTAGGCAGAACGACGAACGCCGCAGGGTACGTTGTGCCGTCTATGGTGACGCGCGATGTGCACGTTCCACTTGGCGTCACGAGGTGGCCTCCTGCTGTGCGTATGTGCGGACCGTCCCATCTGGTCATAACTTTCTTCAGTTTAGACGCAAATGGTCCGCTCATTACCGAATAGTCAGCTCCCGTGTCTACGAGGGCGACTACGTCAAAGCCGTCGATGGACACCTTGACGTCAGATGCAGTCGTCCTCGAGTTGCGGGTTCGTCGGGGCGTCGTATCTCTGCTGGTACGTGTTGATGGTCGGGCACTGTGCATCGTCGTTGTCGTCGTCTTCTCAACGGACGTCTTGGTCAGGTCGGGTACGCGTCGCGCCGTGTAGCTGTCGTCGTGTTCAGGAGTCTCGTTAGGGCTAGGTCGGGTCGTCGGGATGAGGGCATGTCGTGAATAATGGTCTTCAGCGAGTCGCTGCGTCGTTGGAGGGTTTTCATTTCTCCGCCGTTGTGCAACTTTACCTCCCGAAGTTGCTGCTTTTAGTTTCCCCCGCGTGGGCTGGGGGACCTTCCACGTGAGAAGTCAGCAGTGCTGCGGCGGTTTGGTGACTGAGACGGGTAGGGCGACGGTGAACGGTTGAAGCGGGCTGGTCCTCGGTTGGTGTTGGAGAGGTATTCTTCGATCTCAGCAGGGCGCTGGCCGTATCGGGGGCGTGGGGCGTCGACGGAGAACCCTCGCAAACCGAGCCTCTTGTAGGGACAGCGACGGTAGATGTGGTCGGCCTCTCCGCAGTGGTAGCACAGCGGGCGATTATCGGGCGTTCGCCACACGTCGGTCTTCCTTGGCGTCTGGTATTGGTCTACAGGGCGTCGGGCGGGCGGCGTTGGACGGCGGTATGGCTCAGCCTCTTGACGACGGGTTGGAGCAGGGCGGGGTTGACGAACAGCCGAGGAGTAGGTCATGGCTTGTGGTTCGCGGGGTGCTTCCGACGGCGTAGAAGTTCCCAGTGCGTTTTGGACTTCTTCTCGGATTACGTCGGTCAGGGAAGCCACTTGAGGTTGCGGCGTCGTTGGAAAAAGCTTCCGAAGCTCCTCCCTGACCACTGCTCGGATGGTCTCTCGCAATGTATCGGAGCTTCCATTTGCAGCACCGATGGTCTCCGAGAACAGCGCGTTGACAGGGCGGTCGTACTGCCTGGTTCGAATTTCTAGCGTCTTCTCCATCGCGGCCGCCTCAGACGCGAATTCGGCCACTGTCTTCGGAGGGTTACGGACTAGACAAGCAAAAAGCTCTTGCTTCACTCCTCGCATTAGAAACCTGAGCTTCTTTTCCTCGGTCATTTCAGGGTCCGCACGACGAAAAAGTCGCTTCATCTCCTCAACGAAAATCACGACTCCTTCGTTGGGGTGCTGCGTTCGAGTTTCAAGCAAAAGCGCAGCTCGCTCTTTTCTCACCACGGTAGTGAAGGTCTTAAGGAACTCCCTCTTGAATTGAGTCCAGTCGGTCAAAGAGCTCTCATGGTTCTCGAACCAAGTTCGAGCAGCATCTTCTAAGTAAAAGAAGACATGCCGGAACGTTTCTTCATCGTCCCACCTGTTGAAGATGCGGACGCGCTCCAACTTCTCCAACCATTCTTCGGGGTCTTCAGCGGGGGCTCCCCGGAACGATGGCGGTTCTCGGGGCTGCTGCAGGATGATTGGCGACGTTGTTTCTTGCACCATGGTGTTGGTTGCAGCGTTCCTTCTCTTGGGCCCTTCTGGTAGAAGACCGAACTCGGGCGGTAAATCTTGCAGGCGGGGGCTGGCTCTTGTTGGACTGGCTTGGCGGCTTTTCGAGGTTGTAGTGGGCATGAAGGGTGCGTACCCAGCACCTCCACCAGATGTCACGAAGACAAGGACGATGCAGTGGTGTTGAATGAGAAACACGTTTATTGGAGCGAACTTGTGCTCCCCTAACAACTCAAAAGAATACAAAGGCGGCGAAGCAGCGGTCAACAAAGTGACTTGCACAGGCGAGTGACGTCGAATCGAATGCCCCGGCGTCCGCACTGCAGGCTTTTTATCTTTTGGCGCGCGTGGTTCTCGAAACGTCGATTCGCATCGAGAACATAGTAGATCCAAGAAGATTATTCTGGGCTGTTCACGTTAGATCGGAATGATCTCCCTATCACAACAGATAACACATGCGGCACAGAAAGAAAGAATGGAACACGCGCTTCCCTTGGCGCAGAGATAACACAGACCGGCGCAGCCGGGCGGTAAAAGCAAAACACAAATAAACAAACCCAATGTATGGTTCGCGGCAATATATATATTTATTTAAATATATATATATATATATATACATATATATATATATATATATATATATAAATATATATATACATATATATTTATATATACATATATATATATATATAAAGAAAGAGAGAGAGAGAGAAGGAGAGAGAAAGAGAGAGAGCAATTGTCCAAACTTCCTCGCTGTCTCGACTTGGAGCCCTCTCCACTTCCGTTGCCCCGCCATGATGCAATCTTGAGAGCTTATTTGTTGATTCGATCCCTTTCTCTCTCCCTGTCTTTCCTTTTTTGTATATTTACCACGGGCATAGCCCAAATGTATGCATATTCTCCGTTTCCGAAACATCTTCCTCTCCTCCTCACAGTTTTCTGCAAAGCTGCATAGAAATGTGCTCCAAATGTTTGTGACATCAAAATAATGTAACGATACCCTGATAAAGGCTACCCCATTGCCGCTACTTCAGTAAACCTTTTTTGTTATTGTTCTTGCTGTGTATTCAACTGTTTACTTATACTCTCTCCTCGCCCTCTCTCTCTCTATATATACATGTATATATATATATCTATATATATATTCTCAAGATGAAGACTGGTCCCGCATTCGAAACGTCAGGAAACCAGTGTTTTTGTGTTTAATCGTGCGTCTACCATTTTCTCAAGTTTATATATATATATATATATATATATATATATATATATATATATATATATAGCGAATCAGAATAGGAAATGAGGGGCTCGTTGAAAATAACACAGAAATAAGGGTTGGCAGTCGAGAAAACCTCGGAAAGCAAAGGGGAGGATGTGGTAGATCATTGAAACAGATTAAGAATTTGGAAAGAAAGAAAGAAAGTGAAGAAAAAATGCCCGCCAGGTGGGATCCGAACCCACGACCTCCAGAATACCGGTCTGGTGCGATAACCACTAGACCAGACCGGTATTCTGGAGGTCGTGGGTTCGGATCCCACCTGGCGGGCATTTTTTCTTCACTTTCTTTCTTTCTTTCCAAATTCTTAATCTGTTTCAATGATCTACCACATCCTCCCCTTTGCTTTCCGAGGTTTTCTCGACTGCCAACCCTTATTTCTGTGTTATATATATATATATATATATATATATATATATATATATATATACATATATATATATAGAGAGAGAGAGAGAGAGAGAGGAACGGTAAACCAATTCTGTAGCATTGGTTTGGCCAAGTGGAAAGTGGATTGGGTCAGCTGAAGAGGAGGAACAGGATGCGGAAGGTGGGATCTCTGGAAAAGAGGAAGAAGCCGGATCTCGTTCGCGTCGTGCTCAACTGTGCTCAATATTCCCCTGCCTTCGTAGCCTGCGGTCTTGCCTGAATATATCCCTCCCGGAAGTAACAATATATATATGTATATAGACAGAATAAACGTTGGCAGTCAAGAAAACCTCGGAAAGCAAAGAGGGGAATGGGGAAGGTCATAAAAACAGATGAATTTTTTTAGTCAGAAAGAAAGTGGTAAAAATTTCCCGCCGGTGGGCTTTTTTCCCCACGAAGTCTTGCTTCCGTCCGTTCACGCACAGGACCTCGATTACTCAATGGAATAAACCGCACTTAGTGCATCCGCGCATCCATAACCAGGACACTCTACACCAGCGCGGTCATCCATGTGGGCTGTCTCGATCACAGTATACTTTACTTTGAAGACTGTGGTTGGGAGTAGCTTTCATAAATACCTGCACCTTTCTCATCGGGATGACCAGTAGTGCTGAGTGCGGCGCCTACGAGGTTGAAGAGACAATCGAAGATGTGCTTTGTCGTTACCCGCTGTATTCATCAGAAAGACGGGTTTTGGCCCCCGAGCTACACAGACCGAAAAATCAACTGTTCAAAGTAAACACTTTTCTAGGACACCGACCACAACAATCGATTTTCAAAAAAAACAACAAGGCCCTTTTGCGTTTTATGAAGGAAACAAGCTTAGCTGAAAGACTATAGTGCCCGCAAAGTGACTAAAGTGGGGGCGTGGCACTGCTCTTTTCCCCGCTTTTTCTCGGCCCTCTCTTTCGTCCCTTGCACACCCCTTGCCTATAGTGTCGAGTAGCAATCCGTGCTCTAAGCCTGGATAACCTCTCGACGTTTAGGGTTGCCTTTTTCTGTCTCTCTTTCGCGACGCCTACAGACACAGCCAAAAATCGAAAAAAATGATTTCTCACATTGGGGAGGGGGGGAGCGCGGGGGCGGTTGGCGGGTCAATACCACACCCCATCGTATCAGCGACGGCTCAAAGATGCACTGTTAAGTGATGACTGGCCACGCCGTCATTCGTGCCGCAGCGAAACACTAGATGCACGTGTTCTGGCCTAGAGAGGTGAGGTTCACATGTGTGTGCTTGGTGCCCGCAGCACCACTAGACCAATAATTTATACGCCATTCTGGCAAACTTCTCATTGCTTATGAGTAGCAAAACCCTCAGTATTACGCAATAACTAAATGCCAGATAAAATAGAGGGGAAGCAGCCCTGCCGGTAGCGAGTGGTAATCCAACAAACGCGTATTAAGGAGGTTGTGGGTTTGGAACCCATCCGGCGGGCATTTTTTTCTACACGTTCTTTCTGTTAATCAAAATTCATCATCTGTTTCAGTGACCTGCCGCCTTATCTCCTTTGCTTTCCGGAGCATTCTTCATTTCCAGCCCTTATTTCTGTCTTATTTTATTGAGCCTCTGTTTTCCTATTCTGATTCGATATACATATAGATATCTGTATATAAGAACACTTCGAACAAGGTAGCGACAACGTTTGTTGCCACCATTTCAGCAATAGACTCGTCTTCGTCTCTTGCCAAAACGCTGGCAACAAACGCGGTCACCTCCTCGTTGAAAGTATTCTTTTCTTGTTTTCCCTACGATTTTTCCAGTTTTATTCCTTTCTGGATTTTAAGTATATTACCACGTGTTCCTTACCACCACCGTCAAGAGGCGACTGAGACGAAGATGTGCTTGAGGGAGCGCGTTTCGGTCTCTGGTGCTCGCGCTTGAACCCCTGTGCGTCAGCTTTCCCGAAAAGGCTCCAACTTCTTCTACTCAATTGCTATCCGCCTCCAAAGACCTCGGCTCAATAACTGCGTGTGTATACCCCGTGACATAGGTAGAGGTCACTGGGAACGACTACCCCATCCAAATAACCCCTTCAGCCAGCCCGGAACGGCCTCGCCCTTGCCACACACCTGTCAATCGTGCTAGTCGTCACCAACGCGGACTGTGTCGAGAGTGCGGTTACCTTAGCTTCACACCAGCTAGACGTCAAGCCCCCGAACCCGAGGACATGTTGCCTTTGTTCAAGAGAGCAGACGTTCAAATCATCAAACTGGGGAAGCTCCGCTACCGGATGTATGGTGGCAAAGAGCAGCTCTTCGGATGTCTCGTACGAAACCCTTTTCGAACGTGAAAAGGATTCTTCAGGGAGGCAAGAGCCATCGAGGGAGCTCTGCAAAAGAGATTCGGCAGCACAGCCTCATGAACGACACTTCGTCCGATACTGTTGGCGCCCTAGCAAGTACAGTCATCGAGATCTTATTCACTGAAATTACGAGAAGAGCTGCAGTTGAGTTGGATAGGCAGACTGGAACCTGCGCCTGCCTCGGTTGCTGATGTGGTTCGCTAAGACATCCGACTATCCCGGAGCAGCGGATAGAACCAGCACGAGCGACATATGTAACAGCTCTCCGTCGCGAGCTGCCTATCTCACTCACGCCACTGCTGCCCCTGGTGCCTCGAAGAGACCTCCAACTACATGCACCAGTTTCCGCCACGTACTCTCACTCCGAACAAGAGAATTACTTTGGAACGCAAGTGTGCAAAACCAACGTGTTGCGTGATGAAAACAACAGGTCACTGTGCTATCATTGTTACGTAGACTTCCAAGCTTACCTCCGCTATCCGTAGCGTGAACTTCGGCTTTGTGGCTTTTCACTCGCTGCCTCACGACCACGCTTAGGTCAAAGACCTGCAGAAATCGAAGGTTACCTCGCTTCCAGACAAGGCCCTCCGCCGATCCTCCAACGTTCAGAGCCACCCCCACGCCGATCCTCTGACGTTCACGGTCACCATCCAGCGGCTCGTCACCTGACCGTCGAGACCCTCGAGGGCCATCGCGTAGACAATCCGCCAGCTCTTGGCGGGGAAACTAACTGCCGCAACCTGAGGAGGCAGGGTTACCACTGGCATACCTTCGCAAGACCTTTGAGAACCAGCTACGTTGTTGAGCGAACACACGACCTCGCCGATATAACACACCACCTCATCGACGGAACACGCAGCGTCCCCAGCAGAACACGCGACCTTGCCGGCAGTTCCTACGATTCCGCCGACCGAAGCGACGAAGTCGCCGTCTGACCGCACGGCCAGTACGATATATATCGGTAAAACTGGCAATGCGGACATTGACATTTTTATAGACGGGCACCAAGTGACTGCTTTAGTCGACACTGGTGCGAACTGATCCGTCGTTAGCCAAGCATTCCCTGATCACCTAAAAAAAGTGAAGACACCGTTGTTTGGGCTGCAGATTAGATAGCTGGAGGTCACCTGATGACACCTGTGGTTTTATGTACGGCCAGGATTGGTATCGGCGACTCCGAGTTAGGCTCAAGTTTTGTCATCGTGCCTGAGCGCTGCAAGGGTTTCCTTGTAGAAGTAGACTTCTTAAGTCAGCTCAATGGGGTCCTCGACGTATAGTAGCGCTTCCTTAAATTCACCGCGATGCATCGCCACCAAGAACAGGGACTCCGCCGAGCGCATTAGCCTGATATAAACGATGATGGGAACGTAGCGCCGCGGTCCTTCACGATAGTTTATGTGGTGTGAGACCATCGCTGTACCGTTGATGGTGTTACTGAGTGTATAGACGCCTCCTTGCCGGATCACGACATCGCCGTTGCTCGAGGCATGCTGCATCTCACCGACAGCCGCACGGAATTTTTGCTGGCAAATTTTGGCAACGAATGCCTCCACGTCGCTAAGGATGCCACCGTTGCTTACTTGGACGAAATCTCGGGAAACAACGAATGTTTCGTATTTAAAAGAACTAAACCTGGCGAACGCAATCGTGATCATTTTCTTTATGTGTTTTTCTAATTAACATGCGTGGAGAAACAAGACCTTCGTTAGTTGCTAATCAGCTTCAAAGACTGTTTTTCAACATCGTCTGCTCTTCGTCAAGCACAACTGAAAATCATCGTATCATTACTGCCAACGCTGGGAGACCTATTCGTCACAACACGTAGCGTGGATCTACACATGCGCAACGCCAGCCCAACAAAAGTACAAGAGATTTTGCGAGACGAGGTCATCCAGCCATCTCGGAGTCCGTGGGCGTCCCCTGTGGTTTTAGTAGGAGGGGTGGGACATTGCGATTCTTAGTAGTCTACAGGAAGCTGAACCAAGGCACGAAAAAGTCCGTGTACCAGCGGCCGTGGGTGGATGACTCCCTCGATGGGCTTCGTCATGCCCGTTACTTTTTGTCGTTGAATTTGAAAAGTCAGTATTGTAAAATCAAGGTTGATGAGTGCTACTGCGAGAAGACCGCCTTCATGACACTATATGGTCTTCATGAGTTCAAGGTTCTCCCTTTGGGCAGTGTTCAGCACCCTCTACATTTCAAAAGATGATGGAGTACGTTTTATCGGACTTGAAGTGCCACACGTGCTTTGTTTGCCGCGGCGATGTCATCGCGTTTTCGCCCATATTTGAGGATCATTTGCGACGTCTATCTTCATTTTTCGCCCCATTCAATCAGCCGGTCTCACGCTGACATAGAAAAAATGTAATTTTTGATACCACAAGCTGCTTTTCTTGGGCCATATTGTCGGCCACGCCGGCGTCAAGCCCGATCCTGTCAAGAGAGCAGTGCTGAACTCATTCCAGAACACTGCAGACAAAAGGCTCTTGTACAATCTCTTGGCCTTTGTTCCTATTTCCGGAGGTTTTAAAATACTTTTGAAACATCGCAAACCCAATAAACTGCCTCACGACTAATGATGTCTACTTCAAATGGACTGAGCTTCAGATTATTTTGAAAACTCAAATTTTTCTTACAAAATCTTTGGGTGCTCGCCCTCTTTGACGACGACGCTGAGAACAAGGTCCATACATACGCTAGTAACGTCGGTCTAGGAATCGTACTTGTACACTCAGAAGATGCTGTGGACAGGGTAGCAGCGTACGGAAGCCAACCCTTTTTCGGGCGGAAACAAACTCTTCGGCAACAGAAACACACTGTAAGGACATTGCATGGGCCAGGGGTTTCCCCAGGCATCGAATCAAGGGGGGTGTCTCAATGGCTCTGGGGGCGGGGAGGGTTCATAAACTAGAAAAGCTGTTTTTTATCTCACTAGTTAAATATTAGACGTCTGTTAACCCAACGCCAACCACGTGACGAATCGATACGTTATTTATTTGCAGTTCTTATAAATAAACTTGCACACGTCTTACTCGAAGCAGCGTGAAAGCAGCGCTAATGACCCAGGGTCCATAAAAAACAAAAGCAATTGAAGACAGGGCACTTGGTACTAGGCCAAATACAGACGCTGAAAAAAATCTTCGAATATCGAAAGCGCGAAATTTTATTTATACATTTACAGAAACACAAAGCGTTTTTATTGCGAATGAAAGAACCAAGCAATAAACCCAAAAATAAAAATTGGAGAAGCACGCAATTTTGAAGACTAGAACTTCATAACGCCGCACCCTATTTACAACCGTCTAGGCTTCTTGCTGTAGCACTGCACCGCTTTTTCGATGAAATGATTAAAAACATGTCGGTCAACGTCAACAGCATCAAGCGCATCGGGTACCTGTGGACGTCCCGCATGGTCGTCCCGCACTGGTCTGGCACTACTCGTCCCTCCACGGGCCTACCGACAGACTACCACTAGCGTCACCCCCTGAGTTACCCAAGCAACTTACACAGTGACCAATCTTCAGATTCCCCACCCTACTGCCCACGGACAATTCTGGCGCCCCCTTAAGTAAACTTCCCTCGACCGTAGGACTGTCCTGCATACTCGCGTTTCCGCTGCCTTCATTGGACCATTTTTCCCTGGGCACCCGACGTCACTCCCAAAATCACTTCAAGCGAGTGGGGAATTGCTGCGTCCCCCGCGTGGTATTCCACTTCGGTGTATTAACAATGGCAGTAAGGCACACCCCCGAAAATATCTGGGTTTCGGATAACTCGTGCACATAATGTTCTCGTCCTGCAGTTGCTCCCGCACCCACCCGTCACCCGTACCATTCATATGAATGTCACGGTAGCAGGCGAAAGTTTCCATGACTAATTTCCGGCCGTTGAAGCTCCCCTTTTCCTTTACTTTCTTTTTTTTCATTTTCGCTACTCCCTGGCTGGTAGCAATGTGCTCGCAGCGTGGTCGGCCTCAAACCACTTTGCCCCTTTTCTTTGAAAGCCTTTGTTGTGTGCACATACGAACTTGCCACGAGCTGTCGAAAAAAAGGAAATAAATAGGTGCAACGCTAACAGCAAGCTAGGGGGGCGCACTTTTGATTATTTTGCCCGAGTCTACTGCCAAGAATAGCAGATGGGCAGCGCGCGCATGCGCAGATCGATACTGAAAAAGGTCCATACAAGGACTGACAAGAGTGAAATTTGGGGATTCAAGGGGGGGTGTCCAGAAAAATTAGGGGGGTCTACAGACCCCCTAAGAGGGGTGTAGGGAAATCACTGGCATGGGCCAACATAAAATTTCGCCCTTGCTTCTTCAGCATACTGTTACAAGAAGTAAGCGACCATCACTCCCTGTGTTGGATGACCAATTTAAAGAACCCAACGGACATTTAGTTCGCTTGTGCCTCAGGATTCAGGAGTTCGACCTAACGGTGATATTTGGGAGTAAAAACCATGACTTCCTTTGACGCTGCCTCTGATGTCTTCTGACTGACTTTGACTGCGTCTAACGCTGACTGCCACTTGCCACCGCCAGCCGAGCACACCGGCAATGAAAATGATAGCGACACGTTCTTCCTCTTAGCGTTGGACGCGACCACATTGTCTCAGCAACCGATGGAGGACGAAAAAATCCGGCCTCTTTTAACTTTCTGCAAGGTCGGAATGCCAACGTTCACAGGCTCTTGTTAAGCGGATTGAAGTTCTGCTTTCGCAACAACATCAATTACAGGCGACACGTTTATCCTCATGGAAGGGGCAACCTCCTAGTTGTTCTCGCGTGTCTACAAAGTAAAGGGTTACTTGCGTTCACAACAAAAAAGCGACTGGCGACCTTGGTCACGCATGGACGACGTCATGGCTAAAACAGAATTATTGCTGGGAAAACGTTGCCGCCAGCGTGAAGCAGTACATAAGTACGTGCCATAGATGCAAGCGACGCAAGACTCCGCGGGACTGACCAGCCGGAATAATGCAACCGGTTCAAGTACCGAAATGCCGTTTGAGCAAAAAGGTATGGATTTCTTGGGGCCCTTTCCAACCTCTTACGCAGCAACAAGTGGATGATTGTCGCCCCGACAGTTTAACGCAGCACGCAGAAACAAAGCGCTTCAGCGCTGCAAAGCACTCTCCATGGACCAGGTTTTTCATTGACAACATAGTTCTTTGGCACGGCGCTCCGTCGGTTCTTATTACGGACAGGGGAACCACGTTTACTACCGAATATGTAGGCACTGTAGCGAAAGAAGACCAGCGTCTGGCTTCCGACGTGGTGATGGTGTTGATTAGCGAGACAGGAGCGCCTCACATCCTCCTCTTTCTCTTCGTCTACTCCCCCTACTGTCGTACCCTGCCTGCGCATCTTTATTTCTTAACATACTCCCGACGCCGCCAAGTTGGTCAGGAGCTAGCTGGCAGAGGCACGGTCAGTGACGCAGTTCGGGCCTCACTGCGACCAGTTGTTCGTCTTGAGGCAGCGCATAATTCCACTGTACCGATGCTTGTAGGCTGGCTGGCGATTCAGTGGAGCATTTGACTGGGTGTCTCGGTGCCGTCGATCTCGGTACATGTCCATAGCCAGCGTCACGGGCAACGAGCGCTTGCTGGGTTGCTGGATCAAAGTTACTTAGGGCAAAAGGTGAAGACTGCGAGTGTTCATATGGTCCCCCGGGAAAAGAGACCATGCTCAAAGTTTCCGGCCGGAAGGCACCCGCCAGGTTCGAAACGAAACAGATCATGTGCGCAGCCAAGTGCCCAGAGAACATGCAGCGAATCCAGTGTCACTGTGGTCGTGTTCTTATAATGTCCGGCCTCCACAAATAGATCGATGCGCTGAAGTAACAATGCTGTTTTGTCCGCGGACAAGGAAACTTTGCTTTGGTGGGGCATGTAAGCATAGCAGAAAGGCGCGTCCCGCATGGAATCCTACTCGCCAGAAAAGGGGTCGCGACCATGGAAGGAACCGTTCTCTGTCGCCACGTGGATTTTTCGCCAACGGGATAGTATGAGAGCGGGCGCTGCTCGCCTCTGGAGTCGAACCTCGGTCACGCAGCGCCGGAGAAGCAGGCGCTTCGTTGTCCCCTGAAGCGAGTCCATCTGCACAAACCGCGTTTTTGTTTCTGGACCCAATGAATACATATTCGACTCGAAATCTGGTTGCTGAACTGCTTGCGAAACGAGAGGTACCTCACCGACGTTGAACGTCGCAACGGAAAAGCTCGGAGGTCTCCAACAGAAGAGTCGCATCAACCACTCTTGCGTTCTGGCAGAACGGGCAAGACGTCTCCAGAGCGGTGGTGAAGTCGACGAAGCGAGGGCTGCGGAAGAGCTGCAGTGACGTCTTCGAAGTGAGAATCGCGTATGTGATGCCAGCGTTCGTCTGGGGCCATTTCGACAACCCCAAAGGAGAAGTATCTTTGGCTAGGCTAGAATAATGGCAGGGCCGCTAGGCCGTCTCAGAAACGATAGCCGCGTCACCGATTCCGAGGTCCCGGGAGTGTTCTTGAGGCTTCCCCAAAACTACGCAGCAGGACTACGCAGTTGCTGCAGCCTCTCTCCCTGGCTAAGGCACTCGGTGTCCTGCTTGGTATCCTTAAAGGCCACAGCGCCTCCGTCGTCATTGTTCTTTTCTACCCCCGTACCAGTCATCTCCCCGATAGGCGGCACGTCATCCGGGACCATTGTCCGCCGGGCCTCCTTGGGGAGCGAGCAAATAGTCGAGGGTCCGATGCGCGAGGTGGAAGGACCGGGCTTGCGGAAGAGTCATGGCTCGCGGGGAAGCGTAGGCGCGTTCGCAGGGCGCAGATACGTTCTTCATAATCGATCGCTTCCAGAACGTCAGCATCAAACTCTTGATCCTGCAGGTTCTCCTGAACTCGAGCGTCGAGTTTGTGAAGGCTCACCTGGTCATGCAAAATGAGGTCGAGGACATTTTGTCTGTGAAGGGCCGTTGCTGCCTGGCTCGCAGCAAGGCGTCGACGACTGTCATGGTCCCGGAGATGGTCGCTCGCAGGACATCTCGGCGAATACGAAGAGCGTCCATAGCACCAGTCAATGAAGCAAGACGCTGGGTTTGCAAATACCAAGGGGACAAGGGCGGGCTTAGCGCACGAGCCGAAAGGGGCGGCGGCCGAGGGCAAGACTTCCAGGATAAAGCAGTACGAAGGTATTCAAGCCTCGCGTGCCTCGGAGCCGCTGCGCCGTGGAACGTAGATTCGCTCGTGCGCCGGTTCCCGGGTTTCACGGCACCAGAAATTGTGTAGCGAAAGAAGACCAGCGTCTGGCTTCCGATGTGGTGATGGTGTCGATTAGCGAGACAGGAGCGCCTCACATCCTGCTCTTCCTCTTCGTCTACTCCTCCTACTGTCGCCCCCTGCCTGCGCATCTTTATTTATTAACAGGCACCATAGCGTACGTGAAAGGTACCTCCCACCGGAAATCAACCGCATCCGCGCTAGTTATCGGTAGGTCCAAACAAGCACCGGTACGATGCTTCCTATAAAAGGGGGTTACATGTCACGTGTCCCTCAACACCGACGCCGAGCGGTGATTGTTATGACGAAAACGTGGGTGCGTTCACGTGTTCTTTGATCATCGCCGTTCATAGCCCCGGCGCTCCCACTTAGAACCGTGTGCTTGAGATCACCCAAAAAGGCTCCAGCTGCTTATACTCATCTGTTCATTGTCTTTAGGGACTTCGGCTCAACAACTGCGTGTCTATAGCATGCTACAGTATATATATTCATGAGAAGGTGGACCCGTGTGTACAGATGGTCGTCAAACTACTATTTAGACCGAGGTCTGGTTTTGGTGAGAGAAAACTACCGTAGCTGAGCATGCGGAATATATATGCACTAAATAATATAGGCTGACAAAAAATGTCGCACTTGCGAGGTACAAATAAAATAATACAAAAACAAGAAAACAAACAACAAGCAAAATACGTGTGGTGCTCGTACGCGTGTGGGTTATCACGAAGCTTTCAGATAGAGTACTATCTGCAAGCAATGTCAGATCAAGGGGGTTCAACATGGGCAAATTTTATACAAAATGATAATTTAGAGGAATGGCGGCTGAGCGCTTTGTAGAAAAATTTATATATCAACAGTAAATCATAAAGAGGTCATCACTTACGTAAACGTGGTATTTTGGTTTTGTTAAAAATATCAAATAAAAAGCTAAAGCCATACTATTGTAGCGACACCATTATCAACATAATCACTAGCGCCGCAATCATCATCAGCGGTGTCTCGCCAGCGTCAGCACTTCTACGCGCCGCATACGAGATTGCAAACGACCGTGCAGCTGGGCGGTACCCTGTCTTTGCCGCTCGCACTTCTGGCCGGGCCTACGTTCTTCAATAAAATGCAGGGAGCCGCGTCAGTCACACCAACCGAGTCTGCTCCGGCACGTGGTGACCAGGACGTTCCCTATATTAGAAGTGGTTGCTCTGCTTCAGCGGCTCAAATATGGTAATGCAATGATGGATCCGTGCCAGGAAAATAAACACGTCGAATTTCCTACGCTTTCATTAGGTGCGTGTTTAACTGCGTTGCATTAGTGAATCAAAAAAGACTCACGTACTTCCCCTTCGTGATGGGAACAGACACCTGATTCTAGAATAGTCATCACCCTCATCCTATCACCCCCACTGCCGGGGTAAGGCCTCTCCCATCCATCTCCATTTACCCTGGTCCGGTGCTAAATGCGACCAATCTATCCCCGCAAACTTCTTCATCTCATCTCCCCATCTCACTTCCTGCCGCACTCTGCCTCACTTGCCTTCTCTAGGGATCCACTCTGTTACCGTAAATGACCAACGGTTAACTTGCCTTCGAATTACATGCCCTGGCCACGTCCATTTATAATTGCTAATTTCTACTAATAAGTTCCTCACCCGCGTTTGTTCTCTGACTCGCTCCGCTCTCTTCTTGTCTCTTATTTTACACCTATCATCTTCAGTTCCATTGCTCGCTGATTTACTCTCAAATAAAGTTGAACCCTTTCAGTGAGCCCCTAGGTTTCTGCCCCATTGGTAAGTACCAGTAACATGCAGCTGCCTACTCACTTTCTTCTTCAGCGACAATGACCGGCTGTCATTCATTATCTGAGAATGCCTTCCAAATGCGCTCAAGCCTATTCTTATCGTTCTAATTATCTCTGTCGCATGGTTGAGACCCAGTGTCAATAATTGGCCTGGGTAGATATATTCGCGTAGCACGTCCATGGCCTCGCCTCCTACCTCAATCCGCCGTTCTCTCGCGAAATTTATAAGCAGTACTTTTTCCAGAATATCAATTTTAAGCCCCCGCTTCTACTCTGCTTCTCTATTGCGGTAATAATTCTTTGCAATTGGTCCCCCGAGTACATCAGCAAGGCCACGTGATCAGCACATAAGAGGCCATTGAGGCATTCTCCTTTGCTGTGAATAACATTTGAGACATTGTGTCTGCTTGTCGGACGCGCTTATAGCAATTCTACTGGCCTCTTGTGCATGACGATTGTAGCGGTGGATGTATTGTAGATATCCTCAAGTATTCTTACGTAATGCTCGTGTACACTGTGATTCCGCACCGCCTTAATGAGTGCTCAGGTTTCTACAGAGTCAAATGCCTTCTGATAATCTATGAAGGCTATATATAGGGGTTCAGTATGTTCCCAGCATTTCTCAATGACCTCATTGATCTGGGAATGCAGTTGATTGGTGAATAGCATTAGGAAAACTCTTCTTGTAAATTCGGGAGACTAAAGTCTATGCTGCCAGAAATTCTGAAAGCGATTACCTTGGTAAGAGGTAAGTGGACGAGTGACAGTAAGCTGATAGGCGTGTTTTACAAAGTATTTAATGTCACCTTTCTTATGAATTAGGATGATGTTTTATTCTTCCAACATTCCGGTGCACTCACTGTCATGAGGCCTCGGTTTAAAGATTTGCCCGTTTCTCAACTAAACTTTTCCCACCAACCTTCAAGAGTGCTTCGTTCATCTGATATTCACTGGTTCATTGGCCCCCCTGCGTTTTTTCAAAGCCTTCTTTACTTCTGTCAACACTGGCAGGATATCTATCTCCTAAAAATTACTCCCTAGGAAGGTATTATCCTGGATGTCACAGCTAGTGCACAGATCTCCAATGATCTCCTCGTTTACAATGACTATTTTACTTTTATTTCTGATGAGATTTTTTTTGCTTTTCATTCAGTGCATACATCTGATTTTTTCCCGTGCCTCACAGCTTTTCACTGCTTTCAGTCTGCCTTCGTTTTTTAAAGCATATTCAATCCTCTCCATAATACTATTGCTTACGTCAGCTGCCTCACGCTTATTGAATAATTTCGAAATTCAGCTAGTTCTATTCTCTCAGCTGGGGTGGAGAATGTCATGTTTTGCCGTTTTATAATCAGATTTTTTGTGTTCTCGGAAAGTTCACCAGTATCCTGATTAGTCATCGTGCCCCCGACTTCTACTGCACACTCCATGATAATGTGTGTAAGACTGTCGCTGGCTTCATGAGTCGTAAACTCTACATCCTATGTTAGTGCTGATCATGATTTGTGCAGCGCGATCCGGAATTCCGAAACTTTACGCCTGACATTTAGCTCTTTGATCGGTGTCTGTTGTACTAGCTTATGATGGTTACGTTCAAATCGAGCCTAATTGGCGATCTTACCATACAGGGGTCTTTACGCCTCGCCCTTCCGAACATTTCACCATCCTGCACGACACCGGGGTTATTCCAGAGTATGAAGTCAATTTCATTTTTATGCTCCCCATTCGGACTCCTCCAATACCACTTGCGACTTTTCCATTTGCAAAAAAAGGTATTCACGATGCGTAGATAATTCCGTTATGCAAACTTCCTAAAAAGTCACCTCTATTGTTTTGACACGCCAGACCATAGTTCCCATTTGCCTTTGTCTCCAGCCTGTGTCTTGCCTACTTTACCGTTCACGTCTCCCAGAACCACAGTATACTGTCTTAATACCTGAGCAATAGCCGATTCCACATTTTCATAGAAGCCTTCAACTAGCTTGTGGTCGTGGCTGGGTGTAGGGCGTAGTCTTGTATCACCTTGAATTTGAACCTCTTATTAATCCCTTCGTCAATGCTATAGGGATCATCTATGTTGCCAGCTATGCGTTTATTAACAAAAAATCCCATTGTCAGCTCTCCTACGTCCACTAGACCATAGTAACAAGGGGCGTGTCCAATTTTCGGCATGTTAAAGGCTTCACCTGTCCTCCTTACGTCCCTACACCCTATTACATCCGATGTCATGCCCTCTGATTGCTCGAACACCTCTAAACTCGCCTTGGCAGATAAACTTTTTTGGATGTTCTCTGGTTAAGATTTTAATGGCGGCCTCTCCAGATCCAAGTTTTCTTAGCACCCTCTGCTGCATCACGGGTCTAACACCAGCCCTGGTAAGTTGCTTAGTAGCCACTGTAGACTGAGGGCCGAGAGTTGATTGGCGTATTCATTAGAGGTTATAGCCATTACTGCACCAGGGTGGCCGATCCTGCTCTGTTGAGGGAGTGGGTCACCAGCAATGGTCACTCTTATCAGGCCTCACTCCAAGCCTCATTTCGCAAGTTCATCAATACGGAGACTTTTTTAATCAGGTGAGAGTTCTGTGACACCGGAAATCAAACCATGGTCCTTGTGCACGCGAGGCCGATGCCCTCCCTCTACACCATATCTGCACCGATGCAGATTCTTGTATAGCAGCCTTTATGTTTTTCGAGAAGTGACCAAAAAAATTTGCAAGCTTGGCTAAAGGAAGGCCAGAAGAACGTGGCTGCGTACAGTTTTCATTAAATCGGAGCCTGAACGACCGTCTTGTGTTGCCAATATAAGGAATGCGCAGACTGAAAACTCTAGTGGTTACACAACGTTCGCCGTGTAGCAAAAAAAGTAGTTTGATACTTTTAAGGGAAACCCAGAAGCTCCTCTGCTTACTGTTAGTGACGTGGTCATGTAGCGCAGGCTTTGGAACGAACTTTCTGGCAAGCACAACACGTATGAGAAGATGGCGGTGTGATTTTGGAAGCAGGTCCCCAAGTGTTTTCGAAGGGCGATTGATTGCGTGCGCTTACCCTTTGAAAATCTTTCGAACCAGATCCCATTGCATAATCACCCAGTCATTGAACCTCCGTCAAAGAAGAGCTCCGTGAGCTCGAACAGCTAGCCACTGGCCAGCCAGCCTTCAGCAAAGCCTATATAGGAAAGGTTATCAGCTTTGTCAACAAGCCGCCTGTCGAGCCGTACTAAGCCTGCTGCATTTTACACTCCTCGTAAAGATGGAGCAAAGACCACGTCATAGAATTAAACAACGATGCCACATCCTGCTAACCTTTCGTCTCTATTCCGATATATCCGTAGTTTACCAATACAGAAAGTTGTTGAAAAACGCACTCGGTACGAAATGCAAGCGTCAACTCTTAAGACTTAGATTCATCATGGTGCGCTTTAAAAAGGCGATATGCAGCCGCATTGCCTACCAGTTTACTCGGGTGCCTCATACGGCGGCAACCTCGCTGCATCAAGATATGTCGCTGCAGCCAGCAGAACCCTGACGCCTAAAAAGAAGGCTCTCAATGAGAGCCTGACAAAAATAGTTCTGTGCGACAGAGCGGCTATGTCTCCAGTTGCTGCTTCTCACTACGCGCGTAGACGGAATGGCCCCCAGATTTCCGTTATCCAAGCCGTCGCTAGAAGCGAGATCCCTTCCCTGGGCCTTCACTCGGTTTGAGCCTAGGGGGGCCATTATCCCTGAAAAGGTTCCGTGCACCTTCCTCTTGCACCAATGTCCCGCCGCGCTACGATATTCCACCGCGCTACCAACAGCGCAGCTCTTGTGAATGTAGAACAGCAGATGACTTCCCATCTGTTGCAGCTACCATAGATTTGGTCATGACGGTAGTTACTGCCGTAGCAGCTGCAGGGCGTCTCTCCGACAGCGGTTTCCCGACAATAGCTACTCACACGACCACCCTTGACGATTTCCGCCAGGTACTCAGCAGCTCCTTACTGCCGACAACACCCCACGCCAGTGCTTTTGCCACTCGCCAACACATTGACTTCCCAGTCACGTTCATCACGGCCCCGCCGTCCGTCCCCGCCGCCTACATTTTCAACCTCCCACTCGGAAAACTAGGCTTCGCAGCTCCAAGAGGTAATGCTGCAATAACGACACGGCATGCAAATCCCCTGCTGACTACGATTACAAGGTCCAATTTGATAGACATTCACGTTGACGTTCGTCTTAGCGCGTGAGACGACACAGGCGCCAATATTTTAGTGATGAGTTCGAACCTACGGCGCACTCTTCGCAAAATTTTGACGGGTGCTGTAAGCTTTTCCGTACGGGTCGACGACGAAGGAACGACCACCGTAGCCTGATTTTGTTCTGCCCGCATCGTAATTGCCGGACATGACCCCTGTCTTGCTAACCATCTTGATCACCTTCCCTTACTACATATAGTTCAGACTGGACGTTGTCAAAGCCTCCGGCACCCTCATTGACTGCGCTGCCTGGGTTTTACGTCTTGAGCTTCTCATGACATCCCTTGATGACAGCACGCCCACCTACCGACTTTGCTGAACCGAACAGGCCCGATTAATTAGCAAGACTATGACCTACGTGCCTCTGTCATTGTAGCTGCCAGTCCGAGATGGTGAATACGTTGTCTCGCCCATCACCGATACACTCCTTGAAAGCAACCTGACCCTTCCTTATGAAGTCGTTACTGTCTAGAAGAAAAAAGTAGGCCTCTCATTGTTTAACTTCAGTCTCTCCACCAACGTAACATTTCAGTGGCTACCAGAGATTTTATGGAGATGATAGCGTCGGACCTTTTATCTCCGGAACCCCATCAGCTGTGGCGCCTTCTAGCGTGCTATCTGGACATTTTTTACTTGGCAAACCTGTGTGTTGAGCAGATTTCCCAAGGGGCACATCACATAAATGCTCGAGATGCGACCTCTACCCGCCGACGTCCATATTGCGTCCCCCACTCCGAACGCACCGGCATTCAGCAGAAAGTAGAGATGCTGAGAAAAGATGTTATTGAGCCATATTCTAATCTATTTGCGTCACCAGTCTGCTGATCAAGAAGAAAGATGGCTCAAGGCGATTCAGTGTTGATTCATCGTAATTAGCTGCAGCATATTTGCACGAACGGCAGTTTAAAGGCATCTCCCTTAGACCTGGATTTATCCCCGTCCTAGTCTAACTGCGACCAATTATTCCCCGCAAACTTCTTGGACTCATCTTCCCATCTAACTTTCTCCCACCTCCTGCCACGCTAGTCTTCGCTAGGTTTCACTCTGTTACCCTTAGAACCCACCGGTTAACTTGCCTTCGCATTACATGCCCTGTCCACACCTGTTTCTTCCTAATTTCTACTAACATTTTCTTAACAAGCACGTGTTCTCTTACCTGCTCCACTTTATTGTTGTCCCGTAATGATACACCTATCATCTTCCATTCCTTTGCTCGCTGAGTCGTCCTCAATTTATATTGAACCATTTTAGGAAGCCTCCAAATGTCTGCCCCGTAGGTGAGTACCCGTAATATGAAGCTGTCATACTCCTACTTTTTCAGGGACTATGGCACGCTAGCATTCATTATCTGAGAATGCCTACCGAATGAACTCCTCCCTATTCTGACTCATATTTCGGATCCGTGACCACAACTTGGCCTAAGTAGATATATTCGCTTAGATGTGGTCTCCAGAGTTTATTCAGGAATACTGCAGTTTTGTGGATAATTCTACCCTGCTTGTCCAGTGCCGTAAGCATGCTTTGCAGTTCGTACCCCGATTAATTTAGCAAGGCAACCTCATCACAAAATCTGAGGTTTCTGAGGTAAGCTACATGAACTCTTATGCGCACCTGTTGCAATGCAATGTTCTGAGTAGCTCCTGTAAACATGCTCTGAATCATATTAGAGAGATTGTGTCTCCTTTACTGACGACCTTCTTTATCGGTATTTTACTTCTCTACTCATATAGGACAATGGTAGCTCTGGAGACATTGTACATACACTCTATGATTTTGACGTAATGCTCTTCTACAATCTGATTTTGCAATTCCTGAATAACTGCTCAGGATTCGACCGAGTCAAATGCTTTCTCATAGTCTACGATGGGTATATATAGGGGTAGAGCATACTCCACGAATTTTTTTGTCATATGAGTGATAGTGTCAATATAGTCCATTGTTCAATAGCAATTACGAAACCCTGCGTGTTCATTAGGTTGAATAAAATTTAACGTTCCAGAAATTCTGTTAGTGATTACCTTTATACGTTCCTTGTAGACGAGTGACACAAAGGTGATTGGCCTGCAATTTTTTCAGTACTTTATGTCACCTATCACCTGCGTTGATTACAAAGATTTAACCAAATAACCAAAAAGCACGTCTATCTACTTTCTCGCATTGACAACGCCGTTGACAGCCTGCATGGCGCGTCGTATTTGTAGTCCACTCACGCGATACCCGGAGTTGCAAATTCCAGTCGATGCCATTGACTGCGAAATGACACCCTTTTTAACACGAGATGCGCTGAATCAATCCAAGGTCATGCCGTTTGGTCTCTATCATGCGCCAGTTATGCTCGTAAGGATGATGGACTCTCCTCTGCTTGGATTTATATGAAAAACATGCATAGGCTTTCTGGATGATGTTATCGTATTTTCTCACATGCTTGAAACACCAGCGCGGATTAGTCACGCCAGTGCAAATTAGTCACGCGAGCGTGCGCCTGCGACCCTGACATTTTTGTGAAAAGCACAGGTCACGGTTGGGTCGGCGAGGGACTGCAGGACCAGGATTTTTTTGTGCCTGAGTTCCCCCAAAAGCCAAACATCTTTTGGGGCGTGCCTTACTGCCAGTTTAGATTCGCCGCGGCGGGCGCTAGGAGGACCGGTACTGCAAAACGGTTCATTCACGCGGTGCGAGCAGCTTGTATTTATCTTTATTCAACCGGCCGAACCGCTGCTGCTTTCTGAAGCAACGCTGATGTAGCCATTGATAGAGTTGCGCAGGATAATCTGCAAATATTTCAAGTGATTAATAATTATAAGTGACTGGCTAGTCTGTGAGCGAAACCAGTTTGGCTGTTGGTGCAAAAATCAAGGTTGACTGCTGCCGCCGCGTATTGGGAAGGGGGCAGTGAAGAAAAACAGTGATCTCTTTATTCAACACATTGCGATGTTGATAGTGTGCTATATACAGGGTGATCAAAGTTAAGTCGACAGGTGTTTCAAATAATAGGCGCTTAGATTTCCGGGAAGAAGACCTCTACAGTGAGGTTATTCGTCCAGGGGGACCTATAAATAGGAGGTATTTATTGATGCAGGTGACGTAAGTACCTAATATTCCTCTCGCGCATACGTAGTCCGAGTTATCAAACAGCGAAGTTTAATTGCCGTTCGCATGATTACGCATGCAAGACAGGAATTAAACTTCGCCACTTGATATCTCGGACTACATATGCGCTATCAGAATTTTGTCAATTGAAACTGCGTAGAAAGACGATTGCGTCTACCTTTCGAATACAACCATGCCTGGTTACTGCAGCCACTAAAAAGTTATTTTTTCATTTTTATTTCATTAGGCCACCTAAATGAGTAGTTACCATTTATTTATGGGTCTCGCTGGGCGCAACCCTCACTGTAGACGTGACCTTTACGTAAATCTAAGCGCTTAATTTTAAAAAAAACCTGTCGACTTTACTTTGATCACCCTGTATATTTCTCGCCTGTGTTTAGGTGGTACGTCTGGGTCTCCTCCGTAGCACAAGAAATGGATTAAAATGCAATGAAATGAAATCAGGCGCCTGAATCTAACTTAACATTTGATTTCAAACAACTGGCAGCTGTTATTACAGCATGATAACTTACATAAAACCTAGAAACAATGTTGGCTTGTTGGTGCACATGTAAATCATATACGAGACATGCTATTCTTGTTTCAGGGTTATTGCAGCCATGAACCCCGACATGTCAGCAAAGGTGGAGAAATCAAAGCAAAAGCAGCAGTTCCTGTTTCCAAAGGTCGCATCTCTGATCACTGTTGAAAGGCTACGAAATATACTAACTCCCCCCCAATCTCCCTTTCCCTGACCAGCAATGAAAATGCAAGCGCGTTGCACCCAACGTGCCGCAAAGTTATGATCCTTGTCACACAATGCTTCCTCATTTTCGGATTTGTACCGTTCAAGTTCTTGTTGTTCAGGGGATTCTTCTACTGGGTTGGGGCTTTGTAGGGAGGGGACCGCAATCGCTCGCTTTTTGGGTGCAGGGGAGGTTGATTCTTGGTCTGTGGAATTTGTCTGCGAGCTTGCTGCGTTTTGATTGCGGATTTTCAGTAGTTCTTGCTTTAAATTATTGTTTTCTCTCCTAAGAGCCGCCACTTCCGCTTTGGTGTTGCCTAGCTCATCGTGAGCCGAATAGTTTAGTCCATTCCATACTTTAAGCTGACAATGACAGAAACGGACAAAATAAACGCCCTCATTACACGCCCCTACAAGGCGGCTATACGCCTCCCCCCTGTACATCAACCGCTAGACTGGAAGGGTTAGGCCTTCACCGTAAGGCCAGCGAACTTGTCGAAGCGCACCTGATGGGACAATACGAACGCCTCGGTTGCAGCCCCACAGGAAGGCACATGCTTCAAAACCTAAGAATAGGATAGCACAACTTGTACCTGGATGTAACAACTATTCCCATAATATCCACGATAACATCAGAGCCAAACCACTTCCCCGCAACATGAATCCCACGTACCAGACTCATCGGAGAGAACAACGAGCCCGTGCCCTACACAAGAAGTACAAAAACAACCCGTTAGTAGTGTACGTAGATGCAGCGGAATACAGGCACCACAAGGCTTTTACTGTAATCGCTGTTTGCAATTACCTAAACCCAACATGACTGATTCCATTACAGTCCGGACGCCCGTTCCATAACCTGCGAAAGAGGCGGCGATAGCGCTGGCCCTTTCACTCAACCGTATCCCCTCAACAATCAATACAGATTCTAAAACCGCGCTTTAAAAGTTTGACGCTGGACGCATATCCCTAACGGCAAACAAAACTTTGCTAAAGAACCCCCCTCAATCCCCTGTACAACTGATCTGGACCCCGCGCATTCCTGGCTCGAGGGAAACAAGATGGCCCATCACCTAGCCCGAGGACTTGCTAATCGGGCTGGGCCGAGTACGTATCCCTACCACAAAGCCAGGTCCGCGTGGGTCCGTCTGATCGGTTACCACGACATCACCTCTTATTACCTTCTCTCCCACCGGATCTGCCCTCAGGCAGCAAATTCTCTCACAGTAGAACCAAGTCACGCCTCGCGGCAACTCGAGACGGGAGTATTCCCCAATCAGGGCATTACGATGCATATCCACCCCAGCCTTTACTCAACCTCGGCGTGCCCCTTATGTCGTGCCCATGCCAGCCTGGCCCACATCATCTGGGCATGCCCCTAAGACCCTTTCCTCCAAATAGCTTCGGAGGAGAGGTGGGAGGCCTCGCTTCGCAACCCCGACCTGGACCTACAGGTACGCCTGGTCAAAAGGGCAGAAGAGGTTGCTGAAAGGCACCGTCCTATGGTCACCACAAGCTCGCCCACCTAACTCAAGAAGAAGACGTCCTGGTGGGGCGGACGTTCAGGTCTTACCCGTCGCCAACATAAGGACTTCAATACACCGTAGTCGCTTCCTCACCAAATAAATGTTTTCTCTCTCTCTCTACTTATTTTCGATTACCGTGTTACGTGCATTATGTTGTATCTCTGTTTCCCGGAGCAGAAAAAAATTTCTGATTTTTTTTTATTGGTGTGCTCTTTTTTTGAAATGGAAAAAAATGTCTTCCTGTTCCTATCAGAGTTCTTAGCGTATTAGTATTGTACTGTATTAGTATGAAATATGAACATATTATAGCTAATATCACTGTAGAAAAGATGTCATCAGCTTAACGTCACTGATTACGTTCTGTAAAGAGTTTCTTTTACCTCAGTGGCCTGTTTGTGCACGTTTCTGAAAGTAAAAAATAAAATGTGATATTTCTAGCCTAACAACACTTCTGTCACGTAAGTGTCCTTTTGTTCACTGTGCCACAAAATGATGAAATGTTGTTTTGTTTTCATGCTCATACATCCTCATATTTGATTGATATTGTTGATACGTTCTTAGAAACTGAGTAAATTCGCTGGAGCGATAGTTTTGAGTTTGGCAGAAAAAAAAATGTCATTTACAGTTCACCCAGCTTTCTTGTGTGCCTGACTGGTCACTTTACGCTTTGTACTATCGGCCATTTAATTCTCTTCGTCCTGGGAGCTTCCATTTTATCAGTGGGCTGTGATAGCAGCCCTACAATTGGCGCAGTCGATAGGAAGATGTAACTGCGCATTCGCAACACAGCCCAGAACATGCTCTGATCTTATGAAAGATTACCAGATGAAAAGGTGTGCATGTCGTAGCGGCGCCCGCCGCTATCAGTAGGTGATCGGAGAGAAGGAAGCGACGGCAGTCCAGGCGATAGGCAAGCAAGAAAAAGCCGCCCCCCCGTTTATTTCGCAGCGGTTTAGGTAGCAACTCCGACGTCAGTACCACGTGTTTCCATACATGGGCCAGGCACGGTGAAGGGCGCGTCATGCAGGAGAGCACTTTCAGTAGACGGGAAACACATTCCGGCACATCCCCCCTTTTGCAAAATAATAGTGGCTTTGCGCGTGGAATTTAGAACATTCACACATGAACAGAACCACGAACCCTTAGTGCGAGGAACCATGTACGAAATATCATTTATCAATTCCGTAGCGAACTGGTCGCTACCAGACCTGGTCACAGTCACTGAATCGGAAGGTACGGACGTTGAAATCACAGCCTGTGAATCTGAAGGCATTGAAACTGAAGTTGAGGTTGTGGATGGCTCCCTTTTTTTCGAAACCAATTCGCCTGATACGCTTTCGTTTGGAAACTCGTAGCTGCTTTCACGCTTGCTCTGTTGTGGCAAGCGGTTCAACATTCGTCTGTTACATCGCACCGTAACCCCTTCTTAGGTTCATATTATTATGTAGGAACGTGGTGTAGCAGCTGTCGCTAGCACCGTTCCTCTGGATTTTATATCCGTTACCCAAACAGAATGACCTGGTGTTGGTTTATCCAACTCCCTGGCTCTGTGGCGTTTGTTGGAGTACGGTGCTTGCAACTTTTTATTGGCTCTGTCTTTGGTCGCACGAGTAAGCAGCGGTGGCTGCACTGGATCACGGAATTGCGGTGCCATTGGAACTCTTGTCCAAAGACGCTGGCCCATGAAGATTTCTGCCGGGCTAGAGCCGACGACGTCTGGTGTTGCCCTGTAGGCAAGCAGAGCCGTGTATGGGTCGTTGGATTTGAGTCTCAGGCACCTATTCGTTTGAATCATGCGTTCTACTTCCCCATTAGCCTGAGGGTACCTAGGGATTGCAGTGACGTGAACAAAGCCATAATCATGGGCAAACTTCTTAAACTCGGTGCAAGAAAGCTGTGGTCCGTTATCTGTCACCACGGTATCCGGAATGCCATGTCGTCCAAAAATGCTTTTTAGAATTTCTGTACCCGCACCGGTTTTTGTTGAGGGAAGAAGGGCTACTTCCGAACACCGCCAGCGGTTGTCGACCACGACAAGGTGTTCAGTTGCTGACAAAACACAAGTCGACCCCAACTCGTTCCAACAAGAAACTTGGCGTTAAGGTTGAGATCAACGGCTCACAGTTCTGGGTGACGAATCGCGCACAAGTAACACATTCTTTTACTTGTCGCGCGAGTTGTTCGCCGAGGCCTGGCCACCAGACTAAATTTTTAGCCGATGCTCTTGTCTTTGAGATGCCCTGATGCCCATAATGTAGCTTGGATAGTAGTACTTTTCTTGGGCAATGAGGTACTACCAATCTAGTGCCCTTTAGCAACATGCCATTACATTCGGCAATTACGGCACGTTCATGCCGGTACGGAGCTAGCTAGCAAAGAAGTTTTGGTTTTTCTGGCCAGCCTTGGCGACACAACTTCAGCAAGGCTTGACAAAAAACGTCAGTCTTTTGAGCATCACGTACTCTGTTAACACAATTGTCGCCCGTTTGAAGCCCTTGAACACAAGTTTGAGCAAATGACGAGACTTCCGAGACGGTCAGTTCACCGGCGAGTTTATCTGCTTTCACCGGCGCTCGTGAAAAAGCGTCCGCCGTAATCAAGCTTTAGCCGGGAACGTGCACAATTTGAAATTAATACCGCATCAACCGCATTCTGAAGCGCTGCACCCTTGGCGTCAACAAATCGATAGGAATTTTACCGAGCAACGAGACAAGAGGTTTGTGGTCTCTTTCGTATGTCACATCGATACCTCGTATATACTCGTCAAATCTTTTGGCAGCCTATGTGGAAGCTAGCGCCTCCTTTTCGACTTGCGCACAGCACTGCTCGGTTTCGGTCAATGACCTTGAAGCGAATGCTATCGGGCGGCGTTCGCCATTACGTTGTTTTTGGAAAAGGACGGCACCGAGACCAAACGAGGATGCATCCGCCGAAAGAATCGTTGAAAGTCGTGGATCGTACATGGCCATACACTTTGCTGAGCAGATTAGAGCTTTCAAGCTATCAAAAACTGTGTTCTGAAGTGAACCTCAAACTCATTCAGTCTCTGCAAAAGAGCCGGTAGTGGGGCAGTGGCTTGCGCTAAGTTCGGCAAAGAGCGGCCTAGATGATTGCCCATGCCCAGAACACTGCGCAATTGTGACATATTCGAGGGCCGATTCAGCTCTTTAATGGCTCTGAGTTTGACCGGATCGGGCTGTACGCCTTCTTCACTTAAGAAGTGACCCAAAAAGCTCTTGCTTCGAGCTCCAAATACACACTTTGCTTTGTTAAGCATAACATTAGACTGGGACATCCTAGCTAAGACATTCGATAGCCTGAAATCATGTTGCTCTTTGCTGTCGCGAAATATGAAAATATCGTCCATCAGGTTAACGATGCCAGGTAGGCCTTCCAGAATTTCAGACATTCTCCTTTGAACGTACTCTGGAGCTGAAGTAATTCCCAACGGCAACCGAGTGAAACAGTACCGCCCGAACAGCGTAATGAATGTGGTCAGTAGTTCTGAGGCCTTGCTGAGTCGCACCTGGTGGAATCCGGAACTTGAGACTAGTTTGAAAAACCATTTCACGCCGGCAAGTGAGCGTAGTGCTTGGTCTACAGTAGGCAACGTATAGATTTCTTTTAAGACAAACTTGTTCAACTGCGTAAGGTCGACACAGATCCTTACATCTCCCGTGGGCTTTTGTACGGGAACAATGCTGGCACACCATTCGGTTGGCTCTTCGACTACCCGAATTACGCCCGTTTGTTCTATCTTATCAGGTTTCCGCTTCACATGTTCTTGAAGCGGTATAGGAATCCTGCGTGGTGTGCTTATTGCGAATAGAATTGCGTCTGGTTTTAGCCTGATTGTATACTCCCCGGGCTTACAGCCTAAGTCGCCAAAAACCTGAGGGCACAAAACCTGGTAGTAAGACTTTTTCTGAGCGACAGAGTCAGCCAACGTAATAACTCCTAATGCTTCAAGAGCTGGCAAGCCTAGCAGTACATGGCACAAAGGACTGACGACATAACATGTTTGACGAGAAGTGTGTCCCTTCCAAACTATATCTGCCTGAAACTTGCCCAGAAAATTTATTCGGCCACCGCTATCGCCTGTCAAGATGTCGGCATTTTCTAAGCTCCTGGGAAGTCTAGGAAACGATGCTAGAATTACGGACACTTCTGCCCCTGAGTCAACCTTTGCGAAAACAGGCAGTGCATTAACCAATACTTGAACGTAACGCGCCTTGGCTCCAGGTGCCTCAACCGCGCCTAGAAAAATTTCCCCGGCACTCTTTTTGTACGGATGACATTCGTACTTTTCGCTGGTTGCTTGGAGAAGTCCCATTGAGGCACACCTTGCCAAAATGTCCCTTTACGCCGCAGTTGAAACACTTCTGCGCTCTAGCTGGGCAGTCTGTCCTTGGGTGGGAGTGGCCGCCGCAGAAGATGCACTGTCTTTCGGAACGAACTGCTGGCGGCCGGGTGTCCTCACTGCGGTGCGGTTTCGTGCGGTGACCCACTGCGTCGACCTTGACGTCGTCACATGGCTTGCACGGAGTGTTGTCGCGCACCTCCATGGACTTGCGAAACTCTGCTTGTTGCTGATGTGTCTCTTTCAGGCGGGCCTTCGCTAGAGCTGTCGCGAGCGATAGCTTCGGGTCCATCTGCAGCGACTCGGAAAGTTTTTCGTCCCGCAGGCCAACGACGAACTGGTCCCTGATAAGGCGCTGCTTGAATTCTCGGAAGTCGCATTTTTCCTCCAAGACGTGTAGACGCCAAGACATGAACTGACGCCAAGACATGAACTGGTCAATAGACTCGCCCGGCATCTGGTGACGCTTGCGAAAGCAAGAGCTCTGGTAGACGACGTTGGTCTCCTTGACGAAGTGCTCGTCGAACTTCTTTTTGACCAGCTCAAACTTCTTCGAATCTTCTGCAGAGAGATTGAAGGTAACAAAGATGTCCCTTGCTTGCTGCCCCATGGTGTAGAGCAGAGTGCGCACTTGCGCATCCTCCGAATACTCATTCAGGCCCGACGCATATCGATTGTCGTCGAAGTGCTGTATCCATGCCGGCCACTCCGAGATAGTGTCAAAGTCCAGCGGTGGTTGTTGCTGAAGGCACTGCGGGGGTGGTGGTGGTGCAGTGTCCATTGCAGTCTCTTTTTGTGCCGTTGTCTCCATGGCTCTTTTTTTTCCCGATGGCGTTAAAGGTGGGCGGATCGCATTAGGCAAGCAAAAAAAAGCTCCGCCTTTTATTTCGCAGCGGTTCAGGTAGCACCTGTGGCGTCAGTACCACGTGTTTCCATACACGGGCCAGGCACGGTGAATGGGCGCGTCATGCAGGAGCGCACTTTCAGCAGACGGGAAACACATTCTGGCACACTATACACCCGTACTTGTGTTGGCAGTTTCAAACAATATGATACAGGGTTGTTGTATTTTTAAGGTATTTATTTTTCTCACCCATGAAGCATAAATCCGCAAAGTCTAGTGCAGTACTTCGAAGATGTGAAAAGTAACAAAATGTATTTTTAAAGGACCATAGCCGAAATTGTCAATTTGATGAATACTTTTATAGATGACGTCAAAATAACAGAAAAGAACACAATTTTACCAGAAACGTGAAACCAAACATTAATATAATTTTGTTAAAAATGATCTGTGCACATCAAGATAAATACAGAAGGTCCACAGGTTTTCTGCGGAGGAAAACAGAACCTGAAATAACAGAACTATTTAAAAAAAACAGGGAATTGACATACATTTCTTGTAGTGAAAAACAGAAAATGCTGGTAAAAGATCAGAAAAGTGAAAAACAGAAAAACAACGTTACAGAAAATTTCTGGCAGGAGAGCTGCCAGAAAATTTTTGTTTTTTCGAGGGAAATTTTTTTACAGTGCACAAAACACGGCTGTGGTCAATGTGCAGTTAACGAGGCGCATCATGACGGAGCACAAAACGATGTAAGGGGAACGATCCGACACTGCGCGCAGTGCCAGGTAGTAACACGGCTGTGTCATCTTATCGGGTGAGGTGTCGACTGTGACTGTATTCCAACGTTTTCCAGTAGCCGCTAACGGTAAAGGTCCGCACAAGTCAATACTTAAACAATCAAGGGGTTCGGGCTGGGCATGGCAACTGCAGCAACACACACGGCGGTGTGCACGGTCATGTCTTTTGTCTCTCTCAGTAGGCACAAGAGCAAAAGTACTTGCGGACAAACGTGTACAGCAGCGAAAATCCGTAAAAAGGCGGAAGTGCTTAAAAACAAACAAATTTTGAAATCACGTGGTTCAACCTTGCGACAGGGTTATATTTGGTTTGTAGTGTTTAGTGTAAAAAGAAGGTGTACGTATAGGCAGTGACGTGTTTCTACAGCAGAGAAGCAAAGGTCAGCCTAAAACGTTGTTTTTGGCTACTGTCACGAAACCGGGGACAATACTGGTCAATAAATATCGTTCCTAAAACAAGACCGGTAGATGCGCACAAGTAGCACAGTCCGGCATACACATCTTGGTCGCAAACTGTGAATCAAAGAACCATGAGATGCTTTGCAATAGATGAAGAAGAGAAACAGAAAAAAAGAAAGCAGAAAGGCAATCACGAAAACGCGTATGGTTGCTTGTCTCGGCCTTAGACTTTTGTCTATGCTTCAAGTAAAAAAATAAAACTGAAAATAAACTGCGTGGCTGCATTAAAAGTGCACTTTTGCCGAAGGTGTCAAATCCTTGGTTCGGAGATTTCGCTGATTTCACTGGAGATTTAGCAGAGCCTTTGTACTTATATTTAAATAGCTGGTGCACGGAGGAACAACGCCTCAACGTATGAAAAAAAAATGTTGGCAAACGTTGTACATTTTAAAGAATATTTCACCCGCAGCACATTAAGAAAAATTGGCAGGTTCACACTAGTACAGGAATTAAGATAACTAATTGCGGAAGACAAGGGTTGGGTGAGTGGTGGTGGAAAGACAGGGCCTGCGGCCGATCTAGAACCGGTGGCGACAGGCTTTCCGAACCCGGAGTTGTTAACGCAAACTTTGCCGTATTTCCTACTTCAGGGGCAAATGCGCGTGAACTGAAGAGAAAAATAGAGGCCAGAAATCACACCATGAATTCTTGGCAGAGAGCTCCGGCTCGCTTGTGGATGTCATCGCTCGGCAAGGTTTTACTGGGAATGTTCGCCAGTTCACCAGCTGCCTACACAACATCACTGTTAAAATTGTTATGAAGCCATTTTTCCTTTCCACAAAAATGCCAAAGAGATCCCGTTTTTCTAAATAGATTTTCTATACACAAATAGAGCATGTTTCAGACACAAGGTGCTGTATTTGAGAAGGTGCAAATATAGTATAGCTAGAGTAGCACTCAAACAAAAAATATGGCAAAACATAAAAATCTTTGCTTCACAATGCGAATATTTCACATAATGGCTACGTACCCGGGAATGGGTGTGGCATCACCAAAAATAATCAGAGCGCACAGAAGAGACAGAAAAGCTACAGCTGCTTTCATTCCAGAGCTGGCGGTACAGTGAACACGCAAAAAAGTAGGGGACAGGTTTACGAGAACAAGTTCTTTGAGGCCCTTTAAAAAGGAACCCGTCATTTTTTTTCTACGCAACGTGAGCTGAAATATGATGAAACAGCGTTTCCACAAATACCATCCCAACAATACACAATGCATTGAGCGGAAGCACCAATCCACAGAGTAAATAAGCCATTCAATTCAAGCACCACAGCATTTATAAAATTAGAGGAAAAATTACATGAAAGGCTCAAGAAAACATTTTTGATGACCTAACAATAAATATGAATTTATGCGAAAGTCCTACCAACGAAGATACCAATGCGAAGTTTTATTGGTATATTGATCGGCTGGCTGTTAAACGTCTCTGGGAAAGTTTAAAAGCCGCAAAAGCTTTAGGATACTTTACAAACCCCAATGTCGAATTATTCGAAACAGGACTGGCCCCTGATTAGGCGCTTCCAGCAAAATACATATCTGCCTACATTCAGATTGCTGAGGTTTATAACATAGTTATGTAAGGTAGAAGGAACCGTACGTTTCAGTTGGTTTGTCTGAGCCAACAATAAATATTTTGAAAATCCGTAAATCTTCTGCCTATCAACTGGTTTTCAAAACCGCGTTGTACATATGTTGATTACGACGTACACGCACACGGTAGCATGATGGCATAGTGACGACACATAACTCAGAGTATCGGCAAATATTTCTTTTCGCTCACCGTCAGGGGTTCCGCTGTAATCACGGATAGCCTCATTGACGTCCAATATTATTCAAAGACCACAACAGCCAGTAAATATGGGCAGTGCCACAGCAAGTGGTCTTGTTGCCAAGGCGTTGTTACATACCACCTGGCAGCTGGGTCCTCCGCATCTTATCAGGTACGTAAACTCTCCATAGCTTACCAGTATCAACTGTAGGGTAAGTTTGGGAATGCCAATAATGAGAACCCAAGTTTTGCTTTGAGCACTGACAATAAGCACTGATTTCTTGCAGTTGGTCTGAAACCGGAATGTTAAGACAAGCGTCCTGCGCTTAATTTAAACGTTACTTTCACGTACAATCGTACTACTTTTCATGTGACATTATGTGCAGTTTACTAAGACTACTGGGTACAGGTTCACTAATTCATGCACTAACGTCTTTAGTAATTGCCTGTCTTGCTTCCTTATTTACTGCGCATCAGCCCATGAGCGCATCATACACGGACACGCCAACTTAGCAACTGTCGACGACGTTTGTACGTAAACTTTGCTGCCTTAAAGTAGTGTGAGCAGGAACCCAATCTTACCCCAGCGGAAATACTTTTTTAGCGCTCCTACTGTCAATGTGGTGAACTTTTACACGCTGAAATAAAAATAAATGTGCTAATGTGAATATGGAGCTGGCACTATATGTACCAAAAAGGGATCGGAGGCGGTGCAGGTAAGTTACGCAGTCAATCTGTACTGTTGTTCACGTAGAACACGAATTCCATTCACAGTTAAGTTTTCTAAGTCTACTCCACAGAGGTTCTGTCGAGACCATCGGTGTCATAACAAAACCCCCGTGAACAAATAAAATAAGTTACAGGCCCCACCAGAAATCGAACCTGGAACGAACAAACAAACAGAGAGAGCTCGTTGTATTAGTGATTGAGCTACGAGCTAAGGCAGAGGAGAGGGAGGCAGACGGGGCACTCCTTACGCATCTGTAGGTATAGCCCCTGCGTTCTCATTGAATGCTCTATGATGGCACCAAAGCACGTGTAGCTGCCGTGTCCACGCATTGCTCATGTACTCGGAGTTCTAAAAATTAAAGGTGTACTCACACCAATGCATAGCAATGCACTTCTCCACTGTCTCTGCAGCCGATCTCGCGGCCTCCGTCGGCTGCGGCAGAGACGGAGGAGAAGTGAGGTCCTCTAACACCCTATTTGAGCTTCATTTATTTCATAAAACATAATAAACTGATGTGCTTCCCCAATATAACTCAAGAAAACACCGTTATGAAGCTTGATTGATGCAACCATAGCAAAGAATATCGCCTAAAAGTAATAAAGGGTGTGGTTAAGTGAATATCCCTTGATAATGGTTGTTCTCTTTGTAGAGCCACGTGTGTGAATTAAAGTGAAGTCGCATAGGTAATTGTTGGGGGTTGCTTGCAGCTTCGCTTTCAAACCACCTTCACCGGGTAAATTGGCACGCATTTTCATTATTCGAATGCAGCTGAAAAATAAATCTCAAATTGGACACAACACTTGGAATTGTGCCTCATGAACGAATCGTGTTTTATCCAGGCAGTGGTGGCAGCGGCTGCTGCTAGCCGCAAGAAAAATTTACGCATCTTCATGAATTGATGCATGACGACTGGGCGATGCTCTGGGGATTGGGGATCGTTCTTACCATAAATAACCCGTGGCATTGCCCAATTGCGCATGTATATGAGTTAAAACGCGTGTGTATTGTGTAAACAATTCCATCCAATCAAATGCGATACAAATAAATTGAATCCAATCAAAATTTAATCCAATCCAATGTTTCCCACGCATGCACAACGCTGTGTACACGGACGCTAAACCCCTGACAAAGCGAGGTCCTAATGTGCTTAGCCCCTAATAAGGACGTTGTTTCTCGACATCGGCCCCACAATGAATAGGCGATTCCCGACATTCAAGCGCGTGAGCCCGCCCCCCCCCCACCAATATAAATCTGTAAAGGAAATTTAAACACGCTATTATGCATACCCTGGAGCAAAAAAGTGCATGTTCGATGCCTAGGCAACCTATTGGCCGGGCTGAACAAATAGCACACATCAACGAAACACAATCACATAATTCAAGCAGATTCACTTTCATGCGTGTGAGTGGCCTTCCGGCCAAGAGGTGACATGCATATGTTTAGCATATTATGTAATGAGCAGGTACCACATAAGCGAGCGCCAATTTTAACTGTCGCGGCAGAAATACATTCGTCATTCAATACGAATACCATGCTCGGTAACACAGCTTTATGCACACTTGCCTTCAGGCCTCGGATAGTTGCAAATATAGCGTAGCCGAAAAACCAGTCCACGGCCAAGCCAGAGGCGTAACTTCATTTCTTGTCCCCAAGTTTACTTGTTACTCTGTTCGTTTTCTTGTGGCGTTCTTCCACAAATAAAAATGATTGAGGTTCGCTGAATTGAATTTTTACAAATTCGTACGTCTGGCGTTGCCTCGGTAAGGATCCCTTGTAACTGTTTAAAGGTGAATTCGGGATTCAATTTTATAATTTCAATTCAATATGTTCCTTTAGGATGCTTCTTCTTTGAAACACTTGCCACTCCCACAAAAATAATGAATAAAAAACGCTCCCTGTATTAGTAATATAGTTTTGGTTTGCCATAAATTAGCATAATCTCTCATTTTTGCCCAACAATTGTTGGCAGAGATGGGATGGACAACGAAGCTTATATTTTTAACTTTTGTAGCCCACACAAAGATCCAGCTCTTAGAATACATTTAGGTTTTTACATGGTGGCTTAGCGAAAGCCCAGACATACAGATATAAGAAACAATAAAAACACCGGCTAACAATTATGCCATTAGGTAGCCGAAGGACTACTTTTGTCTTAAAAATGCGTATGTGTGAAACAATGTAAGAAATGGTGCGAATATGTCTAGCAATTTATTTTTAATGGGTGCCACCTTGTACGGCTCAAGGTGAGGAACATTGTTAAGTGTTCCCGTAAGATGTTGTTAGGTATTTCGGCACGAGCAAAAGATCCCCGAGTTTTCGAAATTCTTCCGGGGCCATACACTACCACGCTCCCCATTGGCTGAGTAGCGTCGGCTCGTTGAACCTCGTTAGCAATCAATCAAGACATGGTTAGGGCCCAGGTAAAGGCTGCGTTTTAAAAGAATTAGATTTGTTTGCCCGATTACATAGCGTCGATGTGTTCTGAGATCTCATTCAGGTTTTTGTTAATCACCTGAAGACGAAACCGCTGTTGCGGAGTCAAGAACAGGGGTACTTCTTTTTTTCTTTCTTTACGGTATTTTCACATTAAATATAGATAATAAAATGCCATATGTTCCATACGGCAAGCAGCCACCTTTTGTATGGTACTTAAATGCATAAGCATTGTTATCATTATATCTTAGGTGTCGGAGTTCTTAGGAATAACTTGAGCCGAATGTTCCGGTCCAAAGTTTGGTCTGGCCGTGTTGAATGTCCACTGCGTATTCGTGCGAGATTTCGACCTTGATGAAAAAATTTTGTCCTTTTCGCCATTTTTTTGCTTGACATATACACAAGTTTAAACAATAGGTTCTCTTCTGGGCTACAAAAATTGAAGCTAGTCAGCTCCTTTGTGTTCTGCCATGGCCGATCGAAGGAAACAAGAACTTGTTTCTATCGAGGTGCCGTGGTTCTGCACAGAGTTGACAAATAAAACAAGTACTGGTTCTGACAGTGCAGGCTTGTCTTTTAAAACAATGCTGCAAAACCAGCCATTGCAGAGTAAGGGAATCTATGCTCTTGCGGAAAAACCTTCCTCTGTACTTTTTACAAGGGAATAAGGCCACACTGAATCAAATAGCCTTACGTGCTACGGGCGTACAGTGTATCGACAAGTCACTCCGAGCAAACTGGATATCAATACGTTTTAGTACCGATGTAGTGGCTGATAGAAAAATGTTCAAAACAATTAAACACACCCTTGGTGTGCAACGATTTTGCGTGAATGCCGATAAAACGGGTCGGAAACCGCTTGTCTATGCGGTTTAGGATATGAAACTTGTGGAAATAATACCAAAGCTCTGTCGGCATGACGAGCTGGAACGGTCTTTTTATGCTTGATAGAGCACAAGGAGGTGGTAATAAAAGCTAAAAGTAGCGTAAAATACCAAAAATTTTGAACTATTCTGTACACAAGCTGCACCTAGGTAGAAAATCATGAATAATGAACGACACTGCTTTCGTTCTGGTTTAATTGGCCTTAAATTATACTTTTTTCTGGCACCTACCAGCCATAAACTTTGGATGTTAGTCAGTGCTTAGCTTGTATGTCCTTGTCTGCTCTTATTTTATACTCTTTTCGATGTTCCAACATGTAGTAAACAGAGCAGTAGCCCACAATTTTCGAACTTGTAAATCTGGCTCGGCTTTGTAAATCGCCAGTTCGCCACAGCGGTGTAATGTCGCAGAATCAAAAATGCAATCACCTTGACAACTAACCACCTGGCAAGATCATGACCGACCTTCTGAACTAAAACCCGGTAACCGCCCCATTCAACACCCTAATTTGGAGGTCATAAAGCGTACAAAACCTTAACAACTCGAGCCTGGGCTGGAGCGACCAGACGGCCCTGCCGACGAGGTGCCTCCACGCACCGCGAATGCACACTTTCGTATCCCTCTGGTTACAGGCGAGCTCCATCGAGCGGCGGCTTCGTACTGTCGAAAGATGTTTTGACGCCCACCAAGACGGAAACACCGCGGAATTCTAGACCCACCTCATGAAGCTAACAAATACCACACAAACCATCCAAGCGCCCAATTTCACAAGTACAACACCAGGCCGGGCCCATAAGATGGCGGTCACAGCACGGGGGCACTTCCTTTTGTTGCCACGCGGCTATCCCTCAACTATGTGCTGTCCAGCGCAAAAAAGTACAGGGACAGAAACAATGCTACTCAAAGGTGTTGCTACAACTGAAGTTTAATCAAAAGCAAACGCTTGCGTAAAAGCGCTTGATAAAAATAATAAGCTCGATAAGGTAGATAAGGAGCGTTTATTTTTAATAAATTTCAGATGCAGTATCGCGCCTTTGCTGTTCCTTTTCTGTCCCTGGTCTTTTTCGTGTTGAACCGTACATAACTTAATACCAACTGGGTCAGTCAATAACGTTACTAAATCGTATTCCGCTACGCCCTGCCGTGGTGGCTGAGTGGCTAAGGCGTTGGGATGCTGAGCACGTGAACCCGGGTTCAATTCCCGGCCGCACCGGCCGCTTTTCTATGGAGGCAAAAAGCAAAAACACTTGTTTGTACAAGGTTTCAGTGACCTTAAAGATCCGCAGGTGTTCAAAATTATCTGGGACCCTCCACTACGACGTGCCTCATCGCCTGCGTTGCGTCGGTGCGTTGCCTTATGATTCGCATGGACATGATCGCTTACTTTGAGACTTTGTATTTACATCAGTAGGCTACTGTTTACTGTTTCTGGGAATTGACCATTGCTTTTTCGTCCACCATTTGTTTCTTTGTGCGGTTCTGTACGTTTGCTTACGGGCAGGTTTGTTTCGGATAAGCGTCAGTTTTTTTCTAAAACCTGCTTCTGTTGCCCTAATTGATTATTCTCTGCCATTCAAGACACGGGACGAAGTAATCGGCCTAGATTGAAGCGATCCTCTCAGGATTCTATTTGAAATATCTTGGTGCGTTTCAGAACTTACGCCTTGGTAGTGGTTCCTGTGGTTAGTGCGGCTTTCAGAGTACCCGTCTTGAGGGTCCGGCGCAGGCTGTGCGATATTGTGTCGCTAGTGTACATGCTTTAGTCGGTTCGTCTTATTTCTTAGGGGTCTTTCTGCAGTACTGAGCTCCCCTACCACGGTCTGATCAATAGCGGTGTGCTCCGTAAGTCGACCTCCTTCTCGAAGCCTTCTTCTCAGAGCAGGCGCTGAATCTGGCGGGTGTAGCGTACCTTCGTCTACTGCTGCAGGCTCGTGATGATCCCATGAGTGTTTTCTGATGTATTGAAAACTTGTGCGTCACACAGCTTGAAATTACTCAAAGATGTCAGAAGCTGAAAAGAAACTGAATTACTAGAAATACGTTTTTTTTGCTAATGGCTCGAAACAGTCTATTTTTACCACAGGCACTTCTGCCCCTCACCCGAACCTGACCTCAGAAGCTTGTGTGCGCCACTCAAACATCTCGGTGCCAGTAGAATGTGCTCCGACTCGAGTCTTTAGCGTCAAAAACCGAGAACCTGTCTTTAACTTCTTCAGACCCCGTGTGCATTAAAATGCACATTTGCTTCAACCAAGGTTTTGAATTTCCCGCCCTTGCTGCAGCAAAGACCGCGCGCGCGGTCGCATCCCCTATCATGTGCTGCCATCTGGCCACAAATTCAGGAAGCCCACCGGAGAGGGAGCGCCGTTATCAGATTTTAAACATGGCGTCTTTCTCGACGTCAACGTTCTACTAAAGGCGTCCCAGTAAGTTGCAACTTACACTATACCGGTCACTTAATATTTTAAACTATTGTTTTAATCTACCCGCAGAGTTTTTAGGGGTAATTGCCACATGAACTGTAACTTTAAATGCTTGTATTTTTGTTTGCGCGACCTTTTTCCTTAAAGTGTGCATTAAAACGCACACTCGGTCTCAATGAATATTTTTGCACGCCTATCCGCTTTACACTCTCATTTGTTCCCTACTCTTAAGTGTAAAACTTCAGCGTTTGTTTCTCCCAGGACTCAGTAATAAAGATGCTCAACGTGTCCTGGAATCTATAGCCAGCAATTAGACCTTCGACTGGGAATTGTCTGACAATGAGGTCTGCGACCCTTGTTTTGTTGTCGCAGATACCGCACCTCTTTTACAGTTCTCTGACGGTAGGCTGTGCTACACTGTTTTTTTTGACGAAATAGGAATTGTTTTTAGTAACTGATGCAGCGCCATCTGTGCAGCTTCTTCCAGGGCGGAAGAAAAAGAGCAGGTCCCAAGGAGGGCGTGCCCTCCAGCAGCGCCATAGAGAACAGGTGTCTCATTTCATTCAGCCATCCGCGATGTGCTGCTTCCACCGGACACCTTCTCTGACTTGAGGCAGCACTGGCGTCCATGTGACCAATTTGAGCAATATCTGTTAGACGAAGCATGTGATACAATGCAGGAAAGACAGCTATTGCCTGCCACCGGAAGACCGGCAAACTCTAAAATTAATCGTTATCCTAAATGCAGAATTTTCTTGGAGCGACGTTGATGATGAGCTGTCTCAGGTACCCACCGATGAGTCTTTACTGAGCACGGGGCACAAGGATACTAGCCATTGCCGACGTTCTCACCCGGACCGGTTTTTCACGTTGCGCGGCAACAGGAAAGTGGTCGATGACTTTCACTTCTCTGAAGACCAAAACAGCAATCGTCTTTGGAAGGTTAGACCAATCTTAAAAGAGGTGCAGGCAGCATGTCTTAAGCTCCTGAGGCCTCCTTGTTTGTGCCTTGACGAAGAAATAATCCCATTCCCTGGAGTCACTACACTTAAGCAGTATCTGCCTGGAAGCCGCACCCCACACGGCTCAAGGATTTTGTGCTTTTAAGCCTTGTGGGCATGTCCTGGATTTTAATATCTACCAGGGAAAATCCTTCCTGAAGGTTAACAATTGCCCACATCTTCGATTGGGGCAAAATATTGTGCAGTTATTTGCACGAACGCTGCCAATGTGGACATTAGTCTTTGTTGACCTATATTTCACAACTCTTCTTTTTATTGAGAAACTGGAGAAACTTAGTCTCCGAGGAACAACACTAATATGAAAACCGTGTGCCTAAGACAGTGAAGCTACAAGACGACAAAGCACTAGCCAAGCAAGGTAGAGGAACTAGCTTTCAAACGGGTAATGTCTCCTCGTGCACTGGCTTGGTTAAGTGGATGGACAATAAGCGATCACTCTCGCTTCAAATCACATCGGTGACGATCCATTTGGGCATTGCTGAAGATGGTCGAAAAAGAAGGTGTACAAGGACATTCCTCGCCCCGCAGTTTTGAAGGAGTACTACCGCCATATGGGTGAGGTGGACATGCCTGACCGGATGCTAACCGCTTACACCACAACTCACCGTTCAAAAAAAGGACAGTCAGGACCATGATCTTCATTGTTGACCTTGCAGCAGTACACTCTTGACTGCAATACAGGGAAGACTCGGCCCTCCTTGGAGTGCCAAGAAAGGACATGCTTGGACTTCTCGAGTTCAAGATGTCGCCTGCTCATTACCTGTTCTCGAAAGAAAGGTCTGGTGCAGAATCTGATGTTGAGCCGCCACGCAAGCTGCTAAAAGATAAGGTTGTACCCTTGCCTCTTGAGCCGAAAAGGACAAATAAGGCAAACCACATGCCAGAACTTGTGAACCAGGGATTCTCCTCGAGGTGGCGCAACCCAGGTTGTTCAGAGTTAAGAAAGTTCCACTGCACAACATGTAACATTTTTCTGTGTGTAGCAACTACGTGAAAGAGCAGTAGTTAAATTCTTTTGTACACGAGTGTTTTACAAACTCTATGTGTTTAGACCCATTGTGCATTAAAATGCACACTCTAGTGGGCAATGACCGGTTTGCTTAGATTTTCAATTTTTTGTTGTGCAATAAACTATCTTCACGCAGTCCAAAAATGTGCTTTTATTTCCTCTGTGGGGCCACACATTCGACCACGTCGGAGTAGGTTAAACACACCAGAGAAATTATTTTGTAGAATATACCGTAAGAGCAGCTTTTCACTGGCTCCGCTACTTTTTTGCTGATTTGTCATACACAACCACCGTTTTTTGCTGATTTCTCCTATCCAATCTCCAAATTAGCAGATTGTAACAACAGCTGCCACATTTTTTTTTATTTTGAATGAACCCCGGGTGAGCGTTCATGCTCTTGTGTTTCTTTTCTCCAATGTGTAATTTACATTGTAACAGACCCCGTAAAGATTTGCCGCTAAGTGGGTATCTCTTTGTTTTTACTCGTATATAAGATGCCTTAAACTACGCCCTCCCCAACGAATTGAAATCTTTGTCCCGAAAGGTTTCTGAATCTGCTCATTTTAAGAAAAATTTGCAGTCTCAAATTGTGAACCTTAATTGTTGAACGTTGCTATGGTCCTCGTGTTCTCTTGAGTATTGGTTGTTGATCTTCGTTATATTGGTTTATCTGTAGCCCCTCCTGTTCAGATCAGATAACGGCCTCTGCAATATTGGTAAATAAATGAATAAAATAAATAGTAAATAATTGAACACATAACCACAAAAGAAACAAACAAATAGGTACATAAATGAAAAAAATAATTGATTGTGGGGTTTAACGCGCCGACGCAACGCAGGCGATGAGGCGCGCCGTAGTGGAGGGCTCCGGATTATATTTGACCACCTGGGGATCTTTAAAGTGCGCCGAAATCTCGTACACACGGGCGTTTTTGCTTTTTTCCTCCATCAGAAAAGCGGCCGCCGCGGCCGGGAATCGAACCCGCCACCTCGTGCTCAGCATCGCAACGCCTTAGCCACTGAGCCACCAAGGTGGGTTTGAATAAAATAATAAATAACTTACAAAATATTATATAACAAAATTGTTTTTATTGATTGCTATAATATTAATTACTCAAATAAACAATTAAATAGATATTTTTAATATTTTAATAAATAAAAAAATAAATATTTATTTCAATAAATAAATAAATAAATAAAAATTTCGCCATCTTCCCGAAGGGGAATAATCAGCAGTATGCGAAGGAGCAATGGGGTAGGCTAAAGTTCCCATTAGTTTTCAGTTCGATCGCGCCGTTGTGGGAGGAGAATGAGGAGAGTGGAGGGCGCGCGCGCACGACATTTATACCATGGAGCTACAGTGGCACCCCAGCGGAGTATGCAGCTTTGTCTTATGAAGCCGATCTAACACAATTCGCTGCATACTTGTTTATTTTGTTCTACAGTATTAGCCAAAATATATGGCTTTTTAGTGTTCAAAATTGTTTTCTAGTGACTCTATGTAATTCAGAGTTTGCCCCGCTTGCATACACGAGCAGTTATGTAGGCCTTTTGCGGACAATTTCTTAGTGCTCTGATTTTCATTTATCGGCATATCTCTCAACCTTGGGTATTCTGGTCCAGATAACACAGAACTGTTTTTGCTGTACCGTTTGTAACCGCTTCTCACACAGAGTTATTGGTTCGTCACTTTCTTTCTAAATTATGGATGGAGGCCTGCTTATCCGGCAATACATAGCAGAACAGAGCCAATGTGGTCAGAGCATAGATTCAATTCGATGCTGAAATTTATTTTCTGAGAGCACCTTGCTTCACCTTTTATCTGTCATATTGCTATGTCTTTCCAGCTGTATTATATTAACTCATTCTCTCCTCAGTCCGCTTCGCGTCCTCAGATAAACAAACAACTCAAGAACACATCGTTTTTTGGGTAGTTATAAGTTTTACCAAGAGGTGCTCCTGAGAGCTTTCGTGCACCTTTACCCAGCTTCTTGAGCAAGAACGACAAGTCGTTCCTGTTTTATTTGTGCCGTCCAGTTACGCAGTCCCGAAACATTTTCGTACACATACAAGGTCTCTTGTATGTCTCACAATTATTTTTATGGAAAGGCGCAATTTTTTCTTTTTTTTTCAATTTTGCATCCCAAAGTCTCGTTTTCTACCACCTTTCGCAATTATATAGCAAATTCACTAGAGATTACGTTTATTCTTATGGTTACCTATTTACTGACGTGATCTATTTTCGATACCTATTTCCGCATCGTACTAGTTTGTTGCCTGTCTTGTTGCCACGAAACTTGGTTTTCTCCACGTTCTAGGCTCCGCGTATAGGTACTCCGCTTAGCTGTAGCTGCGAAAGTTGGGTTCCCCAAAAGTGAGTCTTTTGCGTCATATCTGTCGCCTTTTTTGCATTCGTTACTTTCAAGGGGGGCAGCGGAAACGCTACCGAACTCAATCGAAAACGGAAGTCTGCTTTGTTTTCCAGCCTGTGGTTGAAGTGAATCCGCCCTGGCTTGAAATTTCGCCTTCGTACAAAGCTGCCCTACTACTTCATCTACTTCATGCGCGTACTTCACGCGTTTACTACTTCAAACATGACCACTGAGTGCGCGTGCCGTACTTTGTTACATCCCATGTCATGTAGGCGCGATCAGCGCCTTTCCTGGCATTGCCTGCGAATCTAATATATTTTTGTCATATGATGGCTGCGCTTTCTTTCTCTCCCTCTTAATAAAATTGTAAAGAATTCGGTCATACCATGAGGCAATCACCACCTTTGCTCACCATGGCCAGCTTTTTGCACAATATCTCATAGGATAGATGTGTGGAGTTTAAACAACAACAAATATATTTCTAAATAGATTGATTATAATGTAGCAGGCTTGTTTAAATACTGAATGAGATTTTATTACTGAGATTTTAACTCGTAACCAACACTAAGTGTTACAACAGCAACGCCTCGCCCAAACGTTTTTGTGAGGGTGAGCGTCCAACCATAGTTCTTTTCGATCTCCGGGGGACCTTGGGAGAACGCTATGCAAATACTCAAATGTCGCTTGACAACTACAAGGAAGACAGTACGAGTTGTCTTTCATGTCCGATTGTGGGCAGATTTTTTCTGGTAGGTGGTTCTCTAAGCCGCTCCCCAGGCGGACAGTATTGTTTTCTTGCATACTCCGACTGAAAAAAAAACCACGAATATTTGACGAAATTATAAACACATTTACGCTCTAGCTTTCCAGAAGGTCTACGGTGACGAAGAGCGAAGCAAGTTTTGTCAGGTTACTATTCAATTATAACTACTCTTCTGGAGGGAGCCATCTGAGAAGCCTCAATATTTTCAAATAAAAAGTGAAAATCTGGTCAAACCTTGTGAGCCTTTTCGTAAGTGGTATAAAAAAATCTTGCACCCATTTGTGTAATGACGACGACGGTTAAGCGCCAAGATTCCTGGTGATGTATGTTCTACTCTGGAGGCACTCACCACTTTTTTAGAATACCCCAAGATACTATTGGGTGCGGACTTTCTACGGGTGAAGTCTTTGTTTCGGGTGTACAGCACGCATCGGTACCTCCTTCTTAGCGTTTGCTGGTGCCATGCCATGTTGAGGTCGGCTAGATAAAACTTTTTAAATATGTTATAGTCATCGTTGCCGAGAAAGATTGGCTGATAACGTTCTACAGATCTCAGCTTGTGTTCATCAGTAGTTTTGGGTATTAACACTTTGTGCCGTAAGTAAAAAGATGATGGCAAAACACCGTGATTATTTGCGGCTATGATATGTCCAAGAGGACTGGAGGAAGGATATTATAAAAAATATAATAAAATTCCCAACTCTGTCCATCCAGTCGAGGGCCCTTGTTTGGCTTAAGCGAAGGGACAGCCACCTTACACTCTTCCAGTGTAACATGGCCGGAAACCCAAGAAAACTAATCATCCGCAAGCATTGGAAGTATGTCAATCAGAGCATGAAACCCAAGCTTCTGATTCGCGGCATTGGACCAACCAAATAACGTGATGTAATGTGCATGGAATGCACCAGTAATATCCGTTCCTTAAGCACACTCAGTATGACTACAAGAAATCTCACTTATCTCCTTCGCAAGGGACAATTGGCGCCCATAACGCAGCGAATGGCGAGTGGGATAACTTTTAAACAACCTTCCCGTACAGGACCAAATTAACGCATCATGGTATTTTTCAGTGACATATCTCTGCAACTGTCCTTTAGTTATGCCAATTTTATGTATACTTGAAACAAATGTTTCCAAAAGTTTATCTAACCGTCTTCAACATGCAATTTTTAGCTTAGCTGGGTCTCACCAAACACGAGCTGTAAGGAAGAAAGGTATTTAAACGAATATCCTTATTGCTCGTTTTATATTAGAATGCCTGTCTAATTCGATTTAACCGGTGGCCCCTAGAAAAATTGACCTTACAAAAGCGCTTGACCTGGTGTCTCACGATTTTTTATTCGCAATTTTAGAAGTAGCTAATGCAGCTGATGTGCTGCATCAAGGTATTTAACTTTGCAAGAAACACTATGCTACACTGGTCGTCAATCGCGTTCTCTCGAAGCCAGTTGAGATCACGCCGACTAGTATACAGTGCTCTCCACTATCGGTTCTACTGTTTGCACTATACATAGCCCCTTTCTCTTGGCATACAACAGAGCTGATGGGTACGTGGTTGTTCGTTAGCGTCATGTGAATTTAATGTTCTTGCGTATGCTGATGATATCGCATATTTTTGTGCTGACAACCTTAGTGTTCCCGAAGCGCTTATATTGAATAAGTTTTGTGGCGCGTCTGGAATGGCGACGAGTATGAAAAAAAACTAAGAGGCTTTAGTTTGGCCAGTAGGAGAATGAAATCTTCCAGATTTGCGGGAATTGTTTGGCACAATACGCCGTTTGAGTACCTTGGTGCGGCTTTCCACCAAATAAGAACTCATGGCCACAGTGGTCTTCAGCACTAATATCAAGCGCGCCTCGCAGGCATGAATGGAGTGCGAACCTTCTGTATTTTCTCTGGCGGAAGTCTCCAATCTATTTTGGTAGCGAAGCTACTCTACGTGCTTCGTGTACATCACTGTGTGCGGGCGACAGGCCCGGCTCTACACAGAGTTTTTGCTGCCTTCGTGTGGGGATCTGAAATGGAGTCAATTCACAAGGATAATCTGTTTTTTCCGTCAGGGTGTGGTGGTGTTGCGATAATGCATTTATTTGTGCACTAACTTGTATCTCGGTTTTTCTTCTACAAATTGGCGGATCATATACTTTTACTTACTGTGCTTCAAGAGCGCATAAGTTACTATTTACCCTTTCTCCTTTCTCTGCGTTAGGTTGACAGGAAGCCACCATGGGGGTTTCTACAGAAAGGAGTGAATACTCTTCATTTTCCTACCCCGTGGTTCCTCAGGAGAACATGTTTCATGTGCCTGTTTATTGCCAACCATACTTGCGGGACCATAAGAATAATGTTTTAGACCGTGTCAAGAGTACGTGGGTTCAGCGAAATGCTAAAACGTTTTTTCAGCTCCATTCAATAACGCTTGCAGGGAAGACAATGCTGCAAAAAAAAGGAAAAAGGAATCCTTTGGTCAGATAATAGCCGCTTGTGCAATAAACCAGAGACTATGGACCCTGGTTTTGCGCTGTGCCATGACACGATCTTCTTCTGGAACGTTTCGAAACAGACACTAAAACATAGATTGACATCACTCCGTACACCATTCGCTCATTTCCATGTGTAGATGTTAGTCGGGTGCCATGTGACGTTTTTGTTCTGCTAGAAATATTCAGCTTGTGGAAGTACCGGTTGATTGATCGGGAAGCGGAACTCCCTAGGAAAACCAAGTGCATTTTTGGGGACAGGAGGCGTTGGTGCGTAACCTGCACTTTGCGCAGAGTAATCCACCATAGTGGCTGCCGCTTTTGGGTGCGTTTGTTTTTGGTATCCTCAGTTTTGAATTGGTTCCAATCTTTGTTAGACTTAAATACTTAGCCTTTGCTCTCTGTTATGTTTTTATTCCGCTGCTAAGCACCATTGTTTCTTTGACTGTAAACAAACAACCAACGAAGGGGCGCATACCCTCGTCAAGCACAATCATTTGAGGCTTTTTGTGTGTACTCTGGACATATGTAACACGTCTGAAGTCGAATAAAGAGAGAAAGACAAAAATTTACACCTGTTTCAGTTCTCGATATGTGTTAATCTGCTGCCGGCCTTTATTATTTTTAGTGTGAGCAGAAACCTTTTATTGACGGATTTCTGTTTGGACCGAACTTTTAGCCCCTTCCATTGCATTCTCAGTCTCCATTGCACTGATGGCTTTATAGTAAAGGAACATGATACATATGGTCTATCCTGAGGCATGGAAATTTTGTGGTGCTGTGTTATAAAAAACTGAATATTCACCAAGCACGTGCCGTGTTTACATCCACTCTGTAGTTCGTCCATCATTTTTATTTTTAAAATCAATCTTTAACTTTTATTTATATTTCTCCCATACGAATTTTTAAAAACATAGGGCTACTATACAAATTACGGTGCTTTGGGTACTTAACCCTTTAAAACATACTTCTCTTGTATCAATATATCTAGCTGCATGACGTTTGTGGTCTTACTTTGAGGTCTAAGAAGGTGGACCGGATGCATTGGTATTCCATCGGTACAAAACTACTGTAGGGGGGCGGACACTTTTACTCTGCTCTTTACCCGTAAAGATTTCGCAAATGACATGTTGTTCTACAATATTCTGTGCCGCTAAAGGCATCGGTACTTATATCTTTCTACTTGATTCCTTGAAAACGTCGAAGAAATCACGTGGTTAATATGCATGAATGCTCGCTGATCATTTCGATGTTATGCATTATTATCAGATAATAATTTTTGGCGTAGTAATTACTAACCTTGCGGAGTTCTGTCATTGTAATGTTGTGATTACCCTTCTATCTTCGCGTATTCTAGTCGTTCATTTGACTTCAACAGTTTCATTTTACCTTTTTTCCCTTTTTCCAGTTTTTGAAAATATTTCATGCGGTAAATAAAACAAATGTGAAAACGTAGCAATCGAATAGACGCCGGCTTCTTAATGCGAGGAACCAAGGTTAGATTCCCGCCACGCGAACAGCTTTTGTCTTTACCTAACCCACCATTATTCATTATTATCGTTAGAGAAACTTGGACTTTCTGCGAGATGTAGGGCGCACAACGGCGTCAGCGAGGACAATAAATCTTCTCTTTAAAAGTAAGGAATGCACCTTTTTTTTAAAAAAGCACTTTCTGAAAACATGGTGTAGAAGTACTGTTTGTATTTTAGTGATTAGGGGTTTTATTGTTGGGTGCGTTGATGAGTTGTGTGACGAGCAGCTCCAGACTACGTGACAACAATATCAGGCATTGAGCTCTCAATTATGCTAAAATAGTCCCGAGGCAATAAGGCTTCGCGCGTGTATTAAAGGCAAAATCTGGTATTGCCTAACTAACAAATTTTAGATGCAAAACCATACTTGCGTATTTTTTTGGCTCGCGTTACTTCGTCTTACGCCGCGAGTATGCTAAGCAGGGTGGCGTTAACAACACCTTCGCTACAATCAGGATGCGGCGCCACTAGTGGGCACCAGTTTGGAACTACCGCCATCGCATTCAGGTGTCAAAGTGCACGCACAATGTATCATTTATGTGCTCAAATCTCGGATTTCTGAATTTTGTCTAGCCATCATCTTAACTCCCTCAAAACGCTGAAATCCTACCGAGTCCCTCAAATGCTTATGTGCACCGATGAAAGAAAAAGTAACCACAACCCTTCCTCTACCACTGGCAACCTGTGCGTATGATATAGCATAGCGCGCTTGTTTTGGCACACCTTGCCCCTGCGGCCAGGAAACAACAAGCGGCGGGAAAGCCCCAGGTCTTGCATAAGGTATTTTTTTTCAGGCTTGTGCCCTCCGAAATGCCAACTGCAAGCAGGAAAATCCTCACTCCGAGAACTAAGAACTGAAACGTGACGCTCGAGGTGGACGGAATGATTGTCGCTCTTCTGTGATGTTTTCCATAACGAGAAAAAAATACGTCCACCATACCGTCCACCGTTAAAAATGTTCCGTATTTATACCTGCTTAAAAAAATGAAAACTTCGTGTTACCCTCATAGCCCCCCCTTGGCATCCACCATATTTTCGGGCTCATGGCTTGCTGAACCAATTTTTGTGCAACCAGATTTATTACGTCGCAACTACTTTGAGCCTCGGGAGCGCAAGTGTGACGTTACACTACGTGATCTGGTTCGCAGAGCTGTCACTGCTGTGCTAGCTCAAACCCTCGCCAATGCTCTAGCTCGAGGATAAAAGGGGTGCTTTACCGCCGCTTGGTCACTGTATCGCCACTTGTATCGCCTCACGGGCAGTCCATGAGGGGAGATTAACGCGAGAAATGCATGGAGTCAAGCATTCAGTAACTATTATTACATGACAGGCTGCAAAAAACAGGGCTGTCTGCAGCTTTTACACGATATATCGAGGTTTGCCCATCCAAACGGGGTCGCTTCTTTTTTCATACAACCAACTACTTGTAAAAAGGAGGTGTTCACGCTGTCCAGTGTACTTTTTATTCGCAAAGGTGCGTATAAATCGGTATTCGCTCCTCCTGTCCCCGTCACGTAATAAAGATCTACACACTGGCGATCTCCCCTGTGGTAAGAAGCACACGCTAAGGGTTGAACCCAGAAGTGAGGGTACTTACTGCGGTTCATAGCAGTGCCCGAAAGGATATTTCTGTTACCTTGCGCTTCTGGTTACATTTTCTTTACGGTTGGCTGTTTTTACTTTAAGGGCATCTTTCATAGCATGGCTGCAGCACAACAGGCAACATGCTGAGCAATCCGTTTTGCTTTGTGCTTCAGGTTTTTCTGGGCATCCATCTGGCACCGGACTATCTCCAAATGACATGCGCGGAACACGGACCGGGGCCTGCTCTGCAATTGACGGCGCCTATCAAGAACATCACGTGTGACACGGCTGAACTTCGCTTCATCGTGCCAGCGTGGCTATCAACTGCTGTGACATCACATCACGTGCCATATTCAAGGGATATAAGAACACCTCTGGCCCCGTCGTTCGCCAGTGGGCATGGCTCCAGCACAACAGGCAACATGCTGGGCAATCCTTTTTGCTTTGTGCTTCAGGTTTGTCTGGGCATCCATCTGGCACTGGACTATCTCCAAATGACATGCGCGGAACACGAACCGGGGCCTGCTCTGCAATGGACGGCGCCTATCAAGAACATCACGTGTGAGACGGCTGAACTTCGCTTCATCGTGCCAGCGTGGCTATCTACTGCTGTGACATCACATCACGTGCCATATTCAAGGGCTATAAGAGCACCTCCGGCCCCGTCGTTCGCCAGTGGGCATGGCTGCAGCACAACAGGCAACATGCTGAGCAATCCTTTTTGCTTTGTGCTTCAGGTTAGTCGTCACGATCTTGCTTACTGTATACGTAGCGATGACCGATTTTTAGTGCTGCTGCCCTGCCCACTATGTGTTCATTGCTTTCTTAACAGTGTTGTTCTGTTATCAAAGGATCTTTTGACATGTGGGGATATTGAATCAAACCCAGGGCCTCCTAACGAAGATATGTTGAAGGAACTGTTGGAAGGCCAAAAAAAGCTTACTTCTGTCGTTTAATGCGTTCAGGAATCGCAAGTAAAGATTGAAAGAAGAATTTCAGGTTTAGCTGATCGCATAGACAGCCTCGAACAGAAATTGAATGAGCTTACCAGTTTGTCTACCGACGTTAAGAATATGAAGTTGTCAACATCAAAGCTTGAAAAGCAGGTATCAACGCTTATTGACAAAGTAGATGACCTTGAGAATAGAAGCCGCAGAAATAACTGAATCATTTACGGGTTAGAGGTGCCCTCTGAAGAAAAATATGAGGATCTGAAAGCAAAAGTACAGGAAGATATTTTTCAGAAGAAATTAGAAATAACGGTAACGGGAATTGAAAGATGTCACAGGTTTGGCAAAAAAACCAATGACGGGCCACGTCCTGTGATTGTAAAGTTTCTTGACTACCGGGAAAAAACTAACGTTTTGTCGAGTGCATTTAAATTAAAGGGAAGCACATTGTCACTGTCTGAAGACATTTCCAAACGAGTTCGAGAAACACGGAAGCAATTGTGGAAAAGTTCAGTGGAAGAAAGACTGCGCGGCTGTAAGACAAGACTAGTTTATGATAAGCTTAAGGTTGATGACGTCTTGTTTGCATGGGATGAAGGAACGGGGACACGCTTTAGGCTGAAGAAAAAATCGAATTGACACAAAAACAAGCACTCTGGCCCATTAAAAATACTAAATGTAAATTGTAGGAGCGTTCTTAATAAGGCCACTGAATTAGAAGCATTAATACTTTCTCATGATCCAGCTATTGCTGTCCTGACGGAAACGTGGCTAAACGACTCGGTTTACGATAGTGAGTTTGTTCCGTCTGGCTACAGAGCATACAGCAATGACCGTGGTAGTAAAGGCGGCGGTGTCTGGGTACTTTTTAAAGAAAACCTTAAAATATGTAGAATGGCAGGTATACCAGGAGTAGAAGGTATTTTTTGTAAGGCTTACCACAATGATTTCCGTTACAATATAGGAGGTGTTTATAGGCCCCCAAACGCTGCTGTTGAAGTGCTTAATGAACTGCAAAATTATTTGAAATTGAATATTAAACATGATGACCGGATTATAATGACAGAAGATTATAATTTACCTAACGTAGATTGGAAAAACTTTGCCTTGAAGCAGCGCGAACCTTCGGGTGAAGCTATGCTTGATATTTGCTACAGTTTTGACCTCCTTCAGTTAGTTGAAGGCTACACAAAAATTCAAGGTACTGCTCAGTCAACCCCAGATCTTTTCTTCGTTAACCAGGCAATTACACCTAAAGCAACTACTGAGATATATCCTGGAATTTCCTATCATCATGCTGTGCTATTTACTCTAAGTGACACAGTTTTCGATAAGACATTACCCCTTATATCTTTCCCTAATTTCAATCGTGCAGATGATACTGCTATTATAGATCTCCTTTCATTCAACTTTGACGACTTTGCGAATAATGAAACTGATATACATAATTTATGGAACTGGTTTAAGGACATTGTCAAAGAATGCATAGAATCATTTGTGCCTCTGGTAACTAAAAAATCGAAGCGAAAAAATCCATGGATTTCTCGGGTGACACGCAGGTTAAGAAGGCAAATAAAGCGTCTAAAGAAAAAACGAAGTCTGAACGTAACGTATTCAGAACAAATCGACGACCTTTCAGTAAAATTGAAAAATCAAATTCAGACAGATAAGCAGCGTTATTTTGGGGAGTCCTTGCCAAATTACTTGACCTCGTGTCCCGAGAAATTTTGGAGGAGCATTTCACCCACGTCGAAAGATTGTGATGTCTTTAATGTCGGCGGTATTCTCACGCACGACAATGCTCGAATTGCAAATGCTTTCAACGATCATTTCAAATCCGTTTTTTCTTGTGACAATTTTGTATTACCGATCTTTAAAACTATTTCGCCGCGAATGCCCGATATTGTTGTTAGTGGACAGGGCATATTGAACATGCTTGTGAAACTTGATATCAGAAAATCTTCTGGACCCGACAATATCCCTAACGCTTTCTGAAAGAGATACGCTGAATGGATCTCGAAGTACCTCCATGTTCTATTTACAAAATCGCTGCGCGAGGGTCAGGTTCCGGACGACTGGAAAACAGCCAGAGTCAAGCCTATCCATAAATCAGGAAACAAGCAGAGTGTCAAAAATTATCGTCCTGTCTCGCTAACATCAACCGTTTGTAAGCTTCTCGAACATATTATCCACAATAGTATTTCACATTTTCTGGATGAACATAATATCTTAAACCAGCATCAGCATGGATTCAGGAAGGGTTTTTCAACAACGACACAATTGGTATCAACAATACACGACTTCGCTACTTCAATTAATAATGGCAAACAAACCGACGCAATTTTTGTGGATTTTTCAAAAGCTTTTGACAAGGTTTCGCACAATGAATTATATACAAATTAGAAAAAATTCTCGGGAATGATCAACTTATTGAATGGATATCGGCCTACTTGAAAAACAGCGAACAATTTGTAGTTTTTAAAAATCATTCCTCTCACAGGGTTGCTGTTGACTCTGGCGTGCCCCAAGGGTCGGTTCTGGGTCCCCTGCTATTTATTTTGTATATTAACGACATAGTAAATGATATCCCTGTAAATATTAGGCTGTATGCGGACGATTGCATTACTTACTCTGAAATAGAATCCCAAAAGGACCAAGTTTTGTTAAACGAGTCGCTAAACAAGGTTGTTTCCTGGTGCGAGGCTTGGCAAATGTCAATCAATTTTGAAAAAACGGTGTACATGTCCATTTCTCAAAAGAACAACCAATTAAATTTTCAATACTTTGCAAACAATACCATTCTTTCCAAGGTTAAATCTTACAAATATATTTGGGTTATGGATAACAAACGATCTTAATTGGACAAAACACAATGACATAGTAACTTCCAAGGATAATCAGAAACTCTTCTTTTTACGAAGGAGTTTGAAACTTTCCCCTCCATCCGTCTCGTATTCTTGCCTACCAATCAATAGTCCTACCCATACTTGATTATGCAGCGGTGATCTGGGATCCATTTACTAAACTGAACATTCATAAAGTAGAAAAAATACAAAGAAGAGCAGTTCGCTTCATATACAACAGTTATGAACGCACCTCGGTAACTGAACTGTTAGTCAGAGCTAACTTACCCTTAATTTCATAAAGAAACCACATATCCTGATTAAAATATTTATACCAATTAGTTAATGGACATTACAAGATAGATATTGGAAAAATTATTACATTTTCTTCGGGTTACGCCACCAGAGAACGCCATGTTCGTACAATAACTCCGTTTCGTACCCGCAATAATTGCTTCAAATATACTTTTTTCCATCGAACTGTGCAGGATTGGAATAGTTTAAATAACCATCAAGTTACAAAAGAATCTTTAGCATCCTTTGCTGCTGGTCTAGAAAAACAGAGAAAATAATTTTACTTCTGTGCTAGCTTGATTTTCTTTTCATAAAATGAGACTGATGTTTCATCTGTACTATTTTTGTTACGTTTGATTACGTTTGTCAAATGCAAGTGACGTTTCTGTTTTTTTTTTTTTGACTTGTGTTATATGGCTGCCTACTATGTGAAATGTGAGTGACTGTTCCATTTGTTTGCCTGGTGTTATATGCTAATAGTTCCGTCTTTTGTACCCACCTGCGAAAATCCCTCCAGGGGATTGCAGTACCCATAAATAAATAAATAAAATAAATAAATACCTTTTTACTGCGAAGCACTATATGTCTAACCCACCTCAATTTTCATTCCGTGTAGCGAAATAACTTGGCGCCACTCATGCGCTCCTCCTCGACCTTGCGAAACCGCTATGACAACAGTTATTCCGCTCGCCACCACCCATGCCTCTTTCACATTCTGCGCAATCGGCTGATAACGCGGGAGCGCCCTTATCAGGCGTTACAAGCAGTAACTCGCCCACATTGAATGATGACGGGAGTCTAAAGTGCCGCGAACCATGCGCGGGTTTGTTTATTTATTGTTTGTTTTTAATTCCCGGCCGTGTCTAGCTTTGTTACTGTGTCCCATGTGAAGCGCGTGTTCCATTCTTTATTTTTATGCCGCACGGGCTATTTCATTCAGATAAGCAGACTGTTTCGCCCTAACCTCGTCACCACAGAATAACCTTCTGTGATCTACAATGTTGTGGATGTGAATCGACGGATCCAGAAACACTCGCGCCGAAAGGTAAAAGCCTGCAGAGCACACGCCGCGGCTTTCCTTTTGACGACACCCGCCCGCGCAAGTCAATTTGTTTACCGCTGCTTCGCCACCTCTGTATTCTTTTGAGTTGTTAGGGGAGCACAAGGTCGCTCCAATAAACGTGTTTTCCTTCAAGGCAACTGCGTCTTCTTTGGCCACGTGAGTATATTACTTTTTCAGCATAAATGGCTTTCCGCGCGACATTTGCGCTTTGGTATTACACGCCTAAGCACGCGCTCCTCACCGGTTGCCAGCTTATGCGTGCACTGTTTCAGGGTGGAAGAGAGGGAGCGTACACGCACAGCTGGTCTTCCTGACGCTGCCGATGACATGCGCTTTGAGCTTGCGGGAAATTTAAACAAGATTGCGGCTCACTTAGACCTGTGAGTCGTCCTCCATTGTCGAGCGAAACGTGTTTGTGTTGGTGTTTTGGAAAAAGATTGAGATGCCTATGACCCGGGACAAAAATGGACAGTCACATGTTTGTCCACTGGAATAAAGCTCGACTCCTACAATGAAGATCTGGAATGAAGCTCATGAACGAAAACCAGCGAGAATCGAAGAGCGCCCGCCGAAAAGAAACGCGAATGGGTTCGAAAACAACGGAAATCCGCTGCCACACGTTCCGGCTCTCCAAGTAGCTGGGAATATCTACCGTGAACAGCAACGACAACGGGAGGCAAAATGTTTTTGAGCTGTATGGTCTTTGAGCAGCGCCTTTGACTTCTTATCACACGTACATAATCGGTTGCAGATTTTCCATACACGAGTCGGGAATATAGGGAATATGGGTGCGTGCACGCAGAGATATAGGCGTCATGCCCTCAGTGATGGCATATGCCATGTGCTGGCGGTAGCTTTAAACGTGTACATCAATCGTACCAATGCGAACTTTTCATTGTCTTCAGTTGTGGAGGGGGAAGGATTGGTGCCTTACGCAGAACGTAATTTGCCTACGCCGCGGAAGGTAAACATGCAGCTCCCTGTTTGTCCACTAGAATAAATCTCGAGTCCTTTTATGTTTCAATGGGGTAAGTGCTAATTTCTCGATCTTAAATTACAAACAAACGTGTTTTGTTTCCTTCATTTTGTGTTCTGTGTCCAGATTGGCAGGTCATGCTTCTTAAATGCCTAAACGCCTCATAATTGAGCCTTTTGGTTTTGTGCTGATAGTTGGTGTAGGAGGGAACTGTTATTGGAAGGGAGTAGAAAAAAGTTCAGTAATATTTCATCAGCAAAGCTGCGTAGCAAGTTATGTGAGTTTGTTGTCCGCAGTTAATAATGCAATGAAAATGCCGAGCACCTGTGAGTGCTTGCGTCGCGGCGACTGCCCGGGAGGTAGCAAAACTGAGAAAATGTCGAGCGCTCAGGCAGCTTGCTTTTGGGACAACCGCCCACCGTCTCTGGCTTACGTTTTTCAAGCAAAGCATACCCACATCATACGATTGGCCAGATTACGGCGATCTCCCACAAGTTCAAAAAATGGCGAGGGCTCATAAGTGTGTACCTCGCGGCGACTGACCAGCGTACCCCGTGAACGATGACACAATATATTGTAAACCCCGCCAATGTTTGCCAATAATTATAACTCCAAAAATATGAAGGCCGCATTTAGAGCAACAATGATGCAGTAAACGCCGTTGCTGCAGCGAGAAAGAAGAAAAACTGCAGCAATCATGGACTTGCACCATGCTGGTAGTTGTGAAGGGTAAGTACCGCTTCGCTGACTTTAAGTCGTACGAGTTGGTGTGAGCTTCCTTCAATTTTTGTCTCTGTGACATAATTTAGCCCCGATATTTTATTGTACGAAAAAAATTAAAAAATGCTTACACAGTTAATGTCGTTTTAAATCATCTATGGCGGGTGTTTCCCCAGTTTTTACCTTTGAAAATTCTGTAGGTTGGTTTTTATGGCATTTCGCTTTCATTCATTCGTCCTATCAATCAAAAACGGCTCAGTTCGTTTTGACGTACTAATTAGAAAAAGCATAGCTGTTTTAACACTGAGTGTTGTTTACGAGTAAAAATCGTAGTAATAAAATCTCAGTTAGTATTTAAACGAGCCTGCTTCATTCTAATCAAACTATTCAAAAATATTTTTTTTTGTTTAAACTCCACAAATCTATTTTATGAGATATTGTGCAAATGGTGCGGTGTAAACAAATTATGATGGTTTTTTTACTTGACAGTCTGCTTTCAACTAACTGCCCTATACCAGGTGATTAAACCTTCTTTTCGTATACTCCAACATATATACTGTTGAAAAGTAACTGGTATCTTCAGACACCTGCTGTATCCTTTCACTGAGTCAGAGCTTTCCTACCTATCCTGAAGCAAAGAGTGCATCTACCTGACACCTTGCACTACAAACCACGGCCACTCATTATTTGGTGCTCGAAACGGTATATATTGTCGCCAATGTCAGTCGTAAAAAGTCGAGTTTTTCTGTTGTCACAAATGAACAAAAAATGCCATAGAACAGGAATAGCAGTAAAAAATTTGGCCTCCTCTACATTTGAGATGAAAGGCTAGGAAAACCGCGCGGCGGGTAGCACTCACTAGCTTAAACATGGCTTTTCTTAGGTCTGCCAAATTCCTAAGAGAAATAAGATTAAAAAGCAAAGTTTTGTCGACGAAATTTGAGTTCAAAAAGCCCGCAATGCACTCTCCCAAATCACAAAATTCCTAATGCCAAATTCCACAGCCGTAGTCAAATTCAACTCAACCAAAAAGAAATACGTTTAAAAAGACAATTTCATTCATGCAAACTGAGTTAAATCAAAGCCTACGATGCACCCTTCCAAAAAAGAAATGCAATCTCCCGAAGTAAGAAACCAAAGTCTACTTTCCCGCCATACGAACCTAAAAAAAAACACTGGGCACCCTGGATGCGATGACGGCGTAATCGGATAGACACCGGTTTTATTACGCGGTTGACCATGATTGGATTCCGAGAACGTTAAGCGTCATTTTCTTGAGCCGCGCACCCCAAACACCCGGTCGTCGGCTCCTTCCTCTTTCGCCACTTTCCCTCACACTTCTTGGCATGGCATTTTTCCCTTTTCTACTTCGACTTGACAATATTTTTATAACCATCCGCACATACAGAAATAAAGTAAACAGATCCTGTGTTAAAAGCCTCATTCGGTCTTGCATTTTTTTCAGCTATTGCAACACTACAGCAAAAAAAATTCTATAGTGATCGTAAAAAGGTGTGTAAAAAATTGAGAGATCGACTTTCCAATGCGAAGTTTTGATCACCATTACTGATTTGTTGGTTAGGCTTTGTGATTGTTTTTGGTGCTCGTTTTTGGTTGAATTTATTGCAGGCACACCAAAATGGAACCCTCCTCTCTATACCCATCACAAGGCAGGATGCTAACGCGATACTCTAGGGAGCGCGTAAACAAGCTGCAGCCTTGCATTCGTCAGACCCGTAGAATCGACATGAACGCCTTCACAAGCTCGATCTAGAGTGGACGTTCTGAGTCAGTCATGCTCCTCGTCTTCGCCGAAGTCGAGAGACATTGCTACACAGGCTGCGTCTTGGAGTAGCATTGACCCGGAAGTATCTTCACACAATCGGGCGAGAGGACAGCCCAGACTGCCTTCTGTGCGGTTGTCCTGAGACTATCGAACATTTGCTTAGTGCTTGTGCAAAGTACTCGAGTGAGCGAATGAACCTTGACACAGCTTTACTACGCTTGGACACTCGCCCTCTGTCGGAACAAAAGATTTTGGGCACGTGGGCTGACAACAGGAAGCAAAGCCTAGCCGTTAAGGCCCTGCTTACATTTCTTGGTGACTCCTCTTTGGATTCTCGCCTCTAGGTTGCTACAAAATTGAACAGACTGCGAAATAATGTCTGAGCAGTTTCTTTTTTTCATGCATGATAGTCATGTGCTTAAAAGTGAACTGTAGTCCTGTGATTCAGCACCCCGTTGTACGTGAGATGTTTATTGGTTTACTGCTTGTACATAGTTCATTTGTCGCTTTCATTGTCATTCCCCATACCTTCCATATTCATTCCTTTCTCTTTCTGTCCCCAGTATTCTCTCACCCAGAGGGAAGTAGCAGGCCCAAGATCAATTTCTCAGGCCGACCTCTTCTCCTTTTTCAATAAACATTTACTCTCTCTCTCTCTCTCCATGCTCCGCTTTGTGAAATGTTTGACGTTTTCTAGAAGTGATAAAGGCACGCCTTCACCTAGGATGAGGTTTATTGAGAAAAAACAAACGTAGAGCTTTAATTAAAAGTTCATTGTTCGCATAGAAAAACTTCTTTGTTGGAGTGCAGATATATTAGAGCCTTGGAGTACTATGATGGGTCTGTTTCCTGACCCGTGGTACCAGATGACATAAGGTATCGTCTTTGATAATCATTTCGCACAGCCTGGTATGTCCTTATGAATGTTTAGCCTGGCGCTATTTTTTATCATTTCAATAAAGCCCCATCCTAGGAAAACACCTGTCTGTGCCACATAAGCCTCTCTCCCTAGTTGGAGGACCGAAATGATAGAGAAATACGTTTAAAAGGGCTGGTGCTACTGATGACTATTTTGTTTATTGGCGCCAGTGCAATAAATGGCAAATAGTGCCAATAACACTGTCGCAATAAAAACAGCAGTGTAAATTTTAAGGGACAATTAACACTTGATTATAAGAAAACGTGATTTAAATGAAATAAAAACGCTGGTTGCAGAATCAGATTAGTGTCACGTTAGTGTCAGGTAACAAAATGAGTCCTAAAATGTTATTTCTGAAAACTAGTTAAAACGCAATTAAAGAAACTCACAAAAAAGTCATGGGAGTGGTAGCGTGGAATATGCGTCTTTAAAGATATGGCAAGTGTTTTCATCTTATTGCATCAAGTACCGTGCATAGATTTAGAATGTGAATTACGGATAGGTGTCCACCAAAGCTGCTAACCGGAATCGAGTCAATGAAGTGACGAGATGTGAGGGCATCACGTATGCATGGCCGATTCGCACGCTAGCTTTGACGACTTTGCTTAATCGGTTGCGAAGATTGACTAGAAGTCTGAGGTGCAGAAGTGAGAGCACCATTTGAAAGGATGTCTTAATCTCTGGCCCATAGACACCACTGCCATAGTCGAGCCATGATCCTCTCATATCATGATAAAGACAGTGAAGGAGTTCTTTGTCTCAATCGCAGAATTGGTGTGAGAGGACTTTAAGATTGTGCATTGTTATTAGGTATTTTTGTTTTAGCTGTTTCAGGCGAAGTATCAAAGTGAGTTCTCTATCGAATAATAAACCAAAAATTATTTTCTCCTACGAGAGGCATAACTAAACAAAACTAAAAATATCAGCGTCCGCATAAATTCCGGGAGAACAACATACAAGTACTTTTTTCAGCGTTTAGTGTAAATCCGTTTGTATGCTCCCGCCAGCGAGTTGGTTCTCCCTAGTCTGGACTTGGCTTCACAAATTCAGAAGTCAAAAAAATTATAAGATATTCGAAAGAGGTCTACTTATCGGAAACAGGAATTGGCTGGTAAGAATGCGAATAACTAGTGTGCCACTGAACTCACCGCCTTGAGGAACGCCATTTTCCTGCACATAAACATTCGAAACTGCAATGCAACGTTCACTCGCAAGACTCGTTCCGACATTTAGCTAGGGAGTGTATTCAACATATTGTCAGATAGCCAAATGATGACCTAACATCACTGAAGATGTCGTACTTCCAGGACGTGTTATAGGCCTTTTTTATATCGAAGAAGAGTGCTATGCAAAACTGGTTATAAATGAAGGCATTGATAACACAGAATTCCAACAAAACCAGATGATCTTTAGTGGATCTCCGGGCACTGAAGACAGCCTGGCAACTTCCAAGAAGACGACTGTACTCTAAGCAGTACATGAGCCTTCTATTGATCAGCTTCTCGGGAAGCTTGCACCGGCAGCTTGTCAGGGTATTGGGACGATAGCTTGAGGGGAAAGAACTGTTTTTCTCTTGTTTCAGGCAAGCCAGTACAACGGCTCCCTCCAAGACTTTTGAAGCAGCCCCTAAAATTCTACTTTGTTTTGTAAATTAAGGAGTTCTTAAATGTGTCGGAATGTAAGTGTTGTATTATTGTATGTGTTGTATGCAATGTTGTCTGCGTCTGCAGCTGAAGGCTTACGTATGTATCACTAAGCACGCGTTGAGTGCTTTTGCCGGTTTGCAAGATGCAAGGTTATTGGATGTGGGTTACCGGTGAAGGACACCCCAAGTCATCTTCTGGGCCTCCCGTGCTGGCTTGCAGTTATCGTTCCACCAAGGCCTCCTTAGGTGGCGCAGAGCACGACTATGATGCGGGCGACGAGGATCGAAGATCTGGCAACACAGAGGGTTTAGGCTGTGAGAATCTGGGCTGTTGTGACTTCCTCGCTCATAACAGAAGACACTTATCATCATCATTTTCGTCATGCTCTTCACGAGCTGCCGCATGCTCTCGTGGCTGCGTCGGCTCGCTCCATTTCTTTTTCTTGTTTTCCATTAAAGCCTCATCGGATCACGACGTGTCGCTCCCCTTCCTGAGCATCGCGCCGCAGCTGGAGGACCCAGAGGTCCAACACATGGTGCCGAGAACCCGGGACTTCTAGACGACGCCAAGCCCATCGACGCACGGAGTCGCGAAAGCCCAGAAAAAGACGCGGCGCCTGCGATCTTGGCGAGTTCCCAGCTGCGTGCGACCGAATGGAACGTCAGCTTCGACGACGCCGCAGCCTACGGGCGCAACTTGATGGCCTTCTAACAGAAGCGGAAGGCCGCATAAGTTGAAACAGAGAGGCGAGGGCAGGAGCGGTGAGTGTACTGCTCGAACGAATCAATGCATTCTATGGCCAGATAGAGAAGTTGGACGAGGCCATCTTTGAAGAGACACCGGAGGACCTAGTAGACAGCGAGACGACAGACGCGAGACAATACCGCGACAAGGTTGTAAGCGCTACCACGAATCTTCGTCTCAAGCTGCAAGAGTCCCGGTCTTCAACGCCACGTCCGACGACCGTCCACCCATCACCGACTGGCAAATGCAAGCTTCCTCAGCTAGAGCTCCTCAAATTTGACGGGAACCGCAGGTCGTGGCAGCGATTCTGGACACAGTTTTCGGCAGCCGTCCACAACAACGACGAGCTCAGCACGGCTGACAAGTTTAACTACTTGAGCAGCCTCGTGACCGGAGCAGCTGCATCAGCCATAGCCGGACTGCAAGCTACCGATGGCTGTTACAAGGACGCCATCGAGATCCTGAAACAGCGCTTCGGAGATGACCGCACCATCGTGCAAGATCATCGGCGAGGCCTCCTGGACTTGAAGCCGGTGTCATCGTCATCCGACGTCCGACAACTGAGGCAACTTTACGATCGGGTCCAGGTGCACATTCGCAGCCTCAAGGCACTTGGCACGAGCTCCACGACATACTGCACCATGCTTCGGGAAATCCTGCTAAGGGTTCTACCGACAGACATGGTCCTGCGGTTCCATGAGGGGCTAAAGACGTCACGTTCCACAGTTGATGCTTCGTTAAACAAACTCGGAGACTCGACCGGTCAAACGGGCTAGCCCGACCAGGAGCTTCAATTGCTCTTGGAATTCTTCCAACATCAGCTCATGTGTCGAGAAGCCGTTGCTGAAAACACCGCACAGAAAATTCATCGCACCCAAGAAGATGGACGTAAAGCCAACCATCCGCGTGACCTCTCTACGACCTCTGCGCTGCAAGGCTCAGCGACCGACCCGCAGCGGTGCTTTTTTTGCCACTCTGGAAAGCACTTTGCCGATGCCTGCGATTCCAAGGAACTGAGCCTATCACGCAAAATGCAGATGCTCGCCAAAGCCAGAAGATGTTTCCGTTGCATCAAGAAGGGCCACATGGCTAAATAGTGCAGAAGCCAGCCTAAATGTGGCAAGTGCTCGAAGAGGCATGTAACGTCCGTGTGTGCCTCAGACAGCACTAAGAACGACGATGGCAACGTTACTTCGACCCCTGTCAACTTGGTCTCAAAGCAAGCGGGCTCAGTCGTGCTGCTGCAGACTCTCACAGCGAAAAAAGCAGGCACGACAACATCCAGGCGCTACCGAGTTCTCTTCGATGGAGGAAGTCAGCGAAGCTTTATTACTGCGAATGCTGTTCAGAGACTGGGTTGCGAACCGCTTGAACAGGAGACGCTTACCGTTGGCGTGTTTGGAGGTCAACACACACGGAAAACGATGAAGAAGGTGCGAGTTATCCTTTTCACTGCAGACAACAAACGTCCAGTCAGCATCGAAGCCCTGGAAGTGGACACGATTTGCAGCGAAAGCATCCCTGTACCAGATGAAAGAGTTCTAAGGGAGATGAATAATATGCACATCGATACGAAGGCGCTTTCGGTACAAGGAGTGGAGGATAAACAGATTGCGGTCCTCATTGGGTCAGATTATTATTGGGAGATAGTGACCGGTGCAGTGAGGCCTGTGCATGGAAAGTTGAAGGCCGTAGAGACCAAACTAGGATGGACTGTTCAAGGTCCACTGCCTGCTGCAGCCGACATCATTCAGTGTGCCAACGTTGTTGTTCTTCGAACATCTGTTGAAGATCAAGAGATCTCAAAACTTTTGACTCGTTTCTGGGACCTTGAAAGCATCGGAATCAAGGCCGAAGAAGAACGAGCGATGAGCAATGATTCAGTGCTGACGAATTTCGAAGACATCTCGAAGAAAGGCCAGCGATACGAAGTCGCTTAACCATGGAAGGAGGGGGTCGATCTGTGGGATAATTACGCTGTTGCAAACAAGCGTCTGCCCAGTTTGATGAACAAGCTCAACAGAGACCCTGAGCTCCTAGAAAGATACGACTCGACTATTCGAGAATACCTCAAGGAGGGATCTACGGAAAGAGTACCACCAACAAAATGGCAGTCTTCAGAAAGACTATATTACATGCCGCATCGAGCCGTAATACGTGAGGACCGAACTACAACAAAAGTGCGCATCGTGTTCGACGCGTCGTCTCACGAATCGGGTGCGAAGTCGTTGAACGAGAACTTAGAAGCCGGCCCGAGTCTACTTCCCGACGTAGCAAGGCTATTACTCCGTTTCCGACGGTACAAAGTTGCCATGATTGCCGACATTGAAAAGGCGTTCCTCCAGATTGGCCTCCGGGAATGAGACAGAGATGCGCTTCGCTTCTTGTGGTTCAGGACATCACCCAAAGCAGGTCAGCCACTACCGGAACTAGACGTCTGGAGAATGACTCGGGTGCCCTTTGGAGCCACTTCGAGTCCTTTCCTACTGGCAGCTACATTGAAGCACCATTTTCGCTCCGTAGAGAACCGGTTCCCAGTGACAGCTCGACTCCTACAAGACTCGATGTACATGGACGACCTCCTGATTGGAGCCGATACCACTGAAAACGCGATCCAGATGCATAGAGAAATATTGGAGATTTTCCGTGAAGCTTCCATGAACATTCGAAAATGGGCCAGCAACGACCCTGTTGTAGCTGCAGAGTTCGAACAAGGAATGAATTCGGCGGAAAAATCCCTTTGCTCGCCCTCTGGGACTCTGAAAGTGTTGGAACTACATTGGAACAAGCAGTCGGACACCTTTTCTTTCAAACCGGAAGGAATCCTTCCCCTAATCAAGGAGCATCAATGCACCAAACGGTTCGTGCTTCAGGCGCTGGCAAGGATCTACGATCCCCTGGGGTTTTTGTCGCCCTTTTTAGTGCGGGCTAAAATCTTCCTACAAGATCTATGGAAGGAAAACCTCGACTGGGATGACCCCTTACCACCCAACTTGTCTTCCGTCTGGCTGAAATGGAGCAAAGAGGTCGCCATGCTTCAGGATCTTCGGATTCCCAGGTTCCTAGCAGCCGGCGGTGAAGGCCCTTACCAGAAATCAGACCTTCACATTTTTTTTGACGCGAGTGAGTCGGCTTACGGGGCTGTAGCCTACCTCGGAACAGTCGACGCCAGCGGTGCCGTCACCACAATCTTACTGTTCGCGAAGACGAGAGTTGCGCCGTTAAAGAAGGTCACCCTAGCGAGGTTGGAATTGATGTCGGCTTTGCTTGCGTCCCTCATGTACGACTACTTCGTCAAGAACTGTGACCTCGGCATTGTCGACACAACTATTTGGTCAGATTCCCAGATTACACTCTGCTGGATAAGCAAAGACCCCACCTCCTGGAAGGCGTTTGTGCGAAACCGCACGCAAGAAATCCACACGTTAACGGACAAAACGCGGTGGAGATTCTGTCCTGGTAAAGAGAACCCGGCGGATTTGCTCACACGAGGTTTGTCAGTGCACAGACTGAGCCGGTCACATTTATGGTGGCATGAACCTGATGGCTTGCCAGTCCTTCAGATTTATGGCCGGAGTTTGGTGAGAAGATGGACATCGAAGACTCAAGCTTGGATGAAATTGAGACGCGACCACCAGAAGTTAATGCTTACCCTGTTAATACCAGACCATCGGTGCCATCGCTCATTGAATGTGAACGGTTCAGCAGTCTCACAAAACTTCTACGTGTGACGGCATGGATCCTACGATATGTAAAGAAACTAGAGAAAGAAAGTGATAGAAGTGGGGACCTGTCTGCGGAAGAAGTTCAGCAAGCAGAGCGCTACTTGCTTCGCATCGAGCAAAGAACTCACTTCAGTGCTGAAGCAGATTGCGTCGCTACCTTGAAGCCGTTTCCCCAACAAAGTCCCATCGGGCAGTTGAGACTGTTTTTCGACGACGACGGGTTACTTCGAGTCCAAGGAAGAGCAGAGAATGCTGACGACTCTTACTGCTCTCGACATCCTATCCTACTGCCGAAGGACTCTCACCTCGGGAAATTGATAATCCTTCATGCTCATGCAAAAGTCTTCCATGGAGGAGTCCGAGATACTCTGACACAAGTCCGGGAACGATTCTGGATTCTGAATGCGAGGCAGTCGGTGAAGAAGACAATACGACGGTGGGTCGTCTGTCAACGCTTCCAAGCTAAACCAGTCGAGCAAGTGTCACCTTCGCTGCCCAAAGACCGCTTTAAGCAAGCTTCTCCATTTCTGGTGACCGGAGTCGACTTTGCGGGACCCCTGTACATCAAATCGCATTGCCAGAAGCGCTCCTATGTCGCCCTTTTTACGTGCGCAGCAACAAGGGTTGTTCACTTAGAATTAGTGGCAGACATGACGACGGAAAGTTTCCTGTGCGCCCTGCGGAGGTTCATATCCAGACGTGGTCTCTGTCAAACTGTGTATAGTGATAATGCACGAACATTTGTCAAGACCTCCAAGGAACTTCAGAAGCTTTGGAGAACGATTAGAAACCCCGACGTGCTTGCCTTCTTCTCATCCTCAGCAATTGAATGGAAATTCATATGCCCGAGCGCTCCCTGGTGGGGTGGGTTTTACGAGAGGCTCGTATGGTCTGTAAAAACCTGTTTAAAGAAGATGCTTGGACGGCGGCTTCTAAATGAGACAGAGTTGTCCACGCTACTAACAGAACTGGAGGCCGTCGTGAATTCGCGGCCTTTAACTTACGTTTTCAATGACGTTGAGGAACCATATCCTCTGTCTCCAGCAGACTTTCTCGTCGGAAGGCGACTGACAGCATTACCACCGTACGATCCAACAATCAACACCGACTCGACCACCGATCAACTAAAGAATCTTTGGCGCAAAAGAGAAGAAGATTTGCAAGCCTTCTGGTCACGTTGGTTAAAAGAGTACCTTAATGAGCTTCGGAATTTCTCATCCAACAAAGCTAAAAGGACAGATTTATTGAAGGACCGTTTTGTTCTACTAGGTGAACGACAGCGTCCAAGACAACTGTGGACTTTGGCGCGAATCGAAGAGTTGATCGCCGGAAGAGACGGCATTGTCAGATCCTGCTATCTCCGTTTGCCCTGCGGCACTACCGTCAAGCGCCCCGTACAGCTACTCCAACCTTTGGAAGCCACCTAGCGTCATCTGTCGGCGGGGGAGACTGTTGTGACTTCCTCGCTCCTAGCAGAAGACACTTATCATCATCATTTTCGTCATGCTCTTCACGAGCTGCCGCATGCTCTCGTGGCTGCGTCGGCTCGCTCCACTTCTTCTTGTTTTCCATTAAAGCCTCATCGGATCACGACGTGTCGCTCCCCTTCCTGAGCATCGCGCCGCAGCTGGAGGACCCAGAGGTCCACCATGGGCAGCTTCGTCTACGTGTAAGTGTGCGAGGCTGTCTGTTGTAGTTTACATGTACGATTGACTGAACTCCAGGTTGCTCTTGAATCTATAAAACTCTGGCAGGAAGATGTACTTATTTGCGCCTTTACCTATATATGTTAGTGAGGTAGGGAAGTGGTCACTACCATATGGGTTAGGGCCAACATTCTACTCAAGAAATAGAAGAAGCACTGCAGAGGCAATAACCAAGCCAGTATCCGAGTAAATGTTGTATCGTCCATAATGGTATGTATGCTTCTTTTGTCCAAGAGGCATCTTCCTAGAGATGTTAGAAATTTTCGATAAGGCATCCTAGGCCACACATTCGGGAAGAGCCCCAAAGAGAGTTAGGCGCATTAAGAGAATTATGCGCATTTAGGGCTTCATGCATAAGAATGAAGGGCTCGGTTAGGTCATCTACAAGGCCCTAAAAATCAGGGCTCAAAAGCTGGAAGTCAGTAGAGATGTAGAGACGTTTTTAACGTTCGGTACAGGCTGGTACGGTCTGACGTCAGGTGTCAGTGGGGTTGTCCGGCGGACCGGCCCTTCTGGACTTGGCAGCCCTTCGGGTGCCCGTCGTTTGAGCCGGCACTGCAGAGATCATCAGGAGCGTCACACGCGGCATTGGCGGTGCGGCGGGGTAGGAGGAGATGCGGAGTCCCCAGTGTCCGTGGCCTTGGTACCCTCCAATATACTGGAGGACGCGGAAGCAGACTAAGGGTGCGGCTTCGGTCCCTATGGAGGCGGTTGGCACCACAACCGCTGCCATCTCAGCAAGGGCGTAGTGATAGGTTGGACTACCTGGGGCAACCGGGGGGAGGGGGGGGGAGCGGGGGGCTGCCGGCCGCGGGACAACATCTGACTCGCGGTACAGAGTCCCTGCAGAAACCCGACGACCCTCCACCCCTTGTGAGCTGCATCGCCGTGTTTCCCCAGGGAGAAAGTGCTAAGCCTCCTTCGCGCCTTTGGGAAGGTGATGTCCTCTTTAGCCTTGGTATTTAGTATTTTTCCAGCTGTCTTTGCTCGCAGTTCCTGGAAGAGGCCTTGGGTGGACCTTGGCCGTTAGCACAGGCGAGTGAAATATAGTTTCAATTGTCAGTTGGGTTGTCCTTTGCGGCGAATGTGGCACAGGTTCCTTTTCCGCGGCAGGAGTTTTGTGCCGTGCCCGAACCGCTGGGTGATAAAAGAGCGCCACGGGTATGGTTTGTAATGAAGGATGGTCCGCCGGGTAAAGCGCGCATATACTTTGGAAGTGCCGAGCGGTCAAAGGACATGATGATACGCTGCGGAGCAATTTTCTTATCATCTCTGCGTATAGCGATGCGACGCACGCCCGCGACGCCCAGACCCTTAAAGCCCTCAATGAGGTACACGTCCATTTCGTTCAGCAGGTCTCGCTTAGAGATCACACCCTGTGAGTTGTTGTGGCTGCGGTGGGATATGACCGTGATAGACAGATCAACCATCCGAATCCGAGCTAGAAGCTTTGTGGCCTGCTTCTTTGTGTTCACCTCAACAAGGACCTCGCCACTGCTTTGTTGTTTAGCCTTGTAAAATAATTCAATTGATACCTTCAAGCCATTTTGTGACCAGAAGACTGATTTTGTTGCAGGATAGTGGGTCTGTCGCGGGATATCATAACAAAAATCCACAGTAGTTTTCCGGCTCAGGAGTGCTTAGGGTGGTCAAGAGAGGAAAATGTACTTCTGTCCGGCTTATACTCAGGGACAGAAAATACCATATACTCAGAAAATACCATATGCAATAGTAAAAGCAGGAGACGGGTTACTTTCTTCTACAGCCTCACTGTCGTAGCTGAAGAGTTTCCGAAGTTCCCAGCCTAGTAAACAGACCGAGAGCCCATCCGTTGGAGCTTGATTACGGCCACCGTTTGTGTTTATGCACCTCACCTTTAAACTCCTAGACACGGTGGGTTACGGCGTAAGTATGGGGGTTCGAGGTGCGACATACGCCGTGCGGGATACACTTGGAAACTGAAATTGCGGTTAGCATATGCATGGTGTTGCGATAGATGGGTGTTTCTACCACTGCGCCGCAACTACGTACTACATTCCCTAAACACGACGTGACTGCTTTGCTAATGAAACATCAAAAAGCATATCTGATCTCGAACACCGACAGGCTAACAATTGACGAATAATAAAGGGAAGGCTTTTTAGTGGTCTCTGAGGACACATGGTGCGTGCGTGAAACGGGGAATCCATTTTTTAAACCGGTAACTTGAAAATTCCAAAAAAGCAAGGCACTTGATAAGACAATACACGCATCGATCATGAAGGAGCAGTACAATAGTGAACCTATAAAACAGCGTGTTTGTCATTCGTAGATGCGGTTACTAAGCGTGCAAAAAATGGTCGCATGCGCTAGTTTCGCGTTTACAATGCAGGGCTTGGAGGATTCCACCACCTATTTGACATACTTTCAGCACAGGTTGGACGGTACTTAACGACATGTTTCGAGGCACATTTTCAGGAAGTTTGATATTGGAGTTCTTTCGCGCGTTTACTTACGAAGTATGGGTTGTTTTTCGTAAATCCTAAATTGCGCGGTGTTTTCTTCAGTTATTTTACAACTGCTTTTTTTGCTTTATTGACACTGATAGTTTTATCCTTGTACTTATTTCGCTGTTACCTTTATATTTTAATGAGTGATAGTAGGTTTTAACGCGCAGACGCAACGCAGGCGATGAGGCGCGCCGTAGTGGAGGGCTACTGATTAATTTTCACCAACTAAAGATTTTTAACGTGCACCGAAATCTTGTAAACACGAGTGTTTTTGCTTTTCGCCTCCACCAGTAAAGCGACCGCCGGGGCATGGAATCGAACCCGCGACCTTGTTCTTAGCACCTTAACGCCTTAGCCACAGAGCCACCACGGCGAGTTGTTACCTTAGTTTTTGTTTTAGTAGTTGTTTCGCTCTGGTGCTCTTTCTTTTCATTAAAACAATAATATTAATTATAAAAGACAATCAATCAATCAATCAATCAATCATGTTTATTTACGTGCCCAGGAAAAGCCACAGGCCTGAGTGCTGGCGTACGGGCAGTTACATGAAAACAAATTACAAGAAACATATAGCAAGAAACAAACAAGCGACAAGACACACACAAACTGAAGTAGTGAAAATGACAGAAATAAAGCACAGGTGGAGCCTGGGTACAGGTAAAAAATAAAAAAAGAGGATGCCTATGTTGCTCTGCCTGTCGTAAAGGCCACACGACAGGCAGAGCAACAAAGTTTGACAGTAATACAACAAAAACAACGGCAAGAGTGTAGAGACAAATTATAAGAAGAACAAATGACAGTAAACAGTTTCAAAAATAGGCAACTATCAGTTGGATAGATACAACCACAAAGAAACCAAATTCCAGAAAAAAAAATGGCACACATGTCATAGGTGTTTAACATACTGTATTCAAAAGCGCTGTACGGTAAATTGTAAAGGATTTCTGAAAGATGTCAAGGCGTTCAAAGAAGCGGTTGTAACAATTCTGTATTCTGCGCACAGGACAATGATTGGAGTTGCGCGCAGCGGTCAAGAACGGGCGATGCGACCTGGTGGGCCTTTGTGGTACACTAAACACTAAACAGTTAAGCAGGTCTGCGCCTGAAAGGTCACCATGAACAATTTTGTGAAGAAATGTAAGGTCTGCACGCATACGTCTGCAGTTCAAGGAAGGAATAGAATGGACTATAAGTAAGTCAGAATCTGGATGAAAACTGTGATTGCGATGACGGTGCTTAAATATAATAAAAACTTCTTCTGCACACGTTCTATTATTCACTACTAGATTTGGAGATGCCGTTCCAGGCAACAGAACCATATTCTGACTGGGGTATACATATTGCATTGTATAGCATTAGAAATGGATCTGAGAAGAGAATTTCTTTGTAATCCGACACATTTCCAAGACTTCGGAGTGCTCGCCGGGTGATGAGCCTAATATCAGGAGAAAAAGAGAGGGTACTGTCGAAAAAAACCCCTAGGTCTCTAATCTCCTCAACCCTTTGCAGAGGAGCTCCCTCAATACTGCAGAAAAACAGCAGACGGTGGGTTTTCCGGCTGTAGGTGACAACCTTTGTTTTGTGAGGTTTAAAATTAGGCAGTTTTTTTCTGAACCAGACCCATAATTCCGACACATCTCTCTGCAAGGCACAGCAGTCCTGAACACCGCTAATGTGCCTAAATAGTTTGACATCATCAGCATAGAGAAAAAAAGAAGAGTTTGTTAACACTGTTGACACATCATTGATAAAGATAGAAAACAATAATGGACCCAGCACGGAACCCTGAGGTACACCACTTGTTGCAGGGTAAACACTAGACTTTTTGTAGTTTACATCTACGTAAAAGGACCGGTCAAGGAGATAATTGGACAACAAGGCAACAAGGCTTGCGTCTACACCGGACGTAGCAAGCTTGTTAATTAATAATAGTAGTAATAATTAATAGTAATATTATTCAATCAATCAATCAATAAATGTTTATTAGAGTGCCCAGGAACAGCCGAGGCCTTGGTTCTGGCGCACTGAGGAAGACAAAATGCGGCACTAATATACAGCAGAAACTCACAATTTAAACAGCCAACAAGAAGAACGAGCGAAGAAAAAAAAGAGCATAAAACCCTAAGGATAACAAAAAGGTATTCCAAACACAATTAGACGATTAAGAAACTCTAATGGTGGATCAATGGCAAAAGTATATGAAACAATGGTCACAGCAGTTGGGTGAAGTAAGCAGACATAAAAACATATTCGCAGATATAGGCGAAAACACAAAGCATCAATTGAACGTGAATGTATGAAACAAAATACAGGAACTGATTTATGAAAAACAGCAACAGAAGATGGAAAGTACCAGACACATCACAATAAATCGGGTGCGATGGAAAGCAAGTAGCATACCGTAATATATGACAAAGTTACAGCCACGAAGTCACGAATATATTGGACTTACAAACCAGAAACAAGAACTATGAAGACATTTCATACATAAAAACCATATAAAAAACTAAAAAAAAGTGCCGAAAAGAAGAGTAATTATTGTGTCACAGCTACCAACCCAGTCAAAAACTCCCGAAGGGGATGTTGAAATATATCATGTTTCCCAGAGTGACAGTTATAGAGACGCTGCACTCTTTGGAGGGGGGAATGGGTGTTGAGTGCTGTAGCATTATGGAAAGGGGGGTAAACCTTGTTGTTTTTTGCGAAACACGAAGGCTGACTTGTGCAAGTAGTTCCTGGCATGTGATAATACCATGAAGCAGTTTATATAGAAAAAGAAGATTTAGGCGGGTTCGCCGACAACTGAGAGAGACAGGCGATGGGAATCTGGATACTGCTAAGGCAGTCTCGGGAGGCCGAGAGGAAAAACGATGTCTGTATATTGATACAAATTTGGTCTGAACACGCTCTATACGTTTGCTGTTAGAATGACAGGTTCCATTCCATACGACAGAGGCATATTCTAGTTGAGGAATACAAAGTGTTTTGAATAGTTTCAGGAATGAATTAGGGGACCGAAAGTCCCGTGAAAATCTGCATACAGGACCAAGAGAGCGAAGAGCCCGCCGAGTAAGTTGATCGACATGGGGCCAGAAAGTTCAGGCGCTGTCAAAGAGCACTCCAAGGTCTCTGATACCATCAACTCTAGACAGGGGGCCGCCGTCAGTGGTGTAAGGAAAGTAAAGGATGTTTGTTTTTCGGCTATAAGAGATGACCTTTGTTTTCTTTGGATTAAGAGTTAATCTATTCTTTGAACACCATTTAGAGAACAAGGACACATCTTTGTTTAGGGAAACACAGTCCTCAGCAGACTTAATACGTTTGAATATTTTGATGTCATCAGCATAGATTAGGAACGAAGACTTCTTGATTGCAGCTGACACATCGTTTATAAAAATAGCAAACAATAATCAATCAATCAATCAATCAATCATTTATTTAACGTGCCCAGGAACAACCGAGAGGTCTTGATGCTGGCGCACAAAAAAAGAAACAAAAAAACTAAGAATAACACAATAGAACAAGATGACTGTTCAGAAGAAAACTATCAGAGATACAACGCGCACAGAAATATTAGGATGACAGGACAAAAGTAGATTAACACAGTATGAGAAATAGCTAATGATAATGACAAAAAGTCAGATAATATACATACATACATACATAGATACATACAACAATGCGCCAGATAAACTGATAGAGAAGGATAGAGCAAATTGCACATGTGCTGTTATCTTATAACGGTAGAAACCTTGGAGGAAAACGATGACTGTGACCCATCAAAAACATCAAGGTCAAGAAAATAAAAATTATAAAGACTTTGTATCCTGTTGAGGGTTGAGTGCTGAGAGAGGCGGGTAGTTACAAGAAACGGCCTGCTCTCTCTTGTTTGCTTCCGCGGAATCCGAAAATTAATACTATTGAGCAGTAGAGGACAGGATATAGTACCGTGAACGAGCTTGAAAAGAAAGAAGAGATCGGCGCGATTTCGCCGGCAGCGAAGTGAAGGCAGTGACAATAGTTGAACGGTGTTAGAACCCGAGCCAGAGTCATTTTTAGCGAAGCGATGGTTGTAAACGCTTAGAAATTTTTTCTGGACACGCTCAACTACGTTACTTAAGGAATTAGAGATGCCATTCCAGATCACAGATGCATACTCAAGTTGAGGAAGACATATTGCGGTGTACAATTTGCGGAGTGGCATAGGAGAATTGAATTCTCTCGATATTCTACAAACACAGCCGAGAGAACGAAGACCCCGCATAGCAACACGCTTAGTATGAGCTGAAAAATGCAAGGTGCTATCAAAGAGAACGCCGAGATCATTGATCTCACAAACCCCACATAAAGACACAGAATTGACAGAGTATAAAAATGATACGCTAGATGATTTGCGAGTGAAACTCACTTTTGTCTTTGAAACATTGAGAGAAAGGTTATTGTTTTTACACCATTCTGAAAAAGAACACAAATCAGACTGCAACAAGCGACAGTCGTTAAATGAATGAATTTCCCTAAATATCTTTATATCATCTGCATACAAAAGGAAAGAAGAATTGCGAATGGCAGAAGAAACGTCGTTAACATACATTAAAAAGAGGAGTGGGCCTAATACCGAACCCTGAGGCACACCACTGGTCACTTTGTAAAAGGAGGACGTTTGGCCATTGACGGCAACATAACATGATCTGTCACATGATCTGTCCCGCAGCATGGCCCCCAGCCGGGATGCATGCTTGCTCTGCTCGTGCCCTTTTTTCGGAAAACAACAGTTCTATCGCTGCGAAAGGTGTGTAAAACGTGTGCATGCAAATTGTGTGACCTGGCCGGACGACCAACTGGAACTTTTGAGGGCTGGATCGCGCCCATTTTGCTGCAACTTGTGCAATTCTACCAAGTCGGGCGCTATGCCTAGCGACGAGATGAAGGCATCCCCGACGGAAACGTGTTCTCCGCAGCCCACCGCTCCCCCGACCGGTTCCTCTCTCTCCCCTCCGGTAAACCTTTGTGGTGAGATTGCCGGTCTCCGCCGATTTCTCCTCGACGCGCTGGAGGGAATTTCTTTTTTGAGCGACGAAGTGTCGCAAATGCGCGAAGAAAATGAGCGCCTCCGAAAGGACCATTCCCGCGGAGCCGAACAGCAGGCTCGAATCGTCGCCTCCCTCCGCTCCGAGGTTCGCTTTTTAAGTGAGGAGCTGGCCCGCCGTGTGACCCCCGCGCCTGCGAAGTCCTCGACGGTTGTTCCATTTCAAGCTTCCGTGATCCCCTCAACCTCCGACAACCCCTCGCCCTCGGACACGCCTCGAGACACCGAGACCAACCCTGTTTGCCCTACGCCGCCAGCTCGTCAATCCCCTTCGGAGCAACGCGTTGACGATCCTGCCCGACCCCCTTTGACAACATCGCCACAAAGGGTGAAAAGAATACAAAGAAGGGAAACAGGCCTGCATTCCTTGGAGCCATGGAGTCATGTGCATTGTCGGTGGTTGAGCGGCCGCAGCGTCAAAGGGCACTATTTGTTTCAAAGTTGAGCCCTGACACTGCCACTGCTGACCTCAAGAAGCACATCGAATCTCAAAATATTTGTCCCCTTTCCTGCCGGCGGCTGAAAACAAAATATTTGTCGTACTCCTCATTCTACGTCATGGTTGACGAAGAAAACATGAAGCGTCTGAACGACCCCTCAATGTGGCCGCGTGGCTGCATTTTCAAGCCATTCCGTGGGATTCTACATGATGATATGCTCCATCCTTCAGAGTCTGTAATTGACAGTGAAGGTGTGTAATTTGGACATCTTTTACCAAAACGCTCGTGGTCTACGAACTAAGCCAACTGAATTTTTCGCTAATGTTATTTCGTCTTCGTTTCCTGTCATTGTGATTACCGAAACGTGGCTGTGCAATGAGATTCCCTCATCAGACTATTTTCCACCAAGTTACAACACTTTCCGCAGTGATCGTGACTTCAGTGCAACCAAACAAAAAGGTGGTGGCATACTTATGGCTGTAGATAATTCTCTGAGATCTGTTCGCCGAAGTGACATTGAAACTGTTCCTGAATCAATATGGGTCGAAATTAGCCTTGATCGCTGCGAAAAATTGTTGATTGGGTCCTTCTATGTGCCGCCTAGCATTACCCCAATCTCTTTTAATGACATCATCTCTTCTATTGAAAGTGTCATAGCTTCACATAGGAAGCACAGGATTGTTGTTATTGGTGATTTTATTACCCCTGGTATCGACTGGAGAACACTTAAACATTCTCATTACCATCAATACATAGATAATAAGTGCGGCCTGCTATTATATTTTCTTGCTTTTAATTCCCTTCAACAACATAATTATATTGCCAATCCTTGCGGTAACATATTAGATCTGTGTATTTCGAACAATCAGCCTATTGAAGTGTCACTTTCTGACGTTTTTCTTGTTCGTCCCGATAAATTTCACCCACCACTTAAACTAACACTCTCTCTGTCAGGGGAAAAACAGAGCTTTCAAAATAACATCAACAAATCGCCCAGATTTGCTTTCAAAAAAGGTGACTACGTTGGCTTACACCATGACTTATCCTCCATTGACTGGTCTATGGTAACTGAAAAAACCAATGTTGATGACCAAGTAGATCAGCTTACGGAACTTATCTTAAGCAGTATGCGCAAATATATTCCACAATATACTCCTAAACTCCATAAATATCCCCCCTGGTTCTCGTCTGAAGTGCTCTAAAGCATAAAGATCGCGCACACAGAAAGCTTAAAAGCACTCCATCTCTCGAGCGCAAGGAAGATTTCCGATGCTTTCGAACTCTTTGTAAACGCCTATATAAACGGGATCACAGTTCATATATTGCACACTTAGAAAAAAGCGCCTCTGACAGGCCGGCCGAGTTCTTGAAGTATGTACGCAAACGGTCTAACAAAAGTGAAGAGCCTTTAATACTACTGGACTCCAATGGAACAGAACTACAAGCCGTCGCTGACTGTTTTGCCACGCAGTTCTCTTCCGTTTATAAAACCTCTGACTGCAGCACTACTATCGAACAACACTTGGAAATCAACACACCCAATGCTCTGTCGCTAGATGAAAATCTCATCAGCGAATGCATTAAGCGCTTCAAACCATCCTTATCGTGTGGTCCAGATGGTATCCCCTCAGCCATACTAATAGCTTATAGCAGTATATTGGTCCCAGTACTGACTAGCATATTTAATAACTGTCTGATTACTTCCACATTTCCTAGCATGTGGAAAATGGCTCGTGTTTTTCCAGTATTTAGGTCTGGCTCCAAAACTGATGTCTCGAATTAACGACCGATTTCTCTTCTCTGTGCCATGTCAAAGATTTTTGAGCTGGCCCTTCACCACATACGGTCTTTTAATGTGAAAAACGCATTGAATAATAATCAACATGAATTTGTCCCTGGCCGCTCAATCGTCACTAATCTTGCCAGTTTCATGACGCAAATATCTACACCTGTATTCCAGAGAGGACAGGTCGACACCATTTACTGTGACCTCAGCAAAGCGTTCGATGTAGTCAGTCACTCAATGCTTATGGTTAAACTTGCTCATTTTGATGTTGACACCGCTGTTGTGAATCTATTGCATAGCTACCTTCGTGACAGATCATGTTATGTTGCCGTGGCTCCAAAACTGATGTCTCGAATTATCGACCGATTTCTCTTCTCTGTGCCATGTCAAAGATTTTTGAGCTGGCCCTTCACCACATACTGTCTTTTAATGTGAAAAACGCATTGAATAATATTCAACGTGGATTTGTCCCTGGCCGCTCAACCGTCACTAATCTTGCCAGTTTCATGACGCAAATATCTACACCTGTATTCCAGAGAGGACAGGTCGACACCATTTACTGTGACCTCAGCAAAGCGTTCGATGTAGTCAGTCACTCAATGCTTATGGTTAAACTTGCTCATTTTGATGTTGACACCGCTGTTGTGAATCTATTGCATAGCTACCTTCGTGACAGATCATGTTATGTTGCCGTCAATAATATTAATAATAATAATCAATCAATCAATCAATCAATCAATCAATCAACCTTTATTATAGTGCCCAGGAACAGCCGAAGCCTTGGGGCTGGCGCACTGAAAAAAAAAGAAAAAATGCCGCATTGAAATACATCAGCGGCTGACACATATAAAACCAGGAAAAAATGTGGGTGAATGAAATACCACTGAGAAAAAATTAAAAGTGGCATCCAAACTACATTATACGAAGTTATGGTACATTGCACAAACACAGCGTACAATGACCATAGCAATCGGCTGAAGCATCAATTACACAAAAACGTATGAAACAAAGTACAGGAAATGTTTGTAACTATTCACATAAACTGATAAGTTATAGAAACATTTGTTTCTATAACATTTGGTTCGCCCGGGCCACTTAAACATATGTATGAAGAGTTGACTACAGTGTAGCATAGTACATACAAGTGTAGCATAGTACAAATGTATCATAGTACATACAACGATTACGCCCGCAGCACTAACATATATGAACAACATATGAACACTAACATATATGAACATATATGAACAACATATATGAACAAATGAGAACAGACTCTGTGAAAACAACATACACATGCGGAAAATAACTGAAGAACACGAGAACTGTCGAAATGAAGTTAGTGCGCCACGGCTAACAGCCCGGACAAAAACCCCCCAGGGGGACGGCAAAAAATATCAAGTTCCCCTGAGTGAAGGTTATATAGGCGTTGCAGTCTATCAAGAGGAGAACATCTGCTAAGTTGAGCAGCTGTGTGGAAAGGGTGGTTAAGCCTTGTTGCTTTTTTCGGAACACGAAACCCGATTGCTGCAAGCAGTTCCGGGCATGAAATTGTACCATGAAGCAGTTTATATAAGAAAACAAGATCTGAACGGGTTCGCCGGTAACTTAAAGGACAGTTATCGGGAGAGGCTCAGAGGGAAAACGATGCATAAATATGGATAAAAATTTGGTTTGTACACGCTCTACACGTTGACAATTAGATGTGCAGGTTCCATTCCAAATGACAGAGGCATATTCAAGTTGAGGAATACAAAGTGCCATAAAAAGTTTTAGGAACGAATGAGGAGACTGGAAGTCTCTTGAAAACCTACACACAGCACCAAGCGAGCGGAGCGCCCGCCGAGTCAGTTGAGTGACATGAGGCGAGAAAGTTAAGGCGCTGTCGAAGAGCAGTCCGAGGTCTTTGATCTCGTCGACTCTAGACAGAAAACCGTCATCAATACTGTAGCGAAAGAAAATACGGTTCGTTTTTCGGGTATAAGACATGACCTTTGTTTTCGCCGGGTTAAGATTTATTCTGTTATCTGAGCACCAGTTAGCAAAGGAGAATATATCTTGCTGCAGGGCATCACAGTCTTCGATGGAGTTTATACGTCTGAAAATTTTGATGTCGTCAGCATAGAGAAGAAAAGAAGACTTTCTAATTGCGACTGACACGTCATTCACAAAAATGGAGAACAAGAGAGGGCCCAACACGGAGCCTTGGGGCACACCGCTTGTTGATCTATACATAGAGGATGTCTGCCCATTAACACTAACGAAACTGAACCGATTGCTTAGATAGCTACCCAGCAACGCCACGAGTGGTGTATCAATGCCCGACTGCAAAAGCTTATCAAGTAACAACGCGTGGCAGACAACATCAAATGCTTTGCTCAGGTCACAGTAGACGACGTCCAACTGGCCTCGCTCAGAAAGTGCAGTGGAGGCCTGCTCCATGAAGCAGGCGAGATTAGTCGTTGTCGACCTTCCTGACATAAAACCATGCTGTTTACTTGTGAGAAACTGCTGTACAGAACTTGACAATACCTTGTGCATCGCTGTCTCAAAAAGCTTGGAGGCAGCACAAAGTAGAGATACTGCCCTATAGTTTTTTGCATCAGATTTGGTGCCCGATTTGAAGATGGGGCGCACTCGAGAAATTTTCCACTTACAAGGAAATGTGTTTGTGTTTAGACAGTGATTGAATACCGCAGTTAAAACAGGAACAAAAATGCTACTGAATGTTTTTAAAATAGCGGGAGGTATTCCGTCAGGGCCACACGAAAGCGACGGTTTCATGTGCCTTAGACTCTGGAGCACCAACTGCTCGTCCAATTGTACTAAGCTAGGACCCTGTACATTATTTAACATTAGGTTTATTTCGCTGTCATCGCGCTGGCCATATGTAGTACTAAATTGCTGAGCAAAATGGTTTGCAACATCAAGAACTTCTTCCCCAGAGGAATCAACGAGACGGATTTGCTCATGAGAGTTATTGTTACGGGATCGAATATATTTCCAGAATGTTGCAAGCTGGGAATTAACGCTGCTCTCTACAGAATCGAGATAAGAGCGCTGGTCCCGCTCATAAAGACTTTTACACGTTTTACAGTAGGAGCGGAAGTCCTCTTTCCATTCATCAAGCCCGGTTTTCTTATATTTTCTGTGGCTGCGGTCTTTTGACTTAAGGGCGGTACGAAGTTCATTAGAGAACCAAAAGGGGTGTTTGGAACGGCATGGTTTACACTTGGGTATAAACTGATTCATGCCACTTTTGACTATTTCAGTGAACCGCTCGACCTGCGCATCGAAATCTGGGAGTTCTTGAATTTGCAACCAATCGAACGAAGAAAAAAAGTTATACAAACCAATGTAATCACCACGGGCATAACAGTAGGGAGCGAATTCATTATTCTTCAGTGTAGCACTGCAACGCTGAATCGAGACGTGAGCAGACACTAGAAAAGGAGGATGATGCTTGTCGGGCTTGACAAAAGAGATGTCAGACAACGATACACGCGCGCTTTGAATGTCTGAAAAGCAAAGATCCAAGATATGTTGAGAGCTGTTTTCGATATTATTAAGTTGCACCAAGGATGTGAAATCCACGAAGTTTAAAATCATGCTGGATTTTTGCTGTACGTAATAATTGTAGTGTTGATGGGTAAGATGTTCCCATTGTACACCCGGTGTATTGAAGTCGCCCAGAATGATATGCTGGTGATTCGGGTGTGATGAGCAGACTTCTTCTACAGATGTAAGGAGCTTTTTAAACGACAATATAGGAACATCAGGTGGAATGTAAAACGCCCCTAATAAAAGCTTCTCACCGCCAGTCAGACGAATGTCCAGCCATAATAATAATAATAATAATAATAATAATAATCAATCAATCAATCAATCAATCTCTTTATTATAGTGCCCAGGTACAGCCGTAGCCTTTGTGCTGGCGCACTTAAGAAAAAGACAGACGACGACACAAATACATCCACGCGTGAGAAGAACAACAAAATACAAGCGAAGAAAAAAAAACTATTGTCACGTAGCCAAGGACGAAGCAGTTGTTTGGAAAAGAAACAAGTTTATTGGAGCGAACTTGTGCTCCCCTAACAACTGAAAAGAATACAGAGGCGGCGAAGCAGTGGTCAACAAAGTGACGTTACGTGCGTCGGAGAGCGTCGCAGAATCGAATGCCCCGGCGTCTGCTCTGCAGGCTTTTTATCTTTCGGCGCGCGTGGTTCTAGAACCGTCGATTCGCATCGAGAACATTGTAGATGCAAGAAGATTATTCCGGGATGTTCACGTTAGATCGGAATGCTCTCCCTATCTGAACAGATAACACATGCGGCACAGAAAGAAAGAATAGAACACGCGCTTCCCTTGGCACGGAGATAACACAGACCGGCGCAGCCGGGCGGTAAAAGCAAAACACAAATAAACAAACCCAATGCATGGTTCGCGGCATTACCCCCCCTCTAAGAGTGCATCGACCCGATGCTAACATAAGCGACAGTCCGAAAATGAAAATAAAAGTTCGTCATCGTTCGTAGAAAGGTTTTAAGCGAACCACGTGGACGACTTCGGGCCGCGTACGTCGTCGTGATGTGCCGGAGTCACCATCGGGGATCACTTCGTAGGTAAGTTGGCCAACACGTCGCAGATTCTGGTAGGGTCCGAAATACCGTCGCAGAAGTTTCTCGCTCAGTCCGCGTCGTCGGATGGGAGTCCAAACCCACACACGATCCCCTGGTTGGTACTCGGCGTCTCGGCGTCGGAGGTTGTAGCGGCCGGCATCCACCAGCTGCTGGTCCCTTATACGAACTCGAGCGAGCTGGCGGGCCTCCTCCGCACGTTGAAGGTATCTTTGGACGTCGGCGTTGAGGTCGTCGTCTTCTACATGCGGAAGCATGGCGTCGAGCATCGTAGTCGGTCGTCTTCCGTAGACAAGGTCGAACGGTGTCATCTGCGTAGTTTCCTGCGTCGCTGTATTGTACGCAAACGTGACATACGGGAGGACTTCGTCCCAAGTCTTATGTTCAACGTCGACGTACATGGACAGCATATCCGCAATTGTCTTGTTCAGACGTTCTGTTAGTCCGTTCGTTTGGGGGTGGTACGCCGTCGTTCTTCGGTGATCCGTGTTGCTGTAGCGTAAGATTCCTTGCATCAGCTCCGCGGTAAAGGCCGTTCCGCGGTCCGTGATTAGGACTTCAGGGGCTCCATGTCGCAGCACAACTTGGTTTATAAAGAACTTGGCGACTTCTTGTGCAGTCCCCCGCGGAAGAGCGGCGGTCTCTGCGTAGCGCGTCATGTAGTCTGTCGCTACGACAATCCACTTGTTCTCCGATCGTGACGTCGGGAACGGGCCTAGAAGGTTCATTCCAATTTGTTGAAAGGGCCACCGCGGGACGGCGATCGGTTGTAGAAGTCCGGCGCGTCTTGTCGGCGGCGTTTTTCGTCGCTGGCAGTCCCGGCAACTCCGAACGTAGTGGGTGACGTCGAATGTAAGGCGGGGCCAGAAGTACTTCGCCTTAATTTTTGCAATAGTGCGAGCTGTGCCGAGATGTCCGGAAGACGGGTCGTCGTGGGACGCTTCCAAAATTTCGTCACGAAGGTCTGCGGGGATGACAAGTAGATAATTCGTTCTTGTTCCGGGGCTGAAATTCTTCTTCACGAGGACGCAGTTTCTGAGGCTGAATGCTGGTAAGTTACGCTTGAACGCTCTAGGCACGGCGACGTTACGTCCTTCGAGGTAGTTGATCATTACTCGCAAGTCGGGGAGGGCACGCTGCTGGGCGGCTAGGTCGCTCTCCGTAACAACCCCGAAGAACGCACTGTCTTCATCGGAGTCTTGTGGTGGTGGGTCGACAGGGGCGCGGGACAGGCAGTCGGCGTCGGAGTGTTTCCTGCCGGATTTGTAGACGATTGTAATGTCGAACTCTTGCAGGCGCAAACTCCACCGCCCAAGACAGCCAGAGGGGTCCTTCAAATTGGCGAGCCAACACAGCGCATGGTGGTCTGTTACAACCTTGAACGGTCTGCCATACACGTATGGGCGAAATTTTGAAATGGCCCATATAATAGCCAGGCACTCTTTTTCGGAGGCAGAGTAGTTTTTCTCCTCCTTCGACAGACCACGGCTGGCATAGGCGATTACGTTTTCGCACCCGCTTTGTTTTTGGACAAGGACGGCACCCAAGCCTATATCACTGGCGTCCGTGTGTATTTCCGTTTCGGCGTTGTCGTCGAAATGAGCGAGCACGGGCGGGCTTTGCAGGCGTTTTTGCAGCTCGCCGAATGCTTTTTCTTGGTCGTTTTCCCAGCTGAAAGGGGTGCTATCTTTCGTCAAGCGCGTGAGTGGCTCTGCAATTCGTGCGAAGTTTGCGACGAAGCGCCGGTAGTATGCGCACAGCCCGAGAAATCTTCGCACGCCCTTCTTGTCTTTCGGCCTTGGGAAGTTCGCAATGGCTGATGTTTTTGCCGGGTCAGGTAGGACTCCCGCGGCGTTGACGACGTGGCCCAAGAACTTGAGTTCCCCGTATGCGAAACGGCACTTTTCAGGCTTCAGCGTCAACCCCGACGTACGAATGGCCTCGAATACAGACTCCAACCTTGCCAGGTGTTCGTCGAAAGTCCGGGCGAATACCACTACGTCGTCGAGGTATACGAGGCAGGTGTGCCACTTAAGGCCAGCTAGCACAGTGTCCATGACTCTTTGAAACGTCGCTGGTGCTGTGCACAGCCCAAACGGCATCACCTTGAACTCGTATAGGCCGTCTGGGGTTATAAATGCAGTCTTCTCTCGGTCTCTCTCGTCCACTTCAATTTGCCAGTAGCCGGTCTTCAGGTCCATCGATGAGAAGTACTTCGCGTGGCAGAGGTGGTCGAGGGCGTCGTCGATTCGGGGGAGGGGGTACACGTCCTTTTTCGTGATTTTGTTGAGTCGCCGGTAGTCCACACAAAACCTTAATGTGCCGTCTTTTTTCTTTACGAGTACGACGGGCGCAGCCCAGGGGCTTTTCGATGGCTGTATAATGTCGTCGCTGAGCATGTCGTCGACTTAAGTCCGGATGGCTTCCCGTTCGTGTGAAGAGACGCGGTACGGTGACTGTCGGGTAGGTCGGGCTCCGTCTTCGATTATTATTCGGTGCTTCGCTAGAGGGGTCTGACGTAGTGTTGCGCTCGACGAAAAACGTTCGCTATAGCGACGCAGCAAAGCCAATAATTTTTTCCGTTGTTCTTGCGGTAGCGCCGGATTCACGTCGAATGGCTGCGGGAGCTTGAAGGTTTCTACGGGTGTGCGTTCAAAGTCGGCGACCGCGATCACATCACTTGCTTCTTGCGTTTCTTCGAGGAACGCAACTGCAGCTCCCTTGTTTAAATGCTGGTACTCTTCGGTGAAATTAGTCACCAAAACGTGAGATTGGCGTTGCTTAAAGTGCGCAATGCCTCTTGCGACGGAGACACCGCGGTCGAGAAGCAACTTTCGATCACTCTCTACGATAGCGTCGATGTCAGAAGCAGCATCCTCACAGTAGACGGCGATCATCAAGCTTGCGCGGGGTGGCAGGGTGATGTGATCGTCGGCGATCCTGACAGCAGCACGGTGATCGGGGTTCGGCTGCGGCGTCGTGGAATGATCGGAGGAAAATGTTATCGACTTGGTCTGCAGGTCAATTATTGCGCCGTTGTCCGCCAAAAAGTCCATTCCGAGAATCACGTCCCGGGAGCAGTTAGGCAGAACGACGAACGCCGCAGGGTACGTTGTGCCGTCTATGGTGACGCGCGATGTGCACGTTCCACTTGGCGTCACGAGGTGGCCTCCTGCTGTGCGTATGTGCGGACCGTCCCATCTGGTCATAACTTTCTTCAGCTTAGACGCAAATGGTCCGCTCATTACGGAGTAGTCGGCTCCCGTGTCTACGAGGGCGACTACATCAAAACCGTCGATGGACACCTTGACGTCGGATGCCGCCTTCCTCGAGTTCCGGGTGCGTCGGGGCGTCGCATCTCGGCTTGTGCGTGTTGACGGTCGGGCACTGTGCGTCGTCGTTGTCCACGTCTTCTCAGCGGACGTCTCGGTCAGGTCGGGTAAGCGTCGCGGCGTATAGCTGTCGTCGTGTTCGGGAGTCTCGTCAAGGTTAGGTCGGGTCGTTGGGATGAAGGCATGTCGTGAATCACTGTCTTCGGCGAGTCCTTGCGTCGTTGGAGGGTTTTCATTTTTCCGCCGTTGTGCAACTTTACCTCCCGAAGTTGCTGCTTTTAGTTTCCCCCGCGTGGGCTGGGGGACCTTCCACGTGAGAAGTCAGCAGTGCTGCGGCGGTTCGGTGACTGATACGGGTAGGGCGACGGTGAACGGTTGAAGCGGGCTGGTCCTCGGTTGGTGTTGGAGAGGTATTCTTCGATCTCAGCTGGGCGCTGGCCGTATCGGGGGCGTGGGGCGTCGACGGAGAACCCTCGCAAACCGAGCCTCTTGTATGGGCAGCGACGGTAAATGTGGTCGGCCTCTCCGCAGTGGTAGCACAGAGGACGGTTATCGGGAGTTCGCCATACGTCCGTCTTCCTCGGCGTCTGGTTTCGGGCTACCGGGGGTCGGGCGGGTGACAGTGGGCGGCGGTACGGCGGGGCCTCTTGACGGCGTGTTGGAGCAGGGCGGGGTCGACGAACAGCCGCGGAGTATGTCATAGCTTGTAGCTCTTGGAGTACCTCGGATGGCGTAGAGGTTCCCAACGCTTGTTGCACTTCTTCTCTAATGACGTCGGTGAGAGAAGCGACTTGGGCCTGCGGCGGCGTTGGGAGCAGTTTCCGCAGCTCCTCTCTCACTATTGCGCGGATAGTCTCGCGTAAGCTGTCGGCCGGGATCCGCGTGCTGCTAAAGTCGTTCGCATTGGCCGCGCCAACAAAGTTGCGGTCATACTGCTTAGCACGCATTTCGAGGGCTTTCTCAATGGTGCTGGCTTCGGTCACGAATTCGGCGACGGTTTTGGGCGGATTTCGGACAAGTCCGGCAAACAGTTCCTCCTTCACTCCGCGCATTAAGAAGCGCAACTTCTTTTCTTCCGTCATTTCGGGATCCGCGCGGCGAAATAGCTGCTTCATCTCCTCAACGAAGATCAAGACGCCTTCATTGGGGTGTTGCGTGCGCGTTTCCAACAAAAGGGCGGCTCTTTCTTTCCGCACGACGGTAGTGAAGGTCTTAGTGAACTCGCTTTTGAACTGAGCCCAGTTTGTGAAGGAGCTCTCGTGGTTCTCGAACCAAGTGCGAGCCGAATCTTCCAAGTAAAAGAAAACGTGCCGGAACGTTTCTGCGTCGTCCCACCTGTTGAACTTCCGGACGCGCTCCAGTTTCTCCAACCATTCTTCTGGGTCTTCTGCGGGGGCTCCTCGGAATGATGGCGGTTCCCGTGGCTGCTGCAGAACGACAGGAGGATTGGCTTGGTTGAGCATGGTGCTGGTTGCGACGTTTTTCTTCTTCGTCTTCTCCGGCAGTAGACCGAACTCGGGTGGTAAATCTTGCACGCGGAGGCTGGCTCTTGTTGGACTGGCTTGGCGGCTTCCAGAGGTTGTAGTGGGCATGAAGGGTGCGTACCCAGCACCTCTACCAGATGTCACGTAGCCAAGGACGAAGCAGTTGTTTGGAAAAGAAACACGTTTATTGGAGCGAACTTGTGCTCCCCTAACAACTGAAAAGAATACAGAGGCGGCGAAGCAGTGGTCAACAAAGTGACGTTACGTGCGTCGGAGAGCGTCGCAGAATCGAATGCCCCGGCGTCTGCTCTGCAGGCTTTTTATCTTTCGGCGCGCGTGGTTCTGGAACCGTCGATTCGCATCGAGAACATTGTAGATGCAAGAAGATTATTCCGGGATGTTCACGTTAGATCGGAATGCTCTCCCTATCTGAACAGATAACACATGCGGCACAGAAAGAAAGAATAGAACACGCGCTTCCCTTGGCACGGAGATAACACAGACCGGTGCAGCCGGGCGGTAAAAGCAAAACACAAATAAACAAACCCAATGCATGGTTCGCGGCACTATAATGAAGAATAAAGGTCATTTAACAAAATCAATGATTTCGGCACACTAAAGTTTGAACAATCGCGAAACGATAAAACACAGTGTCATAAAAATTTGACAATACAGACGGGCAGATATAGATATATATGAGTAGGAACAATAACAAAGGCGAGCAACATAAACGAAAATAGGGCAATGAAAATAGAATTAAAACTTGTCGGAACCAAGTCGGGGAGAGACAGAAGTCAGAAGGTCGCACATGTAAGACCGAAGGGGTGTATGAAACAGGTCAATATTATGGGAGTAGAGATTGTATGTTTCTTGAAGGCGGTACAATGGGCAGTGTCTATTGCATGTCTCATGGGTATGAAGTATAGGAGACTTACGGGTAAGTTTCGACGGTACTCTAAGATTTACATTTGCAAGCAACTCCGAACAAGAAATAATCCCGTGTACAAGTTTAAATAAAAAAATTAGGTCAGCATTGGTTCGTCTGGACTTCAAACTTTGGAGAGGATTAGAAGTAAAAAAGTCTGAACCATTGCCTCTGTGGCGGGAGAAACGATGTTTGTGGATAGATATGAACTTATTTTGCACTTTGTCAAGTATATTACTGTTCGACTGGCACGTGCCGTTCCAAACAACAGAGGCATATTCTAAAATAGGGCGGACAACAGACAAATAAAGCTTTAGTAGTGAGACAGGGTTGCTGAATTCTCTTGATATTCGACAGACAAACCCCAAGCGGCGAAGGGCGCGCTTAGAAATAGAATCCCCATGAGCAGAAAAGTTTAGCGCACTGTCAAATACCACTCCAAGGTCAGATATTTTACACACACGTGGTAGTGGCACACTTTTCACAACGTACGGATAAAGTATGGGGTTTGTTTTACGAGTGTAGGACATAACCTTCGTTTTAGTGCCACTAAGAGCAAGTTTGTTCGCGGAGCACCAGTTGCTAAAAGCATCCACATCAGATTGAAGAGCTATGCAATCTTCAGCGCTAGTAACTTCTTTAAATATTTTAAAGTCATCAGCATATAACAGAAAACAAGAGTGATTTATAGAGGCTGAGACGTCATTAACAAACAAAGAAAACAAAAGGGGCCCCAGAACAGATCCCTGAGGCACACCACTGGAAGCATAGTAGGCAGCAGATTCTTTATCATTAACAGAGACAGAGACAAAACATGACCTATTATTAAGATAGCTGCTGAGTAACTCCACGAAGCAAACAGGAATGTTATAAGTAGACATTTTATGCAGAAGCAAGGAATGGTCAACTACGTCAAACGCTTTGCTGAGGTCACAGTACACGGTATCGAGCTGACCCCGCCCATGCACAGCTTCCGAGGCAAAGGACATAAAAGACACAAGGTTTGTAGTAGTTGAACGGCCAGATAAAAAACCGTGTTGTTCTGGAAGAAGGATGTTTTTGACACTACTAGACAAAATTACGTGCAAAATTGATTCGAACAGTTTGCTTGCCGAGCAGAGGATAGAAATTGGCCTGTAGTTTTCTGCCTTTGTTTTCACACCAGACTTAAACACAGGAACAATACGCGCGACTTTCCAAAGGCGCGGAAAGGTAGATGATTTTATACAGTTGTTAAATATAGAAGCGAGAATCGGAGCTAGTATGACCCCGTAAGCTTTTAGTAGTGCGGAGGGAATTCCATCCAGACCAGAAGAAAGAGATGGCTTTAGCTGTTTGAGTGCCTTGAGAACGTCTTCTTCGGATATAAGGGTGATACAGAAATTCGAAGAAGACAGTTCGCGGGCGCGGGAGAGGGTATTGGGTCCAAATACTGAACTGAAGCGCTCAGCAAATGCATCGGCAACAGAAGCGATATCATTTCCCTTTTCATCGAGAAGGCTGATGTGTTCTCGGCTCTTCGTGCCGGAGCGAAAACGGACGTACTGCCAGAAGCATCTGGAACTCCGCGTAGCATCATTTTCAACAGCAGAGATGTACAGTAACCGATCCCGCTTATAGAGCACTTTGCACAAAGACCTGTAATAGACAAATTGCTGTTGCCATGACTCACTATTTGTCCGCCGTGCCTTCCGATGGGCACGCTTCTTATGTTTCAAGGCCACGTGGAGCTCACTTGAAAACCAAGCGGGGAATTTAGAGTTCCTGGGCAGCTTACGCGGGATGAATCTGCGCATACCTTCTTGCATAATAGAAGAAAATTGCTCGACTTGCTCGTCAACTTTTCGAGCGTTCAAAACCTCAGACCAGTCAAACTCCGACAGATAATTATAAAAACCTACGTAGTCCCCAGCGGCAAAGTTAAAGGCAGGACGGGCAGATGGACAGGAGCGAATGAACTGAGGGGAACACGGTAAAGAAAGATGCAAGGGGGGATGATACTTGTCAGGACACACAAGATGAAAGTCGGACTTGGAAACACTGAGAGAATGAAGATTGGAAAAGCAGAGGTCAAGCGTGTTTCCGTTGAAGTTTTTTACACCATTTTTTTGCTGGAGGTCAGTAAAAGAAATGAAGTCAAGAAGGCAGGTGCCTTTCCGTATGGCATAGTGGTATTGATGCTGGACGGTACCATCCAACCAGTCGATACCAGGTGCGTTAAAATCGCCAGCGATACAGAAGTCATGACGGGGATTTGAGGTGACGACGTTTTCGATGGCCGAAATGCCTGACTCATACTCAAGTGGATGAAGATTTGGAGAAAAGTAAAATGTAGAAAGTAATATATTCCGCTTACCTGGGCAGCATAATTCAACCCAGACAGATTCATCCACAGTTTCGATATCACTGCGCCTCACGGAAGTAATAGAACGATCCACAGCTACGAGAACACCCCCACCAAAACTTTTACCTTTTGTACAGTCCCGGTCACTGCGGTAAACATTAAAATTTTCGGTAAAATAGTCCCCAGAGGCAATATCTGGTTCAAGCCAGGTTTCCGTAAGAATAATAATATGAAAATTGGATGAAGATACAGAATAAAAAAACTCACTAGCCTTTGTCCGTAGGCCACGAACGTTTTGATAGAGAATGTTCAGCGCATCCGGGTGGATTATTATTAGATGTTTCAGACGTGTGTAGCATGGATTCATGAAGAGGGCCTAGAAACCGTTTAAAGAGGCACCCGTTCGGCCACAACGATGGGTCTTGTAAGCGTTCGAAGTACTCATCGGAGAACACGACATGAAACGACGCGTAGTTGGTGAACCTTGTTTTTAGACGTTTGCAGGTCACAGGAGGGGCGTTCAAACTGGTAAGGTCGGAGGACAAGGCTTCACTAGTAGTCTCCGGTGACAGCCTAGAAACGAACATAGTGGGTGGCCGCCGAGATACGTCACGTGTCGGCTGTTGGTCAGCCGAGTGTGTTAATTTCGGTGAAACCACCGTGATTGATCCCGGGTCGGAAGTGCCATACGACGGTTGAAGGCGAGCTGGGCGTCCCTTCGGCTGTACAATCCCAGCGACCGGGGCAGGGACAAATGCAACTACATTACCCTGCACACCCCCGGCAGTGGCTGATGTCGGCGAGGGGGATGCGGCAGGGGCAGGCAGCGTCGGAGCCGCCGCAACCGCAGAGAATGGCGACTTCGATTCCGGGGAGCAGGGCTGGGTGCGCGGAGCAGCAGGCCGTCGAGCGAGTTCCCCACGCAGGCAGCGAATTTCCTCCCGGAGGGAGACAACAACATCGGCCTGCCGAGCAAAGCCCTGCAAGCTCTCACGACGGACCTGTTCGTTTTCCGCACGAAGCCGGGCCACTTGGTCGCTCAGAAAAGAGATTCCCTCCAGCGCGTCGGTGAGGAGGGCGTGGAGAGAGGCAACTTCGGTCCGTAGGTCGACCGGTTGGGACGGCGGCGCGGGGGTCCAGGCGGCCGGCGACTGTCGGCGGGCGCAGGGTGAAGAATGCGTGCGGGACGGCGGGACGGTGTCGTTGCTGGCCGACAAAGCTTCGGTAGGCTTAGGCGCCGCATCGGCGGTTTCGCACAAATTGCACCTAAATCGCCGAGCACCCGACTTCAAAAGCTGCAGCTCCTCGTCCGGCCACACAACGCACTTCGCGTGCACACGTTTTTGGCACGACGCACAGCGAAGGAACTTCTGTTTCCCGAAAAAAGCACAAGAGCATAGAACACAGATGTCCTGACTGGGCGCCATCTTGCCCAATAATAATAATAATAATAATAATAATAATAATAATAATAATAATAATAATAATAATCAATCAATCAATCAATCATGTTTATTTACGTAATAATAATAATAATAATAATAATAATAATAATAATAATAATAATAATAATAATCTTTATTGCCACAAAAGGAGAAATACAATGATTAACAGGGCTGTCAAAGCCTACGAGGCTTGTGGGACATGGCCCGGCAATTGGTACGGCAATACAACAAGTTGAGGTAACGATAAAAAAATTTCAGCATTGCTGTTTAAAGAAAACACACGCACGTTACACTTAACGGCAAAACGTAATACCATCCGCAAATAGAACAAACACAATAGAAGAGGAGAAATAAAGAAAAGAAACTGCAAACAGAAACCAATGCATACTAACGTCACATCAGAAGCTGTGAAAAGGGAGACATTGAACTAATAACTCCACTGATCGCACTCAATTGCAGTAAGCCTATTCTTCAGCATTTTCTTCGATGAAGATAACAGCACATCTTCAGGTAATTTGTTAAACAATCTCGGAATGTACACTGAGCGCCGTGCTTCGCCGTATCTCGTTGAGGAACGAGGCACAACGAAGCGCGCGCGAGAACGGAGCATGCGTGAAGGTTTATTTTCAAGTTTAAATTCGGTGCTCCAAAAGTACTTCAACACCACTGTTCGAGCAAACAACGAGCGGAAAGAAGGAAACCCTAGTGCGGCGAACACATTTTCAGACGAAAGTCGAAGGAAGTTGTAGCCCACGCTTTTAAGTATATTTTTTAACAAAGCATCAATACGGGCCTCCCAGCGTGCGGAACAGAAAGCAAAAACCGTTATGCCATACCTCAATACCCCGTAAGTGAGAGCATGTACAATAGTTTTTTTGACCGGAAATGGGACAATGCTTTTGATATGATACAATAGCCATGCAACACTCCTAAGCTTGCCGCATAGGTGTGCCGAATGAGTATCCCACGACATGTTAGAATCGAAAAATATTCCCATGTACTTTATCGATTGCACATACTCTACTGGAACACAAATGCATGGTGCACAGGATTTAGAATGCAGATAAATTTGTTGGTCTATTACTGTCATCTTCAACGGATTTCTAAAGCAAACAAGCTTGGTTTTTGAGACGTTGACAGCAAGAAGATTTTTTTGAAAACCAGTCAACTGCGTTATGGACATCATTTTGGACCATTTTGATCGCCGATTGATAGCATACATGTTTAGCCAACAATACGGTATCATCGGCATATTGGTAGACTGTGCACCTTGAGATCGCAGAGGAAAAGTAATTGATAAAGATGTTAAAAAGTAAGGGAGACAAAATTGAACCCTGGGGAACTCCAGCTCTAATAGGCGACTTAGAGCTAACGTGACTGTCTACTGCTACTATTTGGAAACGATTACAGAGATAACTTTTAAGAATGTCATGAAAGGGTCCCCGAAAACCAAGCAAATGTAATTTGTCCAACAAAATGCCGTGATTAACCGTATCGAAGGCTTTGCTGATATCCAGGAATAAAGCAATACTAAATGAATTCTGCTCGAAAGTCGAAAATATTTCATCCGAAAAAGATTCCTAAAGTAATGTAGTACCTTTGCCCGCGACAAAACCAAATTGGTTGGGGGACAAAATCGAAAATCGTTGGGGGACAAAATCGAACGACGATGTCACGGGGACTACAGCTGACCCAGACCCAGCCAGACCCAACGCCGATGTTGAAACCCTCGCGCCGGGAGAAGAAACGGCCTCCGGGGAGGCCGGCAGGGAAACCAGTGGCCGCGCGGCGAGCTCTTCTCGTAGAGTGCGTACCTCTTGCCGAAGGGAAACGACGATGGCAGTGTGGTGGGCCCGCTCCCGCTCAATCTCCCGACGAGGGCTGTCGAAACCCTGCATATTCTCCCGGCGCAGCAGATCATTGTCGTCACTCAGTCGGGCCATTTGGTCACCAAAAAAAGAAATACCCTACAACGCATCGGTGAGGAGCGCACGGAGGGCACCAACATCAGCCCCAAGGCCAATCGGTTGGGACAGCAAAACAGGGGCCTCTTCGGCCGGCGAACTTCGTCGGAGGGAAGAGGGGGAAGATATCCGAGTGACGGACGGGCCGGTGTCCTTGCTCGTCAGCGAAGCTCTGCTGCTAGGCCCAGCCTCCGCCTCGGCCGTCTCACACAGATTGCCCCTCAACGGCCGGGCACCGGACCTCAGAAGTTGCAGCTGAGCGTCCGGCCTGGCAACACACTTCGCGTGCATACGTTTTTTACAGGCGGCACAACTGAAAAACGTTTGCTTACCGAAGAAAGCCTTGGAGCACAAAATACAGAAATCCGCACTAGGCGCCATCTTGCGCCGCAAGATAATAATAAAAATCAATCAATCAATCAGTCTTTTTATTATAATAATAATAATAATAATAATAATATTATTATTCAGCAGGCAACCTACTTTAAGTGTACTCTAAGAGCTAAGAGTCTTATATTAACCGTGTAAGTAAGCGCAAAATGAACAAGGACGAACGAATTGAACGGGACAAGGCGCCGTGTCCCGTTCACTTCGTTCGTCCTTGTTTATTTTGCGCTTACTTACACGATGAATGACCAACTCGCCCAAGAAACCATTCTGACTTGTATTAACATTGAGTTCTGGCTTTTGATATTGCCTACATATTTGTTTTTTCTTTGTACATTTCTTGGAAACGCGGTCACGATACCTGTTAGTTCCTATCAGAGACAGCAGTTTGCGAAATTGACAATACATAATACCTGATTATGTTCCTAGGCTAGATTTCTCACGTATCCTAGTGTAGACTTTTATATGACATGAAGTGGTCACGCACGCAGCCACAGAGACAATTTCAAGCGGTTGCTTTGTTCGTGTTTTATGTACACCAAGCACGTATTGTTTGATATGATTTTTGCACTAGAGCTTCTAGAGATGGGTGTTTGAAACTTCAAACCTGCGAACTTTATCCACCGAGGCTGCACCGCGTCGTAGTTTATCCCGTTCTAAGATAATTCATGCGGATTCGAATGTTCCCAGACAGGATATAGCGTCTACAAAAAAAAAACAATACCTTGACAAATTGAACAAGGGACAAATTGTCATCGTCAGGGTGCGACTTTTTAATATACATGACGGTGTCATCGAGCTTCTTAGTCATACTGCCTAACTACATCCCCGTCGTAATTCTGGGCACGCAATTTTTTGACCCATAACTGTTATATTCATTAGCAGCGTGAGTTAGAAATGAAGTGCAATCAACCTACTTTTGTAAGGATTGCCGATGGACACGTTATCTCTTCCGCATGCTTCCGTATGATGGGCGTGTACTCTCCAGATGCTGCTTCTGACACTGACGCTGTTGAGGCAAGAGGCCAGAGCTGCTTGTGGAGTGTGGTATGTCAATTGTAAGTAATATTGCGCGCTTCAAGCAAAGAATATTGCCCGTCTGATCGCAAATTGTACCAAGGAATATAAGCATTTAAATAGGGCGCTTCTTTCCAACTTCTAGGAGAAATAAAAAGAAACTGATATCGTCGTTGTCAACATTCAGCACAAACAAAACTTGCGGAGCTTGCACTAAATACCACTAGGCTTGAACCATGCGAAGCTGCAGGATTTATATGTACGTGAGCATTGAAGGTCACATATACAATCATTTTTCATTTTTACAAGTTTGAAATTGATGATTTACAAGTTCCGTCGCCGCTTTGCACTATGCGAGTAATATACGTCGTCATTTGCATGGACATGGTCCTGTTGCTCATACTAAACGTTACGTATACAGTAGTGCTTGATGACTGCTGGGTACCAGCGGTGCCACTTACATGCACGGCGCGTGCGTGGCGTTAATAAAAGTCATGTGGACTTTCCGTGAAGCAGGTATTGGGCCAGGTGTGGCATTGGAGGTTGCTAGGAGCAAAGATTGATGATGTTCTTTTCTGCGAAGTCTGGTGGGGATCAGAAACCAAATCACCTTGGTTTTGATTGTTGTGGTGAGACACCCGCGGGGCGATTGTGTTGAAGTTCAAGGAGACGGTGGCAGGATTGACGAACTCGAGGAGTTTGGATTTGAGGAAGAGAAACGAAGAGTTTATTTGCAACTACTTACATTGGAGTAACTGGATACATTAAGTAATATAAATCAAGAACTTCAACTTCAGTTAGGCGCTATAGCTCCAAGTGCACACAAGTGACTTAAGAGCCCCAACTCTGTCTAACTATTTCATGCCCCGAGCGTACACAAACCACTCCAGAAACGGCGGCCGGGACTCTGTTCCCGCCGCAGCACCCGTTTAGGACCTCGGTACATAGATGCACCCTAAACTTGTGACGCGATCCTGAAGTCTACCTCTCACTTAGAGGGCTCACAACTAACAACCTAGCGTCAGCGCAATAGACCCCTTGTCTCGCCAGAAACTGCCTCGCTGAGAACTCAGACGAGAACACTGTTTTGCGGCCACGTTCGGCCTTATAACACCTCGGTGTTACTCTCTTTCGGGCACGCCCCTCCAGCTTTCCTACACACGTTAAAGAGTGCCTAATTGACTTAGACAGCTGTCACCCAGCCATGTGCCGAATACTCAATAAGGCACCACCCACTTCGGGTCAAAAGCCTGCATGCGGTCCAGCAAGCACACCGAGGCGATTGCGTGGGCCTCCGAGGGGAGGGGGGTGCGTTGGCGGCTACCGTTAAGCAGCCGTACAGATGGTCGCGCGTGATAATGGGATCTCGCGAAAGGCCGCCGCAGCCGCGCGGTCAGATGACGATAATTACCCCTTCGTTGTCCCTACGTCAATAATCGTCGGAACTTCGCGCGGCCGCCTGCATTCCTAAATAGGATTATTCACGCGGCATTTTTCCATGCAGCTACGCCGTGTCCCGAACGCGCCGCAGTGAAGTGTCGACGGCCACAGCGTAGCGTCTGCAGTGCTGTGCCGAGAGACCGAGCAGCGGGGATCTTTCATTTCAAATGCGAGGCCGAGACCCGTGGCTAATAATCTAATCAGTGGACCTTGCACTAGGCAACACGATGCCCTCATCGGAATGTTTGCCACTTTTTTTTTGTTGTAAACGCATGCCGACAGCCTTAAACTTTCGGTAGGCGGGCGAGGCACGCGCTCACAAGTTCTCACAAATCTCTCGCTCTTCGGGATTTCCCGCGTTTTTTTTGCTGAAGCCACTGCTCGTGATGAAGATGCTCGGCAGTTCCCACGAGGTACGCTCTCACGAGGGCTCGGCTTTTTCTTGTTATGTTTAGAAAGTTAGGAGTTAGCTGCCACAAATTACGGAAAGCAACAAAAGCTTCGCTGTTAATAAAACATGGATTAGGTCTGTCGACTTCTTCGCCGCACACCCGACGCAACCTCAATTAAAACGGGCGAATTTAAAATCTTCACTCAGCAACAACAGCGGTGGTGCTTCGTCGGCTGCGGAGGCCCTTCCGACGCCCCTAAAAAAACCACGAATGTTTAGCGATGTTGGTGCCCCACGAACATCACAGTAACCTTACTGCAGGTCTGTTTAGGAGTGCGAAGCAATCAGGACGGAATTAAATACGACATCGCCGACATTTTACCACCCTCGAAAAGTCTCAGTGCTGACAGAGTTATGCTTGGAAGTAAAACGGCGGCATCCCAAGTTTTGGCGTTCTCTACTGGCGACTCAAAAATTCACCAAAAAGATGTAAACCCACTCCCACGTATCGCCGACACTCTCTATCTCATGTGTCTTGCGAAGTTGTGCTTTTCGGTGAATCTGTAAATCGGGGAGTGGCAAACTGATAGGGACGAGAATGGATATGAGAAGACAGCTTTTGTGAAGGCGGAAAGACTGTATAATTGAATGATAATTTGAATTGGACTGTGCCCAGTCCCAGCAATGCTCCAAAGATTCAAGGTAATCATGCTAGCCGACCTATATGGCACATCGGCTTGTCTACCTCGACCACGACGTAATGATTACCGTCCAACCCACCTATAGCGAACTGCAATTTGTGCCACGGTTAGTTCGATATATGAAATAGTTCGATATATCCGAACCCGCCTCCACGAATACATTGTTACAATCATTCGTAACCCCCCCCTCACCACCTGCCATTCCCGGTCGCAGAAACGAACATAATAAAGTAAGTCACTCCCATACACAAAAAAATCCATTTATTACAAAAATAATGCTACTTTCTGCCCTACCTGCCTATTCCAGAAAAGGGGTGATTTTTGTTTTACCTTTTGTTTTGGCAGCGTAAACTAGCACAGCATTTTTTGCATGAGTCATTGTTACTACCAGCTTGAGTCCGTGCCTATAAATATCGAAGAAATATTGGCAGAGGACATCGACTGCCGAAAGCACTTTATTAAGCGTCGGACGGCTTTCACTAACGACATCCTCTGAATCCTCGGTACTTTTCAATATCATAACGATGGTGCGGCTGAGGGTGTCCGCGTCTGAGGTGCTTATAGTGACGGCACCGTGATCGTCGACAGTCAGGAAATGTTCGAAGGACACTCCTTTCGGTACAGCATAGAGAACTTTAGCGAGCTCTTCCCACAGCTCACCGATGCTGCCGTCTTGGTCCGGACTCAGTAACTGGGAGGGTTCCGTCGCGAGCCCCGCGCGTCAAAAACATTTACGGAAAGTGTCGGGCGTCATATCGCTCCATACGAGGCGCAATGGCTAAGTCACGGCCTTTGCTCAGTGAGCGCGGCTAATCAACATCTCAGACGCCGCTCCGAGACATGCATTTTGGCAGCCATTCTAGGCACGCCGATTTCATTATATCAGATTAGAACTTCGGTATATGGAGTATGTTTCGCAGGAAAGTTTCGTAAATGATTTGTTTTGTTCAATATATAGCATAATTCTCTCTATCCGAGTTTGTTATGAACAGTTTTGACTGTATAAGTATTTAGGCTAATCAATTGCGATGTGATATGTTACCCTCTAATTTTAAAAGTGCTGCTTCGCCTATAAGAAATTTAAGTTGCAAGGGTTTTTGAGCAACTGTGGAGGGGTATTGCCTTACACTGCAATAAGTTCACTCATAGAAAAGTCAAGGGACTTCAGGTGTACAAAAGCTCGGAAAGGTTCTTTGGACTATCGCGTAAAACAAGCGCTTGGACGGTAACATCGCAAAAATTGCCACGCCGCTCATGCGCTTAACAAAATACAACCTTCAATTCTACTGGCAGGAACGGCAGCAGAGCGCGTTGTCGAAACTCCGGAATCTCCAACACAACATGCTTGTAGATGCACATTTCAACGATTACGCGGTTGGAAATGCATGCAGACACAATTATTGAAAAAAGTTATCGCTTGCGACATTGTGGCCTATTTATTTATTTATGTAATAATAGCCGCGATCTTGGTACGAGATTGCGGTGGGCGCCAAAATATTCCACTAAGTCAACTTCGTGGGAGAACACACACAGACACAAGAAACACACAAAAAAGAAAAATGCAGCATTTGACCATAAAAGGCACCAAAAAGCTAATACTTTTTTGTGTTACAACGTTGTAAGAGAGTTGTACCAATCGGCAATGTGTCTTGTGAAGGAAGAGCATTTGAAAGACATGTGGATACAGGCGTGTGATTGATAGCTGGGGTCGGTGTCGTCTATTGTAACGTGCTTAAAAGTTAGACGTTGAGGGCGTCTGTAATTTAAAAAAAAAATGCATGAGGTAAGCTTTCATTCCTTTCAGATGCTGTTGGCCAGTTTTTCTGACAATGGAGTGCATTATCGATGTCCGTACGTAAGAATTACATATTGTACATGGAATTGTACGTCTGTACACAGTACTTCTGTTGAATACAGTTGTATATTGTAAAAAAGAAGGAAATACTCGGCCTCTAAAAAAAATTTCCTTGAAATAATTTGGCCATTAAAAGTTGTGCCCATACATCTGTCGGAGGTCATTTACGGTGATAACAGGCAATCGTGCTCCCTGTTGGGTCGCAAACTTGGAAGACCGATGTGGAGGGTGCGACAGAACCGGCGCGTGCAGAAATTCCAAGTCACCATCCCTTGCGAATTTGCAGGAAAAATTGTTACCCCGTCTGCCTAACCCACCCCACCGTCGACCCGGATCCACAGGATGCGCCGTGTTTTCTGGCATCGGGACGAAAACCGATCTAGCGATAAAAGCACATGCCGACCCGGAGTGGTCCGGCATGTTAGACCACGTCCAAGGAAATAGACGTTCCCGTGCAAAGGCATTTTCACCACTACTGGGCTGTATTCTATGTGAAAACATTTCGTACCAGTAGAGAATATCTTTTAACCTACAAAAAAAATTTAGTACCTTCTAGTCATTCGCGCTGGCCTTCGTGGCGACTACTTTAAACTGCGCCATGATGAACCAGCATTGCGGTCCATCGCCAATGCACCCACTACTGGGAAGGCCTAGACGAGATACTACTGAGTCCGTCTTCCCGCCAGGTTACCTTCTGTGTCAGCAGCTGCCGTGACTGTCAGCGGGGTAATGTGCGCCGTGTGGACTAGCCATATTTCTGCACCACTTCGCAGTACATTTGGGCACCTTTAAACTCTTTGGAATAGTCTTTTAGGCCTGTTTCCTTGGTTCCGACCAAAGAATAGGCACATTGTTCTAATTGAAGATCATAATTTATGCTACGCAGAGACTGCTGCTCTTCTCAGGGGAACTTCTGAACAGGTCACAAAATTGTAATCTACCTAATTGTTCTCCGACATGCGCACCCCGATGTCGTCATCGTGGATCGCGGAAGACCACTCAGTGCTGAGCCCATTCAATGAGATCTACGCTACAGCAAAGGAAATCTCCGGAAGTCCATAGTGCACCATCCCCAGACCACTGGTCTAACCGAACGACCAAACAAGACGATGACAGATATGCTGTGTGTATGTAAGTCGGTATGGAGGATAAGACATGGAAGGAAGTAGTCCCTTACGTCATGTTCGTGCACAATAAAGCTATCTAGCAAACTATCCTGGCGACGGTATCTGAGCTTGTCTAAAGACAACAGCCGATGCCCATGCTCGACGCCATGCTGCCCCACCCCGATATCTAGGACGTCAATACCGACGTACAATGGTCCTAGTACATGCGAAGCAGTCCTGCCTAGTTGCTCATTTACGTAAAACGGACAAGCATTTTGGTAATGCCATACACTATAACAGCTCATGACGAGACTTATCACTGCGTTTGTCTGCTGTGGTTGTGTACTATACTTCTCCTCCAACGGTATTGAAGGCGGTTGAAAATTTGACTACGTGTTGGCCAACTGATGTACTGTGTGGTTCCCGACGGTGACACCGGCATATAGCGATAAATAAGGCGATCCGAGCTCGTCCGCATGGTTCCCCTCAATCCCTACTCCGCCAGATAGCACTTTTTGTTACGGGGTCCACCGTTTGTGTTTAGTATATGATCGACATGATATTGCAGGTCATTACCGAACAAAACCTTGCCATTTGGTTTGTTTACCTGTGTGATTTAGTTTATTTATTTATTTATATTTAGTAGTACTGCTAACACCAAAGAAGGGGCTGTAGCAGAGTGATTATTACATTGGTACATTGGTACACGTTTGGATGAGAAATCATCAAAACAACATCACAGTACTTACGGGGAAACAATACAGTGATTTCTCGAGCTCGGCCTCAAGATTGAACTAATGTGCAGTTATCACACAACGCGAGGAACATGGATCAGAAGCAAGATTCAGGTTCCAGTGTCGTCCGCGCGCTATGTTGTATTTGCTCACAGCACAGTGCGTATTTTTTAAAGACGATAGTCTTTCTTGGGCTACTTAAACCCAGACATTTTGGTCTGTCTGCATGTCTGTCTGTCTGTCCGCCTGTCTGTCTGTGACTCGATTCAGGCACCCTGCAAAGAAAAACAGTGCCTGCGCAATGGTCCTATATAGTCACAGCTAAGTCTACCCATCTATGTCCGGTGTAATGTTCATACTTGTCAACATTGTTGAAGAAGAGCAAGGCAATACGCAAATTTGAGACAATAAATCAATACAGAAGTCATATTTGCAGTGTTCCTTTATAAAAAAATCAAACATGCTTGACTTTTGCGAAATTAAATACTTCATCAACTGCAGAAAAAGAATTCACTCCACCATTGCCTGCTGCCGCCCGTGCCTCTATAGCTTCTGGCGCCATTTTAAGAAGTCAACCGGCAACAGTTACGCAAGGTTTCACTAGATAGGTTTCACGTTCTGCTTGCAAAGCACGTGGAGTCGGGAAACGCGGTTCTATAAACGTTAAATTAGGGCGACTCAATTAACGCGCGTCTTCGCCGTACGGCAGCGTTCGCATCGAGACACCCGGTTTGGAGCAGTAGAACGCGAGAACTTTAAAATGATTTACGCAAACCTTTGGCATCTTTACCTTGGGAGGAGCAGGACGCAACAGGAACAACATGAGAGGTGAGCGGGAAAGCGAAGGGAGGCATTTACTTCTTAAAAGACGATAAAGACTGTCGTCTTTTGACGGCATTTGCAACGAAAGCAGCAGATACGCGGCCAATTTTTTTCTGTTGTTTCAAGCCGCGCAGGGAAGCCGCGCAGGGAATTCAAGCCGCGCAGGGAAAGTGTTGCTGTGTGCTCACTTTCTTTGGCTTCAAAAAGTTTTCATTTAAATTGTTGTCTCCACAACCATTAGAGATGTTGATCTGTGATTGCGCTATATTAACGCGGTATTTCAGTTGCCAACATTCCTGTGCGTACAAAAATTTGCTGAATGCTTCTCGAAAGTATTTTTTTCCAATTGCTTTATTGAGGAGCGCAAGTTTTTGTGAACAAAGATCATATTTTCTACATCCCGGCGGAGTCTATAAATAGCAAAAGTATAATCAAGCATCGTCATGTTTAATAAAGGCTGCGTCTAATCGCACGACAGCCGTGACAATAACCTGCGGGAAATTCTCAGGGCAGTTTCCGTAAAGCTGGCTGACCGAAAATTTGTTGAATAATATTGCGTCTCTACGTAATCCAACCTAACGTAACCTCACCAAACCTAGCGTAAACTACCCGAACGCGTCATAACCTACACAAATCCAGCATAACTGAAACAAACCTAATCTTACCCAGTCGAACAACCCAGAACCAAACCTATAATAACCGTAATTCAACCCACTCTAGAACATATGTTGGTCGATGCCTTTGATATAGTTAAAGCCACAGTAAAAAAAGCATTACCAAATTCCCAATGCCCAAAACATTCTGAAAGGTATTAAAACATCCTATTGTAGGACTACAACCTGAGCCATCTCTAAAAACGAAGAACTATACCACAGCGCTACCGGGGCAGCAAGAAATCCAACGTTTTATGGAGGTTTATAGGATATAAGCTCCGCGAAGCGTGCTTATCCAATGACATGCGATTACCGTGAGAAAAAAAGATATTGTTTGCTAAGTTATATTCAATGTATAAAACATGAATGGTGATTGGTTGAGCTGTCGTGCTAAAGCACCTGAGTGAAAACTCCTTCTTTAGAAATGAAAGGAAGCTTAAACGCGATGTTAGATGATTTCACTTACCCGCCGCGGTGGCTCAGTGGATAAGGCGTTGCGCTGCTGAGCACGAGGTCTCGGGTTCGATTTCCGGCCGCGGCGGCCGCTTTTCTGATGGAGGCGAAAAGCAAAAACGCCCGTGTGTGCGAGATTTCGGCGCACCTTAAATATCCCCAGGTTAGCAAAAGTAATCCGGAGCCCTCCACTACGGCGCTCCTCATTGCCTGTGTTGCATGGCCACGTTAAACCCTACAATGAATCAATCAACGATCTCACTTTCTCTCCCTCTCTGCCACCGATCTCATCACCTCGGTGGGCAGCGGCAGAGACGGAGAAGTGATATGCAATGCGTTGATGTGAGCTTCCTTTAACTTTTAACTACTCCTAGCCCATGCTGAAGGGGCGCACGCTGCTGCAGCACGTGCCGTGGGCGGACCGTACAGCGGTGCAAGAAGTCGCGTGACCCGATAACATCGCACGTAGTGAAAACGCAGGGGGTGAAGCCGCAATTGTGCGCTGTGAGTGCACTGTTTGCCTACACAGTTCCCTCGTGTCCTTGAAGCTGAACCGGTAAAACAACAGGCTTTCGCTCTCTTTCTCTTTTCGTTACACGTTCCATTTCTGGCAGTGCCAGCAACTTCTTTTATTTGCTTTGGCATGTCTTCTGTTTACACCAATGGTCGCGACAGAACCCTGGGGGTTGAGGTAAACTGGTCCGCTTAAGAAATACCAAGACAAAATAAACACCCGTGGCCTACTTGGGAGGAGAGAGAGTGGAAACGGTGCGGGCATACGCAAGAAGTGTAGGAAATGAGCTGGCATTCATGGTTGGCCTCCCAACATGGCTCAATGCAAGTCCAGCCCAGCTTCTAGGTGCGCGGAGAGCAAGCATCGAAGCCTTGTTCAACACTCCTCATTTTAGGTGAGGTAAAAAAAGGTCGACTGGTGTTTTAAGACAGATAGCGGAACTTAGCTCAGACCTAAATTTCACGATGTCGAAAAGGTCCGGATGACTGTAAATCGTTGCCTTGAAATGGTCCAAAAACAACTGTCATTCATGATGCTCGCTTCAATTTTTTTACTCAACTACGCCAAACACTCGGTCCTTAATTGTTTAAAAAGAACAAGGCAATACCATTGCAGGGAGCAGATTCGGTTTGTCATGCTGATGAAGCTTCCTATATTTATTTTGGTCGCGTAGACCAGGCCACAACAAGCCGTTGCCCAGCTGCTGAGTCGACGTTCTATCTGTGTCGCGTGGTACTGCTCACGAGCCGGTACAGGACCGTTCATGATGATCGTGGTGATGTTGGGGAGGAAGGCGATGGTGTGGCTACAGGGCTCCCCCCAAGCGGGTAGCGCGTTAAGATAAAAAAATCGATGACAAGGGTGGCGGGAAACAAAAATGCTATGTGCTGGTATGTACACGGAAATATTGAGCTGGGTTCGGGTTCAATATACGACATTAAGCAGTCCTGTTCACTTCCGTGAGAGCGTTAGGTGAATAGGTAAGCCTCCGGTAGCTTTGGCTGGCAGTATAGGACGAGCCACGCTAGAAAGAGCACCCAGGCTTCGGCGCTGCTCAGCCGCAATCTACGAGGCTCCCAGACTCGCGTGCTGCCTGTGAAGGCCAGCGAATGTGCCGCCTGAGGTGAAACTCCGGTGGAGCCTACTCCGGCTGTGGATGACGTTTGTGTAGGCGACAGAGGAGTAGGGGAGGTCGCCGCCACGGTAGTGGGTGGCTCACCGGTGCCTGCGCGTAAGGGTTACAGCAGCGGGCGAGGCGGGCGGGCATAGGTGAGCACCCGTGGTATCGTTGGCCGCCAGCCCTCTCGTGGAAGGTATGACTTCCGTGCTTGAAATGAAGAGCAGGCTGTCGTCTTTATATAGAGCGGATGTCACCGTGCTGGGTGGCATGATGCGTGTACAAGCCGTGCGGGTATCTCGTGTGCTGCAGGCGGTGGTGGGTCGTCTCGGTAGCCGTAATGCTCGAGCATGGCAACCCGAAGGTCGGCTCTACGTCTGGTTGTTGTAGGTGTAGTTACCGCACTGAAGTTGTCTAGGGGGCCGACAGTACAAGGCACGGAAGATAGTGATGATGCAGAGGGTACCACGTGCATCTGCGAAGCGTGCGCAAAAGGTGCGTGTACATCTTCCGGAGCAGGCAGAACCAGGTCGTCCGTAAGGCCATAGTGCGCGAGCACGGCAGGGCGAAGGCCAGCGTAGGGCGTGCGCTGGACGGTGGTAGGGCGAGGTCACAGCAGAGGTCCAGTTGAAGCGTCCCCCAGAGGATGGAGTATTTCAGAGTCTCTATGCTCCGAGTTTGAGCCATAGGGTAGCCTCAAACTTAAACCATCCTCAGATGTTCCGTGGCTCGAACGCGGTATCGGTGGGTTCCACCACCTTACCATGTCTGGGTGCTGCTGGCCGGGTATCACGTCCGTGTCACCACTTGTACGGAGCAGGCTCGGTGTGTGATGGTGAAGGAGCTTTCTATATTTTTTTATGTCACGTAGGCCCGGCATGAAACGTTGCTGTTGCCGTGCGCAGCTCAAACTGCCTCACCTTGAACTCGTATAGGCAGTCCTTGTTTACGAATGCTGTCTTCTCTCGGTCTCTCTTGTCCACTTCAATATGCCAGTAGCCTGTCTTTAAACCCCCTGAAGAGAATTACTTTGTGTGTCAGAGGTGGTCGAGGGGGTCGTCGATTCATGGCAGGGGTACATGGCGTTTTTGGTGAACCTGTTCCGTAGCCGGTAGTCAACGTAGAACCTCAGCGTGTCGTCTTTTTTTTCTGACGAGTATAACCGGAGCTGCCCAGGGGCTTTTGGATGGCTGTATAATGTTGTCGCATGTATTTGACTTGCGTCCGGATTTCTTCCCGCTCGGATAAACACACGCAGTACGGTGGCTTTCGGGTAGGTCGGTCTCCATCTTTGGTTATAAGATGATGCTTCGGTAGGGGTGTCGGACGTAATTTTGAGTTCGACGAAATACACTCATTGTTGCGACGCAGCAAATGCAGTAATCGGTCACGATTCTTTTACGGCAGCGCCGGGTTGACGTCGAAAGCATGCGGGAGCCTGGAAGCATCTGCGCGTGTGGGTTCAAAGTTGGCGACTGCCATCACTTCACCTATTTTTTGCGTTTCTTTGAGGAACGCAACTGCAGGGCCATTGTTTAGATGCTAGTACAACTCGCTGAAATCGCTGACCAAAATGTCGAATTTGAAATGCTTAAAGCGCCCAATGGCTCTTACGACGTAGACCCTGTGTCGAGAAGCAAACTTTTGTCACCCTCTATGATAGCTTCGACGTCAAGGACAGTATCTTCACAGTAAACGGTGGTCATCAAGATTGCGCGGGGTGGCAGAGTGGTGTTATCATCGCCGACCCGTACAGCAGCACGGTGTTTGGGGTTCGGTTCCGGCGTAATTGAGTTATCGGAGGAAAAAGTTATCCACTTTGTGTGCAGATGAATAATTACACCGTTGTCAGTGAAAAAGTCTATTGCGGGAATTATCCAGGGGGAACAGTTAGGCAAAATGTCAAACTGACAAAGTTACGTTGTTGTATCTATGGTTACGCGGGTTGTGCACGTACTACTTCGTCTTACGAGATGGCCTCCGGCTGTGCGTATGTGGGGACCGTCCCATTTGGTGGTAACCTTCTTTAGCTTGGGCGCGAAAGATCCGCTCATTACTATTCATTACTATCCGCTCATTACTGAGTAGTCGGCTTCAGTGTCTACAAGGGCGACTACATCAAAGCCATCTATGCACACCTTGACGTCGGACGCCGCTTTAATCAAGGTCCGGGTGCGTCGGGACGCCGTATCTCGGCTTGTGCGTGCTGACGGTCGGGCACTGTGCGTCGTCGTTGTCGTTGTCTTCTCAGCGGCAGTCTCGGTCAAGTTGGGTACGCGTTGCGCCGTGTATCTGTCATCGTGTTCGAGAGTCTCTCGTCGTTAGGTTAGAGTCGTCGGGATGGCGGCATGTCATGAATCACGGTCTTCAGCACGTCCTTGCGTCGTTGGAGAGTTTCCGGTTTTTTGCCGTACAGTAACTTCACCTCCGGAAGTTGCTGCATTTAGCTTCCCCAGCGTGGGCTGATGGACCCTCCACGTGCGAATTCATGACTGCTATGGCGGTTAGGCTACTGGTATCGGTAGGGCGATGGCGAACGGTTGAAGCGGGTTGGTCCACGGCTGGTGTTGAACAGGTATTCTTCAATCTCATTTGGGCGCTGGCCCGGTGGGAGGCGTGGTACGTCGATGGACAACCCTCGCAAACCAAGCCTCTTGTACGGGCAGCGACGGTAGATGTGGTCGGCCTGTCCACAGTGCTAGCACAGCGGGCGATTATCGGTGGTTCGCAATATGTCTGTCCTCCTCGGCGTTTTTGTTTTGGCTGCAGGGAGTCGGGCGGGCGACAGCGGATGGCGGTAGGGGAGGACTTCTTGACCACGGCATGCAGCAGGGCGCGGTCGACTAAGAGCTGCAGGGTAGGTCATAGCTTGTGGCTCGCGGATGGAGTTGAAGTCCCTACTGCCTGTTGGAACTCTTCTCTGTTGACGTCAGTCAGAGAAGTGACTTGAGGTTGCGGCGTTGTTGGAAAAATTTGCCAAGGCTCCTCAGTGACGATTGCGCGGATTGTCTCGCGTAGTGCATCGGAGAAAGGCACACTGGCACCAATCGTCTCCGCAGCTATCAGATTGATGGGGCGGTCGTTCTGTCTCGTACTAATGCTTAGCATTCTCTGCAATGCAGCAGCCTCAGTCGTGAATTCGGGCACCAGTTTAGGCGGGTTGCTGACAAGGAAGGCAAAGAGTTCAAGCTTCACTCCTCGCTTTAGAAACCTGAGCTTCTTTTCTTCAGTCATTTCGGGGTCGCGCGCGAAGTAATTGCTTCATCTCCTCAACGAAGATCATGACCCCTTTGTTGGGGTGCTACGTGCGGGTTTCCAAACAAAGTGTGGCTCGTTCTGCCCGCACGATGCTGGCGAATGTTTTAAAACTCGCTTTTCAAGAGAGTCCAGTCGGTTAGTGAGCTTTCATGGTTCTCGAACCAGGTTAGGGCTGTATCTTCCAAATAGAAGAAAATATGGCGGAACGATTCCTCGTCATCCCACCTGTTAAAGATGCGGACGCAATTCACCTTCTCCAAACAGTCCTCAGTGTGTTGAGAGGGAGATCCGCGGAACGAGGGTGGTTCCCGTGGCTGTTGCAAGACGATGGGACGAGTGGCTTCCTGCACCATGCTGGTGGTTGCAGCGGTGGTACTCTTGGTTCTGTCTTGTAGGAGACAAAACTCGGGCGGCAGACCTTCCAGTCGGCGGCTGGCTCTAATAGTACTGGCTTGCCGACTTCCAGAGGTCGTTGGGGCATGAAGGGTGCGTACCCAGCACTCAACGAGATGTCAGGAAGCCAATTACGACGCAGTCGTTTTGAAAGAAAACACGATTATGAGAGCGAGCTTGTGCTCCCTTAACAACACAAGAATACAAAGTCGCCGAAACGGGAGTCAACAAAGTGACGTGTGCAGGAGAGTGTCGGCGATTCAAATGCCACGGCGTCTGCTCTGCTGTCATTTATCTTTCGGAGCGCTGGCTTCTGGAACACTCAAATTGCATTCAGAACATTGTAGATCAAAGATGATTATTCTGGGCGGTGGACGTTAGTTCTTAACGCACTCCCTATCAGAAAAGATAACACGTGCGGAAACGAAAGAAATATTGGAACAAGCAATTCTCTTGGCACACAGGCGGTAATGGCAAAACATAAATAAACAAACCCCATGTACGGTTTGCGGCAATACTAAGAACTAGACCCAGAAATTTTTTTTAGGCATTCTCAGGGGCTGCGTCGCGCTCTATTGAGTACCTTCGGTATCAACGGCAGGTTCGTGATGAATGTAGCCAAGAGAGGGTACCACAAGACCTCTGGCATTAACTCGCTCCGTACATCGATAGGTTTCACGCTTAGTGGACCTGTTTTATATTTTTATGGCTTCATAAATACAATACCTATTCCTGTATCCAAACAAATCGTCAATTTTGAGAGCGAACCTGTTTAAGCTCGAGCTTGGAAGACGGCGCCAGCAAAAAAAAATGCGATCCAATCCACACACTGAAGATGGCTGGAAAGCGGATCTGTAAACGATAACCACAACGATTACCCATGCGACCTTACTTGAATTGACCGACGGGGCTCTACAAACAGTTTGACTGGAAAAAAAGAATTGCACCTCACTATAACCTTTAGTACTTCAAAGAGATATTCTTTGCTAAGGTAAAATCAATGCGTGATCCATGAATGGTGGTTGGTTGAGCTGTAGAGCAAAAGCACCTGAGTGAAAACTCCTTCTTTATGAATTGAAGGGAAGCCTAAACGCGATGTTAGATGATCTCACTTCCTCTACGTCCCTGCCACCGATTTCATCGCCTCTGTCGGCAGCGGCAGAGACGGAGAAGGGAGATGGAATGCGTTGATGTGAGCTTTAACTACTCCTAGCCCATGCGTAAGGCGCGCAAGCTGCTGCAGCACGTGCCGTGGGCGGACCTAACAGTGGTGCAAGATGTCGCGTGACCCGATAACATCGCACTTAGTGAAAACCCAGGGGATAAAGCCGCAAATGTGCACTGTGAGTGCACTGTTTGCCTACACAGTTTTCGCGTATCCTCGTAGCTGAATCGGTAAAAGAACAGGCTCCAGCTCCCTTTCACTTTTCGTTACACGTTCCATTTCTGGCAGTGCCAGGAACTTCTTTTATTTGCTGTTGAATGTTTTCTGTTCACAGCAATAGTCGCGACAGAACCCTGGGGGGTTGAGGTAAAATTCTTTGCTTAAAAATACCAAGACAAAATAAGCACCCTGTGAATACTTGGAAAGAGGGAGAGCGAAAAAGGTGCAAGCGTAAGCAAAAAGCGTGAGGAATGCGGGGGCCTCCCTGCTTAGCCTCCTAACAGGGCTCAATACTAACCCAGCCCAGCTTTTTGCAGCTCGGAGAGCGAGCATTGCAGCCGTGTTCACCAGTCCTCATTTTAGGTGCGGCATAAAAAAGGTTGAACGGTGTTTCAAGACAGATAGAAGGGATTAGCTGAGAGGTAGAAGCGGCCTAAAAATACCCAAATTTCGTGATGTCGGGAATGTCCGAATGACTGTGAATTGGTGCTTCGAAATAGTTCATAAAGCGTGGTCATTTGTGTTGCTCGCTCCCCTTTCTTTTACCCAACCACCGCAAACACTCGGACTTTATTTGTTTAAAAACAACCGGGCAATAACATTGTTTGGAGCACACTCGGTTAGGGAGGCTGATGAAGCTTCATGCAATTATTTAGGTCGCGTAGGCCCGGCCAAAACGAGTGACGCCCAGCGGCTGAGTCGACGTTCCATCTGTGTCGCGTGGAACTGGTCAGGAGCCAATACCAGGACCGCTGATGATGATCGTACTGATGATGGCGACGATAGCGTTTGTGTCGCTAGAGGGTTCTCCAGGCGCGTAGCGCGTTAAGAGGAAAAATTGATGAGATGGGTTGCGCGAAACAAAACTGCTTTGTGCTGGTATGTGCACGGAATTATCGAGCTGTGTCCGGGTTCAAGATACGACATTTAGCACTCCTTCTCAGTTGAGTGAGAGTGTCAGGGGAATTGGTAAGCCTCCGGTAGATTTGGATGGCAGTATGGGATGATCCATGCGAGAAAGAGCACCCAGTCATCTGCGCTTTTCGGGCGCAGTCTACGGGGGCTCCCCGACTTGCGTGGTGCCTGTGAAGGCCGTCGAATGTGCCGCTTGAGGTGAAACTCCGGTTGAGCCTACTCCGGCTGTGGATGACGTTTATGTAGGCGACAGCGGTGGAGAGGAGGTCGCCGCCACGGTAGTGGGTGTCTCACCGGTGCCTGCGCGTAGGGTGATAGCAGCGGGCGAGGCGGGCTGTAGTAGGTTGGCGCCCGTGATGTCGTTGCAGCCAAGCCCTCTAGTCGAAGGTGCGGGTTCTGCGCTGGAAATGGAGAGCAGGCCGTCGTCTTTAGGGAGAGAGGACGTCGCTGTGCTGGGTGGCATGATGCGTGTGCAAGCCGAGCGGGTATCTCGTGTGCTGCAGGCGGTGGTGGGTCGTCTCGATAGCCGTAGTGCTCGAGCACGGCCTGCAGAAGGTCGGCTATAAGTCTTGTCGTGGTGGGTGCGGCTGCCGCACCGAAGGTCTTTTCTACAGGGCTGACACTGGACGCCGCGGACGATGGCGGTGGTGCAGAGGGTACCACGCGCAGCTGGAAAGCGTGCAAAAAGGGTGCGTGTAGTATATCTTCCGCTGCGGGATGAACCGGGTCGTCCGTGAGGCCGGGGCGGGCAAGTACTGCAGCGCAAAGGCCATCGTGGGAAGTGGCGCGGGGCGGTGGTAGGGCTGGCACACAGCGGAGGTCTACCGGAACCGTCTCCCAGAAGATGGAACGCTTCAGAGGCTGTATTCTCACGTGGTGGAGCGAGAGGGTAGCGTCAAACTTGAAGAACCATCCCGTGAAGTTACGTGACTCAAACGCTGGTATCGGCGGGTATCACTTCTGTGTCACCACTTGTATCACGTATTGCCGGGTATCACGTCCGTGTCACCACTTGTAGGGAGCAGGCTCGGTTTGTGATGCTGATGTAGCTTCCTACATTTATTTATGCCGCGTAGGCCCGGCCAGAACGAGCGGCCGCCCACCTGCAGAGTTGACGTTCCATCGGTGTCGCGTGGAACTGCTCAGGAGCCACTATCAGCCCGTAATAGTGATGATGGGGAGCATGACGATGGTTTCCCTACACAATCAAGCCAACCTGCTTAATTAGCATCCAGTCACCTTTTCTTTGTTCCGAATTCCAACACGAGCCTCATAATATGGGCTAAGGGTTGCTACGCTATTGCAGGGGAACATGAAAATGTTCAACATAAATGATCGATTATACAAGTCGAGATATGGAGCGCTCCGTCATGTGGGCCATAAAAATAGATAACGCAACTTTCAAGTTCTGGAGCTCTTCTACACGTCCAAATATAAACCAAATAATTGCTCATGCGGGCGGACGCATGGTAGTAGTGATATCATTACAAAAACACTGATTACAGCTTGCATGCTCTCTTTTACGCAAAAATCATTCTCGTGGCAAAACATGCAGCTTGAGACTTGTGGACAGGGCCAACGCTCCATCAGTGGCATAAAGGTGCAACGAGGGCATGTCTTCACTCACATCAAATTTTTTTCCGCTTCATGCTAATTAGTCATAAGTTTACTAAGCATACGTAAAGTAGTCTGACCCTTCTGCCAGCCCGTTTTCAGGCCACACTTTTCCGCACCAGTATCCGGAAATTTCTACAGTGTAACCGGGAACGGCGCAGATGAGGGTATAACTATAATAAGGCCTACTTCTCAGTGACAAGAGCCACCGTGTCAGGTATAAAATTTAGGAGAGCCTTTTTCACCAACGTATCCTTGAAATAACTGGTACAATCTCGGTTGACTACAGCGTTTTTTTGATGATAGAAGCATACGCATTGATTAAACACCCATATAGGTAATTTTAACGAAGCAGTATTTGAATAAACGAGCGTTCAATAGCGGGTGAAGACAGTACTTCTCAGCTCCCATAAAACGTGATAAGCAAAGCACCCTGTTGCTCGGAGAGCAAAGCAGTGATGAAGTTGAACCCTCGCTATCGCCATGAGATATATTGGGGATTTGGGAAACTCTTCATTATCCAAAGGCCTAATTAATAAATAAGGCTGTTTTATGGACGGCTGAAATAAAGAGCCCCACCGAATATAAAAACTGGTGAAAATTAAGAACCTCTATAAATTTTCTTGGACGGAATCTCTACAGATACCTATTGGACTTCATCTTTTTCCTAGAATAGCGCCAAAAATCTGTACTTGTGCTTTGTTCATAGTTCATTGCACTTTTATCAGGCTTGACGTACGTTAAAAAATTACACCATCTTCCTTTGGGGAACCCTGAAGAGATGCGAATAATCATGGGCGTTCGGTTTAGATTCATTGTGTTGTTTAATTTGTCGGAGCACGAATGAAAACGTATTTTGCACTCCCATGATGCTTCGCATCTACGTTGATGGGACTATCGGTTCCAGTCGAACTAATCTTACAACGACGTAGCAGAACCGGCGCACGCGATTTCTCCGAGAAGACTGAACAGACGCCCACAGCGCGAATCGGCTTCTTTTGCTGGCGAGAGAGGGAGCAGAAGAGAGAGCGCGTGCAGTGCGCAGCTGCTTTATCGCTGGCGAGGGAGAGGGAGAGAGAAGGAGCGGCGCTGCGGACAGCGCATGCAGGAGTGACATACCCCCGAGCAAACCATGCTCCGCATCTAAAAAACTGGTAGCGATCGAATTGTGTCTCCCCAGCTCCCAGAGCAAGCCTTGTAATCAGTCATTTCAGCTCAGTAAAATGCTAATTTTATTTGTACTGCTGGAACAAGAAGGTAGTTGAAGAAACTAATGCTATTGAATAGTGCGTCATCTCTGGTATTTCAGAAACTAAGGAGCTCAGCCCTGTTTCGAGGATACCGGCGTTCTCGCTTGCAATATCCCCCCGCCCATCCAAGGCTCAGTAACTACCAGCAACGTTTGTGGCGTGTGCGGCCAAGAAACGACCTATTTTGCCAGACCACGCTTTACAGCGTCTATCCCTCTCAGTACCCCTTAAGGAACTCTGTATTGTTGTCACAACGCATGCTTGTACACGCCATGAAGGCATCTACGCAAGATCTCTTCACGTAAGTAATAGTGGGTGATCAAGGGCAAGTTCGTGAGCAGCTCTTATCAGAAAGTCAAAACAAATGAGTGGGCATGGGACCAGTTTCGACAACACTTTTGATATGTCGCGCCTTTGCCCGTTACAAGCTTTTCTGTCGCTGTGTTTGCTATGGCATTCAGCGCAAGCTCCTGGAAAACCTGAGGCACTGATTATCATCGAACCCACACACCCACGCGCCAGTTAGCAAGAACAAGCAGTTTTCCTGGCCCTGCCGGCGGTTGCGCCAGCGACCGTCAGCGCATCGACGTCATCAGTGAAGTCGGTTGCTGAGTTCGACTTAAGAACCCTGAAAAGCTGTTCCCCTTCAGTGGGCATGGGAGCAGCTTCGACAACACTTCTGATATGTCGCGCCTTTGCCTGTTACAGGCTTTTCTGGCGCTCTGCTTGCTCTGGTATCCAGCGCAAGCTCCTGTAAAACCTGCGGCACTGATTATCTTCGAACCCTCACAAACACGCGCCAGTCAGCAAGAACAAGCAGTTTTCCTGGCCCTGCCGGCGGTTGCGCCAGCGACCATCAGCGCATCGACGTCATCGGTGAAGTCGGTTGCTGAGTTCTACTTAAGAGCCCGGAAAAGCTGTTCCCCTTCAGTGGGCATGGGAGCAGCTTCGACAACACTTCTGATATATCGCGCCTTTGCCTGTTACAGGCTTTTCTGGCGCTCTGCTTGCTCTGGTATCCAGCGCAAGCTCCTGGAAAACCTGCGGCACTGATTATCTTCGAACCCGCACGCCCACGCGCCAGTCAGCAAGAACAAGCAGTTTTCCTGGCCCTGCCGGTGGTCGCGCCAGCGACCGGTAAATAACGACGTCATCGGTGACGTCGGTTGCTGAGTTCGACTTAAGAGCGTTGAAAAGCTGTTCCCCTTCAGTGGGCATGGCAGCAGCTTCGACAACACTTCTGATAGAACGCACCTTTGCGGTTACAGGCTTTTCTAGCGCTCTGCTTGCTCTGGTATCCAGCGCAAGCTCCTGGAAAACCTGCGGCACCGATTATCTTCGAACCCGCACACCCACGCGCCAGTCAGCAAGAACAAGCAGATTTCCTGGCCCTGCCGGTGGTCGCGCCAGCGACCGTCAGCGCAACGACGTCATAGGTGACGTCGGTTGCTGAGTTCGACCTAAGAGCCTTGAAAAGCTGTTTCCCTTCAGTGGGCATGGGAGCAGCTTCGACAACACTTCTGATATAGCGCGCCTTTGCCTGTTACAGGCTTTTCTGGCGCTCTGCTTGCTCTGGTATCCAGCGCAAGCTCCTGGAAAACATGCGGCACTGATTATCTTCGAACCCGCACACCCACGCGCCAGTCAGCAAGAACAAGCAGTTTTCCTGGCCCTTCTCATCGACGTCTTCGGTGACGTCGGTTGCTGAGTTCGACTTAAGAGCCCTGAGAAGCCGTTCCCCTTCAGTGGGCATGGTAGGAGCTCCGACAACACTTCTGATATGCCCCGCACTGGGTACCTACAGCAATCTTGGTGAAGGGGTTGGCGACACCGCAGACCCCGAGCCCCCAAACTCGCGCTGTAACCGACCGTGGTAACGAGTTTTAAGGTGAAGGGCAGAAACCTCCAACGGTGGCCGTCGGAGCCCAGGTCAAGCTCCGGCAGATAGGCTCCCTGTCTGTTTACCAGGCAGGGAGCTCCGGCACCTCTCAGGCTATCAGGGTAAGGTTTGAGAAGAAAGTACCCCCGTCCCCTGTTCTTTTACATGCCGTATGGTAAATCGTAAATCCCCCTAAAACAGGATCGGCCCCTGAAAAGGGGCCGCACCGAAGGTTTATTTCCGCCACTCCCAACCCTCAGTCTTCCAAAGTCCGATAACTACCCCCGTTTTTTGGTGCTGGAGTTCAGTGAACAAGAAAAAGTCTCTAGCTTCACAGTCCGTGTTCCTAATATCAAAATTTCTGGAGGGCATCATTTATGGCAAATATAAGGCCAAAAAACAAAGAACTGGAGAAATCCTGGTTGAAGTACACAGCCAACAGCGTGCCAAGATCCTCCTTGAACAAACTCGCATAGCCAATCTTGAAATCAGGGTGACACCCCACCGGAGCCTGAACAGTACCCAAGGTGTCATCTCTGAATTAAACCTTATGAATGAGACAGATGCTGACCTGCTGGAGGGCCTGAGAAATCAGGGTGTGACAGCTGTGAGGCGCATAACTATGAGGTGGGATGAAAAAGTACTTTCGACCAAGCACATTATCTTTACTTTTGACCGGTCCACACTCCCAGAGTACGTCAGTGCATGTTTTGTACATTGTAATGTCCGGTCCTACATTCCAAACCCGCGCCGCTGCTTTAAGTGCCAGCGGTTCGGGCACGGAACCAACTCCTGCCGTGGTTGTCTGACCTGCGAAAAGTGCGCTCAGCATGATCATCCATCTGATAATTGTCCATCATCAACCCTCACCTGCGCCAACTGCCAGGGACTCCAATCCGCCTATTCTCGAAAGTGCGACAAGTTTAAGCAGGAGAAGGCGATCATTAATGTGAAGGTCACTCAGAACATCTTCTTCCCATAGGCGCGAAAGAGGTTCGCCTCTTTCACCCTGGGGAGGTACGCCGACGCAGCTCGCCGGGGGGCGGAGCGGTGTCTGGTTTCGGCGGGGACCCAGTACCGCAAGTTGGACTTGCTCCCGCCTCGGCGCCCCCCCCCCCTGGGTTGCCTCTGGCAGCCCAACCAGCCTCTGCACCGCTCGCTCAACAGCAGACGCTGTGGTGGCAACAACGTCTGTTGAAGATGCCGCTGCATCCACAGCTTCCTCTCCACCGGCCCAAAGCACATGCAAGGCCACGGAGATGGAGACGGTTAGAGTCGCAGCGGCCCCATTCGCAGTCACAGCGGCCCCCTTCCCCACCCCACTGCCTGTGCCACATGTGGTGCTCCCGACGCAGGCAAAGAACACCCGAACGGTAACTATGTCAAGGGGGCCCAGTCCGCTGGGCACCCCCTTGCCTTCAGATGACGACATAGAGGTCGAGCCCTTCCGGCTTTCATAGCAGCGGAAGGAACGGGCTGCGACGTCCAGGTCAGTATAGAAGGCCAGAAAACCCCTTCCAAGAGTCCAAGCCCCGAAAGACCCTACATAAATAATCACACTCCACTAGCTCTGAACACATAATAATGGGAAGAGAAAATATTGTTCAATGGAGCTGCAGAGGCCTTCTGAATATTCTTGACAATGTGTGTGAGATTCTGCATGCTAATCAGCCAAGTTTAATGTGTGTCCAAGAAACACATTTAAATTCCAATCAATCGAATTTCTTAAATAGCTATATGGTATTCATACACGATAGGGTTGGCTGCACACACTCTTCGGAAGGTGTAGCCATAATAACCAGGAAATCCCTTGTATGCAACCCTATCACTCTGAACACCATCCTTGAGGCTGTACCAATACGCACAATAATTTTTAATAGGTTGATAACGGTATGCTCCATTTACATTTGCCTGATTTTGTGCTTTCTAGCTCTGACTTCGAGGCGCTGGCTGACCAGCTGCCCAAACCATACATTCTAACAGGCAACCTTAATGCTCACAATTCTCTTTGGGGCTCTTGTCGTACGGATGCCCGGGTTCACCTGATAGAGAGGTTTCTTACATCCTCTGGAGCATGCCTTTTCAACAATAAACAGCCTACATATCATAACATAGGACACAACACATACTCATGTCTTGACTTGGCTATTGGTTAGGCAGTTCTCTTTCCTCTTCTCGACTGGGGTGTGGGAACTGACCCATATGGCAGTGACCACTTCCCCGCCTCACTTACATTTATAGGCAAAGGCCCAAGCAGTTCATCTTCCCATAATAGGTTCAATGAAGCACGAGCTAATTGGGACACATTTACAGAGACATCGAAACTACACTACACAACTACAAGACACCTACGCGTAGATGAAGCCGCACAACTCCTCACGGCGCCCATCCTCGACGCCACCGAAAAGTCCATTCCTCACGCCTCTGGTGCCCCGCGCATCCAGCGGAGGCAGTGGTGGAATGAGGACTGTAGGCGGGCGCGATAGGCCCAGAACTAGGCGTGGGGTATCCTCCGTCGGTACCCCACGTCGAGAAACCTCCTCTTATTTAAACGGGCCAGGGCATTAGGAAAACGTGTGCGCCGTGAGGCAAAACGAGAGAGTTGGCGTACATTCATAACATCTATAAACTCCTACACAGACACAAGCAAGGTATGGACACGAATACGCAAACTCAATGGACAACAAACACACAGCCTGCCTCTGGTCAGCACTACAGGGGACACACTGCAAGCCCAGGCTGACAGACTCACACAGCACTTCCAACACGTTTCTAGTTGAGCACATTACATGAACACATTCATGAAACACAAACAAATGACCGAAAAGAAGCCCATACTAGATAACAATAGGTGAACATCTTCTTGTAACTCAGAGTGTTCACTGCACGAGCTGAGGGCTGCTTTGAGCACGTGTAAACCCTCAGCTCCAGGCCCAGACAACATCACATACACAATGATACAACACCTGCACGCAAACACCCTTCTAACACTCTTACACCTATATAACATAATATTGCTTTCGGGGCACATTACAAACTCTTGGAAGGAGGCTATCGTTGTAGCTTTCCTGAAGAAGGGAAAGGACCCGTCATACCCCTCAGGTTACCGTCCTATTGCCCTGACGAGCTCCCTGTGCAAGCTCTTCGAGAAGATGATCAATCGCAGGCTCGTGTACTTCCTCGAGTACAATGGTCTTCTCGAGATCTGCCAGGCAGGCTTTAGGGACGAACGATCAACTGGTTGCACTTGACTCATACATCAAGGATGTCTTCGTGCATAAGCAGTACTGTTTAACTGTCTTTTTTGACCTCAAGAAGGCCTACGACACCGCTTGGCTTTATGGGATCCTTGGTGACCTCAGGTCATTCGGGGTTTCCGGTTATATGTTGAACACCCTTGTTAGTTATTTGTGAGAGAGAACGTCCAGAGTAAGAGTTGGTGGTGCACTTCAAAAGTTCACGTCCAAGAAAATGGCGTTCCGCAAGGTGGCGTGTTGAGTTGTACTCTCTTCATAGTAAAGATGAACTCTCTTGGAAAGGCACTGCCACCAACAATCTCTTATTCTATGTATGTAGACGACGTGCAAATATCTTTTAAATCATGTAATATGTCAATATGGGACCGTCAAGTCCAACTTGGTGTCAAGAAGCTTGCCAGCTGGGCAGACAGGAAATGTTTTAAACTGAATTCTGCAAAAAGGTCCTGCTTTGTGTTCTCCACTGGAAGCGCGGGGTTCATCCGGACCCAGACATTACTCTCAATGGCGTGTCGCTTCCTGTGAACATGGAGCACAAGTTCTTAGGTGTTGTGTTTGACCAGAAACTCACATTAATTCTACACATCAAGGAACTTAAACATAAATGTCTGAAAACAATGAATATACTTAAGGTTCTCTCCCATGAATGGTATGGATCCGACAAAGAACTTCTACTACGGCTCTATACTGCTCTGGTTGGGTCTCGTTTATATTGTGGCAGTGTGGTATATGGGTCGGCGACTAAAACAGCATTGCGAATGCTTGACCCAGTGCTACACTTGGGGCTACAGCTTGCGTCGGGTGCTTTTCGCACTAGCTCTGTCGAGAGTCTGTATGCCGAGTGTAATAAGTCGAGCCTTGAGAACCAACAAACGTACATGGACTTGCTTTATGCTTTTAAAATTTCATCGCTTAATAACCATTCTTTTTATCCTGTCTTTAACGACACATCCACAACTGTGCTTTTTGTAAATCGCCTATCCGTTCCTCTGCCCTTTTCACTTAGAGTGAGAGAGCGAGCCTCGGATCTAAGCGCTTCGTTTTTAGACGTGTACAGATCATCCTTTTCAGACATTTTACCTCCTTGGAAAGTTCGTCCTGTGTCCTCCGACCTTTCTTTTATGAAACTTGACAAAAATCGTGTACTGCGAGCTGCAATACTGCAGCACTTTCTGTCTGCAGTAAAAATACCCACTTGCAGAATTTTACAGTGACGCGTCTAAAACCTCCACTACGGTCCCCTGCACTGCTCATGATCCGCATTTCAGTGCAGCCAGAACCATGAGCGTCCACACAATTTTTTCGGCAGAAGTATATGGAATTTTACTGATTGTACGACACATACTTGAAAATCAGATTCCGAAGTCTTTCATCTACAGATACCTTGAGTGTTTTTCGCGCACTGTCATCGCATACACCCCCAAAAACAATATCGTTAATCTTGTATTTACTAAATGATGTCTGTGTATGCACAAAAGCATGAGCTGGTCCACTGCTGGGTCCCAGGACACGCATGAATCGCTGGGAACGAGTTGGCAGACAAGAGGGCCGCTGCTGCTGCACTCAGAAACACTGTAGACATTACGGCAATACCCTACACAGACCTCAAGCCACACATAAGACAACACCTGCGCAGAACATGGCAATCACCCTGGGACGAACAGACAGACAATAAACTACATGTAATAAAGCCACACTTGGGACGGTACACGGCTGACTCACGCAACAGACACGGAAGTCGCCTTGGGTAGGCTGCGGATAGGGCACACCCATGCGACGCACTCGTATCTGCTGATGGCATCTTCTAGACCCCAGTGCAGCAGATGCGGAGAGGCCCTATCCGTAGTGCACATACTAATCACATGGAAAACACTTCACACAACACGACACAAACACTTCAGAGAACTCTACAGACAACATATTTCCCTACATCCATCGTTGTTTCTGGGTGACGATGCCATGGTTTCTGTGAAACGTGTGTTTGAGTATATTTCAGAAGTCAAGTTTTTAAACCTCACTTTCTACCACGCATAATCAAATCTGGCCACATACACCAGCCATCACATGTATCTTTAATTGGTTTTACTATGTTCGGTTTACACGTTTTTTTACCTACCCATTTTGTATTAACCACTTGACTTCATAAAATAACCTTTTATCCGGCGCTCTTTGCCCCTAGTCGGCCTTGCGCCATAATAACCCAACCATCATCATCATCAAATTTAATAAGTCGCGCCTTTGCCCGTTACAGGCTTTTCTGCCGCTGTGCTTGCTATGGCATCCAGCGCAAGCTCGTGGAAAACTGCGGCAATGATTATCTTTGAACCCGCACACCCACGCACAAGTCAGCAAGAACAAGCAGTTTTCCTGGCCCTGCCGCCGTTTGCGCCAGCGACCTTCACCGCAGCGACGTCATCGGTGACGTCTGTTGCTGAGTGCGACTTAGGAGCTGTGCAGAGCGGTTGCCCCTTTAGTGGGCAAGGGAGCAGCTTCGACAACACTTCTGATATCTCGCGCCTTTGCAGGTTACAAGTTTGTTACTAATTTTTGCTGTATAGTAGAAAAAGTGACAACTATCGTCTATTTATGCCTTCGTGCCTAAATGCCTGTGCGACATTGCGAGTGATTGTTTTTCAATGTTGTTTTTGGTTTTGTTCACCGGCGATATTGAAACTAATCCAGGGCCTGGAACTGGCTCCGGCAGCTTGCTAGCACCTGAGTCCTTGTCCACAGATCCATCCGAGGAAATGGAGGGGGTTTTCGCATCCTCAAAGAGATACAGGCGCATTCAGTAGAGTCATTTGAAAATCACAGTGAAGTGATCTCTGACCCTAAAGAAGTCAAATCAAGTCAGAAAAAATTGAAGACAAGATCGGTGCAACCGAGAAACGCTTGGACACGATCCAAGAAAAAACGAAGGCAGTCGATCACTTCGAACGGGATATGACTAATATTCAATGTTCTGTTGAAACGCTGGGCATGCAACATGACTTATTACAAGGTCGTCTCGGCCATCTTGAAAATCGATCACGACGCAATAACCTAATTTTTCACGGTCTCCCGGATTCAAAGGAAACATGCGAACAATTAGAACAGTATATTACATAAATACTGTCCCGTGCAGCTATTACGTGGTAGATTACGACATTGAGCGCGCCCATCGTATAGGTATTTACAAAGAAAACAAATGTCGCCCCATGATAGGAAAGTTTTCTAAATAAAAAATTAAAGACAAAATTCCTTCTGTTCGTACTAAATTAAAAGAGCTAAACGTCGCCCTCACCGAAGATTATTCTCCTGTTGCGCGTCAGGCTCGAGGAAAGCTCGTCGCATTCACCAAAAGCCAACCCGGTGTACTGCCTTTCAAGCTACACGATACTAAGCTTATTATTAACGAAAGGCACTACACCTACAAACTTTCCAGCGATAGCATTAACGAAGTAGGTTCGCAAAAAACCTAACTAAGTGCATTGCGATTCAGCGTCCGCACGCGTCCTAACATGGGAACGCGCGAGGCGAAGTGCAATAAAGTCATCAAATTTGCTCGTCATCCGTCATTGGCACTTTTAACGCTGACATCATCGTACTAACTAAACCTAGGTTGTACCCACAAGTTTGTCGTCACGAAATTCCACGCCAAAGTTGTTTTTTGTTCCATCGATGTGACCGCACGTTACGGCTAGGCGGTGGCGTTTTTCTGGGCATCTCCAAAGATTTTTGGTAACAGCGCATCCACCTTACCAGTAACCTTGAGATTGTCTGCGACGTTGTAGTAATAGGGTCCCAAAAGTTCATAATTTTTCCCGATTATCAACCCCCTACTCACACATCTGATTTTGTAAACGAGCTACATGATGTTTTAAACATACTTATCTCCCGGTATCCCATGTGACCCTTTTTTTTATTGGGGGATTTTAACTTGCCGAATGTACAATGGGCCGATGAACAACCTATCATTTGTCTCTTCTCTACTCCTTCTCAGGAATTGATAGATATGTGCTCTCTTTTTTCGCTAACTCAATCAGCCAAGGAACAAACAAGAATAACGAACAGAAATGCTAACACTCTTGATCTAGTACCTACAACCATGCCTGACCTGCTTTCTAACCTCACACACTTACCAGGTTTGAGCGATCATTCCTTACTTACGTGTGGTCTAAATTCATTACGTCCAAAAACAATAAAACAAAGTAAACCTGCTGGTAACTATAACCGTACGAACTTTGAGACTATTAACAACGAACTATGCAAAATTTCTTGACACTTTCTTAGAAGATTTTGCATATTAAAATGTGGAAAATAACTGGAGTATATTTGTGAAAAAAAGTTAGCAAGCTCACGAACAAGTACTTCATCACTTCAAGTCCTAACGCTACATGGTATATAAATACCCTAAACGTTTATCTAACAACAAAAAACTTCTGTACCGATCAGCTAAACTTTGAAGGAGTGATGCGCCTTGGGCGGCCTCTAAATCAGCTAATGATAACTATGTTGCAGCACTAAGATCAGCGAAAGAAACCTTTTTGCGTACCGTATTACCCAATATGCTGGTTACTGACACTAAAACGTTTTGGCGTACAATCAATCCTCGTGATAACGATATCATTCACCTAACTGACCGTGACGGTGCTGCTATTCCTCCGGAGGCATGCGCAAACGCTTTTAATGAAACCTTTGTGCGTAATTTTTCTTTGTCGGATAATGTTTGCTTACCCCGTACTGAAACTTTGAACTACCCCGATATGTTTCCAATATTTATAGAACCAAGTGGAGTAGCCACGGTAAATTAATCACTCAAACTTTGTTCTCCTCCTGGTTTGGACGATACCACCCCTAACCTCTTGTAGAGCACTTGTGCCTATTCGTCCATCATTTTAACAAAGATATTTCAGCATTAACTTGACAGCGGTTGTTTTCCTGCAGTTCGGATGGGGGGGAGGTGATTGCGCTTTATAAATCACGAACAAAAACTCACCGCTTAATTACTAAGCCATTTCCCTTACTAGCATTCCTTGTAACATACTTGAACATGTTTTTTTCCACCTTGTTAATTTCTTAGAATCAAATTCATTTTTTAGGTGATCACAGAATGGTTTTCGCCAAAGTTACTCATGTGAAACACAGCTGGTATCTTTCACACTAAAGCTTCAGCTTCATGCCGTACTTCTTCGATCATAATCTGCTGATTGCACATATCTTGACTTCGAAAGCATTTGACAAGGTGTGCCATATACTACTACCACACAAGTTACGTCACCTTAACATTGAAACGAAACTTCTTGCATGGCTCGAGGGGTTCCTAACTAATCGCTAGCAGTTTTTTTTCGATTAACAAGCGAAATTCTAATAACACCTCTGTGCAATGAGGTGTACCGCAACGTTCTGTTTTCGGCCCTCTGCTTTTTAATATACAATAACGATTCGACGTCGTGTGTTTCATCTAACATTAATTTGTTTGCCGACGATTGCGTAGTGTTCAGGGAAATAACTTGTGGTGATGACCTAACTAACGTCAAACTGACCTAAATTCTGTTTCAGCTTGGTGCCTAAAGTGGCGAATGGAACCTAATGTTAATAGGTGTAAATTAACGCGTGTATCGAGAAAAAATAACACACTACCTGTTTACTATCTTGATGGCATCGCCCTAGAATATGTTTCTTCTTATACCAATCTCGGTGTTAACATCACTTACAATCTCACCTGGTCCGTTCACATAGAATATATTATTAACAATGCAAAGCGCAGGCTCGATTACCTCAGACGTAATTTTTCAAAGGCACCATCAGCCCTTAAATTACAGTTGTACAAAAGACTTATTCTGTCTAAATTAGAATATGCCTGTTTAGTTTTGGATCCTTTCTTTCACAATCTCATTAACACACTTGAAATGGTTAAAAATATTTCTGCACGTTTCATTTTGTCGAACTTTAACCGAACCGCCAGTGTAACTGCAATGAAATCTACGCCTAATATTCTATTCCTAGCATTTCGACGTAAGATTTTTCGACTTTGTTTGTTTCATCAAATATTTCATCACCAACACCTGCACGATGAACTCGTTTTGCCTCCATTCTATGTTTCTTCTTGCATTGACCACACTCACAAGGTCGGCATAGCATCGAGTCAAACAAACGTATTTTTCCAGTCGTGTATTCCCTTACATAATTAGAATGGAATCGCCTTCCCTCACTAATAGCAAGCATTGTTAAACTTACGCTTTTCAAAAATGCCATTGTCAACATTGTATGAACCATTTCTTGTTGTGTGCAGTTATGTTAGCCTGTTGCGTTTCTTTGCGTGTGCCTAATTTTGTGTAAAGATGTATTTTTTCTTGTATTACCTTTGCTGCTTGTTGTTTTTTTACACATGATCGTAACCACTCCCCTCTATAATCCCATTGGCCTTGAGGGTATTACTAATAAATAAATAACTAAATGAATAAATCGTGACTATGGAGTACTATGTCATGTAACATCCCCCCTCGACAAAAAAACTGCTGTAGGAGAATCTCCTCCCCCTCCACCAATAATGAAATTGTAGAACCGAACTCCTTCGATACCTTAACCACAACAATAAACAAATGTAGGAAACACTAGCGGCAGAGGAAAAAGATAAACTAGAACGAGGTCTAGCTGCCTGCGTCACAAATACCCGCGTGAATGAATCCTAGTTATGCTATAGGATAACGAGATTAAAAGATTTTTTTGAAAAAACAGCACCAACCTGATGTTAACGATCGCACCCTAGGACACGATCTACATCTCGTGTCCTAGCACTTGGACACGAGATGTAGATCAATCTCCATCATTAAATCTGCACTTCAAATCAGCATCAAGAAAATATTGACTTCAACGAAGCAACTAAAGAATCGCAAGAACCTAACTACATAGGACGAATTTACCCTGAATAGCCTATTAGCCAGAATGGACACAATCCTAATGCCATCCGATAAAAGTGGTGTCGTAGTTATTTTAACAATAAGAAAATACAAAGGTGAACCATATAGCCAGCTTAACAACCTTTCCACTGCAGGCCCTTTGATAATGCTCCGAGCCAGGAGTACAGCCTTAAAATCCTTCAAAGCACCACAGATCGGCGATCTAGCAAATTATTAGCTATCACTGTTCTAATCTCATGCAACCGACTAATAAGCAGGCAGGACGGTTTTACCTCCTCAACAAAAGCCCATAAAGTCTTCATAGAATGATTCGTCACTGCGAAGATTCCTGAAAGACCTATGTTTCCAATAACAACACCTCAACTGAAGCATTATCTCTGTTTCGGGATCATTACCTATCCAACCTTCCGGCTCTTCTTCCTTCATTTCTTTAGGAGAACCACCTTTTCCTCCCATAAAGAGAGAGATAAATAAGGCTGGGCGCCCACAAAGTTACATCTTAATCGCTGAAAGAATAGAAGCTTAGAAGCTATTTCAAAACTCTATCAGAGCACCCGCGCCAACATTCGCCAGAAGCAGACACAACTTTGTTAAACTTGTTTTACTCTCAAACATTTTGAATTTGACTCATCCTACTTCGTGCAAAGTTTTGAAACCAACGTGGGTACTCCTGTAGCGCGGACCAATGCAAATTTACTAAAGGGGCAACTTGAAGTCACCCTGTTAAAACTCCTTTTCGTATAAACCTCAGGTTTAACTCCGTTAGAAAGACGACATCTTCATAATTTGGCAACACGGACGCGTGTCTATTGAAACGATTATATCTAAACTCAATTCCTCACATCCGACTATTAAATTCGCTTGCCAGCATTATGAAAAAAAAGTTCGTAAATACTGCCGTCATTCAAGACGATGGTACACTAAACCACGCTTTTTAAGGAAATCAACGGACAGCCGGCAGTATCTATTATAGAAAATTCTTAACCCGAGACACTACAACCAAGGAATCTTTGTAGGACAAGCCACCAGAATTAGAAGAGTATGCAGTGATGACAGTGACTACGCAAAGCATTTACACGAACTTAAGTTCACCCTTATAAACAGGAACCCCCCCACAAACTCGCTGGATAAGGCGTACCAATATGCATCTAACCTATATAGGGATGCGATGCTCAACACAGAGCGACAGCACAAAATTGCCAGACCGCCTGCCCTAATAAAAAAATTTTCAAAGGCCTCCCTACCGTAAACAATACCCTTAAGAAATACTAACCCACTTTAGCCAGAAACGACCAACTGAGAAAGACGTTCCCGGAAGGACCATGAGATATCTAGCCGAGAAATAGGAATTTACAAGAAATAGGAATTTACAAGAAATTTGAGTGCATGCCAAAACACGTCCTTCAAAACCATCATTCATAACCATCTGTCTCCATCCCAGCAGCAAAATTTGCAGGCACTTGCAGACAGACTGCATCGTAAAAAGCACCGCCAGCAATTACATCAAATATTTTTTTTTCAATTATACAACCTTGTCTGCCTTGTCTGCTATACAACCCTGTCGTCCTTGTCCGCCATACAACCTTGTGGAAAGGGTATTTTAAATATTTGAGTATTTGATTTTTATATTTTGGCAAAACGAAGGGGAGGCTGAGACTAAAGGCGGACGGTACCTGACAGGGCCCTGAGCCGCCCGATTTACAGCGTTCATAAAAACTTGTCTATTCACAAATTTAAGTATAATACCACAATCGTCATCGAGAAATAGCACAACGCAAAGTCATTACTACATTTCCTATGTATTATGCAAAGCATAGGTCTAACATTTACAGAAAGATCACACAGAACACATAAACGCAGTAATTCGTACGCCTGAAGTTATTTCAGTTACACTACTATGTAACAATAACGTATAATTCTGTTTTTGTTTGTAATTGTTTTTAATTTCTACCTTTACGGGAACTTGTAGTACATACATTTCAAACCCTTATTGTATATCAGTATTGCAAGCGTTTTGTATAGGTAACACTTCTTTGACCTGTTCTTTAAACGTAAGTTCACTGGCGTCGAAGTTTAATTTTTCTCCCAAGTTAAATAAAATTTCAGTTGATTGGTAAAAGAAAGAATGCTCACCATAGTTTGTTCTTACTTTTGGAGTGTGCCGTATTGTATGCCTGAGATGGTAGACAGAAGATTTATTGGTAACTTGATTGTGGGTAATTTTGTTATAAATGGTGTGCAGCACCTTCATGTAATAGATTTGGTGAGCTCGAGGCATTGGATATTCAGTAAATAAACGACTTGTCCTCAAATCTGCGTAACAGCCATAATATTCGAAATATTTGCAAAAAATCCCCTATTGAAGGCTCTATATGTGCTGCCCAGCGTTTCCTCCAACCGTGCCATAATTTTGATGACCTTAAGGTGCATCGACTTCAGTCAGACGGTCTCCTAAGGCTAGGAAATACAGAGAATCCTATTTTATACACATATCAAACTGTCTGGATTCTGCTGAAATTAACGCTGCCAGAAGCAACTTTTAATCCTTCGATATTCATTGGGAATACAGCATTGAGCATTGACTTGCAAGTAACTTCATCCGAACAATATGACTCACCTCCTCAAGCTCCGAGTGGGATTGCCTAAGTTCGGTTGCTTTCCAAGCTTAGCTTCCACTTTTGTATGCAAGGCCACCCCTTCCGCAATTCCTCTGGAATTTTATTCACCCCCACATTTTTTCACTGCTTTTTGTTTTGCTGTAAAGATGGTTCTGGTTTATCTTTTCGTGTTTTTAGTTTTAGTAAAGGCTCTCTCTAAGACTGTTGCTGCTTGTGACAAGTAGAATGTTAGTGGTGGGCAAGTTTTTTTTAACCTAGTGACTGGCTCCTTTAGGGACTGCCGTCTTAAAAATACCTTCGGATAACGACTTTCCTACCACCTGTAACAAGGTAGCAAATTGGGCGAGTTGGATAGCATTCATGATTGTCAGCACAATACACAGAGAAGAAAATAGACGAAACAGGCGATGTCTAGCAACTGAAATTTTATTGGAAGAACACGTGTTATTTAAGCAATAAAGAAGAGATAAAAAAATGATAAAATCATACACGAGTCACAACCATATCACGTACGCACTTTACACACAGACTTGTCAAGAAAATCTATTTCCTCATCTATTAAAGCGATAGACGGGTGGCTCACGCACGTGTCGCCGCTTTATCTAATTTTGTACGCTTCCGCAATTTCCCTCGTGCGCTGCCTTCTGCTTCTCATCACCACGACTGTTTTTTTCAAAATCGGGAGCGCAACTGCATTCCTTGCAGTGGCGGGACAGGTGTGAGGACGACACTCCCTTGATAGACCCAGCATATTACCCACCCCACTGGGTTATATATCCGTGCCGTTGTTTGCAGCATGGACCGTTTTGTGGGTGGTTCTACGTCACGAAGGCGATCCGTGCATGAAGAGAACGTTAAATGGTAAGCACATGGGTCTCACGTAAGTCCCAAAACCTTCAGTACTGCCGACAGATAGCCGAGATGAATGGCGGCCCGGGAGTCACGCTCGAATTGCTGGCGTAGCATTTCGCTGTTAGACAACCATTTGGGCAGTTTCATTTTCGCAGCTTCAAACATTTCCGTCGCATCGTTGTAGAGGTTTATTGCTGCTTCCTCGCTTTCAGCCCCCGTTAACAAGTCATCCACGTAAAGACTGTTCTTTATCCGACTCTCAGTTTGAGGGTACCGTTCTTCGCATTTCCCCAAGTGGTGTTGAAGCGTTACAGAAAGCAGAAATGGGCTAGCCGTCGTTCCGAAAGGTACACGGGTCATGCGCCAAGTCGCAATCGGTGGAAGTGATTCACCCGGTTTTGGTGTTGTTTGAAACCACAGAAAACGCAACACGTCTCTGTCGACTGGTCTTATGCCAACGTGTAAAAGTGCGTGTTCGATATCCGCAAATAGTGCCACTCGGTGTCTTTGGAAGTTGAGCAGTAGACCGACAAACTCGGCGGTAAGGTTCGGCCCACTTTCCAAGTTGTCGTTGAGTGATTTTGGTAAATTATTTTGCGACGATGCGGCAAAAACCACCGAAGCTTCTGGGCGTCACGTACAACATCCTGATGTGGCAGTAAACGGCATCGGCTTCACTCGTGCTGTCTTCGATAGGTTCTGCTATTCCCAGGCGTTCGTAGTTTCTGATTACTGCGTCGTAGTCCTGGCACAAGTCTGGGGAGCTTTGAAGGCGTCTCGCGAAGTGCTGTAAGCGCTTCAAGGCTATCTCCTTATTATGGTGTAGCGACGTCACTGGCTTCCAAGGAAGCGCCACCTCGTAGCGTTCATCTTCTCGTTTGAGGGTCTCCTCAAAAATTCGAGGGTGGGATGTGGGCTCTTCGTTTCCTCAATGTGGTTCACTCCAATCGATTCCAGCGTCCAGAACTTGTTCAGCACGTCAGCGGCATTTCTCTTAATGACGGACGTTCGCACCGCGATTGTTTGCGTGCACTAGGACGACGCATAACTCGCCTCCACAGGTCCTTGAATACTCCAGCCGACCGCCGTCTCCACCGCCCTTAGCTTTCCTTCGAGCTTAGTGGTACGGCCCGTTGTGAGCCGCCAAAAGTGATCTGTTCCGATGAGCAGCTCGATACTTTCTGGTCCACTGACATCAGCCACATTGACCCCGAGGGCCGTGAGACGGTCGGTCCATATACTTTGTGGTGAAGGGAGAATTTGGTCACAAATTACATCGGTCTCCAGAACATCTAACTCAAGTTCTTTTCGATCTTTGGTTTGCAGTTTTGCCACGACTCTCTTATACAGTTTCTCATCTTGGTGACCTCCGAAGACACCAACTCTAAGCTTCTCTCTTCAAAGCAATTTGCATCCCAATTTCCTCGATGGAGCCGGTGTTATGTAAGAGCGTTGACCACCGCCGTCGAATAGGATTCGCAACTGAGCTCTGGAAGCCTCTCTGCCACAACAAGCTGTCGCAGTTTGGGGCAACACCGTCGGTTTTGGGAAGGCCTCACTTTCTGTGACGGGAGCCCCAAGAGTCACGTGCGCGTTTGCGACGGGGTTGGTCGCTTCTCCAGCATTCGCCCCTGCATACGTCGGATCGCACGTAGTGCTAGCATGTCTCTGCTGACACTTGATACAGCAAACGTTTGTCCTGCATGCGTGGGCCTGATGACCTTTCTTCGTGCACCTGAAGGACCTTCCTTCGGACAGCAAATGTCTTTTCTTTTCTTCTGTTTTTTGTACCTCTGCAGTGTTGCGTCGTATGGTCGTTAGTTTACAGAAGAAACACCATTGTTGAGTTGCATTTTGGTGTAGCATTGCAGCTGACGGAGCATGCTTTTTTTGTTCTTTTGGGTGCGATTTGGAACCTCGATCTTTGGTGTTGTGCCTCGTAGGCGGCTTCATGTCCTTGAATTGCAGTGCAGCAAAGTTTTCGCGGCTTTCAACTTCAACTCCAAGGAATGATAAGAGAATTGAAAACGTGCAAACGGTATCTTTCTTTTCTCCCCCCGTCGTTGTTGGTAAACCGTCTGGGTTTGTCTGTGGTTCGGAAGTAGGGTTGCGCGTTTCCAGTACTTCCCTGCGGCTGAAGTCCAGGAAAAAATCTATCGGAATCGCTCTCTGCAAGACGGGAAGCAACATACAGTCGAAGGTGTCGAGTTTTCGGCCAAGGGGCTCGAGTCGCCTAATATGCGCTGACACAGTTTCGTACAGACGACGAAGTCCACGCACATCGTCTGAGGCGCGCACAGGGTGTATGTAGATGAGCTTCTTTATGTGCTCCTGAATTTGGAGCTCTTCGTTGCCGAAGCGTTGTTTCTGAAGCTGCGTCGAGTTAGGGTAGCAACGGGCCGTGGCCGGCAGAGCGGTAAGCACGGCAGCTGCGTCTCCTGTTATTGATGTTTTCACGTAGTGGAATTTGCCCAGCGTAGACAGATGTTTGTTTTTGTCCACCATCTGCTCGAACAGCTCCCAGAAGGACTGCCACTTATGCCGCCGTCAGCTGAACTTGCCCAGCTCGGTTCTTGGTAATTTTGCGTCAATCCGTTGTGACGTCTTTGGTTGAGATCCGTCATCGTTCGTTGAGATCCCTCACCTTGTACGGCTGCTTGGGTTGTCATTTCTTGATCTGGAGAGTCTTGCCTTGGGTCGCGTTAATATGCTGCTCCAGCCGTGCCAAGCATTGGACGATGCAGTCCTTGTATTCCAATACTTGGCTGCATTCTTCCTCCAGGTCGTCCTCGGAAATGACAAGCTCGATCTCCTTGTTGTCAGTGTCAAGCTCCCTTTGAATGGATGTCAAGCGTTCATGTAGCACTCTCGCCTCGTTTTGTGCGAGGCTACCTTGCAGGCTTTGCTGACATTCGTTAATGAGGCGTATGGCCTGGGACCGGCGAACAGTGCGTTTCTGGCGCCCGCGTTCCATCTTCACCAAAGAGCACCGCAGTTCCTTTGGCTCACACGAAGCACATCACATGGTCGTTGTAGACGTTAGGGCATGGTTTCGTTGATGTAAAGTCCACGGCACGATAAGTCCCGGGTTTCGGCACCAGGATGATGTCCGCGACGATGCCATTAGGAAAAGACAAAAATATGCACTTTTGATGAGCTAATGTACCTATTTATGTAAGGAACGGAAAGTTGCAAATGGTGCTTCTTCGTTGGGGCTTGGATGGCGACTGGCGCCCGCCTCTCCCGCTGTCTCGCCGCTCACAGCGCCGGGTCTGGTGTACAATTCACGAGTCCGGCCGCGCAGCAAGCATCCGGCAAAACGTAACACCACGCGCCTGAGTGCACGGGGCCGCAGGGGAAACAAACACACCAGCAGTTGGGAGAGCCGGGGGCCGTATATGTAGTTTCCTCTGGCGTTCCGTGCCTGACAAGAGCTACTCCACTGCGCAGGCGCGTCACTCCTCCATTCTCCTGGTGTGCACACCCGCTGCGCGCTACTCCACTGCACATGCGCGTCTCTCGTCCATTCTCCTGGTGTGCAATCACGCTGCGTGGTATTGCACGTCGCATGCGTGTCTCTTCTCCATTCTTCTTGTGTGCACACCCGCTGCGCGCTACTCAACGGAGCGTGTGCGTCTCTCCTCCATTCTTCTGGTGTGCACACCCGCTGCGTGCTACTGCACTGCAAATGCGCGTCTCTCCTCCATTCTCCTGGTGTGCACACCCGCTTTGCGCTACTCCACGGTGCACTCGTCTCTCCTCCATCCTCCTGGTGTGCAAACCCGCTGCGCGCTACTCCAGTGCGCATGCGCGTCTCCCTACTGGAAAGCTCTGTAATAACTGAAACTGTCAATGAATCGGAAAGATTCCCCTTCATTGGAAGGCTTGTGCCATGCAAGTCGTCTTCTCTGTGTATCCCTTTATCTGTGGTCTGGCAGATGTAAATTGTAGATGATGACCGCTTCTGCAGAACACCACGGATTTTCTGGTCAAAGAAGGCCGACGGACATCTCTCTGACACAGTTGCTGCGTAGCATGTAGCACAAGGGATTCTTCTGTGCACCATCAGGCACACAAAGCGCGCTACGTACACGGTCATGTTCCTGATATACGACGAGAGCGAAGGAAGGCGCTCAGCCTCCCTTTCCAACTCACTTTCCTCGGAAAGCTCGGGATTATGCTGAAGATCTCCACCACCATTCTTCTTTGCCACTGTCATGTCCAGCTCATCATGAGCCCCGATCCGGCTTCTTACTATATACAAAATCCGGCTTTCATCAAGCGCATCACAATTCCCTCGTCCTCCTTTGACCTTAGTGCGCAAAACTAGTCGCTTATAAGCTGCCACAAATCGTGCGACTGTGGGGTTGTTGTTCTACCCTCCTTTTCAGCGTATGGCACCGAAGAATAGTTCAATGTGGTATTGCGAGAGCTTGTTCATTAGTAGGTTGCGCAATAATGCAGCTTCTCCAAGGAGCAAGGAAGATGCCAGCCCAATAATGGCTTCAATGCTGAAGAGAAAACGAAGAAAGGTAGTCTTCCGCGAAGTCTCAAAAATGGCAATCCCTGTTGGTACACTGTGGCACCTAATTTACTTCTAAACTTCGTCCAGAAACGACAACCAGGTACCCTTGCTGCCAGACTGAAGGTGTGCTTTATATCCCTGAGCCACTGGGTTGCGCGAGTAAATAGCTGGTCCAACAGGCAAATGAACTTTGTTGTCGCTTGCGAATCCTTGAATTGAGGAAGCTTTAGGTCTTCCCGACAGAAGTCAATTGCATGTTTCACAATGGCACTCAATATTTTGGCGGCAAGGTTTACCTTCATTTTTTGCTTCTGCCACTCAGTATGTGCCGCCAGTAGTTTAGTTGCAGCGTGCAAACCCTGTTGTTCTTTCATCTTGTGTAGCTCAAGGGTATATTGCCACTGTAATAATGACCCCGATGAATCCTTTAGACAGCCAAGAGAGGCAAGGGAGAAGCGCACAAGTTTTAGCATACGGCACACATTAAGAACACAGTACACCTTCTCATTTGTGACAGGGTGCGGGAATGACGTTACCATTTCGCACTCATTCTTGAACATAGCAATCTTGCAGCTCAGCCCATCATAGGTTAGCGACACTATGTGAACACCTACTCCAGTAAGTTTTGTCAAGCATAGCTTTACAACGTTTGCTCTTCCTTTTTCATTCATTCCATTTATGAGGAAATACTCACAGGGTATTTCCAATGCGAGTCAAGAAAAACAATCATAAAAACCATGGCTTCAGTTGCCACATCAGTGCTGTCATCATCCATCTTGGTGCTAACATCCACAGAGCCTCTAAACGTACTCCCATCCCACTCCACGTGCTTCCCTGTGGCCATCTGATCTACCACGACGCTGCACAGCAGTTCTTTCTGGTTCTTGTTGGCTTTATTAGCCCTTACGCAAATGGCATTCTTTGCTTCTCCGGTAAAACCAGGTTCCCCATTCACCGACGTATACAACTTTGTTATTGTGGATAGGTGTTGCAATGTGCTGTAAACGTTTCCCGCATGTAATTATACGCTTTCGTGGAATAAAACTACAGGGTCAGTGCAAACATGCACAACCTGGGCAACTACTTCTCACGACTCGGTCTGGCTGGCTTGTCACCTTGGCTTCACTGCTTCAGGATGCGCTACATAACTTCAAGGGGCACTCCGGAAAAACACTTCTCCAACATTGTGCAAGCGTCTTCTGAAATATGTTGCTTATGCCTTTGCGTCTTCAACAATTTTGTTCAATGATGCCACCCGGGTCTTCAGATGACGCTCCTGTTGGTGGTTAAGCTTCAGCCTCATTTTTACGCCTTCAGTGACATCAGTGTGCTTGTCCGGTCTCCTTTTAGGGTTTTTGAAGTGTCGTTGATGGCATAGCTGTGGCCAAATGCCTGTAAATAATGAATGTATATGCTAAAAAACCAGAATAAATATCATTCTACGAGTAATCAACTTAAAAAAAACCTGTTCACTAAAAATAAAAATGAGGCTTTACATACTTGTTCTTCCCAAATTTCCTTATTTCCTTTCGTGCATCAGCCAGTGCTAGAAAAAACGCGCTGCTGGACATCAAGCTTTCCTATTGGTAACTATCATCATGCAGCCTGTAGGCGGAAGAAAATGTTTCGAGTTCTTATACTTCATAATACATTTGTACCTTATTGTTCGCGCTTACCTGAAAGTATGCTTGCAATTCCTGATGGGTCAGGACGAGGTGCTGGTGGTCTGCTGGGCGCCTTATCTGCCGCGGATAAGTCAGAAGTTTGGGCTCTATACTTCGGTGGTTTTCGTTCCGGAGTGTTCTAAAAAAAGAAATGATTTTTATTACAGTGACCATCCCAACCCAACCATAAACTTATCCACAAACAACAGCAAGCCTTATAAAATAAGTATTTCACTGCATAAAGAAAGCAGCAGTTACAGATGACTTTCAGGCATGAAAAGTTACTTTTGTAGACAAAACCCCGCAAGATGGCAAGACAAAAATGCGAGGATATGCTTGGGCCATTTGGTAACCGTGCAACATTGATTCTTTGCCCCTAAAATACTGCTTCACGTTGCAAAACATGCGAGTGGTGCTTGTTAGCAAGCAGTAAGGAAGGGACTGGCTCCCACATCGCAGCATACAACTGTCCAGAATCAATTATGCTTTGAACGACGAAACTGCAAGAATGGTGGACACACTGGAAATTCTTGTACCAAGAAGTGCTAGGGCACCGAAAAATGCTGCCTCCACGGTTGTCAGCAAGCCAACGCTCAATGCCATGGGGAGACACATTCCACCTAGGCTACAGACAGACAACGTGTTGCTACCCACGTGGTAAGGTCAGTTGCTACATGTTTTTGGTTCTTCAACAGTTAACATTGTAGACGCCCTGAAAGCTCACTTTCACCCACAACAGTCGGAGCTCTACTGTCGAGCAAGCTGGCAACGTCGAAATCAAGAACAGGGAGAAAACGGTGGTGACTATGGTACAGCACTCAAACTTGGATCATATACACAGAACCGTAAGCGAGGCATAAAGCAGACTTAATACCAGGCGAGCTTTCTCGTCGCATGGGTCTCTGATCATGGCTCGTGGAGCATCGGGGTGTTAAACCTTATAATAAATCAAGCAATGTGTCAGTCAATAAAAAAAATAAATAAATAAAAATATAAATAACAAAATGAAACTTTATTGACACAAGAATGGCGACTCGGCCTATGTGGGGGCGGATGAGAAGGGTGGTGTCAATTTGGGAAAACTTTACATTACCAGATGAACGCCAGTCACGACAGTGAAGTCCCACATGGAGGCAAGCACCTGCTTGGCTGTGGATGTGGGTGTGGGTATAGCCAGTCCGTGAAACATGTAACGTTGTTTTGTTTGCAAGAGGTGTGCTCCGCGTTCAGTCCTGGACACGTCCAAAGGAGATGTTCAATGGTCGCTGTGGCTCCTAAAAAGCACGTCACGCACGTGGATGGTGTCATGGCCGGAGGAGGTGAATTGCTTGCAGAAGTGCCTGGGCGAACGCGTGGCCTTATATATACGAACGCCACTTGAAAAGGATGTCCTCTGTAAGCGCCACCCTAGCACGAGCCTTGTGGATCAGAACCTGAAGGCCACGTGGCAGTCCTGTAGGTAAAGGCTAGTCATTGGCAGGGATGTGGTTGCGGAGAAAGCTCTAGCACATCGCTGGTAGGCGGCACGGGCTTCAAAGGGGTCCAAGGTGGGGTCGTGATGAGGCAAAACTGGGTGGGAGCGGGTAGAAAGAACATCGCTCGCCAGTGCACGCACGCCCTCCTTGTAGGAGTTATTGCAGTGCCCTGGCACCCAGTCCACTCACATTTGTAGTCCCGTTGTACAATGTAGCCTCCGGCAAGCATCTTGATTGACGCACAGATAATATTCTTATAAGGCACCCGACGCAATGCACGAATTTCCTCCTGGTTGGCTGTGAAAATAGTTTCATAAGGCTTGTTGCTAGGCCATTGAGAAGTTTGAAGTTTTCGGACAGCCAGTAATATCGCTTCGAGTTGTAGGTGGGAAGACGATTGCGCTGTTGGGTATTCTTGTTGAAAGGCGGCTTGAAATGTCGAGTGAATGGCTGCCCAAGTGGCATCGGTATAAACAGCGCTATGTAGAAACCACACGGTCATTTCAGGTTTGCGTCTTTGTTTGTTAGAGTGGCGAAGCGTAGGCCCAGTGACTTGGAGTGGCTTTGGGGTGACGACGATGAAGTCGTCCCATGGTGGAAGCGGCAAAGGGATTGGATGTTGTGGTGCCGCGAATTGTGGCAGTAGCGCGAGTAGGGCAGGGCCGGCTAGAGTAGACGCTCGTTTAGAGTCGTGGCCTTCCTGACGGGTTCGGATGGTATTTTTGAGAGGTGGGATTTGAACGTGCTTTTAGAGCTCCTCCAGTTTGGCATGTTTGGAAGGTCAGTGATGACTCGAAGGCTCTCACGATGGAGCACTTCCTGCTGCTTCACCTGAGCCTTAGTGAAGTCAACTTCTTCAACTTCAACTTCAACTTTATTGAGCATTTCGTACATACAAAGGCGAGGACAAACACAAAAAGCTGCAAAACTGCAGCTTGACGAGGTGTTTGCCCCTTACGGTTGGCGTGACAGAGTAGAAACAGGAGTTTAAAACACAGGAAATAGTCTAAAGAAATAAATCTCGCCTTAACATGTCGCTAGTACATACAAACGTAAAGAAAAGCAATCAAACACACTATTGCGCACATTTTGTAAAAGAAACCTAATAAATGATATGCATACACGCATATAGACACTCGTAGATACATACATACATATAAAGGTTACAAAAAATGGGGTACACCAGTACATAAAAAGAGAAATATTGGATATGTACGAAACCTGTGTACAGTCGAAGCATACTGCTCTATATATCACTTTGCTCGTGAGCACAGTCTGGGTCAATAGCTTGACTGTCTCCGTTGTAGCCACTTTTAACCTGTTGCTTATTCGTTTGATTATGTGAAGCTGTTGATGCAATGTTTTCTTGATTTGTTCAAGCCACACACTGCAACCGCCATCCTCAGGGACAGGGATGCCAAGAAATTTAACCCACTTTTCGGAGACGGCTTAACAAGTGATCGCACAAACTAAAAAGTGTAGTCGTTCTTCTGTTGCTGTGTGCCGCCAAACACCGCATATGTGCTTTCGTCAGGCGAAGGCTGCATTACAGTGTGTTGGAGGGTGTCGGCGAGAGTATCGATTGCAGTTTCAATATGTACCTGCACTTGCTGCCGGGTCCTACAGGGGCCAATCTAAATCGTAATATCGTCGGAATATGTAGTACTTTGACTGTGGGGTATTTGTCGGAGTTGCTAGGCAATTTTTGACATGACAAGATTGAATAGAGTCAGAGAATAAATAGCGCCCGGCGGTACAGCTCGGTGGTTGTGGAAGATGTGGGGGTGCTCTTTACCCGTATGGATTTCAAACGTTCGGTTGCATAGAAAGTTCTTGACAAAATTGGTAAGTCTGTGACCGATGCTAAGTTCTCCCATAATAGAATTGATGTAGGCGTGGGAAACTGTGTTGAATGTTTTCTTGAGGTCAATAGTAACAAGGCCTCCTAGAGCTGTCTTAACATTCTTTCTAAATCTATTCTCTATCATTGCTCGTAATAAGAGCAGGCTATCATGAGTGGTCAGACCGGGCCGGAACCGGGTTTTTGTGGGGTAGTAAATGGCGTCGTTCGCTGTATCGAGCAGGTAGGTGAGACGAGTAAGGATCATGCGCTAAATCAGGTTGCAAAGAGTGGATGTAAGTGAAATGGGACGAAGGTAGTAATAGGAAGTCGGTGTTTTTTTAGATTTTGGTATTCGGTGCACAACCGAGTGCTTTCATTCAACAGGAAGTATCCCAGATTTATATATTGTGGTAATTTCGGCCAAGAACTGTTCTTTGGATTTATCATCAAGCTTACGGAGCCTTTGCAAGTAAATATATAAATAAATAAGAAACCAAGTTTATAAATAAATGAGAGAATAATAAATAAGTAAAAATAAATAAATAAATAGAATATGAAATAATATTTCAAACAATAAAAATAAATAAATAAATAAAAACCAATACAAATATTAAAAATGAATAAATGAAAACATAAACAAATCAAATGCTCCACCGGAGAGGTCGCCAATTGCAATGTTCGCACAAACTAATAGCAGGCGGCGGTTTACTGAAGCGCAGTACATATGTACACTCGAGGCCTACCGAGTAGGGACTGCACAACAGAGAGGGCGGTCGCACATATCTTCTTCCACTCACGCACTGATTTTCTACCGCGCAAGAAAGGCGCTATCGGGAGCTCTCCGGAGCGGCGTCGCAAAAGCGCGCATGCCGTGCAGTCTCAATTTTCACCCAGGTGTGCGGCCTTTGGCAGCGGTATATGACACTTTTGCCGTGCATGTGAGATGCTACATCCGGAAAAGATCGTCTATGCAGCCCATGAGTTTGCCTAGCACCGAGAGAAGAAGTCTCACCTTCTGCAAGTGCTCCGGGAAGGAAAACAGCTTTGGGATGGCATCGCTTTTCAGGCGCGTTCTTGAACCCGAGCACCAAGAACACGACTCGGTAAAGTGGTGGCTGCAAAGTCTGCTGCCTGGAGATGGCTTCCATTTGTCCCTTTGGAGTTTAACAATCCACTGCTGGTACAAGTAGTGCTGGGAACACGGAAACCTGCGAGACGTATACCGGACAGCTTTAACACGCCGTTCTACGTATCGCAATATTTTCTTCATGCTCCCTGCAAGTCACTTATGGGAAATTAAGAATGATTTAAGGGCACTCACGCAAGAAACGTTTATCCAGAAGGCTTTTCCTTTTCTGACGTGTTTGTGCTATTAACAGCACAGCAGGCAGGCATTGTTTTGAGAGAAGTGTAGAAAACGCACACGCTGGCAGCAGTCAGGCGGGAACGACAACCGGCTTCCCGGACAAGGCCGCCGACTTCCGGTGGCGTCACGCCGGCGCGCTCTAGCACCATCCAGCGTCCCCAGTGGAGGTCAGTGTGTGCATACCCATCCTGTTACATAATTCCGCCGGTAGAAGCACCGTCTCACTGCTCATGAGCCTGGTGCGGAAGTTTTGCGATAGGGCTTGAGACCGGAGACAACCACAACGTCTGTAAGGATGTGGCTTGACGTGCTAGGTTTAACTGAGGCGATTTCGTATGCTACAGGTGTAACTTCACGGAGTATACGATCAGGCCCACAATACCAGGACAAGAGGTTTTCACAAAGTCCCACGCGTTGTGAGGATGACCAAAGAAGTACAGGTGACCCCGGTGCAAAGTGGCGATCTTGGTGCCGGCTGTCATAATGTGTCTTCTGGGACATTTGGGATGAGAAGAGGCGGGTACGAGCAACTTCACGGGCGTCATCAGCGCGAGCTATGGCGGTGCGGACATTTTCGGACGTGTGTACAGGAGACGGCAAGACTGTATCCAGTGGAAATGCTCGTTCGCGGCCGAAGAGTAGATAGAAGGGGGGTAGCCAGCAGTGTCGTGACGCGACGAATTGTAGGCAAGAGTAATGTACGGCAATGCCACGTCCCAGTCGCGATGGTCTGCGGAGACGTACATGGACAGCATGTATATAATTGTTGGGTTAAGTCTTTCGGTCACGCCATTAGTTTGAGGAGGGTAGGCAGTGGTGATCTTGTAATGGGTGGAGCAAGAGCAAAGAATGTCGGCAATAACTTGCTATAGAAAGAAGCCAGCACGATCTGTAGAGCTGGCGAGGGGCTTCGTGAAGAAGGGTAATGTCACGAAGCAGAAAATCCGCAACGTCAGTAGCGCAGCTCGTAGGAAGGGCCTGTGTTATTGCATAACGCGTGGCATAGTCGGTGGTGACGGCTATCCACTTATTGCCGGACGTGGACTGGGGAAATGGACCGAGCAAGCGGAAGAATGGTTCTCTTGGTATGTCCAATGGTTGAAGAAGCCCAGCTAGAGGAGTATTGGAAGTTTTCCTTCGTTAGCAGAGGTTGCAGGAGAGCACATACAGCCGGACAGATACGTAAAGGCCAGGCCAGAAGAAGCGGCGTCGGATGTGATCGTAGGTGCGGGAAACGCTGAGGTTGCCAGAAGTTAGGAGGGGATGAAGTTGTTGGAGAACGTCCAGACGAACGTGCTCCGGAATAGCAAGTATTAATTCAGGGCCGTCAAGACAAAGGTTCCGACGATACAGAATTCCGTCTTTCAGTTCGCACATGGCCACTGAGGACGTCGAAGGTGTATAAATAAGGCTGTCGATAATGGAGCGCAGACGAGGATCCCGTTGTTGTTCATCGCCGATGTTGGTGAAGGTTGAAAGATACATTATGGGGAGAAGGGTAATGTCACGAAGCAGAAATGTCCTTCTTCAGCAGCAGGAGCTGGGTCAGGTGGATCTACTGGGTGCCGCGATAAGTAGCCAGCCTCCTGATGCAGGCCACCAGACTTGAATATGATACTATCGAACTGCTTAAGCCGCAAGTCCCACCCACCCAGTCGCCCTTTTGGGTCTTTGAGCAAAGACACCCAGCACAGCGCGTGGTGGTCAGTAATTAATGAGAAGTTTCGGCCATGCAAGTAGGGACGAAACTTAGCCACGGCTCAAACTACAGCAAGGCATTCCCTCTTGGTGCTGGAGTAATTGCGTTCAGATGGCGAAAGAAGGCAACTTGCGAATGCCATGACGCGGTCGCACCCGGCTTGTCTTTGGCTGAGAATGGCTCTAATGCCATGCCCACTGGCGTCAGTTCAAACCTAGGTGGGATTCGTGACGTCGAAGTGGGCTAACACCGGGGAAGATTTCAGCCGAGAGTTTAATGCGTCCAAAGCCTCAGCTTGCTCACGGGCTCACAAAAACGTGGCTTCCTTCTTCAGTAGATCAATGAGCGGTTTGGCGCTGTTAGCAAAGCATTTTATGAACCTACGGAAGTAGCAACAAAGGTCAAAATAGCTGCGAACGTCAGCCGTAGAGCGAGGCGTAGGAAACTGCTTCACGGCTTTGAATTTATCGGGGTCAGGCTGAACACCTTGCGCATCAAGAAGATGCCCAAGAATGGTCATGCGACGCTGGCCGAAGTGACATTTTGCAGAGTTTACCTGGAGGCCTGCTTTGCGGAAAAGCGCGAGTACATTAGATAGGTGAGTAAGATGGGAAGCAAATGAGGGCGAAAAGACTATAACGTTGTCCAGGTAGCATAAACACGTGGACTTATTAAATCCTTCAAGAAGATAGTCCATCATGCCCTCGAATGTTCCAGTCACATTGAATAAACCGAAAGGCATTGCCTTGAACTGGTACAGACCATGAGGGGTGACAAAAGCGGTTTTTTTCTTTATCCAAGTCATCTACAGAAATCTGCAATAACCGGGTGGAGGTGAATGGAAGAAAAGTATTGGGCGCCATGTATATAGTCAAGGGCATCATCAATGCGGGGCAGGGGTTTTACATCCTTCGTGATTTTGTTGAGGTGGCGGTATTCGACGCAAAAGCACCAAGTGCCGTCTTTTTTCTTCATTAACACCACTGGTGAGGCCCATGGATTGGAGGATGGTGCAATGATGTCTTTGTTCAACATTTTATCGCCTTCGCTTTGAATGATGGCACGCTCGGCATGCGACACGCGGTATGGTCATAAGTGAATGGGACTAGATTCACTAGTGTCGATACGGTGCTTTACCGCCGTCATTCGTCCGGAAGGACAATCGGGGAAGTCACAAATGTAGCAGTGAGAAAGCAGCAGTCGGCTAAGATCATGGGCTTGCTTTTGTGAAATGTCCGGGCTCAGTATTGTCACCCCTTGTCAGTGAAAGCAGGGCCAGCTTTATGGATGAAGTTACAGTCAGTTGTAGTGGTGGCCAAAGTTGAGACTTTGTAGTTGTGTAAGGGGCCCACTGACGCAAGCGAGATTTCTTTCGGTAGTACCTGTGCATGAAAACCGAAGTTCAGAATAGGTAGAGACTGTCTGCTGCCAGTGATGGAGGTGACGGAGTGAGGCAGTGTTACATTTCGCGTCAGCAGAACGCAGTCATTGGAGTAATAACATACTCGCCATCAGCAAGAGGGCTGGGGATGCCAACGAAACAAACGGGATGGTTGAGGCAGGAGACGGATGTGCGTTGTTGAACACCAGCAGGTCGGGTAAGTGTCACCGGCCACCGGCGTACTAGGTAGTTCCAGACTCAGGAATCCTGCGTGACAGTCGATGAGCGCTGAATGGTAGGCTAAGAAGTCAAGGCCTAAGGTCACGTCATGTGCGCAGTTCTCTAATAGGTAAAAAAACAACTACAGTACGGCCAGCAATCGTATCACGAGCAGTACACATTCCAGCTAATATGGGCGTTCCACAATCAGCTAGTCGGACATGAGATAGGGCAGGCGTCAGGACCTCATGAAGGCGAGAGCGTAGATTTGAGCTCATAACCGTTATTGTCGCCCCAGTGTCAATGAGTGCACGAACAGGAATGCCGTTAACTTCAAGTTTCTAGTAAGTTTTCTGTGGTAGGGAGGGTCAGAAGAGGATTTGCGGGCCAGGTCGAGAATGCAGCTTCACCTCAGGGAGCAGCACTCATTAGTTTTCCGGCGAGTAGCGTATGGAGGTGGTCGTGGATGATGGTCTCCGAGACGGGGGCGAGCGAGACTGACGCGCTGCGGTGAGGGTCTAGCGGTCGAATCGAGACGTCGAAGTGGCGGCGGAGTCATCTGGTTGCTGTTGATTTCGAGATATAAAGCGGCGGGACGTACTGCCAAAGCGGTCAGGGGAGAAGTTGTCACGAGTAAACTGGAACAAGCGGCGCTGACAGTAGCGACTAAGATGTCCCACACGCCTGCAGTTGAATCGTATGAGCTGGTCGTCTGGTGTTCTCCAATCAGCTGCATTGCGATAACAGGAGAAACATAGTCACTGCGGAAAACGGCTTGGATAGGTGCTTGCCGAAGTGGTTGGTGGCTCACCAAACAGACTAGCTGGATGCCCATGTAGGCAAATTCCTCCGAAAAGCCGCTTGAATAAGGGAAATGGCGGGAGGGTTGCTGTGCATCATGCGTGGTGGAACGGGCGTGGGAGCAATGGCTTCAAGTTCGCGGTGTAAGATCCTGGTCACCACATTTTCAGAAGGCCCAGTATATATGCTGCACGTGACCGTGGGTGGAGGCGATGGCAAAAACGCTGCTTTGCAGGTGGAAGTAGCCGCGGTATTCGGAAGCCGTGCGAACTGGTTCGTGATACCACTGCTTCTGGCTTGTTCAAAGCGCCCGCATTCTTTCATTATAGCTTCGACCCTGTTGCACTGCGTCCAAACGAGCAGACTGAACGCATCATCGGCGATCCCTCTCAGTACGTGGCCTACTTTTTCTGCTTCATTCATTCTGTCGTCTGCGCGCTGGCACAGGGACAGAACATCCTGTATATATGCCACGTACGCCTCGGTCGGTGTCTAAACGCGAGTAGCGGGTTATTTTTTTCGCAGCAAGCTGGCGGCACTCTTTCTTTCCAAATACTTGACAGAGACCATCTTTGACGGCGTCTCAACTAGAAAGGTCTGCTTGGTTCGTTTCATACCATGTGAGTGCTGCTTCCTTCCGAATGAAAGGAACATTAGCGAGCATTATAGTTGGGTCGCAGCGGTTCAGGGCACTTACTCGCTCGACAAGTTTGACCCAGTCTTCAACATGGGTTTCTTCGGTACTGGAGAATTTTCCAGGCTCACGGGGCTATGCCATGACTACAAACGGGCCTGCGGCGGTGCCAACGGTACCCGAGGTGTTAGCAGTTGTCACGGTTGAGCCGATGCGATGGCCGCTTAAGACATCCGTGGCGATGCAACGTTACTCGGCTCATCCACCAAAAGACGTTACGGGGAAAATGATATATTGCAATTATTTAAAAATGCCACACTGTGCGGCACACTCAAGCAGACAGTATCAAGTGCGTGCAGACATTGAGCAAGATGGTTTGTACCCTTCCTCCTCGTCGGTAAATTGTTCAACACAACAGCTGTCTGAGCTTGGGCCAATCCCTCGGTGTCAATATTCCTTTCTGAGGGTGCATACCCATCCCAATAAAATATTTGGTGCAGACTATTCAGGTAAGTCTGGAAATCCGAAGAAAACACGGCGAAATCGTCTAGGTAACAAAGACATTTCCGCCATTTGAGACAAAGAAAGATGTAATTCATCATCCTTTCGAACGTGGCAGGCGCGTTGAATAGGCCAAACGGCAGTACAATAAACTCATATAGGCCGTCTGTCTTGACAAACGCTAGTTTCGGTGGATCAGATTAACCAACCGGTACCTTCCAATAACCGGAGCGCAAATCACGCTGGGGAAGTATTCAGCAACGTGCAAATATTCTAGGGCGTGATATATTCGACGCAGGGGATAAACCTCTTTTCGGGTGATCTTGTTAAGGTGGCGATGGTCCACGCAGATTCTGACGTTCCCATCTTTTATTGTTACTAGCAGCAAAGGTGACGACCAGAGTCTTTGAGTAGGTCGGATGAAGGCACGTCGGAGCATGTCATTGACATGCCCACTAATAATGCTTTGTTCCGGTGCCGACACCATGAAGGGTCGCTGTCGCAACGGCTTGTGGGTACCTGTGTCAATGTGAGGGGCGAACGTGGATGTTCTGCCCAAAGGAGATTGCCTGCAATCGAAAGAAGGCTGAAACTCCCCAAGAACAGCCAGGAGTTGTCAGCGGTTGGCGAATCGCTGTGATAAATCGCGTTGACCGAATATAGCTGCGGTTAAAGTGCGTTGTTGCAACGTCGAGGCTGAAGACAGATTCAACAGATTTGATATTTCACAAGTTTCCCCACAAATCAAGCTGAAAGGTCGGGTAGTCTGGTTGCAGACAAACATGGCTGTACGGCCAGATAGGAGTGTCAGCACAGCAAACGGAAACGGAAAACCCTTGCGAGAACGAAAAACGTGTGATGGCGTACATAAAACCGGTCTATCCGCCAGAGTACTGCCTGAAAGGGCGACGAGGACAGAGCTTTGCGGCGGGATATCGATGTCTTCGTCTACAGCCACCTTTTCTTCAGTAGTAGAGTAATCGTTTCGGGACGAGCGTGATTTTCTGAACAAAATTTGACTACGGCGCAAGCGCCATCAATTACGGCTTGCTGCTTTGACAAAAAGTCCCAGCCGAGGATAACGTCATGTGAACACATTGCCAAGACGGTGAATTCAATTGTGTAGAGAATATCCTGAATGGCGACTCAAGCCGTACACGCAGCCAAAGGTGTGTCATGTTCGGTGCTTCCAGTTTGGAGGAGAATTCCATAAAGTGTCGTTGTGACTTTCTTGGCAGAGCGACACAGTTTAACACTGATGACCGACACGGCCGCTCCGGTATCAACAAGCGCAAGCTCGGGGAATCCATCTATTAACACGTGAATTACATTTTGCGCCGGTAGGTGAGGTCTTCGGTATTTCAACGGGTACGCAGTTCGTGCCTCAGGAACTGCGCGAATCAGTTTCCCTCTGAAGTGGGAGCGGAGTGGCGGTGCATGGGGGTAGGGAGCGGCGACGGGGTGACGGCGATCGGTGGCCTTCCTACATCTGAAGGTCGGCGGAAAACGAGGTTGGAGCTGGTCCCTAGGACATGTTATGATGTGGTGGTCGTGCGGCGTAGGCAGACGTCTGGGGCACGCGACGATATGAAACGACACGGCGACAGTAACGAGAAACGTGACTGGGGCAGTAGGAAGAACAAAAATGGGCCGGTTGTCGGGAGTGCGCAAGGGTTCGCGTACGGCACAGCTAGTGGTCTGGTCCTTGGAAACTGGGGAACTGTTTGCGAAGTAGGAGGTGCCACCGCTGGTATCGCTGGCCGAACCGAGCGGAATGAAGAGTGCACTTGCTGTGTGAGGCATTCCGCGTAAAATATAGGCATGACAGCTGGAGCTGCCGCGACTCTAGCTGCCACCTCTCGAACAGCCAGGGGTGCGACCTCTGCGGTCTCAACGTTAGCAGGCGGCAGGACCTCGGCAACCTGTTCATTGATGGTTGCGTGCAGAGCAGAAGGCAGGCTGGATGACAGACGGAAAACAAGCGCTAAATATAAGCACAGGACGCGGAGTGGACGGGACAAGCGCTAACTTTCAACAAAAAGTTTATTGCAGAACCAGCGCTTATAAACATGTCTGGCCATCATGAAGAGAGAGGAAAGGAAAGGGAAACATTAATAACGGTGGGCAAAACAAGAAAAACGGTGACGTGCCGCCTATGACAAGAAATACAATTCAAGTTTCGATAAAGCTACAGACGGCATGCTGACGCATTTTTCCCCCGACCTTGCTATCTCTGCCGCTTCCCCAATTTCTCTTGCCAGGCCAGAGCGGTGAAAATAGATGACGGCTGTTTGCTCGTACAGAGGATGACACAGGTTTCAGAGACACATTTATTACAGTGGGCAGCCAGCTAGCCGTCGGTGGCAACGCTCCTGACCTTGTTCTTTTGCTCTTGAAGGCGAACGTTTAAGCATCTGCCGGTCTGGCCGATATAGTGTCTGCCACACGAGAGAGGAATTTTGTACAAAACGCTACATCGGCATTTCACAAAGGCGTCTCTGTGCTTGATGGCGCAGATCGGGTTCCCCGCACGCGTGGGACAGCTTAACCTGCTCAAAGCCAAAAGCTTTTTAGGCGCCGTGAACACGGCCTTGAGCCCTGAACGTTGCCCAAATTTCTTTAGATTATGCGAGATTTTATGTAAGTATGGGATGACAGCTATCTTTTCTTTATCTCTTCTTTCTTTGCCCGTTCTCTGGTTTTCTGCCTTCTGCTCATCGCTCAAACAAGAGTCAATTTTTTTTTGCGATGCAACCCTTCCGCGACGGAAACAATAACCTGCGTGTTAAAACCCGCTGATTCCATACGTACCTCCTGCTTGCCAAGGTTTTCATCCACCGTATACTGGCAAGACTTGCTAAGAGCGCTAGACAAGAAAGACCGAACAATACTCCTCTTGGCCAGCTTAGAGTGTGCCGAGCTGTACGGCAGGCTCGGCTTGTTGGCTCGAGGCTCGTACAACCAACACACGCGATCACGTTGAACACGCAGCCGCAAATCCAAAAACCTGATGCAGTCATGCTCGGGCAATTCACACGTAAAAATGAGCGGCGTAAAGCAGGCATTAAAAGCGGCCAAGATACGCGACACAACAGGGTGACACAATGAAAAGCGGCATCAACGCTGTTCATGGCTGAAGGGTCCACAAAACATGAAGTGTCTGAAACAATTAAAACGTCATCGACGTATCTGAAAATTTTATACACTTTAAGCTCACCTAGCCGCTGAAAGAGTGCATTGCCACTACGGGCAAAAAACAAATCACTTAAAACTGGTGCAATCCACGACCCATTACAAACACCCTGCTTTTGCAGGTAAAAGTTACTGTCAAATGAAACCAAGGTTGTGGTAAGATAAATAAATAAAAGCTCTAAGGAGCCGCTCGTGCTCACACCACACGCGTTCTGAAATTCGACCGCACCGAAGTCGTCAATTGCAGCCTCGACACTCGCGGAATAGCACGGGCTCGCGTATCAGAAACGCGGTGTTACAAGTTTAAGCCTGCCTTCAGTCAACCTTAGTAAAAAACAAAATCCCGCAATCAAATGGAATTGTTCACGAATGAAACTTACGTGTGTAGTGTCTCTATACACGCATTTGCACCTGAAAATGATTGACTTTAGGATTTAACGCGCCGAGGCAACGCAGACGAGAAGCGCGCCGTAGTAGAGGGCTCCAGATTAATTTCAACCCCCTGGGGATCTTTACCGTGCACCAAAATGTCGTACACACGGGCGTTTTCGCTTTTCGCCTCCATCAAACAAGCGGCCGCTGCGGCCGGTAATCCAACCCGCGGCCTCGTGCTTAGCAGCGTAACGTGTTAGCCACTGAGCCACCGCGGCTGGTGCATCTGAAAATAACACAGTTTTTTCATGCAGCGGTAAGCTTCTCTTAAAACAATGTCCGATTTGGTTTTTCCTTGTATAGCTTTTGAGTATGTAAACCACCCGCGATGCTGTACCTGCTTTTGTTTCTTATTATGCTTGTAATATTCTAACAGAATCGCTTGCCGCAGTATAAAAATATCATTATCTTGGAATTCGCTCGTTGATGCACCAATTTCATTATGCAGTCTTGACGGAAGCATCTACACGTTGGTAAAGGGCCTAAGGTACAGGTTTATGACAGGTTCCTTTTCTAAGTAATGCCATTCAAACGTCACCACTTCATCTGAACAAAGATAAGAAAAGATGTAGCCCAGGATATTATAAAGAGCATGTGTGAAACCTTTTTACCTTATTCGGCATCAAAACAGAGAACCGGAGCTTTAAAAGGGAAAATAGGCGCAGCAGAACAAGAACAACTTTTAAACATTACAGAAAAACTTTAACCTCACAACGTTTTTGATGTCTTGTTTCACCGACGTTTTTAGTTTCCTTAAAGTTAATGGGGGTTTTTCGTTTCAGAGGCAGTTCTCCAATTTCTTTCTCAGGATCTCCGCTGCCTAATTTGAATATCTTTGCATGCTCGCGTTCAGTACGTTTAGGCGGCGTCAAATAGTCAATGTGTTCCAAAAATGTACCCCAAAGGTCTGATTTTGTTTGTTGCTGAATAAAAGTTCGTTTTGCTTCTTTTCTTCAGTTTTTTTTGTTTCTTGTAAAATCAAGTTTAACTTAAACTTTAAACTCCTACATATCCGCTCAACCTAACTCAGATAGACAATAAGACGATTGCATCGGCGCAAAACAATCTTGATTCCCGATGTATTCCTAATTCCGGATCTGCGCTCTGGTATTCATACTTGTTCGTTGCGAACCATCATCCTTTTTTCGATCTGTGCCGCAATAAAACACGCCAAAGGTTCATAATACCACAACCCGTTATTGACTGTTGCTTTGCTAATTTATGGTTGAAAATGCTCAACTACCCTCTCTGTTTAAAGGCTAACTTCACGCGTTTCCAAATTTCCCTTGGCAGGAAAACAGATAGGTAAAGTATTACGTTGAAAACTGGTGTAGCAATCTAGTTAGAGGGTACTGGGTTTTACATTCATAGCACCATAGCTCCACGGTACGATCAGACTGCCGAAACATGTGACAGAAAGAGAAACAGCTTTAACACGCATGGAACCCTTTCCTAATAGCAACGTGGCCACCACGGAAAAAGCGACCCGTGCGTATAATTGATGCAGTCATCTCTGCTAAAGAACTTTTGGAAAAAAAAGATTATGTTAAGAAATAACTTCAAAAAAGATATGTATTTATCAACTGAAGTGCATCTCACTGTGTTCATCAAGGACGCCATGGGAAGAGAAATTGTGTGTAGTGACTCGGTTTCTTTTTATTTATTTATTTTTTATTTATTTCAAATTTTGTTAAGACATACATTGTCTAGGATGAGAGGGCTAAAGACAACTAGCTGCGTGACTAGAGCCCTGAAACCCAAAGTACATTGCACCGGAGCCATAAGCACCAAAACGACCAGTTCACTTTCAAGAAAAGTAACAAAAGCACGTTAAACGACGCGTTACGAAGCAAGCTGGCAATTCCTTATACAATAAATAGCGAAAAATAACGAGGCGGTAAAGCGATGACGCATGCATATGTGTTTTGCATAATGTTTAGCAGATAATTGTAACATTTCCACTAATGTTTTTTTACATAAGGCATTCAAGTTAACCCACACACGCATTTATTAAAACAAAAAGAAAAGTTACAAGAGCACGTAAGTGAACCGTATATTTGTTACCGGAAGAAGCTGCACGGTGCGGTTTTCAAACTAATTGTAAGCGAGTGGTAACTAATATATTTAAGGTTATTTTCACATTTGTAATCTTAACGGCAATTTTTACTGCAATTGTGTATACCAGGATGTGTATTTAAAAATCAGGTAATTAGTAGGCTAGTGTTTGTGTTCCATAGTTTCTTCCAAAACAGCTGTCTTAAATCATACTGGGTGTTTACTACAATTAATCATTCAAAACTGGTAGCTTTACTCAATATAGCTTCCTTTTGTGTGTGCATGTCAAGTTTAGGGCAAAAAAGTGGACTAACTGTAAGCAGGTATTGTTTGCAGAAAAATGGCGCTGTGGGATCCATTCGTCGGACGTTTTCTACGCAGCATACAGCTGGCTTTTGTAAACCCAGTAGTCTTTCTAAATTGTATTTAGTTGTAGTACTCCATACTACTTAATCGTATTGGAGATGGGACTGAAATAAAGAGTAGTGCAGTTGTACTTCCAGACAGTTGGCGCTAAATTTCTTATTGCTTTGAGCCAATATTTGAGGGCATCTTTAATTTTATTAGCAAAAGTACCATTTCCGTTGATTTTTTTTTCCTAAAATCGAATTGTTCTTCTACAAGTAATTGTTGGCCGTCCAAAAACTTTGTAAGTCGTATTTTCAGGGCATATTCCCCAACTTTAGAAAATAGAAGAAGTACAGATATTGGTCAAAAATTATTTATGTTAGCAAGAGAACCACCCTTATGTAAAACGACAGCTCTTGCAAATTTCATTTTGTCTGGAAAAATACCAGTAGTAATGCATTATTACAGAGGTGCTGTAAGCGAACCGTAACAAATCAGCAACAGCTATAACTGGTACAGCTTTTATGACATCATCTCCAGCAGCACAATTTTTGTTCAATGATTTAAGGAACGATAAAATTTCAAGTTCAGTCAACGGGTTAAGAAAGAGCGAACCGACTGGCATTTTAAAACGGTACTGTTCTATTTTTTTTTTTGTGGTCCATGTAATAATGGCGGATGCGCTAGAACTCAAGAGGTATGAATTGAACTTATCTGCTAGTGACTCACCACTGTATTCAGTACCTTCGAAGGTGAGTGTACTGCGGTTTTTATCGTTAGACTTCCCGATAAGAGACTGCAATATGCACCAGATATTTGGATTGTTTGATGTAGCAGCAAACCTGTTAGTATGATAAGTAATTCTTGCTTTTATAAGATCAGAGTTTATTTTTTCTGAATTTTTTTATTGCTTTATTAAAGCTAAATCTTTTTTCTGACTAAATTTGTGATATAATTTATCGCGAGCTTTGATTTTCTTGTATAGCTTTTGCGTAACCCACAGTTTCCTGGATATTTTGTACTTCTTTACAAGTCGCAATGAAAATAAAATGACATAGCACGGCTTCAGTTTACACACTATAAATATAATGTACGATTGATTTGGGTTAGCTTCGGTGTAAACGTCATCCCAAGTACACTATCTATTAGGACACGGAAATCTCGAATGGCATCCTCGCTGTAGTTTCAACAAGGAACCAGAGTGTCTTTGCCCTTTCTGCTCTTCTTGTTAACTTAAGGAAAGAAACAAAAAAATTGTAGATGATTGCTTACATCAAAAGCCATGATGCCTGAAAAAATTGAGTTACTCTCCTAGTTTTTGAGAAATAGGTCAATTAGGGTGGCACTTGCCAGGGTAACTTTTGTAAGTGAGCAAATAACATTTCAACACGAATACGATTCAATTAGAAGCAAAAGTTGTTGACATTGAGTACTAGGCGTTATAAAATCTATATTCAAGTCGCTCACAAGAACAATTTGTAGATTTATTAGGGACACATACTCGAGAATAGTGCTAACACGCTAAACAAATTCCTTAACGTCGCCGAACGGAGGGCGATAGCTTGAACCAGTAAGTACTGCGCCACTATTAATTGTGATGGACTCGAAGTGAACGCTTACATAGGAGAATTCAGACAACACTTCATAAGAAATAGCAGCCTTAACATAAATTGAAGACCCACCACTTTTACGATTATTTCTGTAATCCTCTTCCGACTTATATCTTTGTAGTTTTACAGCATATAGTTTATTGAAAAACCAAGTCCCTGTGAAAGCCAGGAAATCAAACGAGTGTTAGCGAATCTAAAGCAGTTTCAAAATGAAACACTGTTTTTGAAACTTCTTGAAATAACGTTGAAAGTTGACATGTTGTTACTGGAATTTAAACGGCGATTGTACACATCAGGGCTCAATGACGTACAGTCATGGTACGTTGGTTTCCGGGCGTCGAACGCTGAAAAAATAATAATAAAGAACACCGAGGGCTCAGCAAATTTTGTCAAGGTCTGACTCACATTCTATATGAACCACGCGTGCGACAGTTGCCTTGCGCACAAACAACTTTCTTTTCTTCTGCCATGCAAGCTTGCAAGGCCTTGCAAGGCCTTCAACTTCATCATACAGAGCAGAGCTTTATTGTGCGGCGTCACATTGTCGAGGAAATGTACTCTGCGTTAGCCGCCCTTGGTTCTGCCTTCTTTTCCATCCACTCGGTCCTTGTTACGCGTGACACAAAGCGAACCCGCACAGCCTCCACATTTTCCCTTGTCAACTGGTCACTGGGAAATTGTGGAGCATGCGCAAATCAGTAGGCTAGGCAATGATTGTGTCAGCGCTCTCTCTATAGCACTGTCCACTAAGGAAGTAGAATTTCTACACGTGCGAAAAGGAGCAACCTTACTTGCCGCATCAATGTACACACACGTGCTGAGTGCGTGAGGGTTGTTAATCACATATGCATCTGTTTTGAATGTAATGTTTCCGGCACATTTGTTATAGATTACATATCGTGTCGAATTGCTTCATCGTAGGTGTGTGCATGCGTGTTTGTATTAATATGGCTGGTTTTGGTAATAAAAATTCAGTTGGAAGTCAGCGCTCGTCCTGTGTGCCTCGCTTAAGTCTTTGTTTCTGCCGCGCGGTATTGTTAAGATGAATCACCAACTAGCCCAATACCACACTTTGCTTAATTCAGTAAGATACACGGGTGGCAGTGGTTTAGCAGCATATGAACAGGTTTCGTCAACCTCCGGTAGCTGGGGACAACCCAGTGTGGTGTGCACCATTCCATTTTTAGCGCTGGCATCTACATACGCAATGACTGTGTCGGTGTGTGTACAATGAAGATCAGAGACCTGTGCGTAGCTTTGCGAGGGACTGGGCGACGGAGACGACCGATGGGTTTTTTTTCTGTCAGCTTTACTCGCTGCTATGGAGGGAGATCCGACTCTTTCACGGTTGTATCGGCTAAAACAAAGCCCATGTAACGGGCTTGTGCAGCAGCTGCACCGCTGTTTGAAAGCTGCCAGGAGCGGGCAGAACGGGATGGATGGACCAGCTGATCGATGGTGCTGAGACCTGCCTCGGCCTGCAGAGTTGGTACCGGGGTCATTCGGGGCAGACCAGTAACAGCCCGCATATCATCTCGGTTGATGGTTTCGAGGCGACCCCAGTCCCTCATCGTGAGATGGTGGAATTGGGCCTGATACACGAGTCGGGGTTGTAAAACAGACTGCACAAGGAGGCGAGCAATTCTAGTGGGCGACCCGCCAGCCTTCGTGGCTATTTCGAGTCACAGGCAGATTGTGCGTGATGCACTCTCTTTTGCCCCCTTCACCCGTCGAGTCGCCGATCCTGACGAGGCAATGTCGAGACCAAGCATCCGTAGACTTAAAACTTCTTGTAGTGGGTGCTGATCAATAAAACGCCGGACAGGCTGGTTACCAAGTCAACGGCGCCCGTTGTTATTAGCCACTGACATATTTGCCGTTTTTGTTCTTTTGAAAGTTCAAACCCTACCTTGGCGCATTAGAAGTTCTGTTTAACGCCGTTAGTAGTGCTCTAGTACATCAATGTCAGGGGGCACAGACCATACGGTAATGTCGTCGCCGTACATTTGTACTTTGCGTCAGGAATTCCAGCAAACTGCGAGGCTAAGGAAAGCAAGGCAATGTTAAAATATAATCGTGCCAGCACTGAGCCTTGTGGAACTCCCCTATAGGACGTTAAATGGATGACAGCTTTTCGGCCAAACGAACACAGAAGGTGCGGTTCTGGAAAAACGCGTTTACAAACGTGCATACACGACTTGAAAGTTTGAGTCACTCAAGGATCGCAACAACAGCTTCCCGGCTGACGTTGTAGTATGCTTTCTTGATATCCATGGCCAGGACAGTTCGAATCCGACGAGAGCGACGTCCTATAACGACCATAGAGTAGAAAGGCTACAGTTCGTTCTCAACACCCACATGTAGCCTGAATTCAATTTGACCAGGGTGGTACCATGATTACCACTCCAGCCACCGCGAAAGGCGTGTCGCTAGCAAGCGCTCCATCAGCTTGCATACCATCGATGTAAGAGATATGGGCCGAAGGTTGAAAATTTGGTCCGGGGTATTGCCTTGCTTGAGAATTGCAGCAATTTCCGTGTGGCACCACGAATCCAGAATGATGACTGTAGTCCAAGCTGTGTTTATAGCCTCAAGTAATACATTGAAAGTGGTACCTTCTGTGTTCTTGAACAGCTCGTAAGGAACGCCATCCGGTCTCGGTGTTGTTCTGGGCTTGAAATGGTCGAAGGCTGCCAAGAGTTCCCCCATTGTGACAGGAGCTTCAATCCCTGCTATGGCTCCACTTGTAGGCAACGAACCGGCTCCATTCGGCAAACAGTTTTGCACAGCAAAAGCAGCTGACGGCGCGTCAAAAGCGGGAAAGAAGCTACTTGCGGCTGTATAGGCGAAAGTGGACGGGTCTTGCCCAGATACTAGTAGTGCGCTAGCCGCTGGATCCGGAGGACGTTGACCGCGTTCCATAGCTCGAAATGTTTGCCAGGCAGAAGAGTTGGACGACGAACGGCCAAGCGAAGCGAACCAGTCTCAGCCAGTGGCCGCGCGTCAGTCGTCATTCATGTCGGTGTGCTGCGGCTGCTGTGAGGCATTAAAGCTTCAGCCGAGCGTCGATTGACGTTCGGTTTCTCACTGAAATCAAGTTCAGTTTGGCGTCGGGCGACGCACAGACGGCAGAGGTGCAGGTCTGGGGCCAGCCGGGATTCCACCACCCAGGTTGTGCGGGTTGCTGCATCCAAAGCCGCATGGAGCCTGGGACAAGGGTCAGGTAAGGGGCTGGAGACCATCGTAGCTGACGCCGATCGATTACGCGTCCCAGTCCACCACCCGACACAGTCTTCAAAGGCGATCCCTACGACCGGGAGGAAGGTCGAGATGAATAGGATGGTGATCGCTGCCCCAACAGTCTGGTTCACATATCCAGGTCACTGAGCCGCTTCCTAACCAATAAGCTAAGTCAGGCGAGCGAGGAGTATCGCTTGGACGTTCACACCGACTAGTGGGCACTTAAACGTCATTCAGTAGCACAAAGTGAGCTTCTACAAAAGTGTCATACACACATTTACCCCATGTAGTGTGGGGCCCGTTGAAATCCCCCGGGACAACATTGGGCAGCAGGGATGCCGTTGACGGAGATGTGGGATCCAGCCAAGGCTCAGTCTGGCTGCACAGCCATTGTCGGGGCGAGCATAGTACGACACTATGATTACGTCCTTGTGAGGTAGGCGAACGAGTACAGCGAGGACCTCTTGCCATAGTGTGCACCATCGCGCCAGGTGGATGCAGGTCTGAGGATAGCTGGAGCGGACGTAAACACCTACCTTTCGTGGGAGAACATTAGGCCTAAAACTCCGGAAGTCCAAGGTGGATGGAGACGTATGCGCCACAAATCCAGGAAGAGGAGGGAGACCATTAGTTTCCTAGAGTAGCAGCGCCCATGCACGTAGCCTCCACCACAGAAGACGTTGGCGACGTTCTCCAACCTTTCCAGTTATACCCCTGCAGTTCCAATGCCGTATGCTCTCAGATGAGCCCGAATTAACAGGTACCAATTGGGCGGAGTTTAGTCATTTAAACCGAGGTGAGAGTCTGGAGTTTTTGCACGACAAAACACAACAATTCACGTGGAGACCTGGTGTTCGATGCACACTCTTGATTACCTGGGAGAACAAAGACGTTTGTGGTTCGGGTGTCCGTGAGGCGGGTACTCGCATGCCGGCGCTGAAGTATTGCACGACGTTCTTTGGGCCTCTGAATTTCTTTTTCCAATGTATCCAGCCTGTTTTCAATTTCGGAGTCTTCATCTAAATCAGGAACTGGTAGCTGCTCTCGCACAGGTGGCGAACGGCGACAGCTGGCACATGACGTCTTCAGTGCTGAACTGTACGTCATCATTGTTGACGATTCAGGTTCTGTTGCGGGGAAGTCCTCCTCTAAGAGTTTCAAAGAAGCGTATCGGTTTTAAATCGGCAACCGTTCGAGCATTGGGGCTTCGCCATGTCTTTCACTTCGTTTTAAGCGGCGCTCACGGACTTTCTTGGCCTCCAGCTTAGTAGGGCACTTCAGGGAAGTGATGTCATGGTCGTTCGATTTGCAGAGGCTGAATCGAAAAGTCTGCAACGTTGTGGCATCCTCAGGGTTTTCTTTTGGTGAATAAGGACAAGATGATTTCATGTGCCCCTGCCCCTAGCACGAGTAGCAGTATAGAACAGATGGCTCGAATGGCCGAGTGCGCAATATGCGTCCATAGTACCCTATATGGTCTGGAGGAGAAGGCGGGCATCGCAGGGTGATGAGACAGGTGCGACTTGTGCCCATATACCACACGGCAACAACTTCGTGAGTAGAGCAGGGGAGCTCCTGACGAAGTTGTTCAGGTGACTCACCATATTCTACGCCTGGTATCACGTAGCGCTTCAAGTCAGTTCCAGCGCCGAAGTATGCCTGAAACTGTACACTGTCTGTCTGCGACACCTGTATCTTATTCAAGGTATGCAGCTTGGTGGCAAAATTCAAGGACGGAACCCACACTGAAATCGTATTAGTGGGCTTGCGCACGACGAACCCACGGAAACTTTTGACGTTCACGCATGTGGCCACTGCAGCTTGAATAAACCGAGTTGGCACTGTAGACATGTTGAAGTTAGCGCGGGACTTAGTGATCACCCCGTACGATGATGCTTCAGGTGGCATTGCAGCTGTTGTTAATAAAGGGAACGGGCAATCGCTTTGCCTGGTCCTGCGTTGCATTTTCTGCTGTGCTTGTAGACCCGGGCGGCCTTTTAACAGCGTTAGATAGCGGCACCGGAGCTGAACTTACTTGCGGTTCTGATGTGTCCATTTTTACATCGTTGCCATGACAGGGCTGCCTACGTGGTGGCAAAGGAGCGCTCGACGCTACAATAGAGCTGATTTGAGTGCTCCGCCGGGTCCACGTGCGAGGAAGCACCGCAGTGGTAGCGCGCTGCCGCCGCTGTTCTTGCCGGCGGGCTAGGCCTACTTGCTGGACCAAAGATGGCGAGAGGCCATGAGAAGCAGCAGGAGGATGCAGGGGACGACGAACTTGATACCTCGCTGCCAGGGGTGGTTGGCCACCGGTTACAACCGTTCATAACAAGCAGGGTGCCGGCGGTAAACACAAAGGGCGTGAAAGAAATACAGCTGTGAATTTGGCACCAACCTGCAATGTTAGAAGGCAAGAGTTACTGACAGGCCGATGGTTTCGCTGCCACCACGGCAGTGCGAATGTGAGAGTTGCTGGACGGGTCCCGTCCTTTAAACTCGCTTTGGTGACGTATTCCAGGCGCAGAAACGCAGTGCAGTCGGCGCAGTCTTCTGGGCAATCTTCGGTGAGGATTGTAGGCACCACAGCCGCATTTAAAAGGAACACGTTTTGCCTGCAATGTTGGAAAGCAAGAGTCACTGACTGGCCAATGCTTTCGCTGCCATCACCGCTGTGCGTTGCTGTTCTCCGATTTGTTATTTTTGTTATTCCAAAAGCATAGCCTAACTTATATATTTCACCAGTGCATACAATAAATTATCTATTTTACGTTAAAATATTTAAACAGTGTTTAAAATATATTCGCTGCTATTGTAGACGGGAACAATGTTATATATCTCGATTGATTGTAGGGTTTAACGCGCCGACGCAACGCAGGCGATGAGGCGCGCCGTAGTGGAGGGCTCCGGATTAATTTTGACCACCTGGGGATCTTTAACGTGCGCCGAAATCTCGAACACACGGGCGTTTTTGCTTTTCGCCTCCATCAGAAAAGCGGCCGCCGCGGCCGGGAATCGAACCCGCGACCTCGTGCTCAGCAGCGCCACGCCTTAGCCACTGAGCCACCGCGTCGGGTAATGTTATATATCTCAAAGCACTCACGCCAATCCCTCAATGCTTATTGCAAAAATTTCTAATCAGCCTGTGCAATGAAGAATTCTCCCCAATCATACCGATAATTCGAAGGCCGGTCCAGCTTTGATTACCAGCAACAGTTTCCTTTAACCTACGTTAAAAATTGTTCACAAGCACACTTTGTAAAACTGTCAAGGAAGATATATGTTTTAGCTGAATCAGGTATGGGAATAAATCTGATTCTTTACATATTCACAACATGGTGTCCATAAGAACTACTATAAAAGCAGCCTGTATCTTTCTCACTCTCATACTACACGCTATTCATGATTACCATTTCACTATACGACATATTGTTAAACTTTCTGACGGCGTACTATTAAGTACTTTATAGGCTACTACTCGTTTATTACCATACGAAACAATATAAACATAAAAATTGATTGAATATTTCTTGTTTGACCGACAAAAGGTCCTTAACACTATGTCTCGTCTCAAAAACTGTAATAACTAGAGCTCGACAAGGGCCCATGCACTGCTCCGAAAATGTCTCGGATATGTGAATGCTCCATCCACCTGAATGTAATCCGAATTCTCGAGTACGCGACTAGTGCGTTCTTTGTTGAGAAATTTACACTAACTATACCAGGCACGTGGACCGGTCAAGTGTGTGCAAGATGAACACTTACAGGCCGAAAGCCACACAAGCACTTGAACGCTCCTCATTACACACAAATAGCTAGCCCCCTCGCTCTACCCGGTGCTTAGTTTCCTCTGGCGTTGGTAACAAGTCACTTTCCAGAATGGTGACCGCCGCAACAATGTGAAAAAGCAGGCGGACTTTCGGTTGGTATTTTTTCAGTGAGAACACAAGTTCATGCTACCAAGAATGATGTAAGCCTGACGATTCTGGAAGCCTTCAATCTTTAAATGGCGCTTGGCACTTTTTTTCAAGTGAAGCTTTCATTGGCTACTTCGTGTAGCCATCCACGTTTCTGCTTGCATCATGCACCACACCTCTCTCCTCACGGGCACTGGCGACCGGAAACCCCTTTCCTCCCGCAGCTGGCTGCACAGTGTCTATGTGGTCGACACTCACTGAGCCCGAGTTGTTTGCCGAAAAAGAAGCGAAGAAGCACATGATGGCAGATCACGGAATTTTCACCAGGACACGCAGAATGCTGCTTGTCGAAGTTGTAAAAGGAGATGGGGCATGGAAGCACCGTACTATTGGCGAGCGCCTTTATTTCGTTGATGCTGATGGTCTCTGGAATTTTATGCTGACCACAGCGGAAGCACATGGAGTAAAAACAAGTGATAATATTATTAGGAACCTCCATTTTTGCAGCCATGGCCTTACACCATTTGCAAAGCCGTACAAACAACCAAATATGCGTTCCTACTCCGAACAGTTGCTTCCAACAACTATGTTTCTTAGAACAAAAGGGCATAAATTCCGACTCATTTCGACACAATTTTCTCGTTCCTCGAGTGGCTCATCAACACCCTCTAATTCGTGAGGTCAGTAATTAAACACTCATCAATTGCTTACCTCGAGATTGGTAAGGTTAGTGTGAAAGTTAAATAAAATTGTAAAGTTTGGCTTTTCAGCATATGAAACCAACTCCTCTCTAGCGGGAACCCAGGTACACGCGAGGCTTGTCCTGCCGCGTAACACCGCACACAAATATTGTGATAGCCCTGCCGAATCAAATGTGCAACACGTGGCTAACAACAACCCAACCTTCAAGCATTCCATTCCCAACCATTTTTTCAGCGGGAAGCGGGACGCCGACGAGTGTGTTGGCATGGGTATCCCTATGTGCTCGTTTGTGTGGCGCTATCTGCTTTCTTCATATTGAGGCACGCTGCGGAGGCGTGACGATGGGTGTTCCAAATCTCGAATTATGTTTTTTTTTCATTTAAACAATTAAAAAAATATTATTTATGTAAAGCTACTTCCTACTTCAAGAAAGATGCTGGTAGCGGGTTTTGTTTACTAATTTACATTGTTACCATATTTATTTATTCCGCTTTTCTGGCATTACAAATGCGGAATAAATTCGTCAACGGACTTGCGCAAACGCATCCACCGGCGGCGGTTGTGCAGAAAAGGGAGGCGGAACTAGACAGTTTTGGGGCAGACCATAAACAACACCTATGGTGACAAGACACACACAGTTCCAGATACCCTTGAAAAAAAAACTGCAGGAAGCACAATTTCAATGTTGAATGGCACCAGAAGCGTCAGGCTTATGTTATTATGTGTGGCGTTTAATTGCGATCGCGAAGACCAAATACGAACTGTAAGCCCATCCTTTTTTATATTGGTTGGGAGCTAAATATTCTGAAAAGTATCTGATTAACAACTTCAGCCGGAAAATAAGCGGCGGGTGGAGCGGCAGGATCAGAATTGGTGTGCGTTGGAGATTATTCAAGGGCTGGTTCGGCTTTCGGGTCCCAAGTGTTCCGTATCCATACCTATGACTACTTCCACGCGTCTCTCATTGTGAGGGGTTTTTTTTTCTCAAAAACGAACGTATTGTAGAGTACTAGAGAAGTCCAATAACGTGAGCTCGAATGGAACAATACCATATATTAAAAATTTACGAAGCAGAGCAACGAGTGCTTTAGAGCTCCAGATATTGCAGTTTTGAGGCAAACCATAGTTTTAATTAACTGTGGCCTGCTCAACCTGATCTATTCATTCCGTTAGAGATATTATTTTGTTTTTTATGGTCACTTGCATTAAAGAGTATTAAGGTATGACGTACTCCATAGTATTCTTTCAAAAACGAACTATATGCAGTGTGGTTGAAAGGTTATCATGAATAGCATGTGGTATGAGAGTGAGAAAGACACAAGGTGCTTTTACAGAAGTATTTCTTAGTAAAGTCAAGCTGTGCATGAGTAAAGAAGTATGTTTATTCTCATAAACGAACCGGGTAAAGAATACAACTTGTTCGCGAATATTGCAAGGTGTGCTCGGGATTGATTTTTTTTTCGTAGTTTTACGAAAAAATAAAAGCTGGACCGACTCTTGCTGAAAATAAAAGCTGGACCGACCTTCGTAATTTTATGTACCATTGGGCAGAATTCTTGATCACAAAGACTGTTTAGAGATTTTTCAATGTGCATTGCAGGATTGCCTTAATGTTTTAGAGAAATATAACATAAGTGCAGTCTACAATAGCAGAAGGATAATTGTTAAAGTGTTACCAACCTATTTATCGTCATAGAGATAACAATTAGATTAAGCTATTTGTAATATTACGACAATAAAATAACAGAAATACCGATTTGCAAAAATGTGACGCAAATCTTGTGCGTCGAAACAATGCGAGTCACAGCCTACAATTTCTACTTCCATGGCACCCTTAAGAAGAACGCAACCAGAGTAACTCCAGTTGATAGTTAGAGATCTTCTTGGTGCTATTTGTATACACAATATTATACTGTTTTTTTTAAACTTCTTTAGCAGTGCTGAATGCACTGTTTCAGGCAGGAGCCGCTTTCTTCAGGGGTCACGTTGCTATAATATGGAAGGTACCGCGCTTTGTAAATGCCTGCTTCTGTTTGTGTCTTATGTTCCCGGTTGTAAGAGCGTACCGTGGAGCTCTGGGATTTAAAAAAAAGCCAAGGCATGCTGGTATAATTAGTGGACAATTTTTGAACCTAATCAAGTTCCCATCTCCGTTTTCCGGCGCGGTGGTATTGCGGAACTCGTCAAGTAGGACTTCAAAAGTGCGGATAATTCAGAATATGTAAAAAAAATTAGCATGTTAAGAATGAGTAATCGGTTGTGATATTATGAACTTCTGGGATGTTTTATGATGGCCAACATGTAATAAAAAACAGGCCTCCCACCAGATTGGTGTGTGTAAGGCAATGCCATTCGGGAATTCTAATAATTTTCGCGATTCAATTCGCCCTATCGTCTGATCTATGTTGGACGTTTTGAAAAGGAGTTTGAAGTTGAAATTATGCTCTATCTAAAAAGAAACAAACATCAAAAATGAAAAGGAGGAAAGTAAACCTTAATTCAGTACCACATTAAAAACCGGTCTTTGGAGTAATTATCCAGGAGAAATTTGCTGTTTTGATGATGATGGTTGGGTTTTTATGGCGCAAGGCCGACTAAGGGGAAATAGTGCCAGATAAAAGTTTATTTAATGCGGTGAAGTGGTTACCACAAAAAGGTAGGTAAAAAAAATGTCAACCGATCATAGTAAAAGCAGTTAAAGATAGTGGTAATGGCTGGTGTATAGGGCCAGATTTCATTATGCGTGATAGGAAATGAGGTTTAAAAACTTAACGTCTGACAAATAATCAAACACACGTTTCACAGAAACACTGGCATCGTCACCTAGAAACAGCGATGGATGTAGTGGGATATGTTGTCTGTAGAGTTCTCTGAAGTGTTTGTGTCGTGTTGTGTGAAGTGCCTTACATTGTATGAGGATGTGGATCACGGATAGGGCCTCTCCGCACCTGCTGCGCAGAGGTCTTGGAGATGCAGTGAGAAGGTGAGAGTGCGTTGCATGTGTGTGCCCTATCCGTAATCTTGCCAAGGCGACTTCAGAATATCTATTGCGTGTGTCGGTGGTGTATGGTCCCAAGTGAGGTTTTATTACGTGTAACTTGTTGTCTGTTTGTTCACTCCAGTGTGTTTGCCATGTTTTGCGAAGTTGTTGTCTGATTTCTGGTTTCACGTCGGTGTAGGGTAATGTGGTTATGTCTACTGTATTCAAGAGTGTAGCAGCAGCAGCCATTCGGTCCGCTGCTTCGTTCCCGGCTATACCACAGTGGCCAGGGACCCAGCAAATAACCAGTTCAAATTTCCGTACATACACAGACATGATACCCTTGACTGTTAAATTTATAACGTGATTTTTTGAAGACTTCGTTGACGACAACCTCCGCACAACACTGAGAGAATCTGTATATATAATGGATTGTGGGATGTGGCTTTGAAGGATATGATTAACAACCAGAAGTACACCATAAGCCTCTGCGTAAAGATATTTGTATTACTGTTAAGAGTTCTAGTGACACTAAGGCCGTGCCCATGCGCCGCGCAGGACACCGATGTGGAAGTTTTAGAGGCGTCCGTATAAAATTCACAACATTGGTACTTCTGCTGCAAATACAAGAAGTGCTGCAGAATTGCACATGTGGGAGCTCGGTTTTTATCTACATATGTGAATGATGCGTCGCATGATACAGGGCGGAGATGCCATGGTGCTATAAAGTATGTTAGAGAGGTTTGGATTGTATCTAAAAAGGAGACAGCAAGCTCTGACGCTTCTTCTCTAACTCTGTAAGAGAAGGGCGCAGATAACGATGGTCGATTTAAAAGGAGTTTAGTCATGGATGTATCATAAAAAAACTGTTTTAAAAGGATGGTGTGGCATGGATGAAATTTTAAAAGCATAAAGGAGATCTGTGTATGCGCGCTGACGTTGTACGTTCCACTTATTACACTCCACATAGAGGCTTTCGAACGGGCTAGTCCGGAAAGCGCCACATGCCAGCCGGAGCCCCAGATGAAGCACTGGGTCCAGCATTTTGAGAGATGTCTTACTTGCTGACCCATAAACAACACTTCCATAGTCTAATCGTGAACCTATCAGGCTAGTAAGAACACGTAAAAGAAGTTGTTTGTCAGCACCATATGAACAGTGGGAGAGAACCTTGAGTATATCCAAGGCCTTTAAGCATTTATGTTTAAGTTGTTTTATATGTGGAATGAATGAAAGCTTTTCGTCAAGGACTACACCTAAAAACGTGTGTTCATTTCTGACTGGAATTGAGACACCATTGAGTTTGATGTATGGATCCGGCCGAATGCCACGCCTTTTCGAAAACAAAACACAAGCACACTTCACTGGATTAAATTTAAAACCATTGCTATCTGCCCAGCCCGCTAGCTTGTTAACACCAAGCTGGACTTGACGCTCGCAGATAGACAGGTTACAAGACTTAAAGGATAATTGCACGTCGTCTACATAGATTGAGCAGGAAATGGTTGGTGGCAGAGCCTTCCGAAGAGAGTTCATTTTTACAATAAACAAAGTGCAACTCCACCTTGCGGAACAACGTTTTTCTGCACATGAACTCTTGAGAGTGCAGTTCCAACTCGCACGCGAAACGTTCTTTCAGAGAGGTAACTGGCAAGCGTGTTCCACATGTTACCCGACATACCAAAGCACTTCAAATCGCTGAGGATGTCGTACCGCCAAGCAGTGTCGTACGCCTTTTCAAGATCAAAGAATAGTGTCATACAGTACTGCTTATGGAGGAAAGCATCTTTAATATATGACTCTAACGCAACGAGTTGATCGTTCGTAGATCGCCCCGCCCTAAAGCCCGCATGGCAGCTCTCGAGAAGACCGTTGTACTCTAAGAAGTACACGAGTCTCCTGTTTATCATCTTCTTGAAGAGCTTACACAGGCAGCTTGTCAGGGCAATGGGGCGATAACTGGCGGGAGAGGAAGGGTCCTTCCCTTCCTTTAGGAAAGCCACTACTATGGCCTCCCTCCAAGAGCGTGGGAAGTGCCCCGAAAGAAATATTTCATTGTAGACGTGAAGAAGTGTTTCAAGCGTGTCTGCATGTAAGTGTTGTATCAGTGTGTATGAAATCCTGTCTGCACCTGGAGCTGAAGGTTTACAAGTACCGAGTGCGAACTTCAGCTCATGAAGTGAAACGGGAGTGTTATAGGATGATTTCGACGTATTAGTGTCTCGCAAGGACTTCTTCTCACATGATGCTTTGTGTTTCATGAAAGTGTTGGTGTAGTGTGCTGAGCTGGACACGTGTTCGAAGTGTTGTGCAAGCGTGTTGGCCTGGTCTTCGAGTGTGTCCCCTGTTGTGCTAACCAGGGGCAGGCTGTGTGTCTGTTGTCCTTTTAGTTGCGTATTCGTGTCCAGACTTTGTAAGTGTTGGTGTATGAGTTGATGGAAGTGAGGAAGGCGCGCCAACTCTCCCTTTTCGCCTCACGACGCACACGCTTCCCAAGAGCCTTTGCCCGTTTAAAGGAAATGAGATTATCTGGCGTGGGGTACCGGCAAAGGACACCCCACGCCTTGTTCTGGGCCTCCCGCGCCCGCCTACAGTCCTCGTTCAACCAGGGCCTCCTTGGGGTGCGGGACGCACCGGAGGCCTGGGGCATGGACTTTTCGGCGGCGTCGAGTATGTGTGCCGTGACGAGTTGGGCTGCTCCCTCCACGTGTAGGTGTTTTATGGTTGTGTGGTGTAGTTTAGATGTTTCTGTGAATGTACTCCAGTTTGCTTTTGATTCAATAAACCTGTTATGGGAAGATGGACTGCTCGGGCCTATACCTATATACGTTAATGAAGTGGGGAAATGGTCACTATCATATGGGTCTGTCCCCACACCCCACTCAAGACATGGAAAGAGAACTGCGGAACCAATCGAACAAGTCAAGATGAGAGTATGTATTGTTTCCTAAGTTATGGTATGTAGGCAGTTTTTTTTGAAGAGGCATGCTCCGGAGGATAAAAGAAACTTCTCTATCAGGCGACCTCGAGCATCCGTTATGGAGGAGCCCCAAAGAGAATTGTGCGTATTAAGGTCGCCTGTTAGTATGTATGCTTCGCGCAGCTGGTCGACCAGCGCCTCGAATTCAGAGCTCGAAAGTGCATGATCAGGAGGAATGTAGATGGAGCATACCATTATCAACCTATTAAATATTATCGTACGGATCGCTACAGCCTCGAGGACAGTGTTTAAAGAGAGAGGGTGCCATGCTAATGATTTCCGGGCGATCATGGCCACACCTCCTGAAGAGTGGGTGCAGCCAACCCTGTCCTTTCTGAATACCATGTACCTATTTAAGAAATGTGTTTGTTTAGAATTCAGGTGGGTTTCCTGCAGGCACATGATACTTGGCTGACTGGCATGCAGAATCTCATACATATCGTCAAGATTAAGGAGACCTCTGCAGTTCCATTGAATGATGTTTTCTGTTCTCATTATTTAAATTTAGGAATGACTGGAGTGTGTGTGTTGGATTAGGCTTTTTAGGCCTTTCTACTGGCTTGGGCGTCGGAGGCCGCTCCTTGCGCTGCGTTGCAGGCAGGAACGGCGTGACGCCCATTTCGTCATCTGATGCCCTGGGGTTTCCCGTCGAACCGGGCCCCCCGGACTTGGTCCCCCTTCGGGAGACCTTCATTTGAGCCGCCACCGCCGCGGGCGCCGGGGACGCCAGAAGTGGCACGGGTGGTGCGGTGACGGTGGGAGCCGATGCGGGGTCCCCGATGTCCATCCCTTCGACACCCTCCAACGCACTGGAGGACTAGGAGGAAGCGGCGGGAGCGGCACCGGTCCTAACGGAAGACGTTGGCACCACAACCGTTGCTGCCTCAGCAAGCGGCGTGGTGGCAGGTTGGGCTGCCTGAGGCAATCCAGGGGGGGGGGGGGGCGGGGCAGGGACCAGGTCAGACTCGCTGAACTTGGTCCCTGTGGAAACCAGACGCCGCTCCGCCCCCCGGCGAGCTGGGTCGGCGTACCTCCTCAGGGGGAAAGAGGCGAACCTCTTCCGCGACTCTGGGAAGGTGATGTTCTCAGTTACCTTGATGTTGATTATCTTTTTTTCAGTTTGAAATTTTCGCACTTGCGGGAGCAGGCTGCATGCGCCCCCCCCCCCCCCCCCCCCCCCGCAGTTCACACAAGAGAGGATGTCGGATGAACAGTTGTCGCTCGGATGGTTATGCGACGCGCATTTTGCACACGTCGTTCGGCCACGGCAAGAGTTTGTACCGTGCCCGAACCGCTGGCACTTAAAACAGCACCGCGGGTTCGGGATGTAGGGACGGATGGAGCAACGAATAAAACCTGCATTTATGTGTTGTGGAAGAACTGCGCGGTCAAACGTCAAGATAATGTGCTTGGTGGGAATCTCCTTGTCGTCTCTGCGGATAGTGATGCGTCTCACGGCAGTGACGCCCTGATCCTTCAAGCCGGCAAGGAGATCCGCATCCGTTTCGTTCAAGAGATCCGTCTCGTATATCACACCTTGCGAGCTGTTGAGGCTCCGATGGGGTGTGACCCTGATGTCTAGATCAGCCAGTCTAGTCTAAGCTAGAAGCTTCGTGGACTGCTGTTTGTCATTTACCTCGATTAGTAGTTCACCAGACCTTTGTTTTTTTGCACTTATATGATTTTACTATTATGGCTTCAAGAGATTTTGCGTCAAGAAGACTGACTGCGATACAAGAGGTTGGGTTGGATTGAGCGATTCCATCACAAGAAATCGAGAAAATTATCCGGTTCAGGAAATTTTAAAGATGGCAATGTAGGAAAAGAAACTTCGGTGCGGCCCCTTTTCCGGGACAGATCACGTTGGGGAGGGGTGTTTGTAAGTACCATAGGGCATACTATAAAAGCAGGGAGACTTGGGTACTTTATTCTTTGACCTTAGGCTGGTAGTCAAAGAGGTCCCGGAGCTCCCTGCCTGGTAGACAGGCAAGGAGCCCATCGGCCGGAGCTTGACCAAGGCTCCTACGACCACCGTTTACGGCTTCTACCCTTCACCTTTAAACACCTCGCCACGGTTGGACACGGCTTATGTTGGGAGCTCGGGGTCCGCGGTGTCGCTGCTCACCGTCACCATGAATACATAAGGTGCCCCGTGCGGGGAAATTTGCTGTTTTAATGATGTATTAATATACAGAATGCATACGTGCTAATATAAGCGAATTGAGCAGCACCTTGGCGGAGAGTGTGGGAGGCACAGGGGTTAACTGCCTCTAAATCAGAAGGTACTGATGACATTCAATAAAAATGGGAGTCAGTAAAATAAGAACGAAAAGAAGTGGGAAAGTTCAAATTTTTCTATATCATCTCGAATTTTCTTGGTTGCCAACAATGCTTAGGTAAAACTCATTAGCCTTACGCTAATCTGTTTCGATCCCGAATAAGTTCATAGCGGTTCGAGGAATCTCTATTGCCACATCGTTGGGTGTTCGCTTTGTTCACAATGTTCAGAAGTGATTATGTTTTAAGAGTATTTCTTATTAAACGAACGTGTCGAAATTCTTAAGAGTAAAATGTTAGTAATTTACCTATCAATCCAACGTTTACATACTTTCCTATTGACTGTATAGATAAACTACTGCATTGTAAACTGAAATTGGTGATAATGTATGTTTTTAAGCTCCATAAAGCGCGGAGCGCAGAGTATGACAAGCATTACCCATTAGACACGGTTCTGGGTGGTATCACAAATGCCTGACATGGTCACAATCTTTAAAACGCGCTGCAAAATGAGACATTCTTTAGGAAGAAGCATACCACTATACGAAAGAACGATATTTTTTGCAGACGCATAAATATAAACATTACACATTTGATGTTGTGCGTCACACATTCCTTTTTAAATGCAGCAGTTTGGTTTTACTGAGGGCAACGAATCGCGGAGGTAAACATAACGCTGCATTTTCGATACACAAACTTCTATTTCAGGAGTGGTTCATCGCCCTGTTTGTTTATAGAAGCAGCCGCGTCGAGATTTCACTTACAACGCTCGCTGAAATATGTCCTAAACTGGGAACTACTCATTCGCTACCACATTAGCATTTTATTTGTTTTGGCGTCGATACGGCTTCGCTTCTACGCATGCCACATTGCAGGTCACGGCAGATGAATGTCGAATGCGGCTGTTGTGCCGTAGTAGACATGTTGAAATTTCTACTATCTTCTACAGTAAAGCTGTAGACTGGTCTATTTGGTAATTCATAGTGATCGTCCGTGTGTATTCTTTCCGTCCCGTGTGTTTCTGCTGCGCTACATTTGATTAATATCTTCTATAGCCCATGTTTTGGATTGTCCATTTTCTATGCAGCAATTTTCACGGCAGCGCGTGTGCTGCCTAACCCATTTGATGCCAGGAGTATCACGTCCACAGTTAACCGTGTAGCGGCATTTGTGGAACAAAGTACTGCTGCTGTTTACGTAGCGCCTTGGATCGCTAGTTGATTTTTAGAATTGGGTGTCCTAGGCTCATTCTTTGCATGCCAATAATTTCTGGAATGTACCAGTGGATATGTGTTCTGGATAACAAGTGAATCTCACTCTAGATGCTCCGAGACAACGACTGGGAGGTGTGGTCACGTTCCTTTATTAAGAGGAAACGGCCGAGTGGGGGGCTTTCTATTTCTGTGCTTTCTTAGACTTGAAGCCGCACTTCATGTGCTGAAGTAAGCATCGTGGTATCAGCAAGGTTTTGATAAACTTAAATTTTAGGCAACTGAAAACATACTTTAGTGTATGATGATGATGATGATGATTTCTGTTTATTGGCGCAAGGCCGACGAGGGCAAAGAGCGCCAGAGAAGTCATTTAATGAAAAGAACTGATTAACACAAAAGGTAGGTATAAAACATGTAAACTGGACATTGTAAGATCAAAAAAACGTGTCAACCGGACATAGTAAAATCAGTTAAAGATAATGGTGATGGCTGGTGTATAGGGCCAGATTTGATTGTGCATGGTAAGAAATGAGGTTTAAAAACTTCACGTCTGACAAATACTTGAACACGCGTTTCACAGAAACCATGGCATCGTCACCCAGAAACAACGATGGGTGTAGAGGAATATGTTGTCTGTAGAGTTCTCTGAAGTGTTTGTCTCGTGTTGTGTCAAGTGCCTTGCATTGTATGAGTATGTGGACTACGGACAGGCCCTCCCCACACCTGCTACCCAGGGGTCTTTGAGAACCCGTAAGCAGGTGCGAGTGCGTCACATGTGTATGGCCTATCCGTAATCTAGCTAAGGTAACTTCAATGTGCCTGTTGTGTGAGTCAGTAGTGTATTGTCCCAAGTGTGGTTTTATTACGTGTAGTTTGTTGTCTGTCTGTTCGATCCAGTCTGCTTGCCACGTTTTACGGAGTTGCTGTCTTATGTGTGGCTTGAGGTCTTTGTAAGGAAGTGTTGTTATGTTTACTGTGTTCCGGAGTGCAGCAATGGCGGCCATTTTTTCCGCCAGTTCATTTCCGCCGATGCCAGAGTGGCCTGGCACCCAACACACAGTTACCTCAAGGTTTGAAGAATACGCCAGCATAAGTGATTTCAAAAGAAGGTTAACTACATGGTTTTTCGATGACTTTCCGGATGATAATGCATGGACGACGCTCAGCGAATCTGTATAGATGATAGATTTAGGAATAATATGTTCAACTATGTGATTTACAGCCAGAAAGATGCCATATGCTTCTGCCGAAAAAATACTTGTCTTTGCATTCATGGTTCTACCTCCTTCAAAATTGGGTCCATGAGCAGCACAAGACACCGCAGTGAACGTTTTGGAAGCATCAGTGAAGAACTCTGCAGCCCTGTATTTATCCTGCAGATACATGAAATGCTGCTGAATCGCAATTCTTGGTGTCCTGTTCTTATCAAGATGCGTAAAAGACAGGTCACAGAGCACAGGGCGCAGATTCTGTGGTGGTATAAAATCAGTGATGGGTGTCTTGTGAATGTCTAAAAAGGGTACCTCGTGCTCAGAGGCTTCCTCTCTTACCCTAAGTGAAAAGGGCAGAGAGATGGATGGACGATTTAAGAACAGTTGTTGTGAGGATGTGTTATTAATGGTGGAAATAAAGGGTGATTAGTCAGGGCCATGATTTTCGTGGCATACAACAAATCCATGTGAATCCTCTGGTGATATAGGGACCATTTATCACACTCGGCGTAGAGGCTCTCGACTGGGCTAGTGCGAAAAGCACCACATGCAAAGCGAAGTCCCAGATGCAGCACTGGGTCGAGCATTTTCAGTACCGTTTTTGTTGCAGACCCATAAATGACGCTTCCATAGTCCAATCGAGACCCCACTAGGCTTGTGAAAATACGTAAGAGGAGTTGCTTGTCCGTTCCATATGACTGGTGTGACAAGATTTTAAGAATGTTGAGAGCCTTTAAACATTTATGTTTTAATTGCTTAATGTGAGGAATGAATGTAAGTTTTTCATCCAACACCACTCCTAAAAGCTTGTGTTCCTTCCTCACAGGAAGCGAAATTCCAATAAGTGTAATGTCTGGGTCCGGATGGATCCCACGCTTCCTGGAGAAGACAACACAGGTGCTTTTTTATGGATTAAGTTGAAACCCATTCTTGTCTGCCCAGCTACCAAGTTTTTTTACAGCGAGCTGGACTGGACGCTCACAGATGGACATATTGCATGATTTAAAAGATACATGGACGTCGTCTACATGCATGGAAAAAGAAATTGTACGTGGCAATGCCTTCCCAAGGGAGTTCATTTTAACTATGAAAAGAATGCAGCTTAAAACTCCACCTTGCGGAACGCCGTTTTCTTGTACATGAACCCTTGAGAGTGCGCTACCAACTCTCACACAAAAAGTACTTTCGGTCAAATAACTAGCAAGAATGTTCATCATGTTCCCTGAGACACCAAATGACTTCAGGTCACTGAGGATCCCGTAGCGCCAGGCGGTGTCATATGCCTTGTCAAGGTAAAAAAAAACGGTTGTGCAAAACTGTATTTGAATGAAAGCGTCCTTTATGTATGATTAAAGTCCGACAAGTTGGTCATTTGTAGATCGCCCCGCCCTGAAGCCTGCCTGGCAGCTCTCGAGAAGACTTTTGTAATCAAGAACGTACACGAGTCTCCTGTTTATCATCTTCTCGAAGAGCTTGCACAGGCAGCTTGTGAGGGCGATGGGCCGATAGGTAGCAGGAGAGGAAGGGTCCTTTCCTTCCTTCAGGAAAGCCACCACTATGGCCTCCCTCCAAGAGCGAGGAATGTGCCCCGAAAGCCATATGTTGTTGTATAAATGTAGGAGTGTTTCAAGAGTGTCTGGGTGTAGGTGTTGTATCATGATGTATGTGATTTTGTCTGCACCTGGAGCTTAAGGCTTACATGTTAAATGGGCTGCCTTCAGCTTATGAATTGAAAAAGGAGAATTGTAAGAAGTGTGCGACTTGTTGTGATCACGCAGGGACTTCTTTTCTAAAGATGTTTTGTGTTTCATGAAAGTGTTCGTGTAGTGTGCTGAACTGGACACGTATTCGAAGTGTTGTGCAAGTGTGTTAGCCTGGGCTTCCAGTGTGTCCCCTGTTGTACTAACCAGGGGCAGGCTGTGTGTCTGTTGTCCTTTTAGTTTTCGTATTCGTGTCCAGACTTTGTGTGTGTCTGTGTAAGAGTTTATGGATGTTAAGAAGGTGTGCCAACTCTCTCGTTTTGCCTCACGGCGCACACGTTTTCCTAACGCCTTGGCCCGTTTGAACTAGAGGAGGTTACTCGACGTGGGGTACCGACGGAGGATACCCCACGCCTTGTTCTGGGCCTCTCGCGCCCGCCTACAGTCCTCATTCCACCACGGCCTCCGCTGGTTGCGCGGGGCACCAGAGGCGTGGGGAATGGACCTTTCGGCGGCGTCGAGGATGTGCGCCGTGAGGAGTTGTGCGGCTTGATCTACGTGTAGGTGTGCTATGGATGTGTGGTGTAGTTTCGATGTCTTTGTAAATGTGTTCCAGTTAGCTCATGCTTCATTTAACCTATTATGGGAAGATGAACTGCTTGGCCCTTTACCTATATATGTAAGTGAGGTAGGGAAGTGGTCACTATCATATGGGTCAATTCCCACATCCCACTCGAGAAGAGGAAAGAGAACTGCGGAGGCAATAGCCAAGTCAAGATATGAGTATGTGTTGCGTCCTATATTATGATATGTAGGCTGTTTATTCTTGAAAAGGCATGCTCCAGAAGATGTCAGGAATTTCTCTATCAGGCGACCTCGGGCATCCGTTCTGGAAGATCCCCAAAGAGAGTTGTGAGCATTAAGGTCGCCTGTAAGGATGTATGGTTCGGGCAGCTGGTCAACCAGCGCCTCGAAGTCGGAGCTCGTAAGTGCAACATCAGGAGGAATGTATATGGAGCATACCGTTATCAACCTCTTAAATATTATTGAGCGAACGGCTACAGCCTCAAGGACGGTGTTCAAGGTGACAGGGTGGCATGCTAAGGTTTTGCGGGCGATTATGGAACACCGCCAGAAGAGTGTGTGCAGCCATCCCTGTCTTTCCTGTATACCAGGTAACTATTCAAGAAATTTGTGTGTTTGGAATTCAGATGTGTTTCCTGGACACACATTATACTTGGCTGATTGGCATGCAGAATCTCATACACGTCGTCAAGATTATTTAGAAGGCCTCTGCAGTTCCATTGAACAATATTTTCTCTTCCCATTATTATGTGTTCAGAGCTGCTAGAGTGTGACTATTTATGTAGGGTCTTTCGGGGCTTGCACTCTTGGGAGGTGTTTTCTGGCCTACTCTACTGACCTGGACGTCGCAGCCTGTTCCTGTCGCTGGGATGAAAGCCGGAAGGGCTCGACGTCCATGCCGTCATCTGAAGGCAAGGGGGTGCCCAGCGGACTGGGCCCCCTTGACGTGGTACCCTTTCGGGTGTTCCTTGCCTGCGCTGCCAGTGCCGAAGGCGTGGGGAGCACCACAGATGGCACAGGCAGTGAGGCGGGGGGGGGGGTCACTGCGACTGCCTCCGTCTCCATCTCGTCCAGGCCCTCGCGTGTGCTTCGGGCCGGTGGAGAGGGGGGGAAACGGTGGGTGCAGCAGCATTCCCGCCGGACGTGGATGCCACCACAGCCGCTGCTGGCTCAGCGAGAGGTGCGGAGGCGGGTTGGGCTGCCAAAGGCAACCCTGGGGGGGGGGGGGCGGAGGCGGGACCAAGTCTGACTCGCGGTACTGGGTCCCCGCCGAAACCAGACGCCGCTCCGCCCCCCGGCGAGCTGCGTCGGCGTACCTCCCCAGGGGAAAAGAGGCGAACCTCTTTCGCGCCTCGGGGAAGGTGATGTTTTCTGTTACCTTTATGTTAATGATTTTTTTCTCTAGTTGAAACTTTTCACAGGCGCGAGAGTATGCTGCATGTGGACCCTGGCAATTCGGGCAGGTAACGTTGGTTGCAGTGCAGTTGTCGGATAGATGATCATGCTGGCCACATTTGGCACATGTTGTTATGCCACGACAGGAGTTGGTACCATGCCCGAACCTCTGGCGCTTGAAACAGCGCCGTGGGTTCGGGATATATGGCCGGACAGAACAACGGATGAAACCTGTGTTGATATGCTCGGGCAGTGGGCAGCGGTCGAAAGTCAGAATCAGATGTTTGGTGGCTATTTCTTTGTTATCTCTCCTAATGATGATGCGCATTACTGCCGTCACGCCTTGATCTTTTAGGTCTTCACGCAGATCGATCTCTGTATCGGTTAGGAGGTCTGGCTCAGATATCACACCCTGGGAGCTGTTGAGGCTGCGGTGGGGTGTGACTCTGACATCCAGGTCTGCCATGCGGGTTTGGCTCATGAGAGTTGTGGCTTGCTTCTGTGAGTTAACCTCAACTAGGACCTCGCCAGTTCTTCGTTTTTTAGCATTGTATGTGTTGCCTAGGATAGATTCAAGAAACTTGGGTACAAGAAATACAGATTGTGAGGAAAGAGGCTTGGATTTGTCAACCGATTCAACTATCGAAAAACGTGCGTAGTTGTCAGGTTTCGGTGAGTTGATGGCAGGAAGAGGTGGAAAAGACTCTTCGGTGCGGACCCTTTTCAAGGTCCGATCATGTTTGGGGGGGTTTTTACGATTTACCATATGGCATGTAATAGAAGCAGGGGACGGGGGTACTTTCTTCTCAAACCTTACCTAGATAGCCTGAGAGGTCCCGGAGCTCCCTGCCTGGTAGACAGACAGGGAGCCCATCCGCCGGAGCTTGACCTTGGTTCCGACGGCCACCGTTTGTGGTTTCTAACCCTCCACCTATAAACACATTTCCACGGTTGGATCCAGCGTATGTTTGGGGGCTCGGGGTCCGCGGTATCGCCAGTACTGTCACCAAGATTACTCAAGGTGCCCCGTGCGGGGACTTTAGTGTATGAGGCGTTTTGTTTTTCAAAATGAGCTAAATCCACAAATGGAAACTAAGTCAGATAAAACGGCAGCGATACGAAAACTCGAGAACTTTCTCCTAAAAGAGGGATGGAAAGAAAACAGCTTCGATGTCGCCCTGAAACCTTGCGCGCAGATCGTTGTCCGTATGGAATGGTGTTCGGTACAATCCAGATTTTAAATAAATTATTTCCAATAAAACATAAGCGAAATATTACAAAGGTGTATTAGGCTCGACTTGTTTATCTGCTTTTCATGTATCGTTGTTCGGATCTGCCGGAGCAAATAACCCCGTTTGAACCCCGCGGTTAGGGGAAAACGGATAGCTTTCGGTCTATGTCGAACCCTCTGCCAAAAAACATTGTGGGCTTCCAAGTGTAGCCCATCATGCCAGTGATGTAAAAACAAGCCCCTCAAAATGAAACGTTCACGAAAAGGCTACCGCAGGAACTTCCGTTGGACGAAACGGGGAAGGCGGAGGGGCAAGCAAAACAGAATGTAAATATTTGGTAATTTTTTTCTCTATACGCTACCCGTTTGGCATGAGACTTTAGTAGCGACCTTAGTTACAGTAGTTAGTTAGTTAGAGACCATAGTTATAGTAGCACTTTTGTTACCGTTAACACCTAGGCAGAAAAAGTTCATGAGCAAAAAAGGAGTTTCCTGAGGACACCCCTTACTGGTCTAGACCGACCACAATCACATTGAATGGGATAGATAACATTTCTCCTCCTGCCCCAACCGCCTCCTCGAACGCGAAAATTTCGTCCTGCGTTCTTATTTTTCGAACTTCAGTGCTGCACGTCTTATGTGTATATTAATTAGCTTTTCAGTTGCTTATACAGCAATTTCACAGTTTCTTGTGCAAGAAGAGACGATGATTTTATGTATACGAATACAGACGAAGTATTTGGGAACATCAACGCCTTAAGTATCCACCACCTACGTATTTATATGTATTTATACCGTCATATAGGCACATGAAATATTAGATGCAGTCTAGTAGAACCAACGAGTGAAGATCTACGTGGTTGTAACTGTGTTTGAAGGCCCTCGTTGTGGTCAAATTTTATGCGCACTGATGTGTATTTACCGAATGCATTAGCCTGCTAATGAGACCGCAACAAGCTCCTCGTACTAACCAGAAGCATACAAACTGCTGGCTTACTCTGGGCTCTTGAAGAAGCAGTAACCACATCTGTCTATCTACAAAATGAAGAAGATAAGAAGAACGCGCGGGAGAATGCAATGACTTCAACATAAGCTTCCGAGTTGTGTCAACCTACGGGTCGTCAGCAAGGGGAGAAGGTTCTATCAGCACCCAGTTTCATTTGGAACATTCCCCACACAATAGAACAATTAGGCATGACTTTGTGGCAATACGTAGCAGAAAAGCACTTAAATAATGTTATGGCGCACGTTTTTGCGACCGTGCCCTCACGGGCGCTAAACGATGTTGGCGCGGCGCGACCGACCCAGAATTGCGCGGGTCTGCCGCAGCTGGCGCTGTCCTCGCCCGTCAAAAATTTCGTAAAGTATTTTTTTTTATTTTTATAATATTTTGTATTTATTTTGTTTGTATTTTTTCAGCGATGTGCTTGTACAGTGGGGTTGCCACTAAGGCCACTGTGCTACGCCACCCCGTTACACAGGGGAAGACGCTAAGCATCATCATCATCAAACTTCGGTTTTTGGAACCCATAGCCACCGGCAGCTGGACGGGTGGTGCCAGCACGAGGCGCTTCCTTCTTCAGTGTAATGAGGCCACGCATTGGGCTACGCGGCCGCCAATTGTTTTTCCCGTGTTCGCTTGGGTGTTATGAATGTTTTGCTAATGTTGTGAGCTGATATGGGTGGTGAAACAAAGTTTGGATAGATGTGTTGGGTTTTTAGGAGCAATAACGGGTACATAAACTTGTCGCACGCTATTAAAGTTGGGCATAGACTACAATGACATGAACACTTTTTGCAGTGATCTACGCTTGGCTGACCCGATCTGAGTATGAATAAAACTACTTTTATTAGTATTCATTTCTCCTTAAATTAGCTAACGGCTACGAAACCTATTGGACACCTTTAGGGTGGCAATGAGATATATTGACATAAGTGCTTTTTGTTTTTGCAGCCCTCTGCACCGGGCTCCGCAAGATCTGACTAGGTAAAAACTAATAATATTATTATTATTACTACCACTTTAATTTATTTCACTTGTTTAAATGACTACAGTTTTCATGCCAGCTTTAACGATGGGATACCTTGATACGCGTTCTTTAAAGAGAAAGGAACTTACGTACGAGATCGATTACCGTGTTGCCATGGAAATGTCCTGGTAGTTTGCACTTTCTGTAACCGTGAGCTTTGTTCCTTCGGTTTTCATATTTGACAGCAGGGACGTAGCCACAGGGAGGTTTCGGAGTTCGAAGCCTTTTTGAAATTTTTTAAAACACCCTTCGAAAAAATGCGGGCTAGGCCCTGTGTGACAGCATGGGAACCATAGAGCCGAAGCGGAACTCACACGTTCGGTGGTCATTTTATCGAGAACAAAAGTCATCCAACCACCCAACAACCCAAACCCCAAGCCATCCCCACTATCTTTCCTTATAAAAAAAACTGTGGCACGGTTGACGTCAGCCCGCGTTTTTAATGATAAAGTATCTTTGCCGAGCGCCTAACAATCAAATAGTGCTTTGTGAGGAAACCAAAACGTGCGACTAATTGCCTCAAATAAGGGTGAATAAGCCCGAGTCCTCCAGCGCAGACCTATATACGACACGCTGGAACCAGTTTGGATTTGGAGAGGGGTGCATGGAAGGGCAAAGGCAAAATAAACAGCGAAATCATAAGACCCCAGTCTAACGACGATGATGGTTGAACGCGAAGCTGTCTTCGCGAGAAATAGAATCGCACAAGGTAAAAGTCAAAGACGCTGCGATCAAAAAACACAACTGCGTACTGATCAAATTCGAAGCTCAGCTATGCAAAGTTTAAGCACAGAAGGCAATTAAGGAAACCCACACAAGAAACCAGAAACACGAGAAACGAGAAACCATCATCGTCATTACATGGAAGATTGTTTATTCTTTTAAGCACAGGTGGCAGCTTGTAAATCACGACCGCAGCATTCAGTTGTGAAACTGAAGGGAGGTTTTTGGCCGTCTCCTGTCTCTCGTCCTTCACATGCACAGAAATTGTTTTTGAAAAACCATTTATAAGTTGCGGCCATTCAAGTCATGTAAAGCAATGCTTTTTCACGATAAGAACTAACATTCTACTATCATGCGGTATTTATTCTGCAAAAGATTATCCATGACTGTAGTAAAGGTATTTCTGGGAAATTAAACATGTTTTACTGTAACTAATGAAGTTGCGAAGCGTCATCCCTTAGCCTGTTTGTTTTCGGGTCAATCTTAGAAGGTTACCCTCTGCTTTGTCTTTCGCTCGTGCACGACGACGTTGCAACATCAACTGCCAAAGGCCAGTGTTACAGCATTCCTGGATCGGCTGCCCACACCGGGTGTGTAAGAGAATTTAGTTGCAATTTATTATTTGTTACGCTAAACTGCATGCAGGCATGAAAAATGTGCTCAAAGAACATACTTGCACTTTTAGCTTGACCTCTATCTTGGCACATTCAGCGTCGTCTGCTATTTTTAATTACGACGTATGGGCGTAAAACCCACACATGGCATGCCTCGTAAAGGTTGCCTGTACATGCAATAGTTACCGATGGGCAAAAGAGTCCTGGTGATTATTTGCGCTCTGCAAGCCGCACCGCACAAGAACGACTGAGAGCATGCAGTACTACAGCCACTAGCATTTCAATGACGAGCGGTTCGCCAATAGACGGCGCTGTTTGCTGAAGCGGCGGTAGTGTCATACAACGGCCGCCCGGTCCTTTAAAATGCAATAAAAGGAATGGAGTAACACCAACACAAAATTTAAATTCGAATACAGGCATACGGGCATGGCAGACAAATTTGTATACGGGCACGGCAGACCCGGCAGTTCAATGAGGCTAAGCCGCTCCTACTTCATTTTGCAGACACTCGTGCTTGCCCTGGCCGCGATTCCTTCAGACGGCTACACGTGTCAGCAGCAGCATGACGAAAGGAACGGGGAATCAACCGACGGTGATCAGCGCGCACTGCCCGTCATCTTTTTCACGGATTGGAACCCCCCTGGTGGCCCAATCAATCAAGCGACACATGACCACCGTGACATCACGTCAGCTTCTTCGACAACTATAAAGTAGGCCACTCATAGTTTCGAATTTTGTGGGCGTGGCAGACCCGGCAGTGCAATGACGCTAAGCCGCCCCTACTTCATTTTGCAGGTCAATCTTCACTCAACTTCATTTCGTAGTGATGCTCGTGGTATAATGGTCGTGCCGTTCCCCCATCAGTGCTTGAAAATTGCTCATGATTGCTTCCTTGTGTGTAAACTGCTTGTTTTTGGGGACGTCGAAGCAAACCCTGGTCCCGGTCCTTCGAACAAAGATATCTTAGAAACGTTGCTCGCTACTCAAGCGGCGACACAAGCTGATATATCTGGCATTAAGACAGAACTGGCAAACACAATCAGCGTACTAACGGATCTGAAAAATATGTACACGTAACTGGACAAAAAGATTTCTGAACCATCATCATCTCCTGAAACCACGGAGCAGGTTCAATCAAGCCTACATTCCATTGCCAGTGTTATGAATTTTCAATCTAAAAAGATAACCGATCTGGAAGATCGCAGTACGCGCTCTAATTTCATTATCCATGGCCTTGAAGAAAGTACAGGGGAAACGGACGAAACCTTAAAAGAAAAAGTTGTCGTAGACTTATTCAAATCAACATTAGGCGTAGAGTGCACATCAATCGGGCGGATTCATAGGCTTGGCCGGTATACCGGCAATAGACCAGTTATCGTTCATCTGCAAGATTTTAATGAAAAGAAGGCTATTTTTGCAAATGTCACCAAACTAAAGGGTTCAACAAATAATATACAGAATGACTTTTCCCAACAAACCTTGCGCAAGCGCAAACTGCTTTGCTAAAGTTCCAAGTCCGGAACTTTATGACGGAAAAAAGATCTATTTGGTCAATTACAGATTAAAGATAGACAAGGATGTGTACATCTTTGATGAAACCAAGGGCGAACGGGTGAAACTGACGAAACATGCACCTACACCCTCTGCACTGCCTGTCATATCTGAGCCTGTCATATCTGAACCTTGACTGAATGGAACATCTCCCGACAAATGACTGGTCAACATAAAGGCACGTAGCGTAATGAATAAGACAGATCTCCTGGAAGTAGCGTTGCTTCAAAACGATCCACACATTGCCGTAGTAACAGAGACCTGGTTGCGTGATGAATTCTGTGACGAAGATGTATGTCCCCCTTCCTACAGAGTGTTTCGCAAAGGCAGGTGTGGAAGGGGCGGTGGTGTGATTGTGCTAATCAAAAGCCCCATTGAAGCCGTATTGTTAGGAGATGTCGACGGCATCGAATGCTTGTGCATTAGTCTGAGTTGTTGGGGCCACAGGTTTATTTTATATGCTTTGTACAGACCGCCTGATGCACCACTTGACTATGTCGTAAAACTGCAAGCGCACATGGCACAACATAATACAAATAAGATAATTTCAGCTGGTGATTTCAATCTTCCTGACGTTAACTGGAACGCCTTCAGGATTGCTCCCCAAATAACAATCAAGTTAACATTTTATTTGATTTAATGATTAGCCATGACATTACCCAGGTTGTGCTTCAGCCTACACGTGTTCAGGAAAATTGCAGTAATATTCTTGATTTAGTTTTTGTTCCGAGAACATACGGTGACACTACGTCAGTAGCCGTTGAGCCAGGCATATCTGACCACTCGCTCGTAAACATATGAATGCCCATGGTACGCCTTATAAAGCACGATAAACCTCTATTGGGTTGTTTTAAAGATTATTCTCGTGCAAATGATGTAGAAATTTTAGAGTACATGAAAAATTCTTTCAATAGCTTTTGTGACAAAGACGTTTGCACACTCTTGAATAGTTTTAAGAATATGTGCCACTTCTGCATAAGGAACTTCATACTTATTATGTTGAAACGCACCTCTAAACAGACCCCCTGGATGACGCGTAGTATTATCCACCTTAAGAGAAATATAAACCACTCAAGAAAAAGCACGCTCCGTCTCATCTTATTAGCCATGTGCGCGACAGAATTTCGCGCGAACTTAAGAGCGCGAAGGACTATTACTTCCGGACAACCTTCCCTGACTTTATTAAACATGAACCTGATAAATTTTGGAACACTTAAGGGAAAACAGACAGCCCGTGTCTGAGCTATCAGTTGATGGCGTATGTATTTCTGATCATGCGTCAATTGCAGAGCACTTCAATAACTAATTTCGTAGCGTTTTCTCCAGTTCAAATTTATGTCTACCGAATTTTTCAGTTTTTGCCGCCTCTGATGTATCCTTCATTTCCTATGCTGGAATTGTTTCTATGCTCCTAAACCTAAAACCTAAAACCTGTTGTGGCCCTGATGATATCCCGAATACATTTTTGAGGCGGTATGCAGAATCCTTGGGAAAGCTTCTTGTTGTTTTGTTCCGTGCTTCACTTATGTCTGGTATGCTGCCTGATGACTGGAGGGCAGGCCGAGTTGTCCCAGTTTTAATAAAGGTGACCGATCCCTGCCCCAAAACTACCGGCCTATCTCGTTGACATCGTCTTGTTGTAAACTGATTCAACATATTATAGCTAACCATATGCTAGATTACTTAAAAAACATGCAGTATTAACACCTTGGCAGCATGGCTTCAGGAAAGGATATTCAACAGTAACGCAGCTAGTGACGATAACTCATTTATTCGCTTCGGTAGTTGATAATAACGGTCAAATTGATTCAATTTTTCTAGATTTTAGCAAAGCATTCGACAAGGTTCCCCATGACAAACTAATTTCAAAATTAAGAGCAGTAGGCCTATCGGAAATGATAATCAGCTGGATCTCTAGCTACTTGAGCAACCGCATACAGCGCGTGACTGTTGGTGCACAACAACCGGGCGGTCTTCCAGTCTCTTCAGGTGTACCCAAAGGAAGTGTATTAGGACCCATGCTTTTTCTACTATGTATCAATTATATTGTGTCTGCCGTGGTTCCTGGAGTTAGCATTCGATTATTCGCGGATGATTGCGTTTTGTTCAAGGGTATCTGCTGTACCAACGATCCTAATGGGTTTCAAACAAGCCTTAATAACATCAATGACTGGTGCAGAGAGTGGGGCATGGTGCTTAATAATGAAAAATCTGTTCTTCTTCGCATAACTCGTAAAAAACTCCCATTCCTTTCACATACACGCTAAGGTTTTGCACTTTGAAGCAGGTCACTAACCATAAGTATGTAGGTGTAACATTTACCGACCGTCTATCCTGGAATTCCTAGATCGACAACATTTGCTCGTCTGCTCTGCGAAACTCTGCTTCCTGAGGCACAAACTCTCTATAACACCTTCAAACGTAAAATTACTTGGTTATCTCTCACTTATACGCCCCAAACTTGAATATGTCTGTATCGTATGGGATCCATTCACCGATTCTAACATTAAAAAACTGGAAAGGATTCAAAGGAAAGCCGTTAGTTTTATTTTCTCGAAATTCTCCCCACTAGACTCTCCCTCTGACATAATGGCAGATAACGATATTCCACCCCTTCAGATAAGAAGGAAAACATTCCGCCTGGATTTTCTCTCTCAACGTCTTAACAACCAATTGGCAATTGACGCCACACAATATCTGTACCCTTTAATGACTCGACAAACGCGCCATCACCACCCTCATTCCCTAACACCGTATTTTGCTGGAACAGACACATATAAATTCTTTTTCTTCCCTCGTACCTTAGCCGAATGGAATTCCCTTACAGATCCCATGTATCGTTCCCAGTGATTTTTGTTGTTTTGTTTCTTTGTATTCATGTTCAAATTGTATTCCTGCTTTGATACTATGTAACCACCCACCCTGCATGGACCTTCAATGGTCCGCAGTATTTAATAAATAAATAAATAAAAATAAAAATATGTAACAGGGCTTTCGATCCAAATAAAATAAAAATCGTGGTACTCAAGCACAACTTAGCAAAGCGTCATCACAATCACAATCGTCAGTAATTTAAAAACCGCACAAATGTCCTTATCAGGCGGTCACGAAATTTAAACTAAAAAAGCTTTTTAGCAAAGTGATCCAATCTTCTACCTTGCTGGAATGTATGAAAACCTAAAAAATTCGCTCGAAGCAAAGTATGGGGATAATCTATGGCTGTGTGTATATGGTGGTTTTCTCGTTGCTAATGAACTAATGACTGGGGAGGCTGATAATCGAAGTTTATACCTAATTAGAGGTTCTAGAATACCTAAGCCGGTAATTCTGCGTGTAATGTTCAGCGGTAAAATTTTTTTCAGTGCCATGATACATGACAGAGACTCAGTTATTTTGTATTTACTATAAACAAACGGAAGCCCTCCTCTGCACCGTTTATCATCCGTTAATGTTTTTGTTCATGTACAGGTCCTTAACTACCTCATACATCGGTTTAGGTCTAATTATGAAATTGTATGCTAAAACCTTACGTTGCTAGGTGCACCTCGAAGCTTACGCGGTAAAAGACCTCCTTTTTACGCTTATGAAGGTAGATGCTCAACGTGGTCGTTTTAATCTAATCTAGAGTTTATTACGATACAAAGGTAATTACACTTACTAACCTCCTCAATTAACGTGTTTAAATTGTGTAGGTAAAATTATGCGTTTCATTTCTTAGTTATATGTAAGAGAACTGTTTCTGTAGTGCTAACGTTTGTGCCCCATTTCTCCCATCAAGAAGAAAAGTGACATAAAGCCTACAAATTAAATCGACAGTGAGGCCACAAAGAAAATCTAGGACTGCAATCACAAAACACCTGGCAGCTGCTTAATAGATGCAAAGTTAATTAAGAAGGAAGGCCATAGGGCTTTTCGATTTTGAGTCGCCGGTCTTTTACGATTCGGAACCGCAAAGACGCCTTGCTATCAGGGAAATAAAAACATTATGGCTTGGGTAACTTTACCAACACCTTTGTTCAAAGGATCTTGCACATGCGCAGCTTGCTTGGCTTCCAAATGGCATGTTTTAGTAGTATCCGCAAAAGAAGCCCCTAATGGTAGATAAGCAATAAACAAGAGTCCAAAGTAAACATAAAGTACATAGCACGATAAACGACATAAGTATGCAGAGCATTTCCTGCTTGCATCTTTATTTGAGGGCACTGACTCAAGTGTTATTTAAGAATAGTGTTATTTGTAAAGGCCCTTCACTGCTGACTACTCACCTTTAAATTCTTCTTGATGACGCGGCTTCCAAAGCTATTCTTGCGAGCACTCTCCTAGGAGCATCACTCTTTGTATCGAAGCTGATAATTTAAAGGTCCCGTAGATGAGGTGATAACAGACAAAATATTGTTCAGGGCTTTCCTCTTCTGGTTATTCCTATACACCCAATAACTAAAAGAATCATAACCTTATGGGTGACGCGACTGTTAGGAACATGGCGCCCCATCTCGTTTCGTGGCACAGTGACCCATATAACAACACCAAACTCATACGACATTGTTTTGATAACTCTCCACTTAGCTGACGGGAACAGTATATGGCTTTCTACAGACATTGTTCTCAATTACAAATCTTGCTTGGATGGGTTCAAAGTTCCACCAAACAGCTATTTACCTTTTCCGCACGTCATCATTTGCTTCAAGGCTTGCTAAACGTTTGCTTCCAAATTTTAATAGGCATTTTGGGTATGACAAACGCAGATAAAAAAATTGAGCCACTTTTCCTCCCTACTAAAGGCGGATGACAAGAAAAGCTTTTCAGCACTTCACATACGTGACAGAGAAAGGTACTTTTTTTAACTTACCGAAATAAGAACTACGCAAAATAAGAAAAATTTCTGTCTAGAGCTCTGTAATGGCGGTCATCCTTAGGAGGGACACATTCAGTTACAGCCGCTTTCGGCCAGGTATGCATGAAGATGACATTATCGCTAAATGTTTTTGTACTGGCCTAACATGAATATACAATACTGTAGCCATTGTTCACACCGAACTCGGAATTTTTATTGTGGTATTTAGCGACACCAATAAAGCCAAGGGTTTCTCGACAGGTTCATAGACTATGCCGCGCTCAAGCCACCTCCCAAGCCCCATTTGCGAGAAAACGAGCATCCCACTGTATTCCATATTTGCACGGACACATAAAAACCGCAGGTCATTAAAAACCTTATAGAACACGTACGAGCCGGGACGTTCGGTTTCAACGCTTCGTGCTTCAAAGACGCATGCAGCCTGGTTGAGGTTTGTCCGCAGGCATGAAAAGTACAAAACACCATAGTAACCCAGGTGTCCCCTACGATTTGAAAACAATGACGGTGTCATCATTGCTGAAGCTGAATATTGCTGCCTTATTACGTCTTCGTAGCAACTGCTGTGGTCTCCCGATAATATAACAAGTTCAAGCCGTTCCACTCAATGTGGAAGCTGTCGTAAGTGCAGACCAGCCATTTGCCATTAGGGGCTGAGCACCGTTATCTACTCACTGCTGCCACCCAATGCATAACAAATTTCCAGATTTCGCAGTGTTCGCGCGCCCCTTGCCCTAAACTGCGCAAGCAGGAGTTCTGTTCTTTCCGCGCTTGCTTAAATTGTGTATTCTGGAGCTGGTTTAGGTCATTTTGAACGCGCATTTTTTTTTCTTGTGCCAATGGGATCTTGCTGCGTAATTTCGAATGTGCAAAGTTTTTTATTACGCGGCTGGAGACTCTCTGGGCCATTTCGAACACGCCATTTTTTTCTTGTGTGGCTGGGCCGGTATTATCGTGTTTTGTCCATTTTGTATCCGATTCAAAAGTGTCCATTGTGGGCTAGTCTCCATTGGCTACATGGAAACAAGCGGATGAGACAAGCGCGGTGGAGCTAGTCCGCGGCTTCTAAGAGCAGACGACTTCAATTTGAAACAGACGAAGGTGAACCACAAAAGCCCCGTTATCGCCTTGATGTTAGCTTGCTGGTGGAACCGGTGGTCAAGCAGTGATATAGACGCATTTATAATGCCTACAGAACCATTTCCGCCTCTCGAAGAGGACTGTGCGGAGTCTGTGCTTCTAGCTCTGGGACGAACTTGACCGGCTGCAGCGGGGCTCAGTTTCGAGGACCAAGCGACGTACGCTCTGTGTTTCTTCGCTTCTGGTACTTTCATTCAGCGGTCGCTAGGTAATCAACAATATTGCTGTCACAGCTCCCTCCGTGAGCCGGTGTATGCACGCCATCACCATCACGTAGTGAAATAACCGATCGTCTGCGAGGTATTTGGTCGAGCAGACGACCGCAGAGACAGAAACTGGACATAACAAATTGTACCTTTTGTTGGTACTTGACGATTACACACACTAGCTTAACGTATTTCACGCACAACACGAACGTCGTCAAGAAATGAAAATCCCCAACACTCACACATTTCTTCACTCTTAGAGCACAACGAAATAACAACAGTATAGCGCACCATTCGAGGTTCCTGGAAAAGCTCGCGTCAGCATGCCGTAGTGCGTCGATGCCGAAATATGTACTGGGAGGGTCATCTTGAAGAAGCCTATTGTCACCGACCTCAAAACGTGGACGAAGCGAAAAACAACTGAGTACCTTTTGCATTGTTTACACTTTACTGTCACTGGGAACAGCTGGCTGCAACTGCCATCATAAGACATTCGTCCCCTTGCTGTTAGAACTTTCAATTACTCCACAAAAATGTCTCATCGCAATTATATTTTGAAAACATGTTCAAATAAACACATGGAAGATAGTTTTACATGGTTTCAGTTCTCTAAAATGCGTCTGCAAGAACATTTATAGTATTATCAAAGGCCCGTTGCTTAACCGGAAGTACGCCATGATGAAAGGGACGCGAAACGGACGTTTTGCAAATGATAGTGTTTTATACAATAGCAACTACAGAGTAATCTGGCGCTGCGATTGTCCGCCGTGATGGGCGTGATGGGTAGTTCTCGATACGGATTGGCGCTTGAGGGCTTTCGGAAGTCAATATCGATTTGATTATGCCGACAGTTTCGTTTTAGTTTGGGGCTTTGATGAACGCATTTGCCTAGGCGGTGTGTTGAAAAAACATTCAAAAACCCGTTTTTCCTTGAACTGAATGCCGCACGCGGGTGACGCAACTCTGAGTAGAGTGTTTTATAAGCCCGAGTGGCGAATCGGATGCGTTATGAGTTCATTGCCGCACAGCGAGCCCGAAAACAAACGACGGCGCTCTGTGCGGCGAAGTTGTCGGTGAATTAGGAGGTGCGCCGCTGCTAGTTCGGTAGCGCAATGTATTGTCGAAGCTGATGACGGTTGCGAGTCGCTTGGAACAGCCGCACCGTTCATGCGAACACCGGCTCCTACGGCGTAGACCAGCAGTACCAGCGGCTGATACGAACGCAGCTTGTTGAATGTCACGAATTCAGGCCAGAATAACTCCTCCTAAGGTAATCGATTTTTTAAGAGCCCAAAACATTTCTTAGTATTACCAGAGTCCGTCAATACTTTACTGGCCACGGACCTGCTCCGTAACTGAACGGGAGAGCTTCATATGCTGCGTTTGGCCGCCGCGCGGTGGCGCCACCCTCTCAATGAGGTCACTCCTCCGGCGGCGTTCCGCTGGCTCGAACGGCGGAGACGCGGCGAGTTGTATTATGTGCGATAAAGAAATGCAACGTGCATATCGCGCTATTGTAATGTGATTGAAGTAGTGCAACGATGCAACGACGACGCCGAACACGTGTTGTGTCCCGGGATTTCATTCCGGGTACAATGTTACAAGAGAAGAAGTTCTCTTGTTCTGTTTACCGAGCGACGGAGAGCTGCGTGAGGAATTGAAGCGCGCCATCCCAAGGCAAGAAACGGGAGATTTCAGCTTCGATTCTAACTATGTGAGAGTGTGTGAGAATGAAAAAAGCAATGTGCCGTTTTGAAATCATCCTGGACCTATAATTGTACAAGGATAACTTAAAGACGGATTTTTGCTAGATCATTCCGGTACGTAGTATCGCTGCTTCATTACCTGTTTGCAAAGTTGTATTACCCTGGGCAGAGGCTCGCATATAACGAAAAGCTTTGGGATGTCTTTGTGCTTTTACTTTTGATATTTCCATGAACTGTCTCTTATAGTTCGGTTTGTTTGTTTTGTAAACGCGCGTGGCCAATTCCGGTTTTCTTATCCGAAGCGCCCGTTTGCTCTTTTTGTCGTACGTTCAGTCGGGCAGTATTGTTTGATATAAAAAGAGTATCAGCTTGTCACTAACTTGATTTTTTTGTTTTTTCGACAGTGTCCTCGATCCTAATTCCATGGATATGAAATTAATAACGTTCCGAGAATAATGCATGCGTAGCAAACGCCCCGAAACTCACTTTGTCGGCGTTCACCTGTGCACGTCACGCTGCGGATGGCTTCTTCGACGTTTCTTTCATTCTAGTCTTTTGTAGAGCAGGAGGTTGCTTTAATAAACTTTGTTCAGAAAAACTTGGGGCGTTCTTGGCCCCGTGGCAATATTCTGCTTCCTCCTGTGCTGTACATCGCAGCGCAAAAAATAAATTTTTGTACGCTCGACCACGCTCGTTTGTCTTCCTTGGTAATTATGTGAAATGAAATGAAATTTGTTTTGTTGCGTGAGACAAAAATCAGTTTTATTCTACTTTTCCTACTTTCTATTTTGCTAGGATTGCAAAGCGTGGTAGCGGAACGACACGGTGCAACATTTATCTCTTCGTGTTTTGATCGTTTGCGTTTCTGCAGCGTTTTTAAACGTTATCAAGTATATCCCAACTCATTCAACCGAAAATATTATTGGGCTATCTCTTTGAGCGTTCTATGCATTCTAGAGCAATCAACGGATTCATAGCGTAGTCTGAACGCCGCGTACTTGCTTCCTTTTATTTTTATATTGTATTATCGATAGACCTACAGCTGTCCGTTACTAGGCGCTACCATGTGTATGGTAGTTACTACTTTTACTTTAAGAAAAGAAGCAATAGGCATTTAAAAATCCGTAAACACGATGGCGCAGCGCTTGTGCCGGAGAACGCAGAAGCAGTTGCCGTTCGCGACCGAAGTCTACGGTAATTTATTCGGACAAAACCCCATTGAAGGCCGGTAATATGCCCAATGACTGGACAATTCATCGCTAACTACTACGAAAACCAAACACGCTAATTCAGAACGCAGACACCAAAAAGCAGCAAGCGTTTGCCCGCCAAGAGATGGCAAGCATGCTGCGCGCGCGGCGGCTTGATGCCCTTTTTGCGGCGGTGGCGCCAGTACTGGCGCCCGTGGTCCCTCTATGAAACGAGCGCCGAAGGTTTGTGACCAGTAAAGCATTGAAGGACTCTTGTATTACAAACAACAAGCGCCCAAACGTTTACAAATAGTTTTTAAAGAACTCCCCGTTCTGCTATAGTTGGCGGCAAAGGGCCAACCTGCTGCACAAACCTCCTCGAATCCGCGTCTCCTTTTTATTTAAACACGCCGTTTTATTTCGTTCATAACCACTTTTTGGTGAGTAACTTTCTTGTTTGCGATGTAAGTTGTAAACGAAGAACCGTGCAGTCAAAAAAACAATTTGAGCAGGAATAATCCCGTTTCGATCCCACGCAATCCGGTTCCTAAACTTCCCATCATTCACATTGAAGCGTAAGCGCCGCCTCCGTGTTCGCATTGACACTAGCGCGAGTTTCCGCTGTAGGTAATACTGTATGAAACTCTATGTTCAAAACGAACACTTACGAGAATACCGCCCCGGGAGCGTGTCTGCGGCCTTTCGAACGCGCCATTTTTTTTTTTGCGGGGCTGGAGCCTTTCTGCGGCAATTCGAACGCGCCATGTGTTTCTTGCGCGGCCGCTTTTTTTCGCTTACTATCGCAAAAACCAACCCAACGACCGTTCCTAACTAAATGAATGCGGTGGCCGCCGGTTTTATGCACAGATTTTGCCTGCAATTTACTGCGGTTTTTGTAGCGCTAAATAACGGGGAGATGTATGACAAGCGCCAGCGGTTCATGAGGTTTGAACGGTTATGACTATTTAAACTGCGTGGTTTTCGGAACGTCAGCGTGACTTCCTGACGACTATACAGAAGGCTCTATTTGTAGTGGTCAGGAGCAACATCCTGAGCGTTTCACGTGTGCCGTACTGAGGTCAGTATAGTTTGTAAACTCTTTCTGTTACTTTCGGGAACTCTGGGAAACTGATTTTCTAGTACCGTATTGCCCCTCCCATATACATATTGTGCAGTGTGTCGTACGACGATGTTGGATGAAAACTGACTGGATAATTCTGTTTTCCTGCGTCTGGCGCATTAAAACCGAAAGGTTGCTGTGCCAAAAAACCACAACTTACCTACCTACCTAATTCTGTTTTCAAAGCAGTGCTGTTACAACTAGTCGCTGCACCCTGAAATGTGGGTTATAATAAATTATATTTTCGCTTGGGTCCGTTATGTCTCTGCGCCGCCTGATTCCTGCAGTCGCATGAACCGTCAGCGAGCTAAGACGACAAGGCGAGCCAATAAAGTGCTTTGCATTTTAAAAATTAGTGCTCTTCGAATCTGTGAAGAAGGATGACCTGCAAGGCTGGACGAATTCTACGGAGGGCACCAAACAGAGCACGTTTGTTGTTTTTGCGATGGAGCACACTTCCTAGCCAATTATCTGAATGAACCTCTGAAGGATTCAGGTTTTGTTCGTAAAGACAAACATGGAGCTTCCTTTCCATCCCCCCCCTTCCCCGTGGCGTAAGCATCTTACTGTTTGTGTAACACAGAAACCCAATCTGCTCTACCACTAAGGAATCCGGACAGGTCCTATTTAGCCGTTTAACGTCCGTGTTTATACCTAACACCAGCCCAACAGACATGCCATCCATCACTACGGCTGTAAAACCTATAGCGCCATGGGCACGCCTCCTCCTCTCTTTCCCACTATTCTGCACCACAAACCTGCGCACGCATAACCTGGCAACCGTAAACGGGCGCGTGCTTAGAAGTGGCAGACGCGGTCGAAAACAGCAGCTTTTTGTTGTTTTCGCCGCCGTTCCCGCTTGTGCTTTGGGCCAACGCTTCAATTCTTGCTCTTGTTCCTCCAAATGAAAGGCGTGTATCAGTCCCATAACGATTTAAAACCTGGACGCCCTTGAGTTCCATTCTCACGTACATGTGTCTGTCCGTTTCCCTTCCCCCTAGTAGGAAGCTTGATGTCTTTGTAACACGTACACTCACATCCGAATCATTCGATTAAGGAGGAGAGCCGACTAAGGGCACTGATCCATATAATTTCTACATCTATATCTCCCACCAGCACAGCCACCCTTTCATCAGTACAGGCATAAAGTCTAGCTGTGTGTGCACGCCCCAATTAGGTATATCTCGCTCTCGGCTCCGTCATCCGCCGTCCGTCCTCCATCCATTCACCGGCCCAGGAAGACACCGGCAACACTGCCGCTCCAGGAGTCCTTTAAGGGGAAGTGTGCTTGTCTCGTGTCGGCCCAGAAAGACACCGGAAACACTTTCGCTCTAGCATCTCATGGTCGGGGCTATGTCCCTCTCTTGTTGTGGTGCCGTCCACACCCCCACTGCGTATGCTCGGCCCATCTCGGGCCGGTCCGGGAAGACACCGGTAACACTGTCGCTCCAGGAGTCAATAAAGGGTAAGACACCACCCGGCTTTAAGCAAGCCGAGCATGCGCACTGGGGGTATGGATGGCACAACAACGACAAGGGAGGGACATCTAATATTCCCGTTGGGGAACCCTGTGTAGTATGCGACACAGCGATGGGCTCAGCGCAATTTCCGATTTCGTAGTTTCGGTAAGTGAAACGTGTGGTAGTTACCATGGAAACGAAACTGTAAATATAACGGTAGCTACGTACCTCAACCTAACGGAAACAACGAACTGAAAACTAATGGGCACTTGAATCAGCCCTATGGCTGCTTTGTATACTACTCAGGGTTCCCATACGGGAAGATGGTGTTTTTTTTTTTCACCTGGAAACCGCGCACACATAAACCGGATACAGATTATTGCGCATACTTAGGCATGAAAGACGCCGGTGAAAATGTCGCTTGGAAGGTCTTCCAATCTGAAAACGAAATATGGGCTAACGAGGCGTTCCAACTGGGCAAGTTTCTCTCCAACCGGGGGCCATTCGCAGCTACGTGACAAAGTGGAATTTGCGCGGGAACGGTGACGGTGGGTTTCGGTAGTTTTAGGGGGCAGTCCTTTGGCAGCCGTTACCTGGGCTTCGCGGGAGCGCTGTCTGTTTATGTCCCCGTAACGGAGTGAGTGAGCGGAGCATCGACGAAAGAAAGAAAAAGGAGAGGGGCGTATGGTGAAGGGTGCAGTAGAGTACGAAACGTGCGGCTACGGCTTCATCTCTTTCACAACCTTGCCCTCACACATGTCTCATGCGTCCCCCCAAGGAGCGCCCACCCCCTGACACTTTCTCGGACGATTTAGAATTCTCCGCCAACCCAACACCGTGAGATTTGTGTGGGAGGTTCAGACACGATTTGCAACGACATGCTCGTTGATCCCTTGTACGGGGCTAATCCGAACCACGTGACATTTGTGCGGGAGGTTCAAACACGATTTGCAGGATGCTGGCCGGTGGTGGCGGCGCGCTGACGGGCAGCAGCAGAGAGTAGCGCACGCCGCCGTGCGTTCGCCGATAATATGTACACTTGCTGAGACGCATCAGAAATGCGCTGTGACCGAGAAGACAGCAGCTCCCGCTGCGCACAAATTTTATGTTAGGGAGCATAGTAATCCTCAGTGCATTTTTACGCCCATCCGTGCTTCTGTGTAATTTTCGTAATCATCTGATATCCGCACTTACGCCGTTAGCTGCAGACTGCGCAACTTTTCAAAGGAGCATCGGTGGATGCGAGGGGGAAAATAGTAGTGAAAGACATGTGAGCGGTGGTTAGGAGGAACCCCGGAGCAGCGCCGAGTAAATCGATGACACCGGAATGAAAACTGGAACTGTTAGACATATACTGCTTTACAGTAAAACGTCTTTAAAACCCAGCGACGCGAAATGATGGGTAGTAGCTCTGCAAACAAATTTATAGCAATATACACATAGACGATCGACATAGGAGACACGCACAGATATACCCTCCTTGGCAGTGGCACAGAAAACAAAGCCTTCGTCTCTCGCTAAAGCAGGCGCACTGAACATGGGGGATTTTAAAGGCCAGCTGCTGCTGCTCCGGCAGATTCGAGGCCGGTCATGAACGGAGTTGGGGCGGCCTGTGATGGCGTAATTTTCCAATGACATCATCCAAAAACGTCGCCTTCCGTCAACCCTATCAATTTCACTTCTGGCTGCCCTACGGGCTCTTCCTGAATAGGCGTATCTATCGCCTCTTCAAGCCTTCTTCCTTAATTTAGATTCCCGCTCCTAAAATGATGGTGACGATGATGCCTCAATGTTTTTCGCACGTTCCTACGAGGAGGGATCCGACAGGGTAAATCACTTATTGTTGTTCAATACTATAAATTTGTTATTTTAAAGTAATGTTTATTTACGGAAAGAAAGCCTCAGAAATAAAAGTTCGCAAGGAAAAAAGCCCCAATTACCCAAGAATAGGCTATCCTTCAGCAAGTCAGGCTAACTGAATCCGAGGCTTGAATACAATTATATACCGTAGTTACCCGATTGTAAGAACCCCCTGTTTTGTTGCCCAAAGTGACGATGTGCTTAGATTCGAAAAAAAAGTAACTAACCCCCTCCGCCTCCCGATTTCTTTTCTTCGCCGCAGTATCTTTTGTACAAGACGGGATCAAGAAAGATTGTTTTATTTGGCAAACATTCAAAATAAAAAAGAGCAGACAGTGAACCCACCGCTTACCTCTGATACGTAGTCACTCTCACTCCCAATCGAGATCACTGTGCCGCTTGGCGCCGCGCTTTCAGTAGCCCCTGGAGGTCGTCTTCTGTTCTGTTGAAGTGGTCTGTAATTGAAAATTTCATGAAAGAGTTAGCCAAAACGCAAGCTTGGGCCCGGTTCCACGAGATTGAAATCCACCTTGCGATGGTTGCATAGAAATGGGCGGGGAGCTTACATTCGCCTACAAACCTTTTTTTCAGATTTTTCCCGAAAGGAGGGGAGGGTGCCTAGAATCGCAAAAATACGATATTTATTATTTTTGCATACCCCAAATTTATTGCCACAGCAAATATTACAATTAAAATCTATAGGGCACTCTAACCGCTCAATTGGGCCTTTTAAAATCAGTTGTGTAAGTGCTGAGAAGTGGCGACAGGCGAGAAAAAGTTGTTAGATTGTTTGTGGGACTTGACACCGCACTCATAGTTTCGTGGAGGGAAAGCTTTGTTCTTAACGTATGGAAACGTAGCTCAAAATTGTCCATCGCAGATCAGTGAAGGTCGCTTCGCAATTCGACGAACCACATAGACGAAGATTCCCCCCGAACAAATAATGTTCGTACACCCCATTGATAAACGTTCCTATGAAAGACTACCATCTTGATACCAATACCTTCTTAATATTGAAGATTCCGAATGGGTCCGATTAAACATGCCAAAATTAACGGCAGCGGTTAACACGAGATTAGCTAGATTGTCAGCTAAATAGTTGCCCCTGAGGGCAAGGGACCCAGGTTAACTCACCGCATTGAGGTGCCTTCGAACAAAGACAGTATCGTGCGGTACAATTGAGATGTGGAAGCGGTAGTTAGTTCCTATATAACCGACATCGAAAGGTACAATATGCCTATTTCTGATACTAGGTGCAGAAATTCACATATCGGGAGAACTTTTACTAAAACTTCTGCTATCAAACTTGGTGTATACTCCGGAATTTGTTGCGACGAACTGCTGCTCTATATTTTCCGGGGGTTAGCAAATACGTGACTGGGCTTCATTTTAACAGGGTGGACGCGAGGGAGAGCCCGGTAGCGACTTCTTCACTGTCTTCGCAAATATCTTCACAAATAGGTAGCACGCGCACAGAGCACAACTGAAAATTCTTTTGACTTCCATTTTGCCCTATTTTAATTATTAAGCGTCTTGCAAATGAGATCCAAGTTCGATATGGCCCATCATATGGAGTGGGTATGCTACAGATGTATCTTCTCTTTGACCAAGCAACCAACGAGGCCTCGAGCGCCAACCGGTTTTACGATGCTCGCTTCACCAATGCAGATCTGTGGCGGCCTAAATAAGGGTCATCTCGGACACCAGACATACAGGACCATGGAGATATACGCTGGGTGTGGGATCACTTTTTCGTGCGTACACCAGATTCGCGAACGTTTTACTGAGAGACAAAACTCAAACTGGAAGGCCGATAAATAAAAGTTGACATGTGGTGAGAAAATGGCATGTGGTGAGACCGAGCCGGTCAGAAAATTAGAAGTGAATCGGCGGGGTCTTCATCATTTGGTCGATATTAATAGACATACAATTATGATGAAAATAGTAAGGCCGAACTCTCATCAAACCCGTAAAAGTATGCGACAAAATTTGAAAAGCTTCTCGCATAGCTTCGCTGGACCGCGTTCCGCTTTTGCTAAGACTGGATAGGCCTCCATTCATACTTGCGCAACGTTAGCGAAGGTAACAGCTCAATGTTCTTCTTGTAGGTCATCGGAATATACACTAATGATGCTTGTAAACAAAAATTGTGCAGGAATGAGGCTGTTAGACTGCATGACTGAAGCTTTAGTTACAAACCCAGTAAAAGCCCAAGGTCTCGCTGATGTTAAATCAACTTCAGCGTAGGCGGCTCGTCGCACGGCTGGGCAGACTAAGGGAGTCCATTCACTTGCCCTTTCCAAGGAAAGGGGGAGTTTCGTAGAGAGAATACATTCAAAGAGCAAGGACGCTTGCCACCTATAAATGTGCTGTTCCTATACGGCCGAAACCGAAATACTAGTCCAAAATCTTCCGATTCACTCGGCCCACTGTGCGTACACTTCATATATCACTTCTCGTGGGTCAAGCTGCAATAAGAAGCGACTGCGTGTTGCTTGTTGGATATTGGTAGATGCTGTAGGTGCTGCTGCTAGAGCGGTTGTCTGCAAGCCGATCCACCAGATCAGAAGTATACCGTGAACTTATTCGATAAAACCCGACGTCGAAATCCAGTGAATGTAATTATGGCAATAGCCTTTACTCAGCCTTCCTTAAAGCCTCCGTGAGTCAACGACCTTATTGCATGTACCTTGTTCACTGAGGGGTTGTATATTATGACACTGCATCCGAACTGAGATAGGGCGTTTGCTACCTTGCCAAAGTTTCAAATCCGTCAACAATAAAAAAACGCTGATGTTTTTTGTTCCGCCAGGCGCTTCGCATACACTGCATGGCCGTAATGCCTGAGAGAGAGTCGCCCAAATTAGAAGACTACTGGTAACAAGATAAGCTTAGTAAGCAACGTCTTAGGACCAGACTAACGCGAAACTTGAAACCTAATATTTCTACTACAACTTGAAGGTGGAGTAATTTCTCTGTTTTGTGCGCCTTTTATTAACACTAATACAAGTATATCTCCGTTTAATGATGTCGCTGCAATATTCGCCAAAATAAAAATAAACCAGATTGATACAAGTTTATTGTGTTTTTAGTGCCAGGCTATGGACAATAAATATTTCTGAATGGTAACTTGTAAGTTACAATTGTCTATCATGCTAAGTAATATTGATTACACGAATAAATGCCAGAAACGAGAGAGTACCAGAACAATTTGCAATGTACTATCTTATCATTTCACGGCAGCTTGCACTTTTACGTGGCGAACGAGCACATGACACGAGCCGTGTAGTGGTGAAGCGATGCATTTACCTTATAACAATAACTATTTACAAGCGGCCACCACGGACCCCATTCGGCTGTCTTTACACACACTTTCTTCTTCGTGGGTTGTAGAGACCACAGCAGTACGCCCTACTACCCACATTTCCGTTACCTTGTGTGAAAGCCCCCCGCCGGAGTACACCGTTCTATTCGTGGCCGAAGTCAATCGGATGGCCCCATGGATATGTGAATGAGAAGAAAATAAAGGGTAGAAAGTTGTTGCTGCAACAGATGCGCATGGAGAGTTTGGTGAACAGCGGTCACAGAACAGCCATGCCTGCCTATGCAACAAGAAGCGTCCAAAGCCCTTGGAGTCATGCCCAAAGAACCGTGCAGGGTATCGTCATCGTCGTTTTCGGTGGGCGACCGCTGGCAACATCGGCAGGTCTCGGCTTGACGTTGGTCGGGGAAACAGGGCTGGGGATTGTTACGTCCAGGGCTGTTACACGTGGCCGGCAGACGTGTTTCAAGAGTGTTAGAGTGATTGCTTCAGAAGACGAGACCGGGCGATGCTGGGGCCAGGATTGGCAGATGCGGTTGAGCAGTCCAGCGGCTCAACCAAAACGTTACTCCGCGGAAGACCAGAAAACACAATTCAGGTAGCGAGGAAGCGTTGTAGTTACACAATAGGACGAAATATTTAGGAGGGGCGATAATGAACGCCGTGGTGGCAGCCCTCGCACGCAGTGTCGTCGTCGTCGATCATCGGGACCACAGCCATCCATCTTACCACCAACTTCTATTTTGTGTCGGGACAATATTAAAAACGTAAAATGTAATTGCGCTCTGCTAAACTAAAGAATCAAAGAAGATTTACACGTTCAGAAGTCAAAGATGAGGCTCTACTTTTGCATACGTTCTCACATAGGGAATGTAGAGAGCACTGAACCCACTTGTGGACGTTGTTTTATTAGTTGATTCGATTTTGCACGGCGATGTGGGTTCTGGAAAGGTTAGACCAAAACATTTTGTTTTGTATAGGTTTAGAGACATGCATAAAGTGAGAGTCCACCCGTAGTTAAGAAGTACTTATAAAATTTACGACCTAAGACACACCACTGCACGGGTGAAGTCCACATTAAAATCTGAAACGGTGTCCTGGTAATAAGGTACGAGCGAGTCATATTCCGCCCTGTTTTCTCAGGCTAATCTAAGATGACACAAGTCTTGTTGAGCAACTAGTTTATTGTGGTCTGTTTACTGTTATTACTGTGCGCTCTCGTACTTTTTGTTATATGACAGCCGTAGCTTGAAGAAGTGTGATTAATATTAGAAAATGGTGGGCACCGACTAGGCTTTGTCGATGCCATGCATTTCTGGTAGCTTTAAAGGGACGTTTTTCACAATTACCGAAGTGCATTTCCACAAAAAAACTTATCTCATCTGCTGCTATGCTTTGCGCAGAGAAGCGACAGGCTCGGAAATGCTTCGCGATGTTTTTGAATGGGGGACCCTTCGGATTTCAGCCTCTAATCTGCAGATATGGTTACAGTGCATTGGGCAAAGGCAGACTGTTATTGTTCGCGGTCGTTTTTGCAGCTAAGCTTTTAAGAAGAGCGTATTACACGGTCATGGCCACTTGAAGAGCGGAGATTAGTAGTCAGGGTTCACAGGTCGTGTGATCTATCGATGACGTTGATGACAGCAAACATAAAAGCCACTACACTCACAGGGAGCATATCCGCACTGCGGTTACAAAGATTCTAGGGCTAAGTTGAGCTTCAGGAACCTTGAATATCGACCCGAAATAACCTTTTTATTTTACGTAATTATGCTTCTACTGTATAGGTTGAATGTTGTAAACGTAGGTTGCAGCCTGTCCCCCTTTCCTTGTATTGTCCCCCTCAAATAACCTAATCAAAAGATCTTAGCTTTAGTGACCTTAATTATTATAAATCAAAGATACAACTTTGGTTGTGTGGAAGGACCGTAACAATTGAGGGTTAATTTGGGCTGGTACTAGAAGATTGTGCGATTGTTTGTTGGCGTTTTTCGCCTTTCTGCAGACAATCTTAAGATTGGAGATTTTGAGTCAGGCGATAATGAGCCCCATGTTTTCACTGTGGAGATGGTATAGTAGCCAGCGAATATTTTATTATCCTTAGACGAGGGCAAGTCATCTAAAAGCATTATTTGTCGAAGACGTAAAAGGGAAGTAAAATTTGCCCAGATAATCGAAAGCGCCCTTACTGTGTGTTTTTAGATGTACTTTATATTTTTTTAGGTTCGTAACTGCCGTGTACGCACTCTGTGACGGTCGAAAAAGTGAGTATAAAAGAATTATTATTGTCTAATACAGAATATAGACAATAGTGCACTAGTAGAATGTTAAAAGTACAACTAATTTTTCAGGACTGTGTAAAAACACCTTTCATTGCATTACCTCATTTGGATAATACTTCCCCAGTTGCTTATGGCACGTTGCATTGAATTATAAGAGCAAGAACGACGGGCTCACAACAACGGTGAATACTTTAAATCACAATTAGATAGAAAACACCCGTGAGTTTCGCGGATGTTATTGTGTGTGATTGTAAAAATGAGAGTCGTACTCAAAGTAAAGATGTTCAGTGCAAACGGCTTAATAAAGGCCTGACCCACTTGTAACAATGCTGCGAAAATGTTTTGTGAAATTTCTCATTGTTACCTTTCCGCAATGTTTTTTATCATTAAAACTGTCTAATCGTCATCATCATAACCATTATCATCATCATCATCATCACCACCTTTGCCTATTTACGCCCACTGCACGGCAAAGGCCTCTCCCAAAGAGGTCCAATTATCCCGGTCCGGTGCTCACTGCTACCAATTTATAACCGCAAACGTCTTGACCTCATCTCCCATTTTACATTCTGCCGTCCCCGGCAACGCTTCCTTTTCTGGGGGTCCACTCTTTTACCCTTAGTTACCAACAGTTATCTTGCTTTTGCAATACATGCCCTGCCCCGCTAATTTCTTCGTCATTGCTAATAATATGTCCTTCACACGCGTCTGTTCCCTGACCCACTCCGTTCTCTTGTTGTCTCTTAATGTCATTGTTTCATGCCATTGTTAACTGAGTCGTGCTCAATTTAAGTTGAACTTTTCATTATGCCTCGAAGTTTCTCCCAGTAGGGCTGTATCGGTAAGGTACAGCTGTCATATAATTTCTTCTTCAGGAAGAACGGGATGCTGCCATTCATTATCTGAGATTGCTTGCCGAATGCACTCCATCCGACTCTTATCATAATTATATCTGCCTCGTGGCTGGGAGTGGGGTCACAACTTCAACCAAGTATATATTTTCTCTTACTACTTCCACTCACTCGCCAGCTATCTTTGATTAAGCAATAGTGAAGTTTTCCGCATTATAATTTTCAAGCCCACGGTTCTACGGTGTTTGTTCAGTGCGGTAAGCATGCTTCACGATTTTCCACCGAGCTACTTAACTGGGCAACGTCATCACCACATCGGAAGTTACTGAGGTATTCTCCTTTCGCCCTTACGCCCACCTGATTCTAATTCAATGTTCTGAGTACCTATTGTAAACATCCTGTGGATAACATCGGAGAGATTCGCTCTCGGTAAGGAGGTGGGCCACGCCAGGTTTTCTGGAATATTGGAGACAGGGAGTACGGCATGAGTCACCACAGGCGATTTTATTGTAAGGCAAAAAGTACGTACATGGACGTAGAAATAAATCACAAAAACGACGATAGCACTGTACGGGTTGTTCCCCGCACCAATAAAGCTTAATGCCCACGGAAAAACGAAACCCCCTATATGGGATTTGGGATACAGACGTGGACTGTCGGCGCGGCGGCGTCGCCTCGCAGTTTCAAGCACGGTATCTCGTTGTTGCCCTCGCCGGCAGGAGTGATGCGGACCCTTCCCCGGCTGTTGCACCGGCGTTGCGAGGACCAAAGGGCACCGGAAAACTCGCACTGATAGTCACGCCCACACCGGACGCCGAGTAACGGGTCGGACTCATCGCGCTCCGTCTCGAACCTTCCGTCTCGCCCGGCACTCGAGTATTCAGTAATGGGACTGCTCACAGCAACAGACGTTCGACCGAGACATTCCACCAGCTTAACACGCCCGACTTATTTCTCCAGTTCGGGCTTTACGGCGCATACCGCGTTCGGTATTACTCTTGGGTCTTGCTGCTTGGATGTTCCCAACTTTTCTTCTTTGGGCCACATTATCACAATGACTCCCCTTTTTGAAACTTTTGTCATGCAAATCTATTCACGTGCACTCACCAATACAGAAGCCGGTCGGTGTTCCTCACCGCCTGCTGTATGGCATCCAGAAGAACCACTTGGCTGGTCCTACCGCTCAGAGAGCCGTCTGGAAGCAGGGGCCCCTGGACGATAGCTGTGTCGGTTACTGCTTCTCCAAACACTAATTTTCTTACTGAGCACATGTCCTGCTAACACGGGCATAACTTTCACGAGGAAGGTGGGGCTTCCCTGCCACGTGTAATTGTCGTTGTTGTCTCTATGGACCACTAGATTCTCGGGACTGTGAAGTTAGGGAAACTATGTCGAGCTCGTAAAACTCTTTGGCCAGTGGGCAATCAACGATCTTGTCATCCCCAGGTGGGCACTTTGCCCGCGAGTCCTTTGGTGGGTTGCGTAAATTCTAATCATGGTGACCGACTCGGTCGCAGAAGAAACACTTCACAGGCCGTTCCTTCTGCCCATCAGTTAGTTTTCGACTTGCATCTTGCTAACCGTTCACCGCTGTGGCTAGCTTGACCAAACAATGGACTTCACGAAAACGGTCTGTATAATCTGCTAACGAGCCAAGCGTCTTGCATTCCCGCTCCTTTAAGAAAACCCTGAGCATCGAGCTGCAGCAGCGAAACAACTGCTCCGAGATGATGTGATTGAGAAGACATTCTTACGTGTTCGGAACTTCTGCCATCTCCACCCACAGGTAGAAATAACCAGCGAGCCTAGCAGCTAGCTGCTTTCTTTTCGCCGTATTGAGCCCGTGCAGTCCTAAACTCTTTCTGATAGCCTTGTGCTGTATATTAGAAGCGCTGTATCAGGCCCTCCTTTACGATTTAGTATTGTAGTGCGTCGTCAGTGGTTATCCTACTAATAACCGTAAGCGCCTCTCCGGTGGGGCACATACTCATGGTGGTAGCCCATTTTGTCTTGCGGAGTCACCACCACTTGAAAACGTTGCAGGTAGGCATGCAGGTCGTCGAGCAGCTTATGGAACAATTGCAGGAGCTTGAGGGAATTAACTGCAGGTGTCGTAGAGGCCGTATCTGCACCGGAATCTGTCATTGACACTTGATTATGCGCCATTTTCTGCAGACGAACTTTTAGCTCTAAGAGATGCATCTCTCTTTCGTCAGCTTCTCGCTTGGCATTACTTTCGACTGCTCGTTCTACGCTCTCTCGTTCACCACCTAAGTGCGGACCCGCCTGTCAGGCCTACCCGCGTACCAGACGCTATCAGGTTGTCTATATCCATGCCATATTTGTCCTTGCGTCTACGACCCCGACTCTCAAATCCCTCCTCGCGAAACTGAAAGCTGACTCACCAATATTTATGAAGGGATGAGCCACGTAGGTGTCCTGTAGTATTGGAGACCGGGAGTGGGCATGAGTCCGCAAAAGCGATTGTATTGTTAGACAGAAAGGGTGGACATGGACGTAGAGGTGAACCACAAAGAGGACGATAACACGGTACGGGTAGTCATTGGAGCACTAAAGTAAATACACTCGGAAAAACAATAGGTCCTACATAGGACATGCGATGCGGCTGTGGAATGTCGGCGCGGCGGCGCGGCCTCGCAGTTTGTTGCGCGGTATCCTGTTGTCGCCCTCGCCGGTGGGAGTGATGCGGATCCGTCCCTGCTGCTGTTCTGGAGTCTTCGCTGATTGGACTGCTCACAGCAAGAGGCGTTCCACGGCAGACCTTCCGACCGCTGCACACATGCAACTTTTAGGGGCAAAGCTCGTTAAGGCGTGGGTCTGTCCGTCCTCGACGTAGGTATGTAGCCACCTCTAGTATAGTTCTTGGATTGTTTACTAGATGGTGTGGCTACCTCTAGTTTAGTTCTTGGATTGTTTACTAGATGGCGGTACTTGTATATGATGAAAAGATGCGCTTGGATTGTTTACTAGATGGCGTGGCTACCTGTAGTTTAGTTCTTGGATTGTTTACTAGATGGCGGGGAGCGTTGTAATAAAATCCGTTCGCTGTTGGCGCGCGCTCGTAGTCGCCCGATGGATAAGGCTGCAGAGGTGCGAGCCCGCGAGGCAGAAGCGCTCCGTGAAGCTGCGTGACGCCGCCGCCAAGATCCTGCCGTACGAGAGCGGGAGGCCGAAGCGTGTCGTCTGGCTTGGCGACGACGCCGCCAAGATCCCAGTGTTTGAGAACGAGAGGCCCAAGCGTCACGGCAACGGCGCGAGGACCCTGCCGTAAGCGAAGCGGCACGGCTGCGGCGCGAAGAGGATCTCCAAAACGTCAGAGAACGGGAAGCGGCGAGAAAGCGCGCGTATCGGCAGGCAGACCCGGATGCAGTGAGAGCTCGTGAGGCGTCTGCAAAACGCATCAGGCGAGCTCAGCCTCAAGGTGCCGACACGCGGTTTAAGCGAGACTTTCTAGACGTTACGTTCGGACACAGATGTAGTGGGCGAACTTTCACTGAAGAGTCACGGTTTGACCGATGATTTCTCCTCAGGAGCTTCGCCCACTCATCATCATTCACCCCGTGGATATGCTGTGAATTTTTGTTCTCCAGTTCGGGCTCTCCGGCACATAACCCGTTGCGAATACCCGGTGGTCATCCTGCTTGGGTGATTCAAACTCTTCGGCTTTCGGCCACATCATCACAGTCTCCTTGTCTGGTGGGCTCACACAGACGTATTTTACTGCTCTAATTATTGAGGATGAGAGTAGCTGTGGACCTTTAGTGGATATTCCCTTATATACTTATGTAATGCCCATCTACGCCCTGACTCCGCAATGCCTCAATGATGGTTGAAGATTCGACCGAGTCAAATCATTTCTCATAATCTATTAAGGCTATATATAGGGGTAGAGAATACTTCTCGAAATTTTCTATCACCTAATTGATAGAATTGATTGAATTGATTGATTGAATACCGTTTATGAATCTCTGATTGTTCATTAGGTTGAGTGAAGTCTAAGGTGGCAGAAATTCTGTTAGCGATTACCTTGTTAAGTACCTTGTAGACGACTGACAGTAATCTTATGGGCCTGTCTCTTTTCAAGTACTTCATGTAAATATTGTTATGGATCATGATGATTTTCGAGTTCTTCCAAGACTCCGGTACACACGCGGTCATTAGGCATTGCGTATACAGGCTTGCAGTTTTTCTAGTAGAATTCGCCCGCAACCCGTGCAAGAGTTCTGCTGTTGAATCATCTTCACCGGGTGCTTTCCTCTTGCATTTCTTCCTAAGCCTTCTTAACTTCTTCGGTCCCTACTAGTGGGATGTCTATCTCATCTGAACTAATTTATTTGTTCGGTATTATCCATAATGTATCGGCTTCTGTACAGATGTGTATAAAAATATTGGGCAACTATAACTATTTTATCCGTATTAGAGATAACTTCGCCTTGCTTCTCTTTGAGTGCATACTTCTCATTTCTCCCCACACCTAGACGCCTCTAAACTGCTTTCAGGATGCCTCCCTTCTTTATAGCAGTCTCGATCCTCTCCATAACGTACTTTTGTCTGTCAGCTAACTTTTCCCGATTGTTTATCTTCGAAAGTTCACTAGTTCTCCTTTTCCGGCGGGGGTGGTGATTGTCATGCTGTGACGTTTCCTAATTAAATCTTTCGCCTCCTGGGAAAATTTGCCAGTATCCTGCCTCTCCATCGTGCCTGCGACTTGTTCTTCAAACTCCATGATAATGCGTGTAAGATTGTCGCTGGCTTCCTGCGCCGAAAACTCTGTTTCCTCTATAACAGCTGAATGTCGCTTCTGCAGCGCGATCCTGAATTCTTTAGCTTTCCGTTCCTTTGTGAGCTCATTGATGGGCTTCTCTTTTACTAGATCGTTACGGCTCGCCCTCAATTCTAGCCTAATTCGAGATCTCGCAATACGTTGGTCAATACACGTTACCCTTCCGATCCCTCACACATCCTGCACGACGCCAGGATAATCGCATATTATGAAGTGTTTTTTTTTATTTCTACGCTCTCCATTCGGAGACGCGAACATACACTTCCGGTTCTCACGTTTGCAGACAAACGTATGCATGAGGCGGAGATGATAAAGTAACAGTGCTAGCGGACCTGAAAGCCCGCTTCCTCAAGGGCCTCGTGCTGAGGATGCGGGTGTGCACGAGCCACAATAAGGAGTACGAATGAACATTATTGGCGCCATTCCTCTTATTGCTGATGCTTGGAGGCAGCTGACGCCTAACACTATAAGTAATTAATTCAGGCGTGCAGGAATTTTTTTCGACTGACCAGACATGCAGGATTTGGCTGATTGTGAGAGTGAAGATGCCATTCAGACGCAGCAGGTAATAGAGCGGCGTGCTTTACGGAAATACCAGTGGACGCTGCTGAGAAGGCGCACAACGACAGGGAGGTTGGGACTTGCTTTGAGAGCAGAGCGGAGAGTATTGTTGCAAAGTTGTGCGATGAAGAGGAGGCTGGACAGGATGATCCGGAAGATGAATCTCAAGAGATAGCTACAGTAGAGTATACGACACCTAAAGGAGCACAGCCAGCTGGGCAGTATCTAAGACATTTTGTGAGACGGAACCAGGATCCTAAACCGCTGTACAAAGCCTAACTCCGATGAAAAGAAAACGATCCTGAAGGTGCAGTTGGGAGGGCTCAAGAAAAAAATTGCATTTTTTTGTGATCAGTCAATAATTATTTGTTACTAAAAAACTGCGTGAAAGATGTGCCTAAACCTCTTGTAGTTTTCTTGCTTTCTGAAAACCTATCAGCTACATTCACCTCTTAGAGTGGCGTGATATGGTATTTTAGAGTGCATGCGCACCTAAATTTGCAGTTTTGCACATCTCTCCCTGTACACCGAACTTATGTTAGATGGAACTAATTTTTTCGTCCCTTGAAGTTTTTCGTCCGCTAAAGTTTCTGTCCTTTGACTCTTCTTTACTGTGCTTTTAGTCTAGCCATTCCCGATTCCACATCGTCATAAATGCATTGAATAGGCTGCGGTTTGTGGCTGGATGTAGGCCCGACGCCATCAACCACCATTAATTTGTACCTAACATTAGGTCTTATTACAAGACCGGCTACACTTTCGTTACGCTATAGTATTCGTCTACGTTGCTAGCTATGCTTTTATTGACCAGAACTTCACTCCCACTTCTCTTCTGTCCACTAGACCACAGTAACTGCGGACGTGTCCATTTTTAACACTCTTAAAGAGAAAATGAAGTGAATCGGTCAAGCACCAGTTTTTGCTTGCATTGTATACACTGGCTCAAATTAACACACATTTCATCGTTTATCCGGTTGACAATTCGGTAAATATTTTATAAACCTCGAAAGAAAAAAAACTACCAATCACGGTCTGCGCCGGGGTGCACTAACTAAACGCTGTGACGACGGGAGCAGGTGCACTGAGATTGGAGGCAGCCCACGATTAGCATTCAAACAAGTTTTGGTTCTGTAAAAAAACATGCTTGACATGCGACGTTATCGTTGATGGGATTTCTTGATATCTCAATAATCACCATACCGTGCTTCTGTTATGTTGTCGGCTTTAAGATCCATAAAATAAGGCTCCCAGGACGGCTTGGATTCGCAGCAATCCCTAGCCGAGGCTTACGTATTGGATGAATGCCCTCCGCGTCACCGGAGACACTCAATTGCCGTGGGCTTTCCCTCATATTTGGAGCTTGCCTCACGCATGCCTGTATCTTAAAAAGCCTATTCGCACCAGGCCAAAGTTCTGCTGATTCTGGCCTGTGGCCACTGCGTACAAGTAGTCAGTGCTTATGGCAACATCACGCCAACGAGGACTGGCTAGCGCGTCAGTGTGAGCCTGCGCGCGTTCTGCGAACTCGTTCGTCGAGCAGTGAACGTACTTCAAAAAAAAAAAACGGTGAACTCAGTAGAAGAAACATCAGCCGAAAAAGAAACAAATCATCTTACAAAAACGCGTACCCTCAGGGATTCGAACTGGCGACTTTCAAAAGATACCTAGCGCTCGAGACCACTCAGTCACGGAAAAGCGCTGACTTCCATAGAAATATAATGTATATAGTGTATAACCAGCTTACACTTTTATTTAGGTTTAGCGTTTTAAGCAGCTAAGGTGACTATTTGTTGTATTGTGCTCGTGCAGGAAGTGTCAACCCAAATTTCCAAAATATTTCACGTCTAACAATTGCATTTATTACACGGAAAAGCGATCGCAGTTGTGTAGTCGTGCTGCTAACCGCTGTGCTTGTTCACCCTGCGCAAAAAAGTGGTTTTTACGCTGTACGATAAAAGTTTCAGTTGATATATTTCCTTACTACTTTTATTGGTATCGCTAACATCTCTCGCATTCAAGTGGCCTTAGATTTTGCTACTAGCGTACCAGTCGGGGAAGCGTCGCATGTGCGCTTGTGCAGCGCTTTTGTGGAGCTACCTGGACTTGGAGCTTGATACAGTGTACAGCGATGCAGCGATGGCGTAGAGATAGAACACCCACCTCGCGTGCAGAAGGACCGTGGTTCGAATCCCGGTGCCAGACAATTCCCACCTTACTATAAAAAAAGAAAAAAAAAATCCGCGTATTGATGGAATTGCACAAAAGGGCAAGGGGTGTGGCCTGACCCTGGCGACCATTGCCGGCAATGCACTCCCTCAGCAGAACAGGATTGGCCACCCTGGTGTAGTAACGGCCACAACCTCCCATGAATAAGCCAATTAACCCACGGCCCTCAGTCCCCAGCGCCTGCGAAAACTAACCACGGTGGCGGTCAGACCTGTGACGCAGGAGAGGGTGCTAAGAATCCCTGGATCCGGACAGGCCGCCAATGGAATCTGAACCTGGCAACGTTTAACGCGAGAACCTTATCTAGCGAAGCAAGTCTCGAGGTGTTGTTCGAGGAATTAGAGGGCATTAAATGGGATGGAATAGGGCTTAGCGAGGTTAGAAGGGCAGGTGAAGCCTTTACGGTGCTGAAAAATATACAGGTCCTATGTTACCGTGGTCTACAGGACAGAAGAGAGCTGGGAGTGGGATTTAGAGTCAATAAAAGCATAGCTGGCAACATAGACGAATACTATAGCATTTACAAAAGGGTATCTGGTCTTGTAATTAGGCTCAATAAGAGGTACACGCTCAAGGTGGTGCAGTGGTACGCGCCCACATCCAGCCACGACGACCAAGTAGTGGAACGCTTCTATGAAGATATGGATTCGGCAATGGCTAAAGTAAAAGCACCGTATACCGTAGTTATGGAGGACTTCAATGATAATGTTGGCAAGAATCAGGCCGGAGACAAGGAAGGCAACTGGGAACTATAGTCTGGGATGTAGAATTAGCAGGGGGGACCTACTAGTTGAGTTTGCAGAACGGAATAACCTACGCATAATGAATACCTGCTTCTGTAAACGGGAGAGTCGGAAGTGGACCTGAAGGAGTCCGAATGGGGAGCACAAAAATGAAATAGACTTCATATTATGCGATAACCCGGGCATCGTGCAGGATGTGGAAATGCACGGAAGGGTAAAGCTTAGTGACCACCGTATGGTAACATCTCGAATTAGGGTAGATTTGAGGAGGGACCGCAACAAGCTAGTACGAAAGAAGCCGATAAATGAGCTAACAGCTATACGTAAAGTAGAAGAATTCAGGATCGCGCTGCAGAACCGATATTCCGCTCCTAACGAGAAAGCCGTGCTAACGACACAGGAAGCCAGCGACAACCTTACACGCATTATCACGGACTGTGCAGTAGACGTCGGGGCACTATGGCTAGACAGGATACTGGCGAACGTTCGCAGGAGACGAAATATCTAATCAGGAAACCACAAACCATGACAATCTCTACCGCAGCTGACAGAATAGAACTAGCGGAGCTCTCGAAGGTAATCAATAAGCGTAAGACAGCTGACATACGGAAGTATAATATGGAGAGGATCGAATACGCTGCAAAGAACGGAGGCAGCCTGAAAGCAGTGAAGAGACGTCTTGGCGCGGGGAAAAGCCAGATGTTTGCACTTAAGGATAAGCCAGGCAATGTCATCACAAATAGGGATAAAATAGTCACAGTGGCCGAGGAGGTCTATAGGGATCTGTACCGTAGCCGGGACATCCAGGATAATGCCGAACGAGACAGTAGTTCAGAGGAGATAAACATCCCACAAGTAATGACCGAAGAAGTGAGGAAGGCTATGAAAGAAATGAAATGGGGCAAAGCACCTGGTGAGGATCAGATAACAGCAGACCTCTTGAAGGATGGCGGAGAAATTGTACTTGAAAAACTGGCAAACCTGTATAAGCAATGCCTTATGACCGCAATGGTACCGGAATCTGGGAAGAAGGCGAACATCATCCTAATCCATAAGAAAGGCGACATGAAGCACTTGAAACATTACAGGCTTATCAGCTTACTGTCAGCCGTCTACAAGGTACTTACCAAGGTAATCGCTAACCGAATTTCTGCAACCTTAGATTTAAGTCAACCTAAAGGACAAGCAGGGTTCTGTAAAGGTTATTCAACAATGGACCATATTCACACGATCAATCAGGTGATAGAGAAGTGCGCTGAGTATACTGAAGCCCTATACATAGCCTTCATAGATTATGAGAAAGCATTTGACTCGGTCGAAACCCAAGCATTCATTCAGGCATTTCGGAACAAGGGGATAGATGAGCATTATGTAAGAATACTAGAGGATATCTACAATGGGTCCACAGCTACCATCATCCTCCATTAGGAGAGTAGCAAAATACCGATAAGGAAGGGTGTCACACAAGGAGACACAATTTCTCTAATGTTATTCACAGCATGTTTACAAGTATTCAGAACGTTGTATTGGGAACAGGTGGGAGTAAGGGTTAATGGAGAATACCTCAGAAACCTAAGATTTGCCGATGACATTGCCTTGCTAAGTAACTTGGGGGACGAATTGCAAAGCATGCTTTCCGCACTGGACGAACAGGGTAGAACCGTGGGCATTAAAATTAATATGCAGAAAACTTAATTAATGATCAATAAACTCGGAACAGCACAGCGGTTTGAGATAGGCGGCGAGGCAGTGGAAGTGGTAAGCGAATATATCTACTTAGGCCAAGTTGTAGCCCCAGATCCCAACCATGAGGCAGAGATAATTAGAAGGATCAGAATGGGGTGGGGTGCATATGGCAGGCATTTTCAGATAATGAATAGCAGCCTACCATTGTCGCTGAAGAAGAAAGTGTATGACAGCTGCATCCTACCGGTACTCACCTACGGGGCAGAAACTTGGAGGCTCACTAAGAGGGATCAACTTAAATTAAGACAAACTCAGCGGGCAATGGAGGGGAAAATGATAGGTGTCACATTAAGGGACAAGAAGAGGGCGAAATGGGTCAGGGAACAAACACGTGTTCAGGACATATTAGTAGAGATTAAGAAGAAGAAATGGACATGGGCAGGGTATGTAATGCGAAGGCAAGATAACTGCTGGTCATTAAGGGTAACAGAGTGGATCCCTAAGAAAGCAAGCGTTGCAGGGGGCGGCAGAAAGATAGATGGGCAGATGAGATTAAGAAGTTTGCGGGGATAAATTGGTCACAGTTGGCACAGGACCGAGGTAATTGGAGAATAATGGGAGAAGCCTTCGCCCTGCAGTGGGCGTAGATAGGCTGGTGATGATGATGATGATGACAGTGTACAAACTAACAAACCATAGAAACGCACATTCTTCCATTCAAAACGTGTCCTTGGTTAGTTTCAACTGAGCGAATGGATTTCGCTAAATCATCTGCGGCCGCCGGATTTACGCTGTACCATAAACGCTGGGCCGACTCACTGTGCCGGAAGGTGGGCGAGCAGTGCAGTAATCTCCTCCTCACGTCAAACGAAAACGCCAGGGAAAATGGGTGAGAATGCAGATATGAGGAGAGCATTTTTGAATTGATTTTTCCACTCAACAAATGCTCGTAAATGCACTCAGAGTGGTCGAAAAATGGCCCGTGTACTCCGGACTACAATTCGCGCTAGTAATCCCGCAATGTTTAGAATTCGCTTCGGTGTCGCTTTAATACTTCACGTATTCTCCTAACCCCGCTGATACTTTTACATGCCATTTGATGCGCTGTAATTCCTCTAACAACAATTCCAGACTCGCTCGATAGATAATGTTCTCGTGTTAAACGTTGCCAGGTTCATATTCCAATGGCGGACTATCCGGATCCGCGGATTCTCAGCGCCGTCTGGTGCGTCACAGGTCTGCCCACTGCCGTGGTCAGTTGCTTCGCAGCCACTGGAGACTTGGGGCCAAGAGTTAACTGGCGTATTCAAGGGAGGTTGTGGCCATTACTACTCCAGAGTGGCCCATCCTGCTTCGGTAAGGAAGTGCGTGGCCAGAAATGCTGGCCGGAAGGCCTGGCTGCCTTGTGGAATTCCAACATTACGGGGATTTTTTTTATTTCTGTGGGAATACGTGCAGAACCGGGGTTCGAACTATGGTTTTTCTTAACGCGAGTAGGATGCTTGACCTGCACGCCAGCGTTTCAGGACGTGTGTGTAGCCGTTTGCAATTAATAAAAATGTTTTTTGTAGGGTAGATAAAAAATGGTTAGGAATTATCAAAGATTTCAAATATCGCTAATTCAAATTTATGGACAGTTTTTTTTCAAGCGGAATAAAAAAATATCGCGACCTCCGGTACTCAAAGGTCAATTAGGAATTTCGGTACAGAAGAGTGCTAATAAGGAACAAGCAAAAATGTCAAGCAATAGTTTTATTATCTTGGGTGCATCCTTATAATTGATTAGCCGGAACGTGTTCCAGGGTCAGAAAAATGATCTTCTAAATCTTCCTAAATTCTTCCATAAGAACAGCATCAGTCAATCTTAGAAAAAATGCCAGAACCACAGTTTGCGAAAAATGTGGTAGATGTATTACAGGGATATATTTTTTCCAAGGTTTACTTGATCTAGGCAGATTGTCTTTGTACTGAGTGCGAAACCTGGCAAATAATTATGAAAGTACGGAGAACCTTTCAGAGAGGCGACTCTATCCCAGGAATAAAATGGTAATATAATTAACCATAAAAATTCTACAAAGCATCCATTTTATTGCAAAGTACGAACAAGGAGCAATGAGACGCCGCGCTGCATAGCAAAGACAACCTGAGCCAGACATAGATAAGCCAGATGGCCTAAGACGCGGCAGAGAACTATATGAATCCTGCCGTCGGCGGTAGGACACTGAAGTCGACCTGAAAACGGTACCACCCGTGGAAGCAGTTTTTTTTCGGAACTCATCTACATATTATATTAACGTGTTGTACCTTATGGGTAAACGTACCCACGGCGATGCTAGAGCTGCCGCGTTCTGGAGTTTTTACGTCTTTCGCAAAGGGCATTGATTCGGCCTGTTGCCGCCGCGAGTAGCCGGCGCTGCGGGCTCACTCTGCTAATTCGCGCGTCTCCCACTACACGGGAATGTTATGCGCCGCTGCTGCTCTTCTTTTCTTTTTATTTTTCGCTGGTATTTTGGCTACGGGCGTACGCAAATGAGTAGGATAAGCGGCGCGGGGTATGAACAAACAGGGAAAGACACCAACTTGCCATCTCCTGATAAGTAATTTGTGAGACACGCACCAGCCATACGCGATTCGATCTGTTTTCAATTTCTGTGTAGAAATAAAAAAAATAATTGCAAAATTACACAGAGCACGCAATCACACTGAAATTACAACCATTGGCTTTTCCTGTTTTCATGTTTTATCTTATTTAATTTTTGGTCTTTCAGGTTCTCCCACCCCCCATTGAAGTCTTCAGTACCCCGCTGGTATGGGCGCCTGCCAACAACAGCTTCGCAGCAATATTTTGGTAATTTTCCTCTCAGTGCGTAACGGTTTCACCTTTGGTAGCTTGAATGTGTCGGCTATGTCTGCAAGTTTGGAGTACGTTTATTAGAAGCATAGGTTACCTGTTAAAACTACCACAGCGGCTGTTAAGGTACAAGCCGGAGAATAGGCATCGCGGGATAACAATCTGCCACTTAAAAGCACGAACCGAATTTATTTGTGGAGAGTGCAATCAGACCTCATAGAGTTATGTACAAACTGCACGAGAGCCTGTCAGAAGCTAGCGATCGAACATAACGCGATACGTCAAAGAGAATTTCGTAATTCATGGCAGCAAATGGTAAGAGCACAATCGTGCACCCTGAAAACTTAAATAATAAAACGGTCCCAGTTCCACCACCATAGAAAAAAAATCATCTATAAGATGTGCAATTTAACCTATGCCATCTATCAGATTTATTCGAGGGCTGTAGTCATCTTGGGAAAACGGCCACCATCCCCCCTCTCGCGCTGGGGGTAATGCATTCAATTTCCCTTGCTCGCTGAACTGAGAGAATGTCGTCGCGTTTTCAGGATTCCTAACTAAAGCCACAAAACAGGGAAAGCTCCGTGATAGCAACTATGTAGAAGCGGTAGAACTCCTAGATGGTGGCATCGAAGCATTTCTGGTACTCAGCTGCGCCAGTTGCTTTAAGATAGAGCTGCGTCAAATGTGTTAATTCTGACCACCAATTCACGTCCAGTATGTAAAACCAAAATATGAAAATCAGTTCAATTTGATAGACCGTCCCGCTATAATCCTTTGGTATAAAAGCCGTTTCTTTGCTCTTCTGTCTGCTTGGTTGTATACAAGCTATCGTGAATCGACGCGTAGTGTATATAATTTTGTCCTGCTCGTTTAACGGACAGAAGAAGCGGCGATTTGCTTTTAGTTTACGTAGACATGTCCCCAAATGTTGGTACTTCGTATTTTGGCGCAGTATACGTTTGCAAACTCTTCTTCTATTACTAGACTTGGGCGATTGGTCTATTAATCTTACGAATAAAATATTATTGTTTATAGTCCCTAATATTACATATTTGGTTAATTGCTCGCCGTCCACACCTACGAAGTTCTAACGACGATCTGGATCCCTTGGAAAGCTCGCATGTCCAGATATCCTTCCTTCCTGGAACTAGCGCCCATTGCGACTTTCTGCCGTGCGTCCCACTGACCTCATCGCCACTTTTATTCCCCATTACTTCCTGTCCTCAATGCGAACGTGTGTGCAGAACAGACCGGGCGACTGTCAACAAGAAAAAAAAACTCCCTCCTGCCGAAAATTGGGAACAAACTTCTCGGCCTCCCCAACTGGACGAGTTACCTTTAATTACAAAAAATTACGTATATTCTATAGCCTCGATAATTTATTCGAAAGAACAAGTTCAAAATGATCTCTTTTAAGGCATTTTTTTCGGGATGAAAGCGTCCGATTGGTTGGTTAATTGTACGATTATGCGAATAATGGAATAACAGTTTTTAATAATTTTGTCAAAGCCCGATCGTCCAGAATGCAGTCTTCGCCGCCATACTATTACGGACCCATAAACGTATGCTCCGATAGGACCGCTGTAAGCACGAACGCCGCGGAAACCACCCGGGCGCGCGCAAAATAGCCCGCAAATGCCAGCGCGCAAGGGCCAGGTAAAGGTGGCTCCCGCAGCCGCCACGCTGTGAGCGGTGTAACTGCACGTCGAGACTCGTCTGCATTGTTCTCGCCGCCCGTGCGAAGGCTGTGTCAACACAGCGCGTGCCAGCGCTCTAGCTTGACAGTAGGCTCGCTAGCATTGGGGAAGAAACTAGCGACGCGTCAAAAGCTTCGGCACGCACGGCGTAGCCGCTGCGCGTTGGATCATCGCCTGGCTGCACAACGTGGTACGATTGAACGCCAGAAGTCCTAATTAATGCATGTGACTATAGATTTATTCTTAGAAGCGACCTCTCGGGCCATGTCATGGATGAACAAAGTATGACATGTTCCGGTATAAGAGCGCAGAGAATCGGTTGACCCATATCTCTTCCTTGCGCAACGTAAGAATGTCATGACCTCGTCCATTCATTTTGAATGAAAAGCATTTTGAAGAAGTTTTCTACCATATTTTATAGGCCGCTTACGATCGGTGCAAGGTGAGCAGAATGAAAATTTTCTGAATCAAAAGTTTTCAAAATATAACTTTGAAAATTTTATGGTGTTATCACAGATGGACTTCCAGTTGCTGTGCTACTTTTCATCAAAATTTAAATAAAAAACAACAAGTTGATTTCAAAAGCCATGTTTTCGCTTAATTATTCGATATTCGATTCCATATTTTAAGCTAGATATTCGTATTCGAATCGTATTCGAAAAAATGTGATATTCCCACACCCCTACTAAGAACATTTAGGTAGCTTTCATTTCCGGAACATAAATGGCTTGTGCACAAAACTTTGATAATGCCGCAAAAGTCTTTCCCCGCGGCATGATTCGGCACTCCTGTGTACAAACGCTAAATTGCGCAATACAAGCTCGGAAGAGAATAACTATGGCTAATTTATGCAATACATATGCCATGTTTTCCTGTTACTTCACGAACACAGCCTTGATACACTCACCCTTACGATGCCTTAGCCATTCATGATATGTGATAAACAAGACAATTTTCCTAATGTATGTCAATGTGTGCTAATTGTTTGCGAGTAGTTAGACCCCCCAGTCCCCTGTTGCAACAAGAGATGCCAGGTTTCGTTTCATTTAGGAAGATAACCTATGCTTGGGAGGTTCTACTTGAAATCTAAGCTGAGCGAAAATATCTGCTTACCCGTTTGTCCTGGGGGCGCATTTTTATTGTATCGGGATCACGTTGCGGAGGACGCTGGTTGAATGTTCGCTCGACATACCTTTCTTTCGCCGCTTATAGTTCGTCCAGAGAAGTTTCAGAGCAGAGAAATCGTTCGTTCTGCTGAGGGCGAAATCTGTCGCATTTCATCCCGAATGGCGGCGAGTGCGTTGGCAGTGCAGTTAGACCGCAATAGATCAAAGGCATGTCCGGTTACTTTCGTTTGGCTCAGAGGGAAGCGTAACCATTTGGGAACTGCAGAGCTGCCGCCGCCTGACAAAGGAACGTGAGGAGTGACCGCCGTGTATTGAACGTCGCGAGCAAGAAACCAAGAATCGCCTGCGCGGTGTCAATGCCTGTTGTAGAACGGAAGCCTCATAGACAGTAAAACGTTTCAAATGACCAACTGTAAGTTGGAGGTGAAAGGTATTCGTGACACGCACAAATTAGGCAAATACAGAGGGCACCGTTGGTTGTTGTATGTTTGGGATGGTCGAATGCTTAGCGTGTCCAGAATCCAGGTTCCCCGCACCGACCACAAATAGATGGCCTTCATAAAATGCATGGAGTGCAAATATTATCCATTAGCCAATCGAATCAAAACACCACGGGCTCATTAGGGACGTTGGGCTAAGCGGTGTTGAAAACCGAAGGAAGCGTGAGGCCCAAAAATTAAAATAGGTAGGAGGTGGAAGAAGTGGTTGTTGTTGGTGGGGGTAGGGGAGATAGAGGCCGGTAACTGTCTGGCGTTTCGCCGACACCTCAACCGGCCGAACGAAAGCGAGAGGGGGGACAGTAAAAAGAGTAGAGAAGGAGGGATGGATGAAGAGAGGGAGAATAATAATTCGGCGTGCGACTCTTTTTTGTAGCACGCACCGGAGTTGTCGTTTCAGTACATCGCAATTAGTACGTCGTTCTCGGCGGGTACGGTACGATTTGATGGAGATTATTGCAGTCAATGAAGGGGCAGCAACTTCGCTGATATCGGCTATCGCCAGTGTTCACTAAGTAGCGAAGCTCGGTGATATTGTAGTAGTATCAAGAAGATACATTGCATTGCGTTGCTGTAGCGCACAAACAAGTCAGAAGTCGCCTGGATATTTATATCAAGCATTTAGGCCGACACAATGCGCAGGCGGACCTCAAGACCGCCTTTGCAAGCACTATCCGACAAAAAGGCTGGTGGTAGATTGAAGAAAGCCCAGGACGTCATCGAAAAGCACGCCAGTGATGTTGCATGGCTAACTGCATTTCGACCATACTTTCTATTTCAATGTTCGTCAAGAGAGCCGAGTGAGTGTTTTTGTTGCTTTGGAGGGATGTTCTTGCACAACGTGTGGTATATAAAATTTTAGGCAGCTATAGCTGTTTGACGGAGTCTCCCTGTTTCGGCACGCACTTTCATGCGCAGACGCGAGAGATTTTGTAGCAATCACAGAAAAAAACTTTGAGTAGCTGGCTCACGCAGTCGTGCAGGCTCAAATTTAGTGTTTGAAGTGGCCTCTAATTAAACACAGGCAGACACCCTTTGCTACTTTTTTTTCTCGTTAATACACACATACAGACGCCACTACATCAACTTGCCGCTTTATATGCAGACTTTGGTGTCGATGTTATGTAGGGTGGATGTAACGTGCACTAAGATAAGCTGCCTAACACTTCCGGGGTATAGATATGGGAGAGGGGCGGCTGTGTACTGTGACATTTTGGTTTTGACGGCTTGCTTCACTTCTCACTGGAACGTATTGGGCGTCTTTAACGGAAACGATTTCCCTGGACTTCAAATTCAGGACCAGCGATTATTGGTGAATGGTTAGCGCTCATGGCAATGGCGCTGTGGTCCTTGTGAAAGCTGATCGGGGTGCAGCAAAAAAATGAGTAGGCACGCTAATGACGCTTTACAGGACAGTGGCCATGACGACATGATGTCATTTACGTCCGCCTGTTAGAGCAACTGACTCTCAACTTGAAAGTAATACGAAAAGCAGAATATCTACCGGAAGAAGAATTTTTTCTTCATTTATTGGGTGATACGAACGGCCGGCAGGTGCGAGATGATGAGCAGGCTGCACGGTATTAGCATTATCTCAATACCAGTGCAATAAATGTACGGGGTGTGGTTGCAACACTACACAAATGACTTTAATGTCTTTTCTTTTTTAACATTAGGGGAAACCTCTTATGAAGAAATGAAGTGTTTGCAGTAAATTGTTCGGTTGAATTGATTTGGCGGGTGTGAGAACAAAAGGCACACCTGTTTATACATCTTACAACCAGCAAAAGCAGCGGGTTTTCTATATTGTTTTGTGAACCCATCGAGGATTTGTTGTACGTGGGACCAATATTTGCGAGGTAGTTTTACGCCGAAAAAACAGCCATATTCAGCCTTACCGCATTTATACTATTTGATAAAATTGTTTTTTTTTATAACGTTGCAGACAAAGAATTCAATTGTTTATCTTTTATGAGCTCAAACTAGTTGCGTGACCCTTCTAATCGGTCACCACTTTACAAGAGCTCGTATATTTGTTGGTAACCATATAGACGTAACCGCAGTCCGAAAAGTATTTGGTAATAACCTAAAAAAGTGCCCCATTTTGATCACTAATTCGTGGCTTGTTACATTGACTCACAGTTGTGGCCCATATCTGTGATATTTCTCCTGTATTCTGCGAACTGTTTGGCCTTCCTGCAATAACTGATAGTCATCAACCGCCATTTGTAAAACCAAAATACAAGGGAGCTAGAGGAACTGCTGACGTCCATACATACCAGCGAAGTATTTCATGATACCTACACTTTATCTCTCAGAATTGAGAATAGCTGGCCCACGATAATAAAAATAAAATATTTTAAAAGAGAAACGAAACTTGATCAATCACTGCGCGTAAACTGTTCTAGTGCATTGCTTTTTAGTTAGGGGGGAGCTTGAGTGATATATGCGACGACGTCTATATCAAAAGTGTCGAGAGCAGAGACATGTTTTTCAGCTTTGAGACCTTATAAAAATCCGCGTTTTTTCTTTCTTCCAGCAACGTTTGATTTATGGTAAGGCGAGCAATCGCTGTTTGTTTTCTTTTTGTGTATTTACGTAAAATGTTAACAAAATCTCCGAAAATAGTCTACCTTGTGGCTTTAATTTGCCACCACAGTTGGAAACAGCAGCAGCAGGTTTGTTAAGCTCATTTGTCCGGGTAAAAATTTATGACGATTACTATAATTCATAATGCGAAATTTGTGCGCAGCAGGAACTGCAGCCTTCTCACTACAGGCATGTAGCAGTTTCGTCTCAGGAAGTTCCTCGTTATAAATCTTGTTTAAACATCCTCCGCAAATGCCAGCAATGGTAAGCATATGCACCAGCGTCGACTCAGCAAGTGATCTGAATCTGCGTCTCGTGAAGAGACCGTGAACTGCACCTCAATTAGCGAACGCTTCATCGTCGCACGCACGACTTCACGCGCTACTATGGCGTAACCTCTCTTCGCGTAGCCACTGCCCAGCGTAAATCACTGCCTGCCCCTCAAATATTCTACATGGGTTGATGCCAAGGAGCATCCCTCGCAACTTCAGAATAATTCCCTCACCTTCCCATTTTCGCCATACTTTCATCATCGTTTTTTCTTCTGTATTCGGCATTTCCTCAATTCTTTACATTACGAGGCTGGCCCGGACGGAAATCCCAAGTAGTTGACGCTTAATTGCCCCACACATAAAATTATAAAAGTGCGTGTGCATTAGTAATCTTCCCGGAACAACTACTCCAGTGCCTTTTTCGTGTGGTGTGTCTCGGTTCTGGTACCTTTTCGTGTGTGCTAACGGCGATAGATAATCAGGAGAGCGTACTAATTAATTATGGGATAGAGCGCTCCTCCACTGCGACGTTTTCGCGTCTGCACAGAAAACAGAGCACGTGCTTTGTGGTTTCCTCTAATCTATTCATAAAAACCGTGCAGGCGATGGAGATAAGCTGATCGGGACACGAATAAATTTTGCTAGCGAGTTATTTCAGTCAACGGTCTCTACTATATCGAGTTAAATATTGGAGACAAACGCTCTTTCGCGTTTTTCAAAAGGAACAAGCCTACACGAACGCTTTAAGACCTTAATATTGTACATGTGTGCCCAAGTGTGTTTTCTTCAGCCAGTTTGTTTTCTCCAGCCGTATCTTTACCCCTGTACGCCAATCTTTCATCTGACATAGGAAACGGTGCTCTACGCCGGAATAACAATTCCGCCGTGCCGTCGTTTTTTTTCCTTCCCCTCACTACGCGGTTGGTAAGTGATGTTTTTATGTTTTAAAAAAAACATTCGAAACATGTGTTTAGAAATAGTTTGCAGTTTATTAACACCTAGGCTCTCTACCTAAATAAACAATTGAATCGCAAGAAACACGTTTTATAGCACAATATCTTTGTAAGTTTACTTCCGATGTAATTGAATAGTATCATCATCAAGTCAACATTATCGGAAGCCTTCGTTGTGTAATCCGAGAGTGCTAACTCACCTGCTTTTGCAGGGTTGTTGCGCTTGGTACGCTCACAGAGATGGCCACTGGAAGAAAACGTACACTTTAACGAGAATACAGCGCCGTGTTCTCGTCAAGTGTACGTTTTTTGTGTCCTGCACCCGACTCTGTGGGCATATCGAGCGCACGTTCCCTTTAGAACCATGTTACACCAACTTGCCCGATATAAAGATTTTCTGAGGTAACCGAAGCTCAAATATAAATCCGAACCTTTTTTCGCATCAGTTCGACATGGTTACTTTTTCTTCAGAAAATAATTAATATTGTTTGGGCACACTCAGTTGTAGCTTCATATACACTTTCATCAAGTTACAGACGAGAGGTTAAAAGGCCAAAATTATGTGTCGTTTAGAGATTATCCAGTGACTTTCCAAATACAGCTCACCACAGTAATTAGCGTAGTTATTTCGCTTTATTTCACAGTATTTCGCTTAGTTAGCTAAGCACACGTAACGGTGGACGTGCTTTGGTGATATTGCCAATGAATACATAAATATTTATAGTAATCGAATGGTTGCTAGTATCAATAACTTTAAAGAGACATTATTGGTGTTGACGGCTGCATTTTCTGTCTTTTGCAGCTTAACGAGTACCTCCATAACGTTACTCTAAAGGGTATACAAGCTTGCACTACACTGCAGAGCTCGAGCAGACTCAAGCTCAATAAACGGTGGCACTAGACGGGAAAAATAAACTTCCACTGCGCGAAATATGTGCGCTTGTTGCTATTCTTCACTCTCATTGTGGACGTATCCTACGAAAGGTTATCAAAACTGCAAACAGATCATGTCAGGAAATCTGCATCGTCCCAGAACAATCTGTTCAATTCCTATTTGTGTCTTCTTTTCGAATATTTTGTATGCTTCGTTTTTCCAAGAGAGATTTGTGGCGTGGTACCATTGCTGAAAAACATAGTCGATACAATTGAATTTAGCAGTGAGAACTCGTGTTTTCGGTTAAAGCTCCATCGTAAATATTGGCATCCTCCTGCTTATATATAATTCGCTCCTTTAGGTTTTCAGTGGAATAAGGCGGTTTATCACAACGAGTGGCATATGTAACCACTCCATGATTATTGAGCGATTCGTAACAAAAAAGATACACCTATCCGGACCTGAACAGTGTTCATTAAGTACTACAAAACACGCAGTGTCTGATTAGTTGTGTCAAGCTATATTTTGAGCGATCTTGGCTCCTCTTTTCTGCCTCAAACGATTTAGTAAGCGCCTGAAGTTCCGTTCACGGCACAACATTATTTTTTGTACCATAGAAAAAATTATCGGCGTGGTTCACGTGAATCTGGTGCTCTATATCCAGCAGTGTCCATTGTCAATGTTTAGTGGTGCAGAGATCATCATCGATTTTCTTTCGTGGTGAATTGAATCAAGAAGTGGCCCCGCCATCCCTAGAGCACAAAAAAGGCGCTTCAGGATCTGCTCACGCAGATATTTCTTTGTGCGTTCCGAGTAAGAAAACAATACTTTCATGTTATGTGGACTGCAAAAACTGAAGGAACTGCGCTATACCGTACAACCTACTGAAAAGTACCGAAGGATCCAACATCGAAGATACAAGTGCAAATGCAGAAGCTGCACTCATATTTTTAGTGGCCAGCCGTCATCTAACAAAAGCCTCTATTATATACTTCCTCCACAAATGGGTCAGTGCCTGCACTTTATGTACTACCGAAAGTTTAATGACGCAACCCGTCACGTGCAAGAGAAGAATTCATACCTTCACATCATCTAGAGTTTCCCAAGTATCTGCAAAAGGTGTTTGCCCAGCGTGTGGGAACAAGAAGTAGGCAGGTACAAAATTTAGAGGACGTATTTGCTAGTTGACAGGCATACCTCTGGAAGATGGGGACATCCTGATTTTATTCGACTGTGTTCTCCGTCCGCAAAGTGTTCCAGCGTACCGGTACTGGAAGTCTGTCATAGACGCCCTTAAAAAGACAACGGGCTTCTGTTCTGCGCTTTCTCGATATCACGGAGCTTTACGGGCTGCTCAATTTTTGCCCAGGCAATACTCATTATTTCTACAAAGCTGCAGTCAACAAGCAGATGTTCAGGACCCGGAGGAGGGCACTCAACTATCTCACCACCGCAAACTTGAGGGTGGCGGCGGTTGAGAAAAGCGCCCCGAATTATGCCAACCACCAACGAATGTCTTCGATCGGCACTTCGACGATTGCTTCTGCGTCATGCACAAGCAGCACGTTCAGGGTTTCCTTCGCGTTCGAATGATGTACAACCTTTCAAGAGTTGTACAGTGGCTCCATTGTTTTTGTGGAGTTTGTAAACGCTCTTCTATTGAAATGTTTTTCAGTATGTACGCAAAAGTACGCAGTCCGGAAAGGATCTCGGGTTTCAGTGAGTGCAGCCTATGTCCCACAAAGTTCAGTGCTGACGAATATTGTAAAAAGAACCAAACGGACGTGCTCAGACCCGGATGGCGTGAGCGAGAAAATGGAAACAGTATACACAACATATACGCTCCCCGAAGATGTGTATTCAGAAAGAAACGAGCAGGGGAAGAGGGAGAATCCGCTTTCAAAACAGGAGCATAACCGGCAACAGAAACTATATCAAGACCTGCGACAATTTATTAGGTCCCGCACATCAACAACGTCCTGGTACACATTTCTAAAGACCTCCGAATGCACATCTCGCACGTGTTTTTGAGCAAGCTACGTTTCAACCTCGTCAATGTTTAACACCTCCTTCGGTGCTCCAAGTGTCCGTGTGTTTCCTACAAGATTCCCAGCGCCGATAGAAAATCAGTATATTTCGGCAAAAAAGGCAATCTACAAAAAAGATTAGTACAGCACTTGAATAACATCAGTAATATTTAATAAAATTGCTGGCCTTGTGGAGCATTGTGAGAGGATGGCACACGTGGTCGACTGTGATGATGCAAAACGGCAGAAAACCGAGCGATATCTATGTTTCTAATTGCTGCTTGAGTCCCTGATTACGTAGATATTCCTGACACTTCTGCTAGAATTGACTGAAATTTGCGCCACATTTATGCGGAGTCACTTTACCGCCTAACGCCATATATTGAATCGTCTTCGCCGGTACATGTTTACTGTGTAAGAAACGTCATACTGATCTAGTTTTACTGGAACAGTGACCCCTGGTTTTTTGTTGCCAACCTTTACACCGGTCATCTAACATAAAAAGCGAAACGTTCAAAAATTAATTTTAATCTTCGTCATGGTATAGAGCCTGGTATATTTTTCGACAACAACACGTCGACACTACGTTAAGAGGTGCTCCGCCCATACTTAACCAAAAATACAAACTAATGCAAATTGCGTCAGTGTAAACAAAACTAACAGATACGGAAACTCTAAATAATCCCCTGCAATTGTATGAATCATACAAACGCAAACATGAACTCACGTAACTTGAAGCTTGTACCTTGTGAAATTTGCGCAAATATCTTTTTACATTGAATATTTCTTTCGGCGAAAGCGAGAACACAATTGTTATATATGTAATAGTGTATACAGTTATACCTGGATGTAAGGAATCTATATGTAATGAATTCCTGGATTTAACGAAGTTTTCAGTTCCCTATTGTTACCCGCTTTGAAGCCCGTGAGTTGGCGACCTGTATGTAACGAAACGTCATGGCCGTTAACCTTGATGTAACAAAGCCGGAGACCTGATCAGTCCTTGTCGTTTGCACTTTTCCTAAAAATAATAAGGTGAAGTGAACTAATTTAACGAATACTACCACAACCGTAAGGATCCAGCAGCAGTTTAAACCTCTGGAATCGCCTACACACAAACTTTGTCATGACGACGACGACTACACCGACATTGATGATGGTTAATGGAGGGTCTAGCACCATCCAGTGGTTAACGTTGCAGTGACTTCTGGTTTGGAATGTGTAGCGTGACGCCACACCATCTATAATGAGTAACTACCCCTGCCGTTTTGTTTCTCGTCTGCATGGCAAACTACCGTGTGTTTCTATGTTTTAGTGCGGTTTAGGATCCAGACTGGAGTTTTGAGGTAGCAGGCAGTCCGGTCGGTGTGTATTCGCCCGTCTCCACTTCTGTCTGTGGTACCGGTTTGTCGGTGATGAGTGCTGCTGGAGGCGAGCGAAAGTTTTGTCTTTTAAAGAATAGCGCACATTTTTCAAATACGTGTCCGCTGGCGACAAAGAACAATGTTGCCGCCGGGTATACCAACCCCCCTTCACCCTCTCAACAATCTTGAGTGCGCTAAAGAGCATAACGTTGGCAAAGAGGCACCCTTTAAGCATAAGTTTGGTTCTTGTAACGCGTTAAGGCACCTAAAAGTGTCAAAAGGAAAAAGTAATGCTTAAGTGGCGCTTGTTAATACGGGGGTAGGTAATCATGCTTGTTTGGAGCGCAATGTAGCGCCTAAGCACGTGCAAAAGCAGGAGGCACAACTCACGCAGTTTTTCGCAGTGGCAGACAGACAGAACAACTTTATTTGGCCACAGCTGGGGCATTAGGCCCCCGACGCCTTCTCCGTCATCCGTCTGGCAGCCAGGAACCCTTTTGGACAGTGGTCTGGTGAATTCGGCCATGCGAACCAGGTCTTCTTGAACTTCGGGGTTGGGATCATGCAGGGCGGACTCCCAGCGTGCCTTGCTGGTGATGGTAAGGAGAATGGGAAAGTATTGTTGCCTTAATAGTAGGATGCACTCACAGGCCCATATGATATGGGATAACAATGTGTGAGGAACCAATCATTAGGGACATGTGTCTGCGTAGGGGTCGGGAAAGATCGCAGACATGATGGCAGGGGTGGGGAAAGAGAAGGTCGGGAGCTGCCGATAGGTGACCGCCAAGGCTCGGGCTAGAGGTGTGGTGAAGAGGAGAAAAAATGGCACGCTCTAAACGGTAATGGGCGAGGATGTCCCGGTATGTCTGCAGCCTGTCTCGTAAAGTGAATATCTCGTTATCATTGGCGGCGCCATCGAGCCCTCGAAAGACCAAACTCGAGCAGCTTCGTGGGCCGCTGAGTTTCCAGGTAGCGCGGTATGGGCGGGAGCCCAGACGAGAGTGAAGGAGCGGGATTGAATGTTCTGTGCCTTCAAAAGGACTGCTGGGAAAGCTCTTGCGTAAAGAAATTTAGTATGCTTGTTTTAAAGTCACTGATAATAGTTGTTTGAAGGTGGGGACTGAGGGTACAAAGCCACGTTTTCTCTTAATTATTCGATATTCGATTCAAAATTCTGAGCTAGATATTCCTATTCGATTCCTATTTGAAATATGTTATATTCCCACACCCCTGCTATGAACATATATGTAGCGTTCGTTCACGGAACATAAATGGTTTGTGCACAAAACTTTGACAATACCGCCAAAGTCTTTGCACGCGGCATGATTCTGCAGTCCTGTGTACAAAGGCTAAATGGCGGAAAACAAGCTTGGAAGACAATAACTATGTTTAATTTATGCAATAACATATGCTAGGTTTTTCTCTTACTTCACGAACACAGACGCTGATACACGCACCCTTACGATGCCTTAGCCATTCATGATATGTGGTAAACAAGACAATTTTCCTAATGTATGTCAATGTGTGCTAAGTCTGCGAGTAGTTTGACCCCCCAGTCTCCTGTTTCAACCAGAGATGCCAGGTTTTGTTTCATTTAGGAAGATAACCTATGCTTGTGAGGTTTTACTTGAAATCTAAGCTGAGCGAAAATATCTGCTTACCCGTTTGTCCTCGGGGCGCATTTTTATTGTATCGGGATCACGTTGCGGAAGACGCTGGTTTAATGTTCACTCGACGCACCTTTCTTTCGCCGCTTATAGTTCGTCCAGAGAAGTTTCAGAGCAGAGAAATCGTTCGTTCTGCTGAGGCCGAAGTCTGTCGCATTTCATCCCGAATGGCGGCGAGTGCGTTGGCAGTGCAGTTAGACCGCAATAGATCAAAGGCATGACCGGTTACTTTCGTTTGGCTCAGAGGGAAGCGTAACCATTTGGGAACTGCAAAGCTGCCGCCGCCTGACAAAGGAACGTGAGGAGTGAACGCTGTGTATTGACCGTCGCGAGCAAGAAACTAAGAATCGCCTGCGTGGTGCCAAGGTCTGTTGCAGAACGGAAGCCTCATAGACAGTAAAACATTTCAAACGGTCACCTGGAAGTTGGAGGTGAGAGGTATTCGTGACACGTACAAATTATGCAAATACAGAGGGCACCGTTGGTTGTTGTATGTTTTGGATGGTCGAATGCTTAGGGTGTCCAGAATCTGGGTTCCCCGCACCGACCACAAATAGATGGCCTTCATAAAATGCATGGAGTGCAATTATTATCAATGCTTCACCAATCGAATCAAAACACCACGGGCGTATTAGGGACGTGGAGCTAAGCGGTTTTGAAAACCGAGGGAAGCCTGAGGCACAAAAATAAAAATTGCGAGTTGTCGTTACAGTACATCGCAATTATTATGTAGTTCTCTGCTGGTACGGTACGATTTGATGGAGATTATTGCAGTCAGTGAAGGGGCAGCAACTTCGCTGATATCAGCTATCGCCAGTGTCTACCAAGTAGCGACGCTTGGTGATATTGTAGTAGTATCAAGAAGGTACATTGCATTGCGTTGCTGTAGCGCACAAACAAGTCAGAAGTCGCCTGGATATTTATATCAAGCATTGAGGCCGAAACACTGCGCAGGCAAACCTCAAGACCGCCTGTACTAGCACTATCCCACAAAAAAAGCTGCTGGTGGATCGAAGAAAGCCCAGGACGTCATCGAAAAGCACGCCAGTGATGTTGCATGGCTGACTGCATTCGTGCCATACTTTCTATTTCAATGTTCGTCAAGAGAGCCGAGTCAGTGTTTTTGTCCCTTTGGCGGGATGTTCTCGCCACGGGGTGTGGTATTGGCAGGTGATGCAACATTGTAGAAATGACTTTAATGGCTTTTGTTTTTTCACGTTAGGGGAAACCTCTTACGAAGAAATGACGTTTTTGCAGTACATCGTTCGTTTGAATTGATTTGGAGGGTGTGAGAACAAAAGGACACCTGTTTATACATCCTAAATCAGCAAAAGCCACGGGTTGTCTATATTGTTTTGTGAACCCATCGAGGTTTTGTTGTACGAGGGACCAATATTTGGGAGGTAGTTTTACGCCAAAAAAAAAACAGCCATATTCAGCCTTACTACAGTTATATTTATTGATAGAATTGGTCTTTTTATAACGTTGCAGGCAAATAATTCAATTGTTTATCTTTCACGAGTTCAAACTAGTTGCGTGACCCTTCTAATCGGTCACCACTTTTCAAGAGCTCGTATATTTGTTTGTAAACATATAGACGTAACCACAGACACGGAAAGTATTTGGTATTCACCTAAAAAAGTACCCAATTTTGATCACTAATTCGTGGCTTGTTACATTGACTAACAATTTTGGCCCATATTTGTGATATTTATCCTGTATTTTTCGAACCGTTTGGCCTTCCTGCCACTACCTCATATTGATCAAAAGCTATTTGTAAAATCAAAATACAAGAGAGTTAGAGGAACTGCTGACGTCCATACATACCTGCGAAGTATTCCATGATACCAACATTTTTATCTCTCAGAATTCAAAACAGCTGGCCCAAGATAATAAAAATAAAATATTTAAAAAAAAACGAAACTTGATCAATCACTGCTCGTAAACTGTTCTAGTGCATTGCTTTTTAGTTAGGGGTGGAGCTTTAGTTATATATGCGACGACGTCTATATCAAAAGTGTCGAGAGCCGAGACATGTTTTTCAGATCTGAGACCTTATATAAAGCAGCGTCTTTTCTTTCTTCCAGCAATGGTTGATTTATGGTAAGGCGAGCAATCGCTGTTTGTTTTGTTTTTGTGTATTTACGTAAAATGTTATCAAAATCACAGAAAATAGTCTACCTTGTGGCTTTACTTTTTGCCACCACAGATGGAAGCAGCAGCAGCAGGTATGCTAAGCTCCTTTGTCCGGGTAAAAATTGATGACAATTATTATACTCCATAATGCGGAATTTGTGCGCAGCAGGAAATGCAGCCTTCTAATGGAACCATATAGCTGTTTCGTCTCAGGAAGTTCCTCGCTGTATTTGTTTCGAGTCAACCACTGTGGCTACAGGAGCCGCTCTGATAGGACAGGTTGCTTTGTCGGTGTATGGCGTGGGGGAGCGGGAGGGTAGACCTTTTCAAGGGCTTTCTCGCGAGCCAGTCTGCGATCCTCATTGTGTACAGGATGAATATTTGGCGGAATAGGTTTGATTCCGAGCGTCTGGTGGATGGAAAGGGGGATGTCTACCAAACGTTGATTGTTGGAGGTGGTTGATGAAAGGCATAAAAAAAGAAAGCAAGTGCCGACCGGCGTGACTCTTAGTGAGCCCTTCTAATTTGAGGGTGCGTTGCGCCTCAACTATCTCATCAAGGGAGTTGTGGACAGCCAGTGCAAGGAGGCGGTTGTTGGAGGTTCTTGGAAGGATTCAAGGGCTACCCTGAAGCATGTACGTATCAAGCCGTCAATTTTGATTCGTTCACCTAGTTTCGTGGTGAAGAAGGGGTTCGAGTATATTATTCGGGACAGGATAAAGGCTTGTATCAGTTGAATGAGGTTGCCCTCCTTGACACCTTTATGCTTCGAGCTATACGAGATATTAGTCTTGAAGTTTGGTATACCCCCCGTTCAAGTTCTGGGATATTGACCAGGTTGTGTACCTTGCTATGAGGTGCAAACGAAGGACCGTGATGGGGTCGATATTATGTATGATGCTGCCTGATTGAGTGGTAATCGAGAGGTTGGGGGGGGGTCACGTGCGGTCCGTCGAAAGAGGAAAAACTCGGACTTTTGTGGAGAGCAGGAGAGGGCGCAGATAGATGTGTATGTTTTGATCCTTTGGGTTGCTGTTTGAAATGTATATTGAATGTGTCTGTCCAAACCCTTGGAGATCTAAAGAGTGATGTCTTCTGCGTAAAAGGAATGCTGGATATCCGATAGGGTGTATACTAAAGGCGCAAGGTCTTTCGTAGCGATATTGAAAAGAAAGGGTAATAGCACCGAGCCCTGGAGAGGGCCGGTGGTTTCCAAACTGATTGAGGACGCTTGAATATGACCCAGGTGCAGAGTGAGCTTTCTGTCCCATGGAATAGAACAAATATAGTTGTAAGCCCGCTCTCTAAGTTGTGAGTTCCTTATAATAGCAAGAATTACCGAATGAGAGATGATGTCGAATGCTGGTGTAAGGTCCAAGCCGAGGATAGCCTTTGTTGTCCTCCACACAGGAACAAAAACTGGGTGAATAATATGGTGCTAGAGTAGGAGCATAACATACTGGGTGGACAAGTTAGGGTGAAAGCTGAACATAGAGGGCGGAGAGAGGTGTTTCCGTTTGGCAAAACTAGTTATTCTACAAAGGATAACATGTTCGAAGAGTTTACCAAAACACGATGTAAGTGATTTAGGGCGAAGGTAATCTACGTGTGGTCGTTTTCCAGGTTTCGGAATTAGGATCGTTTTGCAGTACTCCACCGCTCTGGGATAGAACCAGACTCTCAGCATTCGTTGAAGAGTCGTGTCACTACCTGCACTGATAAATCGTCTAGGTTACGTAACATTTTATTGGTTATAAGACCTGGTCCGCCGGCCGACCTGGTGTTCAGGCGCTGTATGGCCGCATTCACCTCGGCCTTAGTTATCGGGACGTCCAATTCATCGTTCGAGTTGCCTCTGTATGAGGGGTGTTGAATAGGTGGACTCTGTTGGACACATTTCTTAGCGATATATTTCAGATGGTCCAGCTTTGATCCTTCAAAGTTGTGAATTGGGTATTGTATGGGTGGGGATTGAGCGGTTTTAGTGGTACTGCAAATAATTAAATGGTGCAGGATATTCCAAGTTTTTTCAAACTGAAATTGGCGTCAATAGACTGGCATGTGGCCTCCCAGTTTTGAGAGACCAGTATAAACGAGTACTTTTCTCTATCTTGATTGAGTAGAGCGATCCTTCTTTGGAGATTTTGCTTTTGTTTTTGTTGGGAGAGACGTTGCTGCATTAGTAGTTTTAGCTTGACACATATGAGCGAGGCGTGAATGTGACTTGGGACGATCCGCATCGATTTATAATTCACGTGCGGCCGATTTAACGCGATTGAGCAGACCATCCTCTTACTCAGAATGTTGTGCTTAGTGAGACGAGAAGATTGTTCGATATGTCTAAAGGTGTCCCAATCGACGATGGTGTCAGATTTCATTTGGCGGGACATGTGCCTAAGGGGGACTGTGATATGCAGTATTTTTTGGTGACTCGCGAGATCCTGTTGCGTGTTTACCCACTGGGCTTTGGGGTTGACATATCTGCTAAAGGTTAGTTCAGGGGTAGTGTCGACGCTATCACTGTTACCCAGCCTGGTTGGGTATGCAGGATCTGTGATGGTGGTAAGTTTTGTTCCTGTTGTGCTGCTACCAATAATGATATATGCCTCTGATAGTGCCCTTTCTGTAGCCCCACGCTGGATGGTGCGCATTAAAGTCAGCTGTTATGACGATTGGGATTTTTCCGTGAAACAAGAGCAGCCTTTTAAAGATAGAGTGAAAATGATGCCCACAAAAGCGAGGGCTGTGGTTAACGGCGAGAGTAAAGAGACTAACTGCGTCTTTTCTGGGGCGCGGGAAAGAGATTTCCAAAAAAACAGGGCCTACGTCGCTTTGAAGAGCGCGTTGTAAAACAGGGATATTGTGATGGACCCAAATGGCTATTTCTGTAGGAATGGGATGTGAGTTGGGGAATAATTTATATCCCGATAGTTTCGCCACGACACCTGTCTCCTGAAGGCACAATACATCTGGGGGAGGAGAAAAATTCGATTATCAAGGGTTTGTTGTAGGTTACCGCGCTTACATCGGTACCCACGACAATCACACTGCCAATGGTAAAACTAGCAGTTGCCATGATCAGTTATTTGGGAGGTGGACGGCCTGTCGTAAGGCTTGGAAGCTTTTTAGGTAATAGGGCGTGACTCTACTTTTAATACCCGCTCTTTTATTGCAGTTACCTGAGAGGTCAGTTTCGTCACGAGGTTAAAGAACGGTTCACATTGGGTAGCGAGCTTGGAGGTGGTGGTTTCTGTATTGTTTAAAAAAATTAATGAAAGGTGAGTTCTCCTTCTGTGGTGTCTAGCAATTTGGGTTTGTTTATGCTTCATTCCTGCGAGCCATATCTCGAAACCTGGGAGCAACAATATTGCAAACTTTTGTCAAATTTGTTACATCGTGGTTCAACTGTGAATTTATTTTTTCTTGCATCAGGCAGAAACTTGCTAGAATAACGAGAGTTCAAAGTATCGGAGAGGGAAAGGACACTTTGTGAAGCCTTGTTAACAACAGTACTAGCCCGCAATGTAAATAAAAGCGGACGTGTCAGCGTACCTCCTACCGAACCATTGTGGTTGAATGCGTAGGGAACATTGACGGGAATGCGTCCGCTGCAGATGCACAACTCATATTACACTGCCGGGCTCTATCTAGGATTGCAACACACGCAGCACTTCGATCTATGACTTGCCTGCCGGCGCACCCAAACGTGGGCCATAACAAATTCGTTTACTCAACGACACCTGTTTTTTGTTGTTGTTTCCCAGCCCTGATTTCAACGTTTTTCAGACTCAGTCGGTTTCACTAGTTCGGTCTTTGCGCAACCATAGAAGAAAGAGTCACGTATTAAATATAGTGCCTCACCCGGCACGACCACGCCAGCCCACTCCGAAATTCACAAAAAAATTCTTCTTGCTAAGTTTCTTTGCTGGGGGGTACAGGCTGACGGGATGTTGTGCTGCAGCGCCAGGAAAGAAAGTTGTTTTTGTTGTCTTGGTGACCTAATTATTTTCAGCGTTGTGATAGCTGGTTGATTTTCCTTCCGCGTGTAGCTTGTACAAATTACAGGATATGGTAATATTTATAAAATAGGATTTCGATATTTTAGGTACAATATTATAGAGGTTGGTACGACGATAACGTGCACACTTTAAAAAATTCGTTAGCCAGCCGCCGCTCTGTTTGCGCTCAAACTTCACACGAAGGTCGCAATCTGTTGTACATTTTTTTTTGACACAGGGAACAATGACGGTCATTTCTTGTTTATTCTGAAAAGAAACAAAAACGATTTGCCCCCTTTAAAAATGGAAGCCGATTTTACGTGCGAGCCAGTTAAAATTGATGTTTGAACGACGACACCACCTGTGGTATGCAGAGCGAAACGCAGTTTTGTGATTTACGATAGGAAGGAGCCAAACACGCACCCGAAACTTAACAAGTAAAACGAGTACAAACAAACACGGACAAAGCAAGAATCGTGAGGCTGATTTCGGACAGCCGGATAACCTGGTATAGCTAGAAGACGATTAGAAATTGTAAAAGCAGGTGCGGAAACAGTAGTAGTAGTAGGAGGAGGAGTAACCTTTATTCGCAACAAACGTGGACGTGGAGAGGATGGACCTAATGGTGGAATCCTATATGCAGGACTCCAGTGACGAAATCCCCTCGCTTGGATCTTTCCAGCAGTTCTCGCTGGCTGGAGAGGTTCGAGCTGGACAGTGCCGCTTCCCAGGACTCTATTGATGCAGTGTAGATATTTTGTTGCCGTTTGGCGAAGCAGTTTTATAGTGTGAAAAAGGTTTGCCTTCTGATGGCTTTGATGGCAATCTTCGCTGTACTTATCTGGAAATATAAGTTCTACTCTGAACTTAGGTAGGTAGGTGTTGGTCTGCATTTTCCTAAGATTTCTGGCCTCCTGCGCGTCTGGTAAACGTTGTGCTGTTGCCATTGTTTTTCTGGTTAGTCGGCATAACTGGAGTCGGTCGGTGGCCGTAAACGCAAACACGAAAGATTATGAACCCCTGGCCATCAGGAACTGCAAGGAAACGACAAGCGGACTCCCTCGCAAGGGAAATCATGGACCGCGGGGAGTTTGAGCATTCATACCCCGTTGCTTCATACAAGTGATGAAACAAATCCAACGTTTATAGGCAACAATGAGCCCTAGAAATATTGTATTATGATTGGTAGCAGCTGTTATGCAAGTATTTGTGATAATCGTTAACTAGAGACAAATAAATTACACAATCTTCCCATAGGAGAACCATGAGTAGGATGCGAAGCAGCATAGGGGTTCACTCAATTTCCCATTTGTGGGTGCCGTTGGTTCAGTGCTGTTGGTTCCATAGAACTCAACCTACGGTACCGGAGCAGAACCGGCGCAGGCGGTGCCTCGGAGCACACTGAACTCCGTGCCGCGCGCGCACCTGCTTTTGTATGGCTGGGGAGAGGAGAATGGAGGAGAGGCGCGCATGCGCAGTGTTATGCAGCTGGAGGAGAGGAAAATGGAGGAGAGACGCGCATGCGCAGTGGAGTTTGGACGGCGCACGCGGGACATAGCGCCAACGTTGAGATTCTTCTCATCTAAAAGATTTTCCGATCGTCTGCTACACCAATTGGCTCCTTCCTACCGTGAATACAAAACCTTCGTTTCGGTCTGTATACCCCAAAATGCCCATTTGTTCCAAAATTAGCTTCCGCTGGTTCGCACGTCCAAATCGGCTGTCATTTTCCCATAGGCGAAAAAAGTTTTTTATATTTGCAGAATAAACAAATGAGTACCCTCGTTGTTTCCGGTGTTAAACAAAATAGACCACTAAATGCGACCTTCGTGTTAGGTTTCAGCGAGAATAGAGCGTCGGTTCACTTAGAAAACATTTTTAAGTGCTCCAGTCATCGTCGCACCACCCGGCAATAAATAAGTCGTACAGCATTATTCGTACCACTACTAAAGCAAAAAATGAATATATAATGAAATAACTATATACAAATGCAGATTTTGTGCGAGTGAAGCAGTGTTTAAAGGAGCCATGAAGAGAAAACACAGGTTTGGTTCATTCAAAAGATTGACTCGTTAGAATCATACTGACACCACTTTTAACGTAAACTTCGCTCAAATAGGCTACATAATTAGGAAAAAAGGGAGTGGCCATGCGACCCACCAGCTCATTTCCCGCAACAGAACCTATGATGTCATTCGAGCCAGCTCTGCGATTGGCGGAGGCCGGCACAAGCAGACGCCAATTAGGTAGAGCTTACAAACTAGCCGAACGAGCGATTTGATCTTAAATTTAGGCCACATTCAATAAGAATGATGGGACAAACAGTGGAAGTTACGAAAGCACATGCAAACATAGAAGTACCGATGCGTGCTGCTGTTCGTACTATGCACAGCATGCTTGGTTTAGCTGCACAGCACTACGGGGCTTGGGGTTGTCTCAGACGACACTGGCCGATTGACGCAAGCAACGGTGTCTTACGTGACCACATTTGTCGAGCGAGAACTGTTTCAAGAAACGAATATTTTCTCCCAGTACAAAAACAAGCCAGGTTTAAATACGGGCAAAAACAAACCAAACGCTTGTCACGGTATGGTGGTGCCATCTAGGTTCGGGTAACGTAAAGAAACGCGGGAACAAACCAACACCGCTGTACAGGGTGGAGACAACCTTTGAACAGTCCCGTGCCACCGCAATTGGGCCAACGTGATCAACGCGTTGTTCTTTTCGTTTCCCACGAGACCTAGCAACGCGAAACAGACAATATAATTCAAACTTCTTCAGTAAACAGCATTGCGGCGATAATTTTAGCGCGGTTTTGACACAATGACTTGCTTCGGCGGTGAGCGAGCGACCCTAAATGGCGGCGCCAGCGTATACGTGTCTGTACCCTGTACGGCGGATGTGTAAATGAAGGTATCCTAGGCCGCAGAGCGGTCGGTTCCTGTGTTGTCATTGCGGACCCCAAAAACAAACAGTGAATAAAGCGTCGTTTGTATCCGGACAAGCGCTGGGGGCACTTTAAAACACAAAATCTTTCGAATAAAACCAACTTGCATTTTCTCTTCATGGCTCCTTTATAATGTCTCTTCCAGCAGTAGATCATACGACTGTATTTGTGTTTTCAATACTCTGACCCTTTCATTTTTGACTTTTCAAAACAATATTAAACAGGGTGAAATAGGAATAGCTTAGGTATTTATTGCTGGCTAGAAAGTGGCATTGAGAACAAGAAATAAAATTGGCCGTCGTCCTGAGCCAAGGTCTGCGCCCTATGGGGTGAGCGGGTGCTCCTGCATAATAAAATTATTTGAGAGTTTACATAAGAGAACGAAAAAAATGGCCGTAAGAGCTACGCTAGATTACCCTAGGTTTTTGGTTACGATTTCATTAGACGCCTAGAAACCTAGTCACTGATTTGTTTTAATCTCGGCGATGTTACAATCAATATTTTGGGGGAGTTTTTGTATCTAAAAGGCAGAATTACGACGCCTAGTCCGGAAAGCATTGTATAATTTTTAAACAAATCGATATAATGTTTTATTCTCGCAGACTCTCAGCGCAAGAAATGGCTTTTCAAGACAGGTAATTTTTGCTTGCTTTCTTATTATATTCTTACGCGCCAACAAAACAAGGAAATTGCCTTGAACACTTTTTTTGTCCTTGGGGTAACGTGCGTTAGAAGGACTGTACTACAATAAGGACAGTTGCAACTGCACACGTTGTATGCTGAAGGTAATAACAGCGGGAAGTATCACAGTACGCAATATATTACAGATGAAGGCAATATAAGAACTTATCGCCATTTCAAAGAATGCAAGCATATGTCAATCACAATACAAACGTGCGGTGGCTGGCGAGTGCTTTTTATTATAGCGCCAAAACAAAAGGGCATAGATGTTTATTGTAATAGTCAGATAAAAACTCCCGCCGAAGTTCTGCTTTGTCATTGCACGTTGTACCGTACAATATTACTATTTCTTCACAAAAAAGCTTCTTCTTTTGTACGACCTAGGAGGTAAGCACAGGGTATAATTGTTAGTCATACCGACCCTCTATTAGAGTTGAGAGTATTTCGTGCTATAGTTGATTACAGGTGTTTCATTAGCAAACTTATAATAACAAGGAAACAAAATGCATTACAAAAATTGGGTTTAAATAAAAGTTAGCAAAATACCATGGCGATTCGTATCCCTTTGACAGACGCATATCAGCATTCTAACAGCCCGGGATTATCATTATCTACGAAAACCAAACCGTAAGTTAGGGGTCAGCTTTCAGACTGGCGGATTGGTCTCCTTCAAAAAATGTTTCCGTTGTGTTCAGCGAAGCGTCTTCTCTTGAAAAGTATGTTTCTCTTTGAGAACAGAATGACTCGCATCATCAAACTGGCAAGGTACCATGGATGAAACACTAGCCGATTGCGTAGGTGCTGTGCAAACTTCATTCGCCATTTCAAAAACGGTACAGAAAACCAATTGTTCTGTGTAATGCAGGGAGGGGTGTTTTAAGGAACTGGAAGAGATTTCACGAAAACTTTCTCAAGATAACTGACTGTGTTCTTATTTATATACTTGAGCTAGTGATATTAAGGAGGAGCATTTTTAATAGGTTCTTATCCGGCTTTCAACATTACCTTGGTCTCGGGAGGTACCATAAAGATCCGGAAATGTTCGGTACCAATTTACCATTCAAGGAGAGCGCTTATGTGAAACTCCCGAAAAGGTTTGGTTTTGGGCTGATTTGCGGGGCGGGTCGAACGTTCCTTGTGCAAACCAGAATAATTACAATGTGCACAGCTTAGAGGCTTACATAACTGTTACAATTGTGTTTTACATGAGCCCCCAATGCCCCTTTAGATGCGGCTGAATATATTCGTTTATACTCATTTTCCATAATAGAATAACAGAGTGATTCTCACTGGTCGCTGTATTTAACAGGGTATTTTGAATACAGAGTTGGTACTCAGCTTTTTTGTACAGTAGTGAAGAAAAAAAAGAGCGCAAATTCGCATTTTTTACACGCTGAGAAATCCAAAATAGAACATAAAATTTAACTTTGAAGTACGTATTAGGCAGAAAGCAAGAAGAACCAATGAGCTGCTCTTGTAAGAAGTTAAGTTGAAGTAAAAGTTTTTTTAAAAAGCATTCGTTAGATAAAAACGACACGACAGTTGGAAAGCACAGTTGAATGCGGCCCAGTAGGAGCACAATTTTGTAAAATAAAAGTTAGAAGTTTGTTGTGCATACAGAGGCAAACTATCTTTATTAACCACATCTAATCCTTTCTGTCCAGTGGTGTTGAGCGCGTTCTAAAAAGGAGATTCACAGAGCATTGTGTTGTTTTACTGGTGGTGCAGTTGGTTTGGTTTTGTTCCTGCCCGTTGGTTTCAGTGGCACCCACCTGGCAAAAGAAGTCTTCAGCACAGGAACCCTCGGAGTCTACCGTCCTTCTTTTCTCGCTCCAAGCAAGTTTGCTTGTCGGAGAGGTCACAACTGGTCAGCATCTCCACGCACTGCTGAAAGAAGGGATTGAGGTTTCATGTGAGTTCCGGCGTCTTGGGTACATCGCCCTAATGATGCGGTTTGCAGTTGGCAATTTATTGTGTCGCTTAAATGCCGTGAAGTGTGCTGTTGGGAGGGCACGCATTTGTCGAAGTGTTGGTAGTGTGGTGGCATCTTCTTTGGCTAGTCGGTGTTCCGGCGCTTGGTATTTGCGACGAGCCTCGCTGTAGTGTGACAATATTTCTGTGCATGTGCCGGCATTAGAAAAATATAAAATATAAGGTGAGCTGTGTTTTAGAAAATTGCAAATTCGGTGTAGCTGTAAGACATCCAGCTTTCTGTGCTGTATCATCCGTCTTCAATTCCTTCGTCGTGGTACACATTCTGTTTCTACAGTTGGGAAGTGTGCACTTCACCGGTGGCTGATATTCCTGTGTTGGTGGCATGACATTGCGTCATGTTGCTTCAAGATGTCTACTACACCCTTTTCTGTCGAAGGGCCAATATAGAGGCCTCTTTTTATCTGCAGTGGCACTTATGTGACTTTCCCTCGTTTACTTTCCTCTTGGAAGTTTTAGCTTGAATACCCCTGGGGGTTCTGGCTAGAGTTGCAGAAATTTTGCGTATTTATTCATAAGTCTGCGCGAGAGATCATCAAAGGACATCCGGCAATTTTCAACCCTGGCAGTACTGTAGTTAAATGTCAGCTATCGAAAACCTCCGATGAACAAGCCGTATTGATGGAAACATTGGATTCTTCAGGTTTACACCCACAAGCAGAATGTGAGAATGCGACAGCTTTGCTGGATGCTCATGATTTTCAAACTGACGGTGCATGGCTCGCGTGTGAACTCGAAGAGCCCGCCGACGCGACCATGGGCAAGTCCGGCTATTCACCAAATTCCATGACGCCGATGCACGCTACGCATGGCAAATGTCTCTACACAATGCCATAACTTTTTTCGTCAGCGATCTTGAAAAAGTCAGGTCAGACGCACATTTTATTGACCTACCGACAAGCGGTGTACGAAATTCAAGAGCGGTATCCTGACGATTTCCTAAGGCATGTAAAAAAGATTGCAGATGCACGCACCTGACACCGCGATGTAAAAAACAGGGTAAAAGGCAGGGAACGGAAAAAGAACAATAAGCAACAGAGGAAGGCTATCGAAGAATCAAAAGGCAGACCATGAAAAAGAGGCGGAAGGCCCAATAAACTGTTTTCGGGAAGCAGTACATACATTTTTTGAGCTTACGTCCGTGCACAGGACCTGTTAACATAGGCCATGATTTAGAGCATGTAAACGTGCGCTCCGCAGGCACTTTCGGCGTGTGGTCAAAAGTGGTACTAGTTGAAGTCTGCCCTTTAAATTCCTAACCCGATCAAATAAGAACAAAGTCAACGTAGCTACGGGAAGCAGACTGTAAAGGGCGTTTTGGTATCCGTTTAAGATGTTAAAACAATTTGTGTAATGATCATCGCTGCACCGATGAGCTCACAAATATCCGGGCGCATACTCACGTGAGCAGCTCTAGCTCAAACTGCTTCATCTTCGTTGTATCACTATATTGTAAATGCAACTCCACCGTGTCACCGCGACATCACGGCCATTGGTCTCCTCTTATTTTACGGCTAGTACTTTAACCGCATAAAGTGTACTGTTTCATAGTCCTTATCTGTAGGAGGTCTTTCCCTAGTGTATGTATATGCTACCTTTTGGATTTATGTATAACATTCCAACATTTCTGTGTAACATTTCAACTAAACAACAATCCGAATCTAAAACCAACTGCCTACGAATTTCCGTCTCTGTTGATGGCACCAGAAGTTTATTTTATTGTTTCTTTTAGTGTTTGTGCTGGTGTATGCAAATGGCGGGGGGTACACTGGTATTTTTGGTCTTGTGCAAGCATTCAGAAAGTTCTGAAGGCTGGCTGACGGCGGGGTACACGGAGGAGAGATAAGAGCAAGCCTCCTGTGCAGCTTCTTGGGATACCACTTCGCTGGTCTTTCAAGCTCACAGTATTATGCCGGCTCTTTTTATTCTCTCTTCAATAATTGAAAAAAAGACCACGAAATATACCTTGCCTTATTACAACGTATTTTCTTCTTAGGCAACACTACTTTTGATGTATTCTTCTGGCAAAGCCGCCGTTTGTTTGTAGCACTACTTTAGGGACAAAACTCTATTATAGTTACACCTCCAGTGAAATACATTCAATGGACGGTTACGAACCACAGCAATTTTTTTACATCGTTATTCAAAAGCATTATTGAAAGCGCCACGGCCACTCCCAGGATGTGCGGCTGATACAACAGCCGCGTATGCCTCAGTCGCATTCGCCAAAACGGCAGCCACTCGCGGGAGATGTGCATAGGAGAGACTCCCAGCATCTCTATGAGGAAGTTTAGTGGGTGAGCTGCTAATTAAAAGTGCCCCAATATGGCGCGTTATCAACTGTGTTGCCACTCCTATGATTTTAGGTGAGCTATTGATGCCTAGTTCAAAGAAACCCGAGAAATAACAAATCCATGTGTATGAGTTTCTCCTTGCCTTATTTGATGGTTAGCTGACTGCACCTTATATTACGTGAAAGTAACCTATTGCTGACTTCTGCTCCCAAGGAAACCCTTCTTTGACTGTTCTATTATCTTTACCTCTAATTATTGGGCATACAAGAAAGGATCGCACATATTTTAAACACAAGTAAACTGACCGGCTTCTTCTCTTGCTTACAGGTCATTGTTAGAACGATATCCTGCTCTGAAAAGGTAACGTTTCTCGCTTTACGCAATTGCCAGTGAAGTTTTAGCAGTACACGCCTTGGAATCAATTGGGGAAACTCTCATTTTAAATGCAGAGCATTTCAGTAACTCACGATGTCATCCGCGTTGACGACCGTAGTCCGCACCGTCGTTCTCCCTACTATATAAAAAAATACTATCTGGCGCCCGGTTTCAATCCCTCGACCCTGCGGGTGGAACGCAATGTACATGGTGCTCTACCCACTGCGCTACAAAACCGACAGAGAATGGGACGCTACAGACGCGCCTTATATCGTTGACTCATTCAAATTACTGCTGACGAGCGCTCTCTCGTCAGCATGTTGCCAGAAGTGCAACAACATTAACGTAACGCAAACTACTTAACGTCGTGCGCCCCCGGAAATGCTCTGCATTTGATCGTGCCCCTCGCGAGGGGGATGTTTCACTGCGTCTTTACTGCCCCTATGTCTTCAACTAGATCTCATGTGTATAACCACAAGATTAATGAGTTTATGATACTTCTGACGATGGCCTGACCAGACAGCATAAGAACTGTGAATCAGCGCGAGGTTAAAGCGCAAATTATTGCTGGAATTCTCTCGCAACTCTCCTTAGAATGCATCGACTCAAACACTTCACCTAAAAGTGCCAGTATGTTTTTACAAAAACAGAACTGTGACAAGTGGAAGGCCATAATAAGGTAAAATTTTTCTTTACCGCTACAAAAGCCAAGGTGCCCAGAGAGGGTGCTCAGTAAAAACATATGTTGCTACGTAAGTACACGCAGTATAGACAGGGATAAAACTTGGCAAAACATGGTCTCATCCTTTTTTGCGAAGTCTTCTAGGAACGAGCCGCTTTTATACGCCGTTTAAGAGGTGCTCGTAGTTTATCTATCCTCGCAACCTCGATTCTCAGGTGGGTGAAGACTCCTGGGTATTGTATACCTAGAAAACGACATGAGCAGGAATATATGTTTAGTATTTTGGGGCTCAAGTGCATTCGCAGAAGAATACAATATATCTTTAGAAGCTGTGAAAGGTGACTACTAGGGCGAGGGACAGTATGCCAAATTCCTAGTGTTTTGTCCAGTAATTAACGAGCCTGTCTAACGTTAAAGCAATAAATAGGAGAAAGATAACTTTTCAAGCAACTCTTTCTTTTCTCTACAGGTTCCTAACTTGATGTTCGTGCATATATACTTTTTGATCGCTTGAATAGGGTTTTTAAGATAATATAAGACCTTGCTGTGGGTTTAAGTACATGTTCTGCTAATAGTGTTTCTGCTTTGGAAGCGTGCAGCTGGGCATTTGTCGCGTGCCTTTGCGAGCAGGAATCGCGTGCCGTGCAAAACACGCCGAGAAGAGGATAATCTAACTGATGCTGACACCAGGGCCACCACACTCCCAAAAGCCGTGACAATGCAGGCTACGTCACCGCCGGTTTTACTTGGTGTCACCCGTTTCTTTTAAAGTTCGTTCGCTCTAGATTGTTCTGTCACGCTGTGTGCGCGGATCAACGCGGAAACTTATTACCGTTGTTTATATGGCACATTCTTTGGTAGCGCAGTAAAATAGGCATAACAGAAAACGAACAGGCCACAGCTGCGGACGTATCATTCAAGGAGAAAGCTAACTCACTAAACACAAACAAATCTGCTACTCCTGTGTCGAATCATAACCAAAGCAATATCTCTTTATTTAAATATCTGTTTCTTATATAGGCAGTTAATGCACTGCGATTGCGCTCGCAAGTGATTATTGATGCGGGAATTTAGCATTTTTTTTTGCAAGTTCAGTCGTTGCCGTCGTTAGACGGGGTGCGGCATTCTTTGTCTACATTTATATGCCAATATACCGGTCTCCAATCCAGATTGCTTCGACCATGCCAGAATGTAACAATCGAATAAACGCCTGCTTCAAAACAGGAAGGATCAAGCTTTATTTCCGTCCACATGAAGCGTTTTAAATTTTGTTTACCTCGCCCACGATCCCCAGCATCCTGAGAGAGTTCGAGTTACTGCACTGGGTTTTAGGAGTGATAGGCTAAATTATGTCGTTTCAATACCTGCACACGAAAGCTTCAACTTGACGCCTTCAACACCTGCCCCGCCAGCCGCGATCTAGGGAGCACAAGTGGGCGGTAAAATGCTGCACGTGTAGCGCGAAAAATTAATAAGAGATGGCAGGCTTAGAACGAGCAATCTGCTACAATTAAAGTAGCTTAATCAAGCGTGTTGGCGACATAACTTTATGGGTACGATGCTCTCATTCCAGCGTGCTGTGTTGCTCGGTGTCTGCTGCATATTGCAGAAAACATGATCTTCCCAGCAACTTCACTTGTCATCCCCTTCTGTAGCACAGGATGACGCAACTTTTTCATCCAGAATATTTTTCCATCACTCTTCATCCTGTTTTTTCACAGAATAGTAAGTGCAGCGAAGAAAGCTTATTTGAATGCGTAGTCATGCCTTTGAAGAGCAGATGCCAATTTCACCTCTTTGACCAGAGCCCGAATTGGTACGCTTTAGGACTACAGGTATAGAGAGGAAAACTACCAGAGCAAACATTTCACTGGTGCGCACAGCTTTCAGCTGAGAATACCTTCGCAACCAAGACAAACTTTACACATAGCTGCACTTGAATGTGACGACATAATCTAGTGCCTATTTGAATTTTCATTATAAAACAATCAGAAACTCCAAACTTTGGTGCTATTTCCGCTAAAATGCTGAGCGAATTTAGAAGCTTCAGAACACGTCTGCCCTCGTCCGTCACACACCGGCTGGAAACAGAGGGGTCTTAAACAAGTAATCTGTGTTTGAAAAAAATTCCAGTAAAGTCTCTGTTAAAAAGACTAGCAAAAGTCGCGAGCGGAAAACATTGGGACATTGAACTGAAAATAAGCCAGGGAGCGTTCCAAAATTTTTGAATCCCGGCAAACTTCAGTGGACGATGAGTGTTCATTTTTCGCACAAAAGTATCGTCAGAAAAGAAGAAAATGTTCCTGCCATGACGAAGTAAAACGGTTATGGTTTTAAAGTCGATAGGCTTTCTCGGGTTACTTAAACGTAAACCATTTTGCCTGTCTGTAGCCTGTATGTCCCCCGATTCACCCATCACGCCAAACGTTAAAATAATTTTTGAAGGAGGCCTTTATAGAGTCACCTAATTACCGAATATGCGAATTTAGAAGTATAGTATATTGCTGTGATATTGTTAGCAAAGATAAATCATTAACAATCTGGTAACAAAACAGCGATACATGACTGAAACCTGAAGTGGCTTTTCGGAAAAAAATTAGTGTCTTCGCCGAAGCAAGCAGAAAAAGAACGCATCCAAAACTATATTTTAGCAACAAAATACAGCAAGAGACTAAAGCGTACTGCTTCTTGCTTGAGTCTTTGTCCCGCGTCTCACCGGCGGGGCGCCACATGAACAAGATGTCTAAACAGATTGAGCGCCAGCCGGAGACAAGTTTGAATGCACTTGAAATAGCCATAAATGACTTTGGGAGATACTCCGGAGCTAGTCACTACGTCGAGGGCCTCATTTTTCCTACAGTCCTCATCTTCTGAGGATATCAGCTGTGGCCGACTTTCCTCGCTTAAGGCCGTTGAGGCCGCCTGCCTGGGGCTGGGATGGTCTCGGAGTCGCGATGCGTCATGAGGTGCCGGATGGTGGCACAGACAAGGGTGATGTATATAGTGCCGCGGCCTGTTGGCAGTTCGGACACGGGATGAGGGGTACACCTGTTGGTAGCGTAGGTTCATTGTGAATTTTATTGGCTAGGTGTTGCTCTGTAGCAGACGCCAGTTGACGTCCTCCCCTTTGTCAACCAAATGATGAGGTGGTGGTAGACGGCGCTGTTGCTGTTGCTGTTGCGTGGGTACGGTAGCTCTTAAGGATTTTTGTAGCTCGTAACCACGGCGCGTTGGACCACTTTCTTCGCGTGACAAGTGATTGGCTCGGGGAGTATCGCTCGATTCTGTCTCGGTAGGAAACAGACTTGAGGTAATGCTGATGCCCGCTTCCTTTAAGGTAAGTTGTGGGTGTCGAGAATGTGGAGAGCACCAGGGCAAATGCGACCACTTAGGCAGGCACGGCCGGTGCCTTGGGAGTCGGTGCATATGCAGCGGCGGTGCTGGATGACGGAGAGGGCAATTCCCACCTGCTTACCAACGGGGATTTCTTTTATAGTGGCTCGAACAGGAACGAATTTAGAGTTATCACCTGTACATGTCACTGCTACCGCTGAACCTGCACTGACAATGGCTGCGTCGGTGTACCGTACTCAGTTTGGGGCTATGTACTGAAACATATTGTTGTGTGCTTTGGAAAGGGCGTCTGGTCTGCCCTTGTGCTTTGTAGGAAGCATTTTTTTCGATATTTGGCGGGCATAGATAAGGGACCTCCGTGTAGGTGGTTGTTACTGAGAGGTTCACAAACAGGGATAGGGGTGAGGTTAAGTTGAGTGTGGAATGTCTTTCCTGCACGTATTTTACCAAGACTAAACAGCTGCTTGCGTGGTGGGCCTGAATCAATTGCGAAGGTCTATAGGGCGCCTATTGCCTTAGCTATCGGCGTTAATTTTGAGGCTGGAAGATGCCGGCAGATTTTCATAAGTATTAGAGAGTGTGGTTGCCCGCCGGGGAGGCTATACTCTTAGTGGTTTTATACAGCGAGTTACGTAGGCGACAAAGGATATGGCGAAGTCTTTTACCAGGCAAACAAGGTTATCTTCCCTCATCCCATTATGTCTAGTTGTAAATTTACTGATAATGTGGCCTTGTTGGGCCAATTGTTTCTTTATGAGGTTGATCTGATAGGTACATCCGGGGGGTTCATGCTATGCGTCCATCAAGTGTCATGTATCTGGACTTCCAGAATTCAGACTCATTTGCATGTCATGTATACCGTTTGGGCTTCGATGGTGTGGTAGACGTGTTGGATTGCCAGGTCTTGTAAATTTTCTCTCTTCATAAAGAGTAGTTTCGCCTTCTGAGTGGCGCATATGAGGCCCGTGGCATAGACTAGTTCGGTACTGGTGTGTACGGCTTTTTGGAATGTATTTGTTGGTTTTCCATGGTCTCTGGTTTGAGGTCACAGTATAATGTCCATGGCGTCGGGTTTGGTGTCCACAATATAAGGTTACCTTTACATTTGGGATGTGTAGTAGGTTCGCGGTTAGGGTAAAAGAGTATGATTGAAGAGGAGTAGAAAGCGCCGTGCCGTTTGCGGGGTGCCCCTTGAGATGACTTGAGCAAACGTTCAGCGCGTTCATCTCGATAGAAGGAAAACAGTAGGAGATGATACTGAGAGCCTGCACTGGTGAGAAAAGGGGCATTCACGTGTGTCTGGTGGGCGAAGAATACAGTTTTTGACTTCATAATCTGGGAACATGGAAAATATTCGGCCAATTTTTCGGTGGCTTCACTCGCCTTTCTCTGCATAAAAAAATTAGTAAAATATTTACATAAAACTCGCTGCAGAAGTCAGTTTAATTGGAGGCCGTATATCACCTAGCAATACCATTTTAAGGGTATGTATGCCTAGAAGTACTGTTTTTATGCCTATTATTGATGAATAAAAGAATATTTTTTGCGCCGAAAGTTTTGGCCTCTAGAGACCCTAATTCATCGCCATTTTTACGCGTTCCACTCGGAAAAATACATTTTATATCAGCTGCATTGATTACTAAAGTGGTATTTTGGTGGGTCGATCTATCGTTTACAGACCTTCATGCTGCGAAAAAATAGAGTACTCTTTCGTGATAACAAGGATAAGCACACAAGCTTTTTCCTGTGCAAGGAGCGCAGTGTATAAAGCACTTAAGTTCGGAACTTCTGATTGAGCATGCTTACCAGCTAATTACGCAAACAAAACTTATTATAATTATAGATTCATCTTATGACAAACCTGGGGCTGTCTGTATCCCTCCCGCGCCTCAGCCATCTTCTCTGTCTGCAAAAACCAACCAATATTCAATGACCACCGAGAGCAGCAACCAGGTCCCTTTGGCGCTTGATATTGCCACATCAAAATCTACCCCCAGCGCAATGAGCATGCGAGTGGTGAGCTCATAAAGCCAGGCTACGCGAGCAAATCCACCTCTTAACCTCCCACTCCAAATCCTGCATGCATAAAGTGTTTATCTGTGATGTTCACGCGCACAGAATAACACTATGCTGAGAGTAAAACTTCAAGAAGGTAGATCGGTCGCTGACGTCGATGATCAATGAGATGATCCCAAGAAACTACGCCTGGGTGGCTCATTTCCTGACGGCACATAGCTGACGACGGTATACTTTATGTGCACTCAAAATGTACAGTATGTACAGTTTAGTTACACTTGGTAATACAACTTATGGCTCGGGACAAAACCTGGTAGCCTACATAATAACGCCATCCAGCCACCGAGTCGCCAGGTTTATACGTGTGACGAACTGCAAGTTCGCTCAGTAACTTTGAGCAGTGCAACTGTCATAAACTGAACGTGTCGTGACAAAGGTTTGACCCCTTCTACCAACCCTCAGCTCCCGTCGGCTTAGGGGATTCTCGTGGCGGTAATCGCGGTAGTTAAAATATCAACGGTCCCCTTCTACAGGCTTCTCAGACGAACGCAAGGAAATCCTCCTTTGGAAAGCTGACATCACTTTCAGCTATTATGGAGTGGCCGACGCGTTTGCATGCGTCGTCTCAGCGGCCGCTCGTCGAGTGGTCAAAAAAGAACGGCGGATAACCAAGGCCTCCGCGGTTTCTCCTTACGTTCCTTCGCCTAACTCAGCTCGGCCTGCGGGGAAAAAAACACAATACAGATGAACAAGCTAACCACAGTGGAAGATGCCGGGCGGTTTTGTTCATAAGTGGTAGTTGCCGGGCGGTTTTAGTTCATAAGTAAGGGCCCGAACTTCACAGCTCCATACCAAGAATGTTGTCTGTACACTAGCTGTGCGTACAACATAAACTCTGGCTGTGGGTTATAAAAACCCAATACAGGAAATAACCTAGAAAATCGCTCGTAGCAATCGCTACACAATTCACAGCATGCAACATTCCCAGATGCACTGTAGCTTAAGCGCTACTCAGTACCACAACGTAAACTCCCACTTGTCCCAATAGACACTTGTAACAAGAAAGGCAAATACAACAATACCAAACTCCTCGTAATCCTTACGAATAAGTGCCTTCTGCATACTCAAACACAAACAAAACGCTAAACCACACAGAATGTAAACTTGAAACTGTCCCGGAGGACACTCATTACCAACAAGACATCAACAAACTCTCCACTAAGCTCCAAAAAGGTAAACACTTTGAACAACGCACTACAGCGATCTCCCTATATACCTGGCACACGTGAAAACACTTCCCTCTAGAAGCTTTGAGGCTACCAGCAGCACGACGGCTGTAAACACTGAAACATACAACTGAGGTAATGTTACAAAGCGCAATAAAGCTACAAACCCATGCAGGATCATTCTTTCACGCTAACAAAAGAAAAAGACACCCAAATACTGCAAATACCAAGAACTACGGCTACTTATGTAGCAATAACAACATGTTAAAGAAAGTTGGAATCGTCTCTTCGCGCAATCGCGGACGAATGTTCTTGCAGAATGCGCAGAGAAGATTGTTCATACCTGCTGCGGTTTCCTTGCTGTGCGCGTGCACCGTACTCTAAGTTCACTTTCTTGCCCGAACCAAGCATTGAGGGTGCACCCTCACTCACAAACACCACACATGCTCCCCTCTTTCCTACACCTCGACGAGGGCACCTCTGTCCGATTGAGCGCAACACAACCCAAATAGAGCGTTCATTCTAGCAGTGACGGTTCAAGCCGGGGCAAGGAAAAGGAGATAGAGGAATTTGAAAGCTGAAGCGCACTATACTCCGATAAGCCAAAGCTCAAAGCTCAACAGACCAAGGACTGCCCAGTATTCCCTCCTACCAGGAACTAGCCGTAGGGCCTGCACACAGTCGACGTGAGCTTCTCTAGGTGCTCTGGGCTCGAAGGGCCACTCCCCCTTGCCATCACCGAACTTCTCGCTTCCTTTCCTGCGTGCATCTCCACGCAGCGGTACTGTGCTTCGCATGCAATTAGGCACCCCCCTTTGACGCACTCTCAATTCCGCCCCTTTGGCAGTCGGCGTATAAGGAGCGGGAAAACAACAACCTTGCGACGTCGCCCATTGCGCCACCGGATGACCGGCTCCCATGATACGCACGCATGCGCTTCATCCTGAACCGCATGCCCCACAGCGCCACCGCTTACTTGGCCGTCGGGCTCGCGTGCGCACGTCAACAATTCAATCGTGTTCTTTGGCACTACACCGCTAACCGATTCTCCACACTCGGCACTTGGAGCGCGAAGTTTGAGTGCAAACTCGACGTCAGGTATTAACAAACCAGCCCTCGGCGCGCCGGTCCCTGCTTCGGGCTCCATAACATGCGCTGCGGACTCCACCGCAACACGTGCCTCCCTAATATCCGGCGCATGATCGCATGCTCTCACTAGTGGTGCACAGCCTGCCGGCGATACACACTCATTTGAGCCGGTTTCAGCACAGGGAGTAGCCTCAACGAGACACGACCTTGGCTCAGAGGCCACTACCGGGGAATCGGTCGCACGGTTTGGTTTCTCTGCTGGTTCTCCCTCGCGAGCCACTCATCTAAAGCTCGTGTCGCCTGCGCAATCTTCCACTCGAGCTACACCATCGCCACTTCGGTTGCTGCCATTCGTCGCTTTATCTCGTCAGCCGGCATGACCCTTGCCCTTTTGGAGACCCTTTCTCTTGTGGAGACCCTTACCCTCGTTGAAACTTTACGCCACCCCAACTCTGATAAACCAACCCTGAATCACGCGCACCTCGCCCCCACTTAATATACTGGGACAGAAGTAGTCGCACCAAGGCGAAGGATAAATTAGACTCACTTTGCCGCCGAAGTCCTAACGCTGTCCAGGGGGGTTGGAGGGAGGGGGCAGGCCGTTGCGCCGCTCGACGCTCTCGTTCACTCGAACGCTCCAACGCCCGCCGTTGCCGGATCCGGGTGCTGCCTCAGATAATGCAGCTCCGTCCCAGTCCGCAGTCACCTCGCTCGCGTGGAGGGTCTGCTACCTGGGGCTTCTCGCCAATATATCGCGCCAGTTTCCGAACTTCGGCTCGGACCCTCGAACGCCTTCCGTCGTCGACACCAGGTGCTGCCTCACAAAGTGCAGCTCTCTCGAATTGTCCAAGCTCGTCCTCGCCGGTTCAGCCTGGAGCTTCTGCTCCCCGTGGTATCTCACCGAGATGTCACCACGGACTCTGATTTGGTGTCGCCGCTGCAGCCTGGGGCGTCTGCTCCCTGAAGCCTCTCACCAGGATGTCGCTTCAGCCTTGGAGTAGCCTCCTCGTCGTCCGCCGAAAGCCATGTCGACCGACCCTGGTCACGGCACAAGCTAAACTTCAAAATTAGATTGGTCACCAATAGCCAATCGATGATCGAAACAGTGATCCGACAAAAAGACGGCTAGCTGGCTCGTTGGCCGATGGCACTTAGCCGACAATGGTCTACACCAAGTTAGCTCAAAAAGTACAATATGTACACTTTTTCGCATTGCGTATTTACAACTTATGGCTCGTGCTCGCAAACAAGAGGTCGGGCAAGGCCCACGTCAAGCGCGAGCTCGCTGCTGTCCATCTGCCTCTCCGTCTGTTCCCCATTATCTGTTCCCAAAAAATCAAACTCTTCGGTTTTACCCCCAAAACTCTGCACTGAAAAGGGACGTCACGACTTGAGAGTGAGGATGCCTCATTGATTAGCCCACACTAGGCCACTGATTAGCCCCCTTGACAAATAAAGCTGGGTGGGTTCCAAATAATCACGTGACACACGTCTCTCCCAGCATTCAGAAACCCAAACGTATTCTGCAAAACACAAATATCAGAGAAATTACAACCCACCATGTAAAGGAGACCCAACTCCGGCAATCGGCTCTCGGGCAATCCGTCTTAAAGTATTGTCATAGCGTGCACGCCTATGTTTGTGCTCCACGCCACCAGAATTCCTTTTCTTGGTTAACACGTGGAGCGCCTAACAAAACCTGGCCGGCTATCTATTGACGCCATCCAGCCAGCGAGTCGCTATCCAGCAACCGATACGTGTGACGAACTGCAACTTCGCTCACTAACTTTGAACCGTGCAATACTGTCATAGATTGAACGTCATGTGACCAAGGTTTCACCCTCTGACAGACCCTCAGCTCCCTTCCGATTCGGGGATTCTCGTGGTGACAATTGCGGTAGTTAAAATATCAACGGTGCCCCTCCGCTCGAAATCCTCTTTTGGAAAGCTGACATCGCTTTCAGCTATTATGGAGTAGCATACGCGTTTGTAAAGCGTCGTCTCCGGGCGCGGTCGTCGGGAGGACACAAAAGTGCGGTGAATAACAGCCTCCGCGGTTTCTCCTTACGCCCTTCACGCCTAGCTCAGCTCGTCATGCGGGGAAACAAACACAATACAGGTGAACAAGCTAATCCCAGCGGAAGATATGTAGTGGCCAGGCGGTTTTAATTATTAAGTGATGGTCCCGAACTTAACACTGGCCATACCATCTATACAAATTTCCGTCAAGTTGGCCATAAAATACACCCGCCAAATTGTCACACCAGCGTGTCTTCTAAAACTACAAACAAAACTCTTCCTTTACATTGAAAAAAATTCCTTCTCTTAAGATTTGTCCACGCCTATAATGCACATACCCTTTTGCTGTAACACCAAACGACTATACAGGGGTCAATACGTATTACGCAAAAGATAAGGCACAATTCGTCCGACTGCGGAGAAGCGCTTTCGTAATGACGGGGATGATGACAGATTGCATAAACTCCGACTTGCACTTTATGCAGATTAAGAGGGCTCGGGGGCATGCATTTTGCGGCCGAACAGAAGTACGTAACCGTCCTTGCTACGTTATATAAGGCGAAGAAGCTCAAGTGGTTTAATATGCAAAATCCGCTGCCCTGGTGCGCTTGTCAGCTGAAAGAAACGGCTACCAAACTCGCGAAGGCGATGGCATTTACGAACGAGTGTCCATAAAATCAGCCCAATGGGCGACCACCGTGCCTTTTTGCAGAAGGCCATCACTCGAACAACATTTCTTTTGTTCGTTTCTCTGTTTGTGTCGCATATATTAGGGTACTTGCCAGTAAATGAGTACATTTGAACGGATGAATTACCTCCTTCACAAAATCCACACACCTGGGACTTCAAAACGCAAAAGCGCGTAAATTATACTTCAGCAGTGCCACCCTAACGCGATGGTACAGTAGTGAATCTGCTCACCAGCCGCGCAAACCCCTGAACATGGGGAAGCTGTTGTGCGTGTGTGTGTGTGTGTGCGTGGGAGGGGGGTGTATGTGTGCGTGTGTGTGTGAGCCCCTTTCTGAGTGAATTGGTAACTTAAAATGAACAAGCGATGGCAAACAAATACATGCAAATATGGCGTAGCACAAAAGAATCCGGTATAAGTAATTTGCTTCAGAAGACTACCAAACGAAAGGAAACATAGAGATGTAAATACGAAGTAGAATATTGGAAGTTGTTTATGCGTGTAGCCCTGCCTTCAACTTCAAAGCACTGAACAAACTTCTGTCCACCGAAAAATATTTTATGAAAATTTCGCTTTTAAAGTGGTTGGTCCTAAACTTGTGAAACAAGTTCTTGTGAGACTAAAGTACCTGACATGTTTAGATTTAAAAACCATCATGGCTTACCATGGCGACCCCCACCTAAACTTTTTTTCTGCTAGATTGTGTTTGTATTCTTTTCTTCGCGTTAGTTTCTCCGCCATTAGGTGTGAAATAAATTGAGAGGCAGATTAACGAGAGCTCAAACCTCTGCCTGCCTCGTATGTGATTTTTCGGTTGCTACCGCGTGGCTGCTTATCCCGAAAAATAAAAAGAAAGCATACACCATGCTCTGAGAGAATACAACCCAGTGGCAAACGTTCTACGCAACATGCACCCAGTTTACAACTAAACCGAAGGGGAGCCGGGATCAAGGCTTTGGGAACCTTCTAAAGCCAGGATGTCTCAATAACATATGACCACAATGCGGAACACTCGGCTACAGCCACCTTGCCACCAGTTTTAAAAAGGGTATATTGCAGCAATGCAACTTGTAATACTATATAGGGATTCAAAAGCACGAAAACATTCCTTGTAAGAAGATTTTTTGCGAACCCCGGTGGCAAAGTTCTTAGAGGCTAATGAAGCAGCCAGATACCGCAGCGGGAGGTCGTTTGAAGTGGGCTTTCACTCATATAGGAAGTCAAGACTGCCGAAAACCACGTGCACACTTTCAATGCCAGCCAGAACCTGTGCTGAAATGTTTCCTGTGCCGCTGAAAGTGCGCTCCTGCATGACGCGCCGATCCACCGTGCCTGGCGCCTGTATGGAACCACGTGTTTCAGACGTCACAGTTGCTACTTAAACCAGTGCAAAATAAACGGCGGGGCTTTTTTTGCTTGCCTATCGCCTGGACTGCCGTCGCCTCCTTTCTTTCAGCGATCACGAACTCATAGCGGCGGGCACCGCTACGACATGGTATCAGAAGTTATGTGATCCGCCCACCTTTAACGCCATCGGGAAAAAAAAGCCATCGAGACGTCTGCACAAGAAGTGACTGCAATGCAAACCGCCACCCCCACCGCCACCCTTACGCCGCCGCCACCCCCAACGGGCCTTCAGCAGCCACCACCACAGGACTTTGACACTACGTCGGAGTGGCCGGCATGGATACAGCACTTCCACGACTATCGATATGCGTCGGGCCTGAATGAGCGCAAGGAGGAGGCGCAAGTACGCAGTCTGCTCTACACCATGGGGCGGCAAGCAAGGGACATCTTCGCTACCTTCAATCTTTCTGTAGAAGATTCAAAGAAGTTTGAGCTGGTCAAAAAGAAGGTCGACGAGTACTTCATCAAGGAGACCAACGTCATCTACGAGAGCGCTTGATTTCACAAGCGGCACCAAATGCTAGGCGAGTTTATTGAACAGTTCATGACGGCTCTACACGTCTTGGCCGAAAATGCGACTTCGGCGAATTCAAGCAGCGCCTTATTAGAGACAGGTTCGTCGTGGGCCGGCGGGACGAACAGCTTTCCGAGTCGCTCCAAATAGATCCGAAGCTGTCTATCGCAACAGCTCTGGGGAAGGCCCGCCTGAAAGAGACAGTTCAGCAGCAACAAGCAAAGCTTCGCAACTTCAACACGTTTCACGACAACACTCAGTACAAGCCATGTGACGACGTCAACGTCGACGCAGTGGCCCGCTGCAGAAAACCGCACCGCAGTGAGGAAACCCGGCCTACTCCAGCTCGCTCCGAGGGACAGTGAGTCTTCTGCGGCGGCCACTCGCACCCAAGGACAGAATACCTAGCCAGGACGCATGAGTGCTTTAACTGCGGCGTAAAGGGACATTTTGGCAAGGTGTGTCTTAAAGGGACTTCTCCAGGCTACCAATGAAAGGTACGAGTGTCGTCTGTACAAAAGGACACCGGGGAAATTTTTCTTGGTGAGGTCGAAGTGCCTGGCGCCAAGGCACGTTACGTTCAGGTATTGGTTAACGCAGTGCCTGTTTTCGCAAGGTTGACACGGGGGCAGAGGTGTCCGTAATTCCAGCATCGTTTCCTGGACTTCCGACGAGGTTAGAAAAGGCTGACGAGATCTTGACAGGCGCTAGTGGTGACCGACTAAATGTTCTGGACAAGTTTCAGGCAGACATTTTTTGGAAGGGACAAACGTCTCCCCAAACATGTTACATCGTCAGTCCTTTGCGTCATGTGCTGCTGGGTTTGCCAGCTCTCGAAGCATTAGGAGTTATTAAGTTCGCTGACTCTGTCGCTCGGAAAACCTCTGACTACGATGTTTTGTGCCCTCAGGTTTTTGACAACTTCGGCACTATGCCCGGGGAATATGCAATCTGGCTCAAACCATACGCAGGCCCATTTGCAATAAGCGCACCACGCAGGATTGCTATACCGCTTCGGGAACCGCTGAAACGGGAGCTTGATAAGATGAAACAAATGGGTGCAATTCGGCCAGTCAAAGAGCCAACCGAATGGTGTCCCGGCATTGTTCCTGTTCAAAAGCCCTCGGGAGATGTGAGGATCTCTGTCGACCTTACGCAGTTGAACAAGTTTGTATTAAGAGAAAGATATAGTTGCCCACTGTAGACCAAGCACTAAGCTCGCTTGCCGGTGCAAAATGGTTTTCCAAACTAGACCCAAACTCCGGCTTCCACCAGGTCAGACGTAGCAAGGCCTCAGAAGTACTGACCACGTTCATTACGCCGTTTGGGCGGTACTGTTTCACTCGGTTGCCGTTTGGAATTGCTTCAGCCACAGAGTATTTTCAGAGGAGAATATCAGAAATCCTGGCAGGCCTACCTGGCGTCGTTAATCTGATGAACGATATTCTCATATTTGGCGACAGCAAAGAGCAACATGATTCTAGGCTATCGAATGTCTTAGCTAGGTTAACCCAGTCTAACGTTACGCTAAACAAGGCAAAGTGTGTATTTGCGGCATGAAGCATCAGCTTTTTGGGGCACTTTCTAAGTGAGGAAGGCGTAGAGCCGGATCCGGCCAAACTCAGAACCATTAAAGAGCTGAAGCCTCCCGCAGATATTTCACAGTTACGCAGTGTTCTGGGCATGGCCAATCAACTCGGCCGTTTGTGGCCGAACTTAGCGCAAACCACTGCCCCGCTACGGGCGCTTTTACAGAAAGGGACTGATTGGGTTTGGGGTCCAGCTCAGAACACGGCTTTTAATAGCTTGAAAGCTCTTATCTGCTCGGCAAAGTGTATGGCCGTGTACGATCCGTGACTTTCCACGATTATTTCGGCTGACGCCTCCTCGTTTGATCTAGGTGCCGTTCTTTTTCAAATACAACGTAATGGCCAGCGCCGCCCGATAGCGTTCGCTTCAAGGTCATTGACCAAAACCGAGCAGCGCTATGCGCAAGTCGAAAAGGAGGCACTGGAGTTAACATGGGCTGCCGAAAGATTCGACGAATACATACGTGGTACCGATGTGACGTTCGAAACAGACCACAAACCTTTCGTTTCATTGCTCGGTAAAATGCCTATCAAGTTGTTGACGCCAAGGGTGCAGCGCTTCAGCATTCGGCTGATGCGAAATCAGTTCCAAATTGTGTACGTTCCAGGCAAAAGCTTGATAACGGCGGCCGCTCTTTCACGAGCGCCGATGGAATCAGATAAACTCGCCAGAGAACTGACAGTTTCGGAAGTGTCGTCGTTTGTTAAATCTTGTGTTCAAGGGCTTTAGACGGGCGACAATTTTGTTGACAGAGTACGTGAGGCTCAAAAGACTGACGTTGTTTGTCAATACTTGCTGAGATTGTGTCGCCAAGGCTGGCCAGAAAAACCAAAACTTCCTTGTTACCTAGTCCCATACTGGCAGGAACCGGCACTAATTTCCGAATGCAATGGCATATTGCTTAAGGGTTCTAGATTGGTAGTACCTCAAAGCCTAAGAAAAGAAGTACTAACAAAGCTAAATGATGGGCATCAGGGCATCTCAAAGACAAGAGCATTGGCGAAAGAATTAGTCTGGTGGCCAGGCCTCGGCGAACAACTCGTACGGCAGGTAACAGAATGTGTTACTTGTGCGCGCTTCGTCACCCAGAGCTGTGAGCCTTTGATCTCAACCTTAACGCCAAGTTTTGCATGGGAACGGGTTGGGGTCCACTTGTGTTTCATTAACAATTGTCATTATCTTGTCGTGGTCGACTACCTGTCACGGTATCCGGAAGTAGCCCTCCTTCACTCAACAAAACCTGGTATGGTAATAGAAGTTCTAAAAAGTATTTTTGCACGTGATGGCATTTCAGAGACCGTGGTGACAGATAACGGGCCACAGTTTTCGTGTACAGAGTTTGAGAAGTTTGCCCATGATTATGGCTTTGGTCACGTCACTGCAAGCCCTAGGTACCCTTGGCTAATGGGGAAGTAGAACGCATGGTGCAAACAATTAAGCACCTGATACTCAAATCAAAGCACCCATTCCTGGCTCTGCTTGCCTACAGGGCAACCCCAGGTATCCTCGGCTCTAGACCATCGGAAATCCTCATGGGCCGGCGTCTTCGGACAAGAGTTCCAATGGCACCGCAACTACGTGTTCCAGTGCAGCCCCCGCTGCTTGCTCTGGCGGCGAGAGACAGAGCCAACAAGAAGTTGCAAGCACAGCACTACAACAAAGGCCACAGAGCCAGGGAAACGAATAAACTAACACCAGGTGATTGTGTGTGGGTAACGGACATTAAAAACGGAGGAACGGTGCTAGCGAGAGCCGCTACTCCACGTTCCTACATAATACGAGCCGAGAAAGGGGTTACGCTGCGACGTAACAGACGAATGTTGAACCGCTTGTCACAAAAAGGGAAGTGTGAAGACAGCTACGAGTTTGCAAACGAAAGCGACTCAGCCGAATTGGTTTCGGCTGAAAGGGAGCCACCCACCGCATCAAGTTCAGCATCAGTGCCTTCAGATTCAGAGGCTGGGATTTCAACGTCCGTACCTTCAGCTTCAGTGACTCTGACCAGGTCTGGTAGAGTAGTTAAGCGACCATTTCGCTACGGTATTGATGAATGAGGTTCCCTACGTAGTCCCTCGCCAGTAGGGGTTCTTAATTTGATTCATGTGTGGATGTTTTAAATTGCACGCGCAAAAAAAAGAAAAAAAGAACCGCTCTTCTATTGTGAAAAAAGGGGAGATGTGCTGGAATGTTTCCTGTGCCCCTGAAAGTGCGCTCCTGCATGACGCGCCGATCCACGATGCCTGGCGCCTGTATGGAAACACGTGTCTCTGATGTCACAGTTGCTACTTAAACCTCTACAAAATAAACGGCGGGGCCTTTTTTTTTGCTTGCCTATCACCTGGACTGCCTTCGCTTCCTTCCTTTCGCCGATCACGGACTGATAGCGGCGGGCGCCGCTACGAAAGAAGGTACTAGAGCCTTACAGGCTCATAACAGGAATACGCCCACAGCGCAATCCAAAACCAAATAAAGAAAAACCACAATTTCAAATACTGCAAACAAACTCATTTTGACGCGCCAAACAGATGCGCACGATAAACTCTATACTCCTTAGCTACCACTGCCACTTCTGCTGTAGGACGCTGTACACAATAGTGTTGTAAGGTAAGGGCGTCACGGAACTACCAGAAGTCATCGCCGGACACCAAAGCAACAGGACGGGGACGCCCTGCTAACCAGTGATGTCAGGCAAAAGCAGCGCTGCTGGTAAGCAAGGCCAATAAAGCTGCAGCTTCCCATGACATCCCGGACTGGGAACGTCACCGCACTATTACTGAACGAAAATGATTCCGCGCTTATTTTTTTGTAATTTACGGCCCCAAGAAGGGGTTTCTCTAGCGCTCTTTTGTGAAATTGAGGCGTGCGTCTCATTACTGCCTTCCGGGCGGTTTTAAGAATAGTTTTTTTTTGTTTTCGTCCTGTGGTGCTATTTCCTTCTTGACTTATGAGGTTAGAAACAATCTTATAAACCTGACGCCGGATATCCAGTAAAGTCGTTCGGTTCCATAACATCACGCAAAAGCAAGTCTTTTCCTACTTCTTTTGCTGCAATCTACTTCTTTTGTGCATTGAAACTATCTTTCAAAGTAAGGTGCCAACTTTCCAGGTTTCAGGTCTGATGAGTAGATACTTGGAGCAAACAAAATGTCCAAGCAAACTCTGAAACATCACTATTGTCTATTCGCGTCTGAGGAAATAAAGCTATTTGGACATGCCCTCACTACCGAGGAGCCAGGCCTGATTTCATAGAATGTACGGCTATGTCAAACTCCCTCGGGCCTTTGCACAAGACGGCTCGCAGAGATTCTTCGGAATGGGCGCATATCACCAGCGCCCCGGTTAATTCATCGAAAAAGCCATTCGCGAACTTCCCGCTCTCACGCACTTCACAACCTTCCACATAAGCTACGAAACATCGCCTTATGATCTAAGAAAAAGAATGCCAGTGCAAAGCAGAACGTTATCTTCACACTTGGCTGGAGTATTAGCCAATGTTTGCACATTTTAACGAGTATGCCGAAACAGTAAGGCACAGAGAGGCACGTTTTATGGGATTGGGTGTGATCTTCCAATAATAGATCGTTTTTGGAATCCGTGGTTGGTCAAAAACAGTATTAGGACTTCACAAAAGGCTTCCTGGCCACAATAGGGGCCACTTCTAAATTTTGATCGCACGTCTTTGCTAATCCATTCAATGGGCTAAAAGATAATATTGCGCATTCTTGGCTCCTACATTTAAAAGGCCGTCTTCCGCGGGTTGCGTGGTGACGCCTGATTCTGCACGAATTTCACATACCGATCATCTACACATATGGCAGGAAATATGCCCCTTACCACAGCCTATTACATGCTTTTGTAGAGGCACTACCAGCAGAATCTAATGAAAGATAGTGCCGTTTTTTTTCTCATCGTAAGAAAGGGCGATCTATCCATGAAAAAAAGAACAGACCTCGAGTTGCGAGACTTCATTGACCTCCGTGCAGGATGCAATGCCAACACGCCAAGTGATTTCCAACGACACTTTGCAGCGTTTTGCATCAAAGTTTCGCATTAACGAAGAACTTCAACACAAGAACAGGAACAAAGTACCTTCTCGGTACACCTAGGCGCATGGGGAACAAAATCTTACAAGTGTACGAGAAAACCTATTTTCAGAATATTTCTGTTCAGCACGTTCAGGGGAAAATAAACGAGATAAAATAGGCCCCATCCTACCTCCGACACGCCCAACTGTATCCAAACCTATAATAAGTAACAGCGCGGAAAATACCGCCCAAGGTATCAGTCGGAATCCTGCAGCCTTTTTTCTCTACCATCGAAGCTGTTTCCGCTCATAATCGGATTGGATCTCGTAAGCTCTTTCCTTACGTAACAAGTCGACACGAGGTGAAATGTTGCAGCCAGCGACTACATTTACAATGGTGCAGAGCGCTCGCTCTTCCCAAAGAAATTGTAGCGGAACAACTCAATCTTTTCAAGGTTTGAAGGTTTATAAAAAAAAGTATAGTTGTTACATTGGAATACAATAATGGATACATACAGAAGGAGGTCCCAGAGTGAAACACTGTTGGGTGACCTCCTGTAACAACGTTATATGGTGCAAAATTCCCAAAGATGAAGCAGCATTCGATTGCGGTAGTGCAATAAAAATTATACAGTTGAAAGCGAAAACATAGCACAGAAAGAAAAGGCATGGTACCGGATTTGTTGTGCGAGTTGTTCAGGCGGTGTACAACACACTGATGCGTTAAGTGCCGAGATCCGAATAGCTCTGAAAAAAAAGCTTTTTAATCTACAGTAAAAAGAACTTAGGGAGCGAGACAATGTCATTTCAACCGGTATTGTGTTCCAGAATGCAATGCCTGAAAACAGAACTGTTTGTTTGCCGTAATTGGTGAGTGCTTTTGGAAGGAGGAAGTTATAATGTTCAGAAAATGTGACAATGTTAGAGTTCGTGAGGTAATCGTAAGGAAAGCCGTCAATCACGATGACATGAGAGCGAAGGCGATAGATCAGTAGTCCAACTTGCTTAGCATTAAGCGTCTGAGCAGAAGAATTTTCAAACTGTTGTAAATGGAAAATGTAGGTGCTCTGTAAGTGCTGAAGCTGATTACACGAATAGCTTGGTTTTGTAAGTGCACGATCCCAGATAAATGCGCTTCGTAAGTGTTTCCCCATGATGAAATGCAATATGAAATGTGGCTGTGAGCGAAGGCAAAGTAAAGCAAACGAAGTATGTCAACAGGGAAATTAAAACGTTATCGCAACAAGACACGGATACCAAAGCATACTTTCTTAGTGAGGGATTTAACATGCACATTGAATTTCAAATGAGGGTCTAATGTAATTCCCAGATATACAGCTGATCTAGATGCGGTTATGCAGTGATTACGAAGAAAAACGGAGGGTGTTGAAGGAAGATGCCTTTGATGTGACTGAAAGACCATAAAGCTGGTTTTAGCGGGGTTCATTAGAAGCTGGTTTTTTTCACACCAAAGACAAATATTTTTTAGATCGTTGTTGAGTCGATCCGTTACATTTGTGAAAATTTCGTCCCCAACAAATAATGTGGTGTCATCGGCATAGAGGATGCAATTAGTGTATTGATGGCCATTAGGTAAATCGTTAAAGTAAAAGAGGAAAAGGAGAGGGCCTAACAGGGAACCCTGTGGTACCCCTCTGTTAATAGTTGCTGGTTGTGATAAAGAAACTTTAATTTGTACCACTTGATTCCGGTTAGTCAAATAACTGCGTAAAAGGTTTAAGACAGACTCACATATTCCGAGCGATTCCAATTTACAAAAAAGTATTGTATAAATTATCGTGTCAAATGCCTTTGTAAAATCAATGAACAAGGCTCCGGCCCAGAATCCCTTTTAAATAAATGTTTGCATCGCGTCAGTAAATGTTATCAGAGCTAATTCCGTAGAGTAGTTAGCACGAAAACCGAATTGTTTAGATGTGAGCAAGTCGAACTTGTTAAGGTAGCTGATTAGGCGGTTAACCATAATTTTTCTAGGAGTTTGCTTAAAAACGGCAAGATTGTGATTGGACGATAATTGGACAACATAACACGCTCTCCCTTTTTAAACAAAGGAACAATTTTGCTTTGTTTCTGCTGGCTGGGGAAAATACCACTCCTGAATATGTTGTTCACAATGTTAGCAAGTGCACCTCTTAGCCCACGGGATACAAGTTTAATTTTGGATGGCATAATTGAGTCCAGCCCAGCTCCGGTGTTTTTCAAGCTACTCAGTACCACGTAAACTTCATCCGGCGATGTGGGGCGTAAGAAGAAACTATGGGGGCAGTGGGGAAGGTGAACTGCATCAGCGTCCTGAATCGAAATACCCGTTGAGAAAAAAGCATTGAACGCATTTGCTATATCGTCGGGATTAGTCCAGCACCGAGTACCATCAGTAATTTTATTGATTCCAGGTTCTGGGTTAGCCAAGTTTAGAAATTCGTTAATTAGTTTCCCATTCTTGTAGTTATTTTTACCGTTTTTTTATGATTTCATTCTGGTAGTAGGTTTGTTTGGCTTCGTTTAACAATTTGGTGAGTGTGCGAGAGTATTTCCTTAGGCGGGCTTGGAGAGCTACGGTAAAGGGACGCGATTTCACTTTTTCTGCAGGTTATCTCGTTTGCGCATGGACTGCAATAAGCCACGTGTTCCCCAGGGATTTCTTGGTGTGTGTTAGAACGCTTGTAGGTCTCTGATCGTGATGTGCATGAGGTAATAGCTGTTTTTAGTTTATCAGGAAACATGTCATACGCCTTTTCAGCATTTTTTTTTCCGGAATTATATCCTCCCAATTCGTATTTGAAATGGCTTGAATTAACTGAGCCGAGTTAAATGAAGCTTTGTGCAGAATATCGCGTTTTGTGGGGTTCTGATTTTCGATGAGTAAAAAGACGGCGTAGTGATCCGTAATGTTGAAATTGACGACACGAGCAATCTGAGATGAGATGAGGTTTGATAGGACGTGATTGATCAGGGTACACGGGCCAAGTGGCATGCATCTTGTAGAATCCAGACCATGACCGTGAAAGCAGTTCACATAATCTGAGCACGAGACATCATTTATGTCGCTGATATTGATGTTCATATCGCCAACGATAATAACATTTTTGTTTTTACTGTTAAGACAATGGAGTATGTTGTCGAGTTCAGCACAGAAGTCCTGATAAGATGAGGATGGCGATCGGTAAATTGAGGCCACGACAGTGTCTTTATGATCGGAAAACAAGGTATGGTCAAATTCTAGCCAGGCGGACTCTACTTTATCTGTTCAGAAAGAAAGATTGACGCGGCGTTTTTAGGGCATTGTCTGGGAGATAAGCATGGCTGAACCACCGTGGCGATCATTCTGTCTGTGGTCAAATTCACAGTTATAGCATGGCAAGAAAAACAGCCTGTCATCGCATGACGACAACCAAGTTTCAGAAAGACAGATAATAGAAAAATTGTGGCTCAAGAGGGTTTGGAAATAGGTTATGTCAACGTAATGTTTGTATAAGCTTGGAATGTTGAAATGAATTATGAAAGTGTGGCACGGCGGCTTTTCTCTGGGTAATTTTTTAAACTGATCAACAGAGCAACCCATGACAGGAATGGTTATTCCGAGCGTTCACTAGTTGATAAAGGCCAGATCAGCGGGTCTCGAGATCCGATAAACAGTGCGGTCAGTTGTTTTGCGGGCTTTAATGCGGCAGTTGTCGACCCAGAGAAACTTCCATTGTTTTTCTTTTTTCAAATCTAAGGCCTGAGCGAAGAGACGTTAATTTTCTGGGGTCAAGTGGTCGTTGATGTACACGGGTGTGTCAGCATCTGTTGGCTCAGTGAAACCGATTGCGGAGCACGTGAGGCGCGCTTTCCTGGCCATCGATGCAAATTCAGCCTTTTTTGCTCGTGAGCAGAACCGGGCAATTATGTTCTGTCCCTCTTTTGCGGGGACACGATGAACGACATCGAAATCGGCTTCCTACGCAGGGCAGCCTACTTTTTCAGAAATAGCTTTGACTATTTTGACACAGCTCTCACCCTTCGTCACTGGCACGCCCTTGATTTCTACGTTGTTAAGCCAATAATATTGTTCTAGTTCACTAACGCGACGGGACAACTGCTAATTCGCGCGACTGAGATCTTTATTTTCTTTTGTGAGAGTGGCCTGCTGGGTTTTCATTTTTTCGTAAAGGTCATTAAACATGCGTAGACTTTTTTTTAGTTCTGCTACTTCGCATTCCAAAGCATCGACAGACTTCGCGAGCTCAGCGTACGTTGGCATCATAAAGACACAGAACAGTAGCAAGGGCACCAAAAAGGCAGAAAAGGGTGCGGCAGTATGCGATGAACAAAACAAGCTGTGAAGAGAGCGCAACAAACCTGCGCAGCAAACGACGATTAGTTGTGGTCCAGCCGCAACCCTTCCTGCCAAATGCTGGAGTCCAGATGCGTCCTTCCTTTTGTAGCTCTACGGGAGTGGTGGCGCTTGGTTGCAGTCACGTGGGTCCAGTCGAAGCGAAGCCTCGGTAACCGCTGAGTCAGGTTCGCCTTTCTTTATCGCACGTGGCTAGCAGCGCTCGATGAGGCCCCACGCAAACCCTGCGCAGCTGACTGCGATTAGTTGTGGTCAAGCCGGAACCCCTTCTGCCAAATGCTAGAGCCCAGATGCGTTCTTTTTATAGCTGTCCGGGAGTGGTGGCGCTTGGTTGCATTCACGTGGGTCCAGCCGAAGCGAAGCCTCGGTAACCGCTGTGTCAGGTTCGCCTTTCTTTATCGCACGTGGCTAGCAGCGCTCGATGAGGCCCCACGCAAACCCTGCGCAGCTGACTGCGATTAGTTGTGGTCCCGCCGGAACCCCTTCTGCCAAATGCTAGAGCCCAGATGCGTTCTTTTTATAGCGGTCCGGGAGTGGTGGCGCTTGGTTGCATTCACGTGGGTCCAGCCGAAGCGAAGCCTCGGTAACCGCAGTGTCAGGTTCGCCTTTCTTTATCGCACGTGGCTAGCAGCGCTCGATGAGGCCCCACGCAAACCCTGCGCAGCTGACTGCGATTAGTTGTGGTCCCGCCGGAACCCCTTCTGCCAAATGCTGGAGCCTAGATGCGTTCTTTTTGTAGCTGTCCGGGAGTGGTGGCGCTGGGTTGCAGTCACGTCGGTCCAGCCGAAGCGAAGCCTCGGTAACCGCTGTGTCAGGTTCGCCTTTCTTTATCGCACGTGGCTAGCAGCGCTCGATGAGGCCCCACGCAAACCCTGCGCAGCTTGACTGCGATTAGTTGTGGTCCAGCCGGAACCCCTTCTGCCAAATGCTAGAGCCCAGATGCGTTCTTTTTATAGCTGTCCGGGAGTGGTGGCGCTTGGTTGCATTCACGTGGGTCCAGCCGAAGCGAAGCCTCGGTAACCGCAGTGTCAGGTTCGCCTTTCTTTATCGCACGTGGCTAGCAGCGCTCGATGAGGCCCCACGCAAACCCTGCGCAGCTGACTGCGATTAGTTGTGGTCCCGCCGGAACCCCTTCTGCCAAATGCTAGAGCCCAGATGCGTTCTTTTTATAGCTGTCCGGGAGTGGTGGCGCTTGGTTGCATTCACGTGGGTCCAGCCGAAGCGAAGCCTCGGTAACCGCTGTGTCAGGTTCGCCTTTCTTTATCGCACGTGGCTAGCAGCGCTCGATGAGGCCCCACGCAAACCCTGCGCAGCTTGACTGCGATTAGTTGTGGTCAAGCCGGAACCCCTTCTGCCAAATGCTAGAGCCCAGATGCGTTCTTTTTATAGCTGTCCGGGAGTGGTGGCGCTTGGTTGCATTCACGTGGGTCCAGCCGAAGCGAAGCCTCGGTAACCGCTGTGTCAGGTTCGCCTTTCTTTATCGCACGTGGCTAGCAGCGCTCGATGAGGCCCCACGCAAACCCTGCGCAGCTGACTGCGATTAGTTGTGGTCCAGCCGGAACCCCTTCTGCCAAATGCTAGAGCCCAGATGCGTTCTTTTTATAGCTGTCCGGGAGTGGTGGCGCTGGGTTGCAGTCACGTGGGTCCAGCCGAAGCGAAGCCTCGGTAACCGCTGTGTCAGGTTCGCCTTTCTTTATCGCACGTGGCTAGCAGCGCTCGATGAGGCCCCACGCAAACCCTGCGCAGCTTGACTGCGATTAGTTGTGGTCCAGCCGGAACCCCTTCTGCCAAATGCTAGAGCCCAGATGCGTTCTTTTTATAGCTGTCCGGGAGTGGTGGCGCTTGGTTGCATTCACGTGGGTCCAGCCGAAGCGAAGCCTCGGTAACCGCAGTGTCAGGTTCGCCTTTCTTTATCGCACGTGGCTAGCAGCACTCGATGAGGCCCCAAGCAAACCCTGCGCAGCTGACTGCGATTAGTTGTGGTCAAGCCGGAACCCCTTCATCCAAATGCTAGAGCCCAGATGCGTTCTTTTTATAGCTGTCCGGGAGTGGTGGCGCTTGGTTGCAGTCACGTGGGTCCAGCCGAAGCGAAGCCTCGGTAACCGCTGAGTCAGGTTCGCCTTTCTTTATCGCACGTGGCTAGCAGCGCTCGATGAGGCCCCACGCAAACCCTGCGCAGCTGACTGCGATTAGTTGTGGTCCAGCCGGAACCCCTTCTGCCAAATGCTAGAGCCCAGATGCGTTCTTTTTATAGCTGTCCGGGAGTGGTGGCGCTGGGTTGCAGTCACGTGGGTCCAGCCGAAGCGAAGCCTCGGTAACCGCTGTGTCAGGTTCGCCTTTCTTTATCGCACGTGGCTAGCAGCGCTCCATGAGGCCCCACGCAAACCCTGCGCAGCTGACTGCGATTAGTTGTGGTCCCGCCGGAACCCCTTCTGCCAAATGCTGGAGCCTAGATGCGTTCTTTTTGTAGCTGTCCGGGAGTGGTGGCGCTGGGTTGCAGTCACGTGGGTCCAGCCGAAGCGAAGCCTCGGTAACCGCTGTGTCAGGTTCGCCTTTCTTTATTGCACGTGGCTAGCAGCGCTCGATGAGGCCCCACGCAAACCCTGCGCAGCTTGACTGCGATTAGTTGTGGTCCAGCCGGAACCCCTTCTGCCAAATGCTAGAGCCCAGATGCGTTCTTTTTATAGCTGTCCGGGAGTGGTGGCGCTTGGTTGCATTCACGTGGGTCCAGCCGAAGCGAAGCCTCGGTAACCGCAGTGTCAGGTTCGCCTTTCTTTATCGCACGTGGCTAGCAGCGCTCGATGAGGCCCCACGCAAACCCTGCGCAGCTGACTGCGATTAGTTGTGGTCCCGCCGGAACCCCTTCTGCCAAATGCTGGAGCCTAGATGCGTTCTTTTTGTAGCTGTCCGGGAGTGGTGGCGCTGGGTTGCAGTCACGTGGGTCCAGCCGAAGCGAAGCCTCGGTAACCGCTGTGTCAGGTTCGCCTTTCTTTATCGCACGTGGCTAGCAGCACTCGATGAGGCCCCACGCAAACCCTGCGCAGCTGACTGCGGTTAGTTGTGGTCAAGCCGGAACCCCTTCTGCCAAATGCTAGAGCCCAGATGCGTTCTTTTTATAGCTGTCCGGGAGTGGTGGCGCTTGGTTGCATTCACGTGGGTCCAGCCGAAGCGAAGCCTCGGTAACCGCTGTGTCAGGTTCGCCTTTCTTTATCGCACGTGGCTAGCAGCGCTCGATGAGGCCCCACGCAAACCCTGCGCAGCTGACTGCGATTAGTTGTGGTCCCGCCGGACCCCTTCTGCCAAATGCTGGAGCCTAGATGCGTTCTTTTTGTAGCTGTCCGGGAGTGGTGGCGCTGTGTTGCAGTCACGTGGGTCCAGCCGAAGCGAAGCCTCGGTAACCGCTGTGTCAGGTTCGCCTTTCTTTATCGCACGTCGCTAGCAGCGCTCGATGAGGCCTCACGCAAACCCTGCGCAGCAAACGGCGATTGGTTGTGGTCCACCCGCCACCCTTGCTGCCAAAAATTGCCACCATTGCTTGCTGCGATAAACTCTCATGTAAAGACGTACCGCAGAACGGCCTTTACCAAGATTCTCGTTCTACAGCAACACGCACAAAGTTAACGTCCACGGCTTGCCCCTCAACCCCCCACCCCTACGAACGCACTATAGCAATGCGTGAATAAGATGATTGTAAATAAGCTGTTACTATAACTGGAGGATAATCATCAGATTTATGACGAACTTATTCCTTATGCAGTCTGTACGTAAAATACGGATATCCTGAAATCGGTTTAGGTCGCTAATTGAGACCTTGACAACGGAAAACAGAAGACTACATACAATTCTAAATGCTATGATGATGCATGCGTCCATACATTTTATTCATTTGCGCTACAATGTTACTACAGAACCTGGTTTACAAACACCACCCTTTAGAACTCATAATGCTTAAATCTGGGGCACACGTTTAAACAAATCTTTATTATATGAAAATCATAGATGAGGATTAAATACAGAAGGAGGTTCCAAGGAGGGAGACTCTAGTGGGAACGCCTTAATGGGTAGCATAAGGGCATGCGGTTTTTTTTTAATATCTTAACCCTTTTCTTTGCAAGGTGCCGAAGGCATACATCTATCCCTGTAGTCTCAGCTCTAGAACGCCCCGTGCCGAGCTTGACCGTCACTACCGGAGACCAAACAACGTATTCTAGAAATAGCAACACAAGTGAAAGCGAAAAAAACTTTGATTGCTAAACTCTAGCGGCGACGAATACTAAGAAGTAACATCCGCATGCAGCCCCAATTCGGGGTGTATCCATGTCGCCCATAGAGCTAGCAGCGCCTCCAAAAATCCGTGCACAAGGTAGGCCTAAACATTTCACTAAGAACTCCAGCCTGCACGCAAATCTCAACTCAAGCTAGGGGATCGTCTAATTGATGATTTCCAGATAGGTTTTCGCCTCCATGGTAGGCCCAAAATGTCACTTCCATACACGGCGGAAATTCACTGCCCTCTCCTCTCCTCCCTCAATAACGTTGGTGCCTAGCCACACTGACACTCCTTTGTGACGCCAAGCAACACACGCCGATAATAAGAGCCTCATCATCAGAATCTGGGAAGAATATGAACCAACTCAAGCAGCTGAATTTGGGCATCTTACTCCAGACAGTTCGCTCTAGGCTTCTACAATAGTGCTTATATCAAAGGTGTCATAGCGTGTACCGCTACGCTTCTTTGAAGCTGAGTTGCTAGAACGTCTGGGCCTATGAAAGCACCTAAATGTACGGACACAGAAAATTAGGGTAATCTAACTTGGTCGTTGTTTCCTTGTCTGACTCTAAACCTCCGTGAAGCCGAATTAATTCGCACTGTGTTTGAGATGTCGTTTCCGGTTTGCCACCTGTGCCACAAGTTCTGGCCTTAGAGGACGGCATGTACCCAGCTTATTGTAAATCCGTTCAAGAGGTAGTGCTTAAAAGATATGGTGGCCAGACAGCCGGATGCACAAGTCAAAACCATTGCGCACACTGTACAAGGTTATATCTTCCGGCTGCCGAGAACTGTGAAACCCGTCAAGCAGCCGTTCCTGCGCAAGCAATAGGCGGTCTATAACCGATTAATAGAAGATCGTACTTTGAGGACGGGCCTGGTTGCAGAGCGGGCACAACCGCAAGATTTCTGCAGTACTCACGTGCAGAGAAGCCAGAAGCCTTCGCATTGCAAGTGCAGTTGCAGTTGCAGGAGGAGGGCATGCAGACGTGGCAGGCACGACAGACAGGTAAGCAGAGCAGGATTGTATCTCCCACTGCTCCATGCGATGTCGCGGCCCTTACACCCCTCCAGTAATATTCAACGTTTTCTCCATGCCATGAGTGTGTGCCACGTTATTCGCCAATTTGCCTACAGCGATGCACAATTGCCACAATGGAGGCGACATTGTAATCCCTCGAAGAAAATTCAAGCTGATAGCGGTGTTGAACAAAACAAGTGTTGCCGTTGAGATGGAGGACAAATAGCTAAATTGATACACCCCCCAGCACCCACAGTGTTTTTTCACGAGTCTAGTGCCCTAAAATTGGGTTCACCTCCGAAAAACGTCCCGGAAATTTCAATCACAAGGACACAAAAAGCTATGAAGAGCACAATTGCTTCGTTAACTGGCAGAATGAAAGTTTAATATACGGGCATCCAAGAATCCATGCAAAGTTTACACCACAAACTGCGGACGTTGCACGATGAAACGAAGAATCCGAGGCAGGCAGTGCATTTTTTATCCGAAGAAGCAGGCCGTAATTCTACCCCAATAAGGAAGCTTCAGGTTACCCAGGGGCACAGCAAATGGGGATCTCCATACTCCCAAAGCAAAAATTTTGCAAAAAATAATGTTTACCTAAGGAAGTCGCAAGGAGCATGTCACTGTGGTGATTCAATAGAATTGGCACAGTATTAGGGATAAAGGGGTTAATTTGCACAAAATTCTAGAAAATCTACAGCAAAGCCAGCAAATCTAATCTCTGGTAAACCGGTTAGCATGATAGACTTCCAAAATTGATCTCTTACGTTGATCGCTAGGCAAGTCAACCGCAACCATCCTAAAGGGAGCATTTCAGCAATCCGAACATTACTTCGGAAAAGTAGTCTGACTGTGCCCTGATTGAAATGGTCCCGCCAACTATAAAAAGAAAACGAAATCATTCTTTTAAAAATACTGCAGACTCTCCTTAAGAAACTGGCTTCGTTGAAGCAACAAAAGCCAAACGATCACAAAAGTCTGCCCCACACTCTATTTTCGGAACTAAAAGAGGAACACCAGCTGTTGTTCTACACGCACAAAACAAAAAGGGCAATGCCTTCATCAACGCTATCGGAAAGAAAAGTCAGGTACTTTTGAAGGACCCCAGAAACCGGGTCGCTATTGGCACAGAACATTCCGTGACACAAGCCATAACTTTATCTCTAGCAGTCGGGATCATGTGACATCAGATGGATGGGCCCGAATGATACGCCAGATCAGACCTCGACATCTACCAAATATTTACCAGAACAACGAATTGCAAAGCGTAGATAGTAGGCTTCCCCCAAGAATAATTGGGACGCTCAGGACGATTTACCAGAGGCTGTCACCCTGACCTGTGCTATGAATAATGATTGCAGGAAACTTTCGAGGACGTGAAAAACTATACCCAACTATTACCAACACTGACAACAATCCTTGCATAACGCAAAGTTGTTTTACATAATGTGAAAAGGAATATTTGCGCACCAGACGCCCGATAAGACTTCATAACTGAAGCTTTAAGAAGAAAATCCTAATAAAAATGCATGTAGCGAAATACGCCGAACAATTGAACGAGGAGAACTGGTTAGAGCGAGGTGACGGCTTAGAGAACACCTTCTCGACACAGAAAACGCGTTATCTTTTAAGGCTCCTAATTTACTCTTTAAATGACAGCGGGCGAGAAAAACAGGAACCTGGTGCATAATGTAAACTCGTACCTTAATAGGGACCCCGCGAAAAAATTCTTCAATGCGAATCATCTTCTTTACTACTAAAGAGCCAACCGCGCCTGTGACGCAGCGATATTCAGGTATGCTAGTTTCTAGTAGTGATAGCTGCATGTAAAAAGCCAGGACTACCGTGACGAATTAGCAAACAGAGTTCGGAGTAACATAAATGAAACATTCGCTCAAGCGCTTCAGCTTCATTTGCCGTACAACAGAAAACATCAGAATTCATTGAAGACATGCTAAGTGCACTTTGTACATGGCCGGACAAATCCCCATAGATTAAAACCTGAGCCTAATTTTTCTTAAATATTTTTCTTCGATATGTTAGACAACAAACACAATCACAAGGTTACAGCCACACCTTGAAAACACTTATCAGCTGCTAGATTCCTGATTAGGTTAAAAAGCCCACCGGAACACGCGTCGTACTCGACAAAAGCAAGCCGCAGTTCCTGGCAACACGGAACGCCCCACTGGCCATCGTTGCTGTAGACCTGCTTCAACACATAAACCCCCGTATACAATCAGAGGGGTAAACGTTTTTCAGTCAAAGTATAAGAGTGACCACATGAGTTCCCTGTTTCGTGCTCAGAGTCAGGAAGAGAGATAAGAAACTGAGCAGGTTTAGTACAGCTAAAAAAACGACTTCTTAAAATATGGGGTTTCTGACCAACCAACCGAAACCTGTTACTACTTCTTCCACCTTCACTATGAAATACCCCTTTGTAGTAAATCGGCCTCGTTCCAGTTTACCCAAAATTGCGCACTCAGGCATTAGAGACAATGGGTTCGTGATAGTCACAGAAAAGTAATATTAATAGTCAACCACAAGGTGCAAAGTGTGTGACAATATAATCGTTTTCGACACGGATACTTATCCACTGCACTCTTTATACGGAAACTACAGGTGCGACTATTTACAGTAGAGCGGGATACACGAGCTGTATCAAGAAAGTACAAGTATAAAACCACTGAAAGTGATAATATGAATAAATCGGTCACTCATTGCTGTAACTCCGCCCATAAGGTTTTATCCCGGCATTAAAGCCAGTGGCCCTTCGTGCCAATAACGTAACCGAATGGAAAGGGATCGACATCGCATTGGTGGATTTTGGTGGGGCTGTATATTTAAGGGATCACACGAACGACTGCAAATCGTTTTTTTTTACGTATTTTTTTATATTATCCCTGCGTTGCACAACAAAAAAGTTAGGCAGAGTTTTGTGGCTACAGAATTTTGACCGGCCTGTAAATAACTGATAGGTGGTCAATGTATAGTATGCCAATGAATGTACTCAGAATAATGCCTTTGCGATCAAGATGTCTTTACGCGCAAACATGCCGTTACGATCAAGTTAGTTCTTGAAGGCCTCAAGCTGACTTTGCGGTCACTGTACCTACAATATTACAAGAGTGCTATTCTACAAAGCTAGGTTGAAATCCTCTGAAAACAAAACGGACTGTTTGGCAAGTGGTATATTGTGTGATTGTAGTGTTTAACGCGCCGACGCAACGCAGGCGATGAGGCGCGCCGTAGTGGAGGGCTCCGGATTAATTTTGACAACAACTGGGGAGCTTTAACGTGTGCCGAAATCTCGTACAAATGGGCATTTCTGCTTTCCGCCTCCACCAAAAAAGCGGCCGCCGCGGCCGGGAATCGAACCTGCGACCGCGTGCTGAACGACTTCGCCACTGAGAAAATGCGGCAGGTGGAGAGTGGTATTTTACATTGCAATCTGAGCTTCAAAATTCCGACGATAAAAGGGTGGACATAACATGTTATTAATTCCTTTTGATCACTCTTAAACAGAACTGGTGCAGTGCCATGCGCGAGATGCTGTACTGTACTGCTTCTTCCAGTGGTTAGCCGGTATCATTTGGCTGGCTTTATTGGCTCATCCGCAAATCTGTATCATCCGCGACAGAAGAAGTAAATATAACGAGCGCAGCTGCACAAAGTCTATTTCAAAATGCCACCAGCCGTACCACACTAGAATGTGCAAAATGGTTACACTTCTTGGCCAGCAATACAAAAGAATTCCAAACTATCATTGAGCTAGTTTGTATGGATGGCTTGCGGGAACACTGTACAGGCGAGGACTTAATTTTGCAGACCACGCGAGCGCGTGGCAAAAGCCACCGATGCGCGCTTTGTAGGCCCGGCGCCTGTTGTCAAGACTGGTGCGACGCGCATGCGCCACCTGTTTTACTCGCAGGCACGGCGATTTCCACGCTCCCTGCAGCGGTGCTGAGACGGTCACTAAAGCACCGCAGAGCGACGCGTTTGTAGCATTCCCTTCTTTCCGATGACATATTCGTAGCCTAATGTGACGATTGCGCGGGCGTTAGCGCAAGTGCTCATCGCGTCCTGATAAACACTTGCGTGGAATGTTTTATTTGTTTGTTTTGGGCTTTATCGTTTATAGACGATGAGACTGGTGGCTTGAGAACGGCGTAGCCAAATCAAGCGCGTACGAAGCAGTCACACGGTACCGCGCTACGGACAACGAAACGTTAGCTATACGAAAAGCGAACCTTTATTCATGTTTTTTTTTGTAAACTGTTTGTCCACTGAACATATATTTCAGCTCGCTTTCCGCGGCCGATAAAGTAGGCGATTTGCAAGTTTTGTAAAAGAATGTTTTTTTCGGTTTGTTTGCTGCCTACTTCCTTACTTAAAAATGATTGAAAGACATACCCATATAAATATCGGTTTGTTCTGCGCGTCAGCATTCGTCAATATGGCACCTCGGGTTTCCATCGAAGAACGCCATAATATTATTGGTTACTTTTTAGAAGCCGTTTTTAAAAGGGACATTTGCCGGCTTACTAATAGGCCAAGGGATGCTGTTAGCCGAGCAATTGGTGCCTACGGGGATGAATTGCTCGAAGGCTGGAGCAATTCTGTAAGGTTGGCTTGCATTGATTGATTATGAGGTTTTAACGTGCCGACGCTACACAGGCGATGAGGCGAACCGTAGTGGAAAGCTGCGGATTAATTTTCATTACCTGGGGATGTTCAACATGCACCGAAATCCCGAACACACTCGAGCATTTTCCCTTTTCGCCGCTATTAGCAAAGGGCCGCCTTGCAGACGCCCAGCTGAGCAGCAGGACAAGGTCAACAACGAAACAGGAGGACAACAAGCTGATTGTTTGGCTGTGGCTGAACCCCCGTTTATTAGTGACAAAAACATTCAGAAGGTCCTAAGTCGCGATTATTATTACGTCTACAAGTAGCGAATAATATTATGGCCCTCTTCGAAGGAAACCCGAAGTGCCATTTTGATGAATGCTGACGCGCAGAACGAACCGACATGTCTTTCAATCATTTTTAAGTAAGGAAGTAGGCAGCAAACAAACCGAAAAAAAAATTCTTTTACAAAACTTGCAAATCGCCTACTTTATCGGCAGCGGAAAGCGAGCTGAAATTTATGTTCAGTGGACAAATAGTTTACAAAATAAACAACATGAATAAAGGTTCCCTTTTCATATAGCTAACGTTTCGTTTTCCGTAGTGCGGTACCGTGTGACTGTGCTTCGTACGCGCTTGATTTGCCTACGCCGTTCTCAAGCCACCAGTCTCATCGTCTATAAACGATAAAGCCCAAAACAAACAAATTAAACATTCCGCGCAAGTGTTTATCAGGACGCGATGAGCACTTGCGCCAACGCCCGCGCAATCGTCACATTAGGCCCCGAATATGTCATCGGAAAGAAGGGAATGCTACAAACGCGTCGCTCTGCGGTGCTTCAGTGACCATCTCAGCACCGCTGCAGGGAGCATGGAAATCGGCGTGCCTGCGAGTAAAACAGGACGCGCATGCGCGCCGCGCCGGTCTCGACAACAGGCGCCGGGCCTATAGAGCGCGCATCGGTGGCTTTTGCCACGCGCTCGCGTGGTCTGCAAAATTAAGTCCCCGCCTGTACCTACCCCTCTTATTCTTTGTCGGTTCTCGTCGGCCTGCACTTGGTGGAGTGCCGTTCCCTAGATATGGTCCTGTACTGCTGTTTCGGCTGGCTACTTCGTAAACGCAGACTTACTTTTCTGGCCAAGGGTAGTTCCTCGACCTTTAAATTATCGGCGAAAAAAACGAATTGAGCCGCACCAGCTCTATCTGAAGATACCGTCAAACATTGACCAACATCAACTACATCATCAACTACACATTCTCGGCACTACAGAAACGTGTCATAGGGAACGCATCACTAGTGCATATAAAAGCATCGCCAAAACGAACTGGTTAGTGTACGAAGGGGTCAAGACTGGCTAGTTGGTCGAAAGGCGGAAAATCAAGGCAGAAAACGGCGCACAGGAACGGAACAGAAACAAGGCACGAACACACTGGCGCTGAATAACCGCTGAATGAATTTTTATTGCGTGCAGGCGATATAGGAAAAAGCAGAGAGAACACAAAAACAAGAAATATAAGGGTGCAGATATATTATCTTCTTGGGTAAAAAGTCTTTTGAAGACTTGCTGACGTATGCACACGCAGGTTCATACATTACCAATGCTTCAAAGAGATCTTGTGTGTTTTTTTGTCAATGTAGCGCGTAGAACACGACACTGCTCACAAAAGGCAGGCACGATGACTCGGCCGCCCTGAAGAATGATGTGCGGCTAGGTTGCTTGCAGTAGCAAATTTTAGGGCATGAGCGGGCTGGGAAGCCGACAATCTACGCTTCGGCCAGTTTGTGTCCTACACGAGCTCCCGCAAAACAGGGAAATGTTCGCACTTCTACAGTTGCGCCCTTTATGAAACGCCTTTCTGGTGCTTGGGCTTTGAACTTCACCTTCTCACCCAGGCTGCCAAGATTTCTGTGGGCAGGAAACATAGCGCGCACCCATGAACACTCCAGAATTATATTTAGTTTGTGTGCGCTACTGAATTTGCTGTGCTTTCGTCTGATCTACATCGTGAGCTGGCGAGAGAGGCCGTTTAGATCAACTTGCAGGCTGTACCAGATGTGAAACGGCCGAAAGAAAAGAAAGAAGTCCTAAATTTGTGCGAGAAACTTGTGCTGACAAACGTTGCAAGCTTATTGAAGAAGAGCACACGGCTTAGTCTGAAGACAATTTTGTCAGTGACGACGCACAAGCCGGAAAGTACTTTGCGAGTGGTACTTTCGGAAGGCAGCACTTGGCACCATATCATTGGAAAGTTTCTGCAAAACCCACTTTCGTTCCTGACAGTTGAAAACCAATTTTGTGTTGCAGAGACCACAGGGTATGCCTGATTTTCCTTAACATGTGTGCGTTGGAGGTGTCAGTGCCTTTTCAACAGACATCAACGACTTATAATATGCCGTACTCTATTACCCTTTACTTTCTCTGAACGTCAAAGAAGGCATGAATAAGTAACTACCTCTGATTTCCAAAATGCCGGTGTGTTTAGGGAAAGTGCTCGTATTCAGTCACTGGAGTTCTACCTCCGCTCGATGTTCTTGCACTGCGGTGCTGAGTGGTTCATTTAGAAGCAGGGTGTGTGCACAGGCTCCTGCATAGCCTGCCCGCGCTTGGTATCTGATGCTGGTTGGCCTAGACCGACGCCTGCAGAAAACGTTGAACGAAAACTCAGTGATGTAGACCTGCCGGTTCATCGACAATTTCTTAGCAATAGAGAGCCGGGAGTGATGGCGTAACATAGGCACGCATCTGGTCGGTTGCTTCGCCTCTGTCATTCATAAACTTTTCCTCACCCGGTAGTAACCATTTTATGGACATATGAGGTTTTTAAACCGGGCGCTGTGGATCAGTGAGGAGCGTGTGTGTTGGGGATACGCACCATGAGCCCAGAGATACTACTACCACACTCGTTTGCGCACATGAAAATTGTCAAATTGTGGGGTGCCCACATAAATTTATTAAGAATGACTTGTACAGGTTGTGCCAGTATAGGGGCCATGTTTTCTAAATACACCCAGAGCGTACTGCTATCTAGATACTCTGGACACCTCACTCGTAGCCTGTATTACCCGTTCCTGGCAGAAGTGAGCGTAAGAGCATGTTCCAAGGCGTGCAAAGAACACATGAAGCTGACCGGTATTTTCTAGAGTCACGGCGTCGCGCACAAGTTACTAGAATTGTGGAGCTATCAGACATGCTTAGTCTGTTTTCTGTGCCAAGAAAGCTTGCGAGCCTTTGCAAGAAACTGTAACGGGAGGCGCTAAGCCGCAACGTTCGTAACAAAGGACACCGAAAGTATTTCCTAAAGTTCACGCCTGGAGCCTTGTACAGATTCTCTTTTCTTGTGGCCTCTTGCGCTAGGACAAACTGGACGATGCGTCACTTATAGGCTTAGAAAGCAGACCACATCCAACAAATCCAATACTGACCGAAACCTAGCAGCACATGTTGCTTCGTGGGTGAATGACCCCATGTGTAAGCCTTTGTTTCAGCAGTTTAATGTCCTTCAGATCTACTATTACCAAAATACGTGCCAGTTTACTAAAGTGTTTTATTGCATGAGCGAGCTGGAACCTGCGAGACAATTCCGTCAGTGGACCTGTTACCCTAGGAGATAGTAGGTACCTGCTGCTAACTTTTCTTCGTTTGTGTAATTTCTAGCTTTTCTTACATTGCCGGCTCGCAATACAATTTCTTCAGTTGTTAGTCAGCGCCCGCGTGTCTCGTCCTCGTATTTCGTTCTGTTTGTGTGCACGGTTTTTTGCCTTGATTGCACTTACACCTCTGGGTTGCTGTGTAGTTTAGTCGCCGTTCTGTTCTGTCAAGAAAATCCTTGTATTCTGGTGACCCTTGTATTATCGTATTTTCTTGCAAAGGATGAGCTGTCAAATCTTGACGGGCTTAGCTTTTGTCAGCTTCAAGTTGGTATTAGTCGAAAACAGAGATGATATTCTGAACGGCTCTTTTAGGATAACATCCCCTTGTAAGTAAACAAAAGCGTAATCAGTGCAAAGGCAAGAAATTATGGTACGTGAAGCAGAAAAATGGAAAAGGTAAAGTTTCTTTTAATGTGGTTATGCTGATGTGTTTTGAATATTATGAAGAGATGAAACCATCAACATGGTTTCTCAAGGCTTTCTGTTCGCAGATGAGTTATGTTTGTGACGCGTTCCAGAGGGATAATGCGTTTTAATGATTTGGTTCACCGTTGGGCCAATGAAGAATTTTTTGTTATTTTGAATGAACTGGATTTCAAGTTATATTGCAAGCACCCTAGTGTGCGTGAAACGTCTCAACGAATGGTTTATATATGTGTCACCGATGGTAACGATGAGGTCATGCAACTCTTAGGACGTGTGAGCACAGATGTAGGGATGTGTGTGTGCGTGTAATGATGTTACTTTGAATTTAGGAGGTTTTAAGGCATAAGCCATTTGTCGCCCTTTGCAGCGATTGTGTCAAGAATGTCTGTAGGGGAACTGGGTTGTTAGATATATGAAGGGCTTTGTAAAGAACGTCTCAAACAAAGCGCAACTTTGTGGATGGGTGAGTAGGAAGATAGTTTTAGCAGATTTACAACAGAAGAAAAGAGCCTACATCAATGGGAATACTAGAGGTACTAGTGTTACGCGTTCATTAAAGACTCTTTGTACATGAAAACTGAACGCGTGCTTTTGAAAAAATGTTCCAGCCAATTTGTAATTTTGGGGCGAATACTGCAGCAGGATATAATATGCAAGCAGATGGCTGTCGCTATGAGAACAGTCAAAGACCCTTGGAAAATATCTGACTGTTGCGTTCTATGTAAACGTATATTTCATGCTTAGAAGCAGGTATGTGTAATTTCGGCTTGTCGTGTATCGGAAAGCCGACGTTTACAAGACCGGTGTTTTAAACCCCTAAAATAGTGATTGATTTTAACTAACGCGTTATGTTTCATGGTATGATTTGCTCAGACAGCTCATACGGTACACTGGTACGAGAGATAAGGAGAATGGTAAAAGAGGTTAGAAGGTTTATTACCCCTATATGCTTTGACATTTTATTGGTCTTTTTTTTAGAAATGTCGGGCAAGGTTCCTCTCTTGAGGATCAATTCCATTTTATTTTGTGTTTGAATATAGGTTTCGCTTGCTTTAGAGTAGCTGTGTCGTGATTTGTTACGTAACTCAGTGTATAAGGGAGGTGACTAGGCTGCCGCTATGCTACCGTTCATTCGTAGTCTGCTATTGTTTCTGCTATTTGTAAGCATAGGAATTTTATGCTACCTTCTGCGCTGAGCATACATGTTCCAGATTTGATTTCTGTGACAAGTGCAAGACTGTCATCATTACTTAAGTCCTCAAACCAACTTTCCTCTGTAATTCCTAATGCACTCATTTAAATAGATGAATAAACAAAGCGTAACAAATATTAGCTTTGTATACAGTGGGTACAAATATATTGCAATACACCTAAGATGGATTGAAATGAATTACATTAAACAACTTGTGGTATGGTAGACGAAGATGATATGTGTGAGTTGGAGTGAATGCTCGCCGACATGGAGATACTAGAGCAGTCAGATGCCCCAACAGCGCCAATGCTGGTTTGATAAGTTATCTTCTGTAAATAAAGTTCCTGTCACAATAGTACAGCTAAAATCGGAGCATACAAGTTAAAGGTAGACGTGCGTACGTATTGCAACTGTTGGCTGCTTGATATCATGCAAGCAGATTTGAAGTGCAATTCAAACGTTTGGGTTTTATATTTGTTCATACGCTAGTAAAGGAGATATTCATATTTGTGTAAACGTTTGAAAATGAGTACATCGCCCGAAATACATGTTGTACCGACCTTACAGGAAATGGCTTGAAAAGCCTACATGTCTGCCAGAGAACTCTTGCAACCATCGAGCGCTGAATTGCTATGGTCACTAAATAAAAAGCAGAGTATCAGTTCACAGACCAGGCGAATATGTTCAGTCATAAAAATTGTTATTATCATCATTATTATCATAATCATGTTTATTTCTACGTGCCCACAATGGCCGTACGCAGTGTTGCACAGGATGAAACATGCAAAATTTAAAGCAAACAAAAACAATTTAAATAGGCCGCATGAAACGAGTAAAACTATATAGAAGGGTAAATAAAGAAAAACGCCATAAGCACACACGAGTCAAAGAACGCTCAAACAAATGCAAATTGTTTAATGATGAATGCCTAACGTTAATGCCTGCTTTCTAGTGCCAAGTAAATGCCAAAATGCTAAAAGCCTAAGTTCGAGGAGGAAACGAAGAAGTGAAATTTTGTTTTATGAAATCAAAAAGCGTATTTTATGAAATGAAAAAATACCCTCCACAATTTGGTTCACGTAGCACCAGAAGGTTTGCGTTAGTCTGTTCAACCCCACTGATACCACAGGAAGAGTCCGCGGCAGCTGCAAAAAGCTGTACCGATTGCTGAACCGGTGAATCGGCGCGAGAGTTTTAGCCTCGTCAGATTTTTAAGTAGTTGGGAAACATCTAACCGGGACGCGGGTAGTCTTGTATGAATGATTGAGTGACTGCCAAAAACCTGGAAATTTTGCTAATAAAGCATGAACGTAAAAACACCTGCCTTTGACGATGTTTTATAAAAAGAAAAAGACGTCTTGGTCATTAAAATATTTTTCTTTTTCATTAAAACGAACACTGAGCTCCGAAAGAGGGGATTGCATATTTCTAGGGACACTTTGGTGGCTGCCCGCTTAAGCGGTTGGTCCAGTAACTCTGTATGGCCCCCACTGGACAAGCAAGACTGCTTCGCTTGGCAGAGTCCAGGCCATTTGGTGCAGATGAGGGTCTTTTGGTGTGAACCGGAAATTCAAGGCGGCGCAGTATAAAACGGGATATTATTTGTAGTGCACATATACTGGAGTTTATGTCTGATTCGAGGTGCGCTAAATTTTTACTATATGTTCAACACCACCAGTAACTAGTTGTACGCTGTGATCAGATCAGTGCTCCCGTAATTTATAATTTGTGGTAACTTCATTGTGAACGGCTCAACGAAAATATGCTTAGCGCGTGCACCAATTGCTCTAGGGCCCCTCTTTTGTGTCCGATGTCTGGGTGAACCAACGCGCTTCTAACGTGTTTGTATTCCTTCCACCCAAACAAGCCGTTAAATCACTTAGGCTTTGCTTTACCATTGCGAATAAGGTTTGTAAAAGCACACATTGTGTTCTTTTGTCAGGAAAAATAATCTGTTTTTTTTTATTCTTTCAGGTTTAGTGGAGAAATCCATCCTTTCCCCTGGAGGTAGAGTATTGTATTTATATTCTTGTACTGTGCAATTCCAAACTTGCAAACGCGAGAAAACCCCCCGGAATTTGGTATGCAACGCTACCTGTGTCGCAAATTGTTCTCTAGTACTTGGTGGGGTCGTTAATTGAGCAACTAGGCAGAGTAAAATAAAACTGATATTCAGGCAGGTATGATACCTCGTATGCAGGCAAGTATATAACTTAGGGAGGATACCACTTTTTTATGCTTTAAGTAAAGGTGCAACCGTGGATTTTTACTTTAAATAGCATAACATAACAAAACTTTATTTCAGAAGGTGGACGCGTCGGTCAGCATGGGGAAGAAAGGAAGGGGGGGGAGAGTTTAAATGTTACATTCTGCGGTCGACGCCTGAAGAGCGCGCGAACTCCCACAGAGAAAGCAGCGTCTGCCTTGCAGTGGCGGGTTGCAGCGGGGTTGTCCATTCCACAAGCCGCTGGACGCCGGGCGGAAGATACTGTAAACGGAGCGTTTGAAGGCCGGGACAGTCCCACAACATGTGGTGTACAGTGGGCGTGGCTCCTGTGGAGCAAGAGGTGCAGGCAACTGTGGCCACAGATTGCGCAACCTTGACGGCATGCTGGTGACGTTTTGGCACATACGCACGCCACTTGGCCAACACATCATCGGTTAGCGCGGCACCAGCCCGTGCCTTGTGCAGAAGTACTTGTGCGCCACGGGGCAATCCAGCGGGCAGGGGGGCGGGGTCTCGTGGAACCAAGTTCCGCAACGACTGTTTGGACGCGTGCCGTGCTACCGCTTTTGCTTCTGAGGGGTCGGGGTCGTGTTGTGCAAATGGGACGGGCAACGCCGGGTTGGAGCGGAGTTCAAAGTGCTCGCTCGCGCACGCGTAAGCGGTCTCGCTGCCGATTCCGCCTGCGTGTCCCGGGACCCAGTCTACCCGAACGACTATATTGCGTGTGTCTCGCAGTCTGCGACAAATGGTCTTGATGAGGTCGCAGGTGGTTCCGACGTATGGGGTTTTGCCAAGTTGATCGAGGGCTTGGGGGCTGTCCGTAAATATTGTGAAGTGGTGGTTGTCACCGGCGCCGTAAGTTGCCTCAATGTGCTCCACAGCGAGAAGAACTCCCGCAAGACGGGTCTGACATGGGCTTGGAGGGTGAAGAAATTGAATTGTGCGGGAAATGCGCATTTGGCAGTCAATACAGGAAAGTGAAGCGCGAGATGTTGTTTCATTTAGGACTGCTGTTGTAAAGATGGCGCCGGCTCGGCGGTCTGCGCGTGCAGCAATAGCGGTGCGCTCATGGTGGTTATGGTTTCGGCCACGCAGGCGAGATAGAGGCTTTGACACACGAACCAAGACATCTTCCCAAGGGGCTCGAACAGCCGGCAGTTGCGAGAAAAGCGAATCGCTCTGACCGGAAGCCAATTTTTGGACAAGCTGCCCCACGCGGGTTGCGGCGCGTCTCCTGTTGTGGCCTTCGACCCTCTCCGTTATGATAGCGCGGAGGGGGGGCAGCTGGGAATAGCGGTAGAGTTTTTCCACGCGGGTGTGCCGAGGTAAACCAGTAATTACTCTAAGCCTTTCGCAGTGTAATGTCTCCAGTCGGTCATATTGTGTCTTCGTAAGGGCAAAGCATGGAGCAACGTAGCACGCCTTGGAAGTCAGGACGGCCTGTGTAAGTGTGCGCAGGACCTGCGTTGTTGCCCCGCCGAAGCGGCCTCCAATTCTCTTGATGATATGAAGCTGCTGCTTCCAAACACATATGATTTGCCGGATCCATTCACTGGCCCCTCCGTCTTCGTGGAGTGGTACGCCCAGTATCCGGAGCCACGTGTCGGCAGCACGCTCGATGGGTTGACCATTCAGCGTGAAATGTATTTGTGCCTGCAGATGGTCGAGCCCCCCAATGACGAGGTATTTTGTCTTTTCTGGAGACGGACTCATTCCAGTCGGAGGCAGGCACCTGTCAATGGTATCAAGTCCAAGCTGAATTGTGTCGATGACTTGCTGCGTGTTCAGCGTAGTGCATGGTGATATCATCAGCGTACATAGTGTGCTGCAGGTGTGGAATGTTGCGAAGTTGTTTTGCAATCTTCCGCTTTACTAGGTTAAACAGCGTGGGCGAGAGGATGGCTCCTTGCGGTACACCAGTTGTATTGGTGAAGACGCGGGGATGGTTTAGCTCCGTTCTAATTTCAAACGTGCGGCCATTTAAAAAGCTTTTAACAAAATTAATTACGCGCGTACCCGCACCACAGTCCTGGAGAGCTTCAATAATGGCACTGTGGCGGACGGTGTCGAAAGCCTTTTTGAGGTCGACTGCCACGATCACGGCGGGGATCTTCGTTCGTCGGCGATTCTTGCCGGTGAAGTTGCGCAGGAGCAGCAGGCTGTCGTAGGTGCAAAGACCAGGGCGAAATCCAGTTTGCCCTTCGTCATAGTACGGCTCTGCGCCAGCGTTCTCAAGAATGTAGGTTAACCTGGTGAGAACCATGCGCTCAAGAAGCTTGCAAAGTGTAGAAGTCAAGGAGATGGGCCTCATGTTGTTGATGTTATTCATCTTTTTTCCTGCCTTGGGAATGGGGTAAACTACTGAGTGCTTCCAGTCGACTGGCAGCTCACCGGACATCCACACAGCGTTTAACTCTGATAACAACTGCATTTTGGCGTCTTCATCCAAGTTTTGAAGCATGCGCCATGTAATCCCATCTTTACCGGGCGCGCTCCTCACGTTGATCGCCCCCAGAGCTATTGCCATTTCCTGTGGAGTGAACGGCGCATTTTGGGCCACATCATTCTCTGGTGGTTGCCATTGATACGTAGTCGGCTCCGGGGGAATGCTGGGTTGCGGGAAAAATGTGCGAGCGGCCTCCTCCTCAAATTCTGCAGCAGAAAGGCTGGTTGCCAGACAAATATTGCGGCCCGTATGCGCGGCTTTGGCCTTCCCTATCAGGGTACGAAATGTGTGCCATAGCTTGGTTGAACCGGTCTTTTCACTAAAGGAGGCGCAGTGGTCGAGCCACCGCGATCGCGCTAATCGTTTGGCGTACCGTCGAGCCTCAGCCGCCTTTTTTCGTACCCTGAGAAGATCTTTAAACAGCCTTCCATTGTTCAAGTACTGAATGCATAGTTGTTCCCTCGTATTCCAGAGATTGACGAGGTGTTTGTCCGGTACCGGCATGTCTTCACTAACTTGGATTACGCGTGTGGAGTCCTGAACTGCGCGCTTCAACTTTTGAGTGATGGAAAGATTGCTTTCATATTCAGCCATAGCAGCACGGAAGGCATCCCAATCGACTGTTTGTGTTGTACGCTTGGACTGTCGGAGGCTTCGGGCGTTTAACTGCAGCCATATGGGATAGTGGTCGGAGCTCATGGGATCTGCTCCGCAGCGCCACTCTTTAACGACGCGGTGATCTGCCCATGTGAGATCTACGGTGGTATCGCGCTGTCTCGCGTGAAGTCCGCGCCTCGTAGGGTATTCCAAGTCATTGATGAGTGTAAGGCGGGCTGCTTCAGTAGTCTCCTGAAGTTTGTTGCCACGTGCGTCCGCCGTGCTGTATCCCCAGTCTGGGTGGTGTGCGTTAAAATCTCCAGCCACAAGGAAGCGGTCCTCTGGGTACTGTTTTCTCATGTCGAGCATCCACTGGTACCCGACATTGCCCCCTTGGGACCCACGGCGGCAGCAGCTGGGCTCAGGACGCGCGTAATACGACGCAATTAGCATAGTCTTTCTACCAATGTATAAACGTACAGCCAGGATCTCTTGGAAGCTTCTGCAGTATTGAGCAGTATCGATTTGCGCGTGGGGAATATCCTGGCGCACAAACACAGCCGCTTGTGCCTCAACCTTGTTTGATTGTTGTTGAGTTCTGGGTACACGATGTTCAATAGTGGGTTGGAAATAGCCTTTGTATCCGGAAATACCAGGTGTATCTCCCCGAGTTTCTTGCAACAGGAGTGCGATGGGTCTACCGACACTACGGAAGAGCTCATTGAGCTCGGCCGCACACTGTCGAAGAGAGCGGCAATTCCACTGTAGTAGGTTATAAAATAAAACAAAGGTTATAATGGTGGCGTCAATTGTGTTACTGTAAAGTACCAGAATAAATACAATAGCGTAAATGTTGTTTTCTTTGTCTTTTGGTGCTATTTAATGGCCGCGAATAATGAATAAAAAAAACTGAACACAGGTATACCTAAATTATTCTCCATGCCAATGTAATATGCATATTTCAGTAGTTTTACAACACCCATCAATGTACAGTGAACTCCCGTTAAGATGAACTCAAAAGTACCATGGCAGCTTTTTCGTCTGATCAGAAGTGTGTCTTATAAGAAGGCATTCAGAAGAAAGATTGTGCAGCAAGCTACGTTGTGTACAAATATCTTGCTTCAAGACGGTGTATGAAGTAAGCTTCCAATGGAGAAAAAAAGACAAAAAATATCGATTTGAGTGCGGAACTTGAGAGAATACTGTTGCAAGAGCTCTTGCTTGGTTTTACCCAGTCCAAGCGGCGACGGAAGGCAAATGCCCGCTATCTCAAGTGAGAGTGCAGCAGAGACGTAGACGGAATTCCTCACGTTATCCGCGGTGGCGCGGCGAGACTCGCGACCCGAACCGACGCGAGCTCACACGCTCCCGCTAAAAAATGGCGTTGGTCAGGAGAGCTGCGACGTTCAAAAACAGGAACTATCCGTGGTCGTTGTTTTTGTTTTTTTATCCTCCTAGTTTTGCGTATCGCTCCTCCAGAGGGCAGCGGCCTAAAAACTAGCCCTTGCTTTTTTGCTTTGCCGCTGGCTCCGCTAGTTGAAGGGTAGGAGAAGGGGTAATGTTGTCCGCGTGTTTTTTTCTCGCTCACTTCCTTCTTTCACGGCGCGAATTCGCTTCGCGCTATTGTTTTCGTTTACGTTTCTTTTCCTGTGGTCGCGTGAATGCCCCGCCACACCTTGCCAAGATTACCATGCCCGCTACCCTTATTCCGAAAAAGTTCTCCGTCATAACCAGAGTACGCGCAAAGATGGTCTTCTTAACCGTATTGGTTTTGAATTGGGTCTATGGAAGACCTAAAAAACGTGTCCACGTTGTTGGGCATATGCGACAATTCGCCGAGTTCATCTGAATGGTAGCTCACTCTATATGCACACCGATACTGTTACCAGGAGAGTCCCCGAATGAACTGAAATTTTACTTCCCTCCAATACAACCTAAAACACAAGTTGAACGACTCACTAACGGAACTCACAATCACAAACGTGGGTAGCAGTCACACCAGATATTAAAACACCGGGCCTACATCCAGATTTGTAAAATGCAGAATTCTCTGCCTAATCACTTGTTTCATATTCGTGTTTCTTGAAAGAAAAAAATGAGCCTGGTAGATATTAGCTATCTGATAAAATATGTGAGACTGATGGTCTAATAACGACTGAAATTTTGACATCTCGTGCTAGTGAAATATTTTCGAAAAAACCGCAAAAATATTTTCAGAATTTAAATTTCCTGGAGGTTCTAATAAAAGCTGTAAGTTCAGGTACATATAAATACAACGCATTTACGATGTGGAACATAAACTGGTTTTCACAGGAATAGATGATAGATTTCCCGAATGCTTCCTGTGCCCAAAGCTCATGCATTTGTAATACTTTTTATAGAAATGTCTGATCCTGTGGTGTATTTTGCTCCTAACTAATAATGGCGACGCTAGTTGTGTAGATTGAAGATAATTAAAGCGGTGTTCTACTAACTGAGATGAATGAGTCCATTGGATGCGAATAAAACAGTGGAACTGTAACGCACGTGGGGTATCCCGATGATAGCACGTGATGGCAGTTCGCCGGACGCGATGTACATCGGCGCCAACGAACGAACAATGAATCATAGAGGCGCCTTGTGACATTATACTGGCATAGCTTTGATATTGCAAGTTTTGAAATACTTGGTTTCAATGGCAGCAGGTCCTTCCTATTGACCGACAAGAACCCCATCGTACTGAACCCCTTCCAAAAAACCTTGCGTTTTACAGCATTACGATAGCAAAAAAATACATCGGATTGATAGAAAAACAATAAAGAATGCCAAGACAGCAGAAATAAGCGGGGAGGTGGCTGTAAAGCACTGAGTAACACGACACATCGTCGTGGGGACTGGAGTTTAAAGTTAGGCACGCGGAATAGCAAGTGTCCTTGCTCTAGTCTAGTCCCATAGTGCTTCTTCCGTTATTGAAAGAGTGGTGTGCCGTGTGCTGCACTGTGCGTGGGCGCATCGGTCGACTATTCAATACTGCGCCATGGTCAAGTCGGCAAATTCGAGCGCAGCGATCTATTTACATGCTCTGAGACGTTTTGATCTTCGCATCGCCATGTGGTGCCGGAAGATTTCAATTTCTAGCTTCGACTGCACGGACGAATACTACAAATAGCTGCGTTTGTGGGATCACCATGCCGTCATGTGATCATCACAATTGAATGTGTACGTCCTATATAAAGTTGTAAAGAAGGCAGTTTGACGTTACATATCCTGTTACCATTCAGACCCTGCTTGATAAATTTCTACGCTATAGATTTCAAATTGACAATAAATATTAGCACAAATCACGTAATGCTAGAATATCTGCGTCACCCGCTTACCAAAGGAGTAGGTACAGTCTGTTCCCGTTCTGGTGAACTCGGTTAGCCGAGTTCTAACTTATCCCGAACAACATGGTAACGTTTGTTTGGTTTTAAATAGACAGAATAAAAAAAATCAGCTTAAGACGAACAGCGTTTCACGTAGGCTTCGGTTAAGACGAACACATTTCGAGGTGGCCACCACTGCTGGCTATTCTGGGTATCAAACATAGCAGTCTTGGTGGGTCATTCAGGCGTTCAGAAGGGAACAGAAGCAAAAGAAAACCACAGCGCGAAGCGAAATTACGCCACGGACGAAAGGAGGGAGCAAGAAAAAAACACACGCGGGTAAACATACCACTTCTCCTGCCCTTCAGCCGGGAGATCCGGCGCAAAGCAAAAAAAAGAGCGAGTGCTAGTTTATTGGCCGCTCCGCAGTGTTGAGAGAAAATGTGCAAACTAGGAGGAAAAAAGAAGGAAAAAAGAAGCGCGAATATAGCATATCTGCTCAGCAATGCCGCTTCACAGTGGGAGCATGTGAGTACCCGTCGGTTCGCATCACGAGTCCCACCGCGTCACCGCCAAGAAAGCGAGGAGTTCCCTCTCGGTCTCGGCTGTGTTGTCACTTCGGGAAGCGGGTGGCCGCCCTCCGTCGGCGCTTGGTGTGGATAAAACTAGGCAAGAGCATGTGACTACAGCCTTCTATCAAATGGCGCACCTAAATAGTAATTGATTTTTATCTTCTTTTGTAAGTCTACGTCACTCACCATCTTGAAGAATGTATTTGCACGCACCTGAGCGTGTTCCCGATCCCTGTTTGGGATGGTTCCTGAAAAGATGAACTGCTGATAAGACGAATGAATTATCATGGTCATTTCGCGTTCATCTTAGAAAGAGTTCCCTGTATATTATATTTCAGCAGTTGTTGGTCTGGGTTTAAGAGAGTTTTGGTTGCATATATTCTAACTTGGAAAATTACGGTGAAAGAGCATAGGGCAATAAAGGTAGCCAGTGGCGAAAAGCAGAAGAAGGACGCGCAAAACGTGATCTTTGAACACGCCGAGTGTGTTTGATACTTCGACAAATAATTTGGCGCTCGTAGAAAACCTCTTTGTCATAATCTCCGCGCTGATGTTCACTTTTTCTCTATCGTGTATCACTTTTACATTAAGTTCGAGCCATCCGGCTCCACATACGGAGTAGGTGAAAATTTGCGGAGCCTTGGGCTCAGCGAAAAACTGGAATGACGAAGCTGCTTAGAGGAGCATTGCTGGACCCATAATTAACGTTTTAGTATCATCGATTATTTAAATTTGCATTACCTGGGGCTGTACTCTTATGTTTTGTACTTTTTGTGTACATTTAAAAAGTGTCTGTTTTGAGCGAGGCCTGATTGGCTAAAAACTTACCGTTGTGGCACAGTGGCTAAGGCTGCTGTGCACGAGGAAGCAGATTCGAATCCCCGCAACGGGGGCTGCTTTTTTCATGGAGGGAAAAAGCAAAAACGCCCGTCTGTACGAGATTTCGCCGCATGTTAATGATCTCAGGTGGCCAAAATTAATCCGGAGCCCTCCACTACTTCACGCCTCATCGCATGCGCTGCGTCGGCGCGTAACCGTACAATCAATCAATCAATCAATCAATCAATCAATCAATCAATCAATCAATCAATCAATCAATCAAATAATTAATCTGGTTGGCTAAAACCGAAAAACTGTATGTGACGCAACGCAAGAGCCGCGGAGCTAGTTCGCGGCTCCTACCAGACGATTATAATTTAATAAAGACGAAGGTCAAACATATATTTTCCGCTTATTGCCGAGTTATTCGGTTGCCAGAGTAACAGGCGTTCGAGAAGAAATACCAGGCAGCACAGAATGCCTGATCACGATCAACCCGTCTATTGCTGCTTTCTGGCATGTCCGGCCAGCATCCATGTTATGGTAGCCACTGTTCAACCATTAAAAAGCCAACATTTGGCTAATAGCGCTTCGGTATTATACCGGCCGCCCGTGTCCAGGCACACAACGGGAGATACTCGGCGGCCAGGTATCCTGTTTACTTTCGGTGGCGGACGTTCACAAGAACAACGGCCGACGGACGGCCGTGGGGCATTCGTTTTTGCTTCAGGAAACGGTGTTCAGCCGAAGCGCGGCAAGCGGCCTGGTACAGAATATTTGTATTCGTGTGGTAGTTTTCGTTAGGAAGAAAACCGGCCTGAGTGCGGCTGCCTTGCCTCCAGTCTCTCTACAGTGAACCGAGCGTCTGGCGGTAGAATATTCCTTTTTTTTGGCGAACGGTGTAATAAAGGAGACCGGCCTACGTAGGGCCGAAGAATGTACGTTTTTTTCATTCGGTTAGCGGTCTTAGGCCGGATCACTGCAAGTGAACGGCCACAGAATAATTGGCAACCGGTGCTCAGCTGGAGATCAGCCGCCGTAAAGTCTCAAATTATCCATTGTTACTTCGGCAAGCAGCGTACAGCCGAACAACGGCACGCGTGTGGGCGCCGACAACCCATTCACTTCTGGAAACTGGCGTTTTGAAAAAAGCTATTAGGTAGCTGAGCGATGCAGACGGGTATTTGATCCGCTCGGTGTTTCTACGCTTTAAATGAACGAACTTCCTTTGTCAAACAGTAATGAGTGGAACTAAGTGAAGTGGCAAGTTGCATACACTCACTGGGGTTACAGGTTAACATTTTAGGCTATCGGAATAAAATTTATTGCAAAAAGAAGACTGTGCCACACCGACGGGTCAGCTAAGCCTCGCCAGTCGCTGCGCTACCACGCATCGCCCGCCGCCCTCCTCGACGCATCAGCTCGACGGTATTCACTCCCTCTAGAAATAAAGAGCATTGGAGCCATCGACGCCGCATAGTTGTTCGGCACAAAATGGGTATGGTTCGGCAAAATTGACTGGCCTACCAGAGCATCGAGCAATCGGCCACCACGCAGGAGCTCAACCAGTGCCATATCACGGACTCCTGACCAAACAAAGGCAAGAGACGCAAACCCGCAAAATACCGCCAATTCTTCTGATAATAATGCGGGAAAAAACAATGTTGCATTACGTTTTTCGTAGTACATATATCAGAGGCTAATCTTGTGCGTTTGTAGGCTCAACTTCGTGCCCTGTGATGTTTTTTAATCTGATTTTATGACTGCCTGTTTAAAAACAAGTGTTTTCTTAAATTCGCGATAACAACACAGCTTTGCCAATTACGAAGCGTACATCTTAAATTAGTTGTGGTGTGTGATGCTGAGCGCAGCTACACTTGGGATATAGATTCCCATGGTTGTGGAAAGTGCCAATGAGCGACCAGAAGACAAGTGTACTTTTATGTTTGTGCTCTGTCCAATAAAAGTTTGTTGACAGTTTGCGCTTGTCCCGTCCTTTCTGCATGTGTTGTTTTTCGCGCTAGGTCTGTGTTTATTCACCAAGATGAGCCAACTCTCCCAACAACAAGCTCTTCCAAAATGTCGGTTTTGTGCTGTTGACCGTGCGACTGGATCATCTGCTTGCGCTGCATGCAGTGGTCGTCCACAGGGGAAATTAGAAGTGCAAGGCAAGCTTTTTCACATTTGTTATCTCACTTCATGATGCATCAGCCACAAAAATTTTAGCGTTACTCTGCACGGCTTAAAAACCACACAACCGAAGTAGAAATTGAGGGTACTGTTGTAAATGATGCGCAGGCTGCTTCCCATGCTTTCAATAAATATTTTAAGTCGGTATTTACGCGCGCAAGCGCACCAAACAGCCCTGTTGCTGAGGTGCATGCTTTTTCAATGCCTGATGTTGTTATCACTACAGAAGGTATTCTTAACCTGCTGTTACAGATCAATGTTCAGAAATCAGTGGGTCCTGATAATATTTCAAATGTTTTCCTTCGACGCTACGCAGAGCAGCTCTGTCCCTTTCTTGAAGCAATTCTAAAGCATCCATACTAACAGCTTCTTTACTTGCAAACTGGTTGTGTGCAAAAATAAATTCAAATTCATAAAGGTTGGAGCAAGCTGTCCATAGAAACCTTCAGGCCTATCTCATTAACTAGTTGTTGCTGGAAGTTATTGGAATATGTAATCAACATGGCAATAATAACATATTTATAAGATAACAACTTACTGTAGCCCAAACAACATGGATTACGTAAAAACCGGTCTACTGTTACTCAACTCTTGGAAATCACGCATGATTTCGTAACTACTATTAACTCACAACTGCAAACCGACACCATATTTTAGACTTCGCCAAAGATTTTGATAAGGTGCCCCAGAGTAAATTGATTGACAAACTTGTACCTATTGGTATTAACAGTAGCATAACAGCATGAATAAAAATGAATCTAACAACTCGTAGGCAGTATGTAACCGTAAATAATGCAGCCTCTGATTCATTGGAAGTTTTTTCCGGAGTACCTCAAGGTTCCGTTTTAGGACCCGTCTTGTTCCTAATATATGTCCATATTATCTATATGTGCTTTGAGCCTAACGTTAAAATGAGACTATTCGCTGATGACTGCGTGATCTTTACCACTATGCGCACTACTGATGACCAGCTTAGACTTAACACCACACTAGCTAATATTGCATGTTGATGCCTTCAGTGGGGAATAGAAAATAACGTGTTCCAAACAACTTGCCTTAGCATAACTCGCCGAAAAACAATCGAGCATTATAATTACAATTTGGTTGGCACAAACATTGCAAGAAACGACACTGTTAAACACCATGGTGTCACTTTTACAAGTAAACTGAAGTGGGATGCACGTGTAAACAGCACATACACAAAAGCATATTGTCACGAAGCCAAGGACGACGAGTTGTCTTGAAGGAGAAACAAGTGTATTGGAGCGAACTTGTGCTCCCCTAACAACTCAAAAGAATACAGAGGCGGCGAAGCAGCGGTCAACAAAGTTACTTGCTTCGGCGAGCGTCGCAGAATCGAATGCCGAGGCGTCAGCTCTGCCGGCTTTTTATCTTTCGGCGCGAGTGTTTCTGAAACCGTCGATTCACATCCAGAAAATTGTAGATCACAGACGATTATTGTGGGCTAGCGACGTTAAGGCGAAACAGTTTGCTTATCTGAATGTGACAGCCCGTGCGGCATAAAAGTAAAGAGTGGAAGACAGGCTTTGCTTGGAACGCAGATAAAACAGCCGGGCGTGGCCCGGCAGTAAAAACAAACAAAAAATAAGCACGCCCATACATGGTTCGCGGCATTACCCACTCTAAGAGCGCATGGACCCGATGCTAAAATAAAAGACAGTGCGAACAAACAAACAACAACAAAAAAAAGTCCGTCATCTTGCATAGCAAGGTTTTAAGCGAACCACGTGGACGACTTCGGGCCGCGTGCGTCGTCGTGATGTTCCGGAATCACCATCGGGGATCACCTCGTAGGTAAGTCGGCCGACACGTCGTAGAATTTGGTAGGGTCCGAAATATCGTCGCTTAAGCTTCTCACTGAGTCCGCGTCGTCGGATGGGAGTCCAAACCCAAACACGGTCCCCTGGGTGGTACTCGTCGTCACGGCGTCGGAGGTTGTAGCGCCCGGCATCCACGAGCTGCTGGCGCGTCGTACGAACTCGAACCAGCTGGCGGGCCTCCTCCGCACGCTGAAGGTATCCTTGGACGTCGGTGTTGAGGTTGTCGTCTTCTACGTGCGGAAGCATGGCGTCGACAATCGTAGTTGGCCGTCTTCCGTAGACGAGCTCGAACGGCGTCAGCTGCGTCGTCTCCTGGATAGCCGTGTTGTACGCAAACGTGACATACGGGAGCACTTCGTCCCAAGTGGAATGTTCAACATCAACGTACATTGACAGCATATCTTGGATTGTCTTGTTCAGACGTTCTGTTAGTCCGTTCGTTTGGGGGTGGTACATCGTCGTTCTTCTGTGATCCGTGTTGCTGTAGCGTAATATCCCTTGCATAAGCTCCGCAGTAGAGGCCGTTCCCCAATCCGTGATTAGGACTTCCGAGGCTCCATGTCGCAGCACACCTTGGCTTATGAAGAAATTTACGATTTCCTGTGCAGTGCCCCTCGGAAGAGCGGCGGTCTCTGCGTAGCGCGTCATGTAGTCTGTCGCCAAGACAATCCACTTGTTCTGTGATTGTGATGTAGGGAACAGGCCTAGAAGGTCCATTCCAATTTGTTGAAAGGGCCTCGACGGGACGGAGATCAGTTGCAGGAAACCGGCGGGTCTTGTCGGCGGCGTTTTTCGTCGCTGGCAGTCATGGCAACCCCGAACGTAGTGGGTGACGTCAGGTGTAAGGCGGGGCCAGAAGTACTTCGCCTTGATTTTTGCACTAGTGCGAGCTGTGCCGAGATGTCCTGAAGATGGGTTGTCGTGGCACGCTTCCAAAATTTTGTTACGGAGCTCTGCAGGGATCACAAGTAGGTAATGCGTTCTCATTCCGGAGATGAAATTCTTCACGAGGACTGAGTTTTTGAGGCTGAATGCTGGCAAGTTCCGCTTGAACGACCTAGGCACTGCGACATTTCGTCCTTCGAGGTAGTCGATCATGACGCGCAAGTCGGGGTCGGCACCCTGCTGGGCGGCTGGGTCGCTCTCCGTAACGACTCCGAAGAATGCGCTGTCTTCATCGCAGTCTAGTGGTGGCTGGTCGACGGGGGCGCGGGAGAGGCAGTCGGCGTCGGAGTGTTTCCTGCCGGATTTGTAGACGATTGTAACGTCGAACTCTTACAGGCGTAAGCTCCACCGCCCAAGACGGCCAGAGGGGTCCTTCGAATTGGCGATTCAACACAGCGCATGGTGGTATGTGACAACCTTGAATGGTCTACCATATACGTATGGGCGAAATTTTGAAATGGCCCATATAATTGCGAGGCACTCTTTTTCAGAGGCTGAGTAATTTTTCTCCTCCTTCGACAGACCACGGCTTGCAAAGGCGATTACTTTTTCGCCAGCGCTTTGCTTTTGGACGAGAACGGTACCCAGGCCTATATCGCTAGCGTCAGTGTGCATATCTGTTTCGGCGTTTTCGTCGAAATGAGCGAGCATGGGAGGGCTTTGCAGGCGTTTTCATCTCGCAGAATGCCTTTTCTTGGTCGTTTTAACAGCTAAAAGGCGTGCTATCTTTCGTCAACCGTGGGAGTGGCTCTGCTATGTGGGCGAAGTTTGCGACGAAGCACCGGTAGTGTGCGCACAGTCCGAGAAATCTTCGCACGCCCTTCTTGTCTTTCGGCCTTGGGAAGTTCGCAATGGCCGAAGTTGTTGCCGGGTCAGGTAGGACTCCCGCGGCGTTGACGACGTGGTCCAACAAATTCAGCTCCTCGTACGCGAAACGACACCTTTCAGGCTTCAGCGTTAACCCCGATGTACGAATCGCCTCGAGTACAGACTGCAACCTTGCAAGGTGTTTGTCGAAATTCCGGGCGAATACCACAACGTCGTCGAGGTATACGAGGCAAGTATGCCACTTCAGGCGAGCTAGCGCAGAGTCCATGACTATCTGAAACGTTGCTGGTGCCGTGCACACCCCAAAAGGCATCACATTGAACTCGTACAGGCCGTCCGGGGTTATAAACGCAGTCTTCTCTCGGTCTCTCTCGTCCACTTCAATTTGCTAGTAGCCGGTCTTCAAATCCATCGATGAGTACTTGGCATGGCAGATGTGGTCAAGGGCGTCGTCGATACGTGGCAGGGGATACACGTCCTTTTTGGGGATTTTGTTCAGTCGCCGGTAGTCAACACAGAACCTTAATGTGCCGCCTTTTTTCTTTACAAGTACGACCGGTGCAGCCTAGAGGCTTTTCGATGGCTGTATAATATCGTCGCCGAGCATGTCGTCGACTTGAGTCAAGATGGCTTTCCATTCGTGGGAAGAGACGCGGTATGGTGACTGTCGGGTAGGTCGGGCTCCATCTTCAGTTATAATACGGTGCTTCGCTAGGAGTGTCTGACGTAATTTTGAACTCGACGAAAAACACTCGCTGTAGCGACACAGCAAAGCGAATAATTTGTTCCGTTTTTCTTGCGGTAGCGCCGGATTCACGTCGAAGGTGTGCGGAAGCTTGAAGGTGTCATAGGGTGTGCGTTCAAAGTCGGCGACCGCGATCACGTCACTTGCTTCTTGCGTTTCTTCGAGGAACGCAATTGCAGCTCCCTTGTTTAAATGCTGGTACTCTTCGGTGAAATTAGTGACCAAAACGTGAGACTGGTGTTGCTCAAAGTGCGCAATGCCTCTTGCGACGGAGACACCGCGGTCGAGAAGCAACATTCGATCACTCTCTACGATAGCGTCGGTGTGAGAAGCAGCATCCTCACAGTAGACGGTGATCATCAAGATTGCGCGGGGTGGCAGGGTGATGTGATCGTCGGCGATCCTGACAGCAGCACGGTGATCGGGGTTCGGCTGCGGCGTCGTGGAGTGATGGGAGGAAAAAGTTATCGACTTGGTCTGCAGATCAATTATTGCGCCGTTGTCCGTCAAAAAGTTCATTCCGAGAATTACGTCGCGGGAGCAGTTAGGCAAAATAACAAACTCAGCAGGGTACGGGGTGCCGCCAATGGTGATGCGTGATGTGCACGTTACACTTGGCGTTACGAGATGGCCTCCTGCTGTGCGTATATGCGGACCGTCCCATGTTGTCGTAACTTTCTTCAGTTTCGACGCGAATGAGCCGCTCATTACCGAGTAGTCGGCTCCCGTGTCGATGAGGGCGACTACCTCAACGCCGTCGATTGATAACTGGACGTCGGACGCCGCTTTCCTGGAGTTTTTGGTGCGCAGGGGCGTTGTATCTCGGCTTGTACGTGTTGACGGTCGGGCACCATGCGTCGTCATTCTCGTCATCTTTTCAGGGGCAGGCTCTGTCGTTACGGGTACGAGTCGCGTCGTGTCGTCGTCGGGTTCGGGAGTCACGTACCGGTTAGATCAAGTCGTTGGGCTGCAGGTACGGTGTTCGGTGCGGCCATGCGTCGTTGGAGGGTATTCGTTTTTTCGCCGTTCTGCAACTTCACCTCCAGAAGTTGCTGCTTTTAGTTTCCCTTGCGTGGGCTGGGGGATCTTCCACGTGAGAAGTCAGCGGTGTTATGGCGGTTTGGCGACTGGTACCGGTAGGGCGATGCCGAACGGTTGAAGCGGGCAGGTCCTCGGTTCGTGTTGGACAGGTATTCGTCGCTCTCAGTAGGGCGCTGGTCGGGTGGGGGGCGTGGTGCGTCGACGGAGAATCCTCGCAGACCAAGCCTCTTGTAAGGGCAGCGATGGTAGATGTGGTCGGCCTCTCCGCAGTGGTAGCAGAGCGGGCGATTATCGGGCGTTCGCCACACGTCGGTCTTCCTTGGCGTCTGGTATTGGTCTGCAGGGCGTCGGGCGGGCGGCATTGGACTGCGGTATGGCTGGGCCTCTTGATGACGGGTTGGAGCAGGGCGTGGTTGACGAAGAGCTGCGGAGTAGGTCATCGCTTGGGGCGGACGGGGTGCTTGTGAAGGCATAGAAGTTCCCAGCGCCTGTTGAACCTCTTCAGGGATGAAGTCAGTCAGAGAAGCCACTTGAGGTTTCGGCGTTGTTGGAAAAAGCTTCTGAAGCTCCTCCTTGACCACTGCTCGAATGGTCTCGCGCAATGTATCAGAGCTTCCAGTTGCGGCACCGATGGTCTCCGAGAACAGCGCGTTGACAGGGCGGTCGTATTGCCTCATTCGAATTTCCAATGTCTTGTCCATCGCGGCTACCTCAGACGTGAATTCAGCCACCGTCTTCGGTGGGTTACGGACTTGGCAAGCAAAAAGCTCTTGCTTCCCTCCTCGCATTAGAAACCTGAGCTTCTTTTATTCGGTCATTTCGGGGCCCGCACGGCGAAAAAGTCGCTTCATCTCCTCAACGAAGATCACGACACCTCCGATGGGGTGCTGCTTTCGAGTTTCAAGCAGAAGCGCAGCTCGCTCTTTTCTCACAACGGTAGTGAGGGTCTTAAGGACTCCCTTTTAAATTGAGTCCAGTTGGTCAAAGAACTGTCATGGTTCTCGAACCAAGTTCGAGCAGCATCTTCTAAGTAAAAGAACACATGCCGGAAAGTTTCTTCGTCGTCCTACCTGTTGAAGATGCGGACACGCTCCAGCTTCTTCAACCATTCTTCGGGGTCTTCAGCGGGGGCTCCCCGGAACGATGGCGGTTGCCGGGGCTGCTGCAGGACGATTGGCGACGTTGTTTCTTGCACCATGGTGTTGGTTGCAGCGTTCCTTGTCTTGGGCCCTTCTGGCATCAAACCGAACTCGGGTTGAAAGCCTTGCAGTCTGCGGCTTTCTCTGGTTGGGCTGGCATGGCGGCTTCCAGATGTCGTAGAGAGCATAAAGGGTGAGTACCCAGCACCTCACAAGATGTCACGAAGCCAAGGACGACGCAGTTGTCTTGAAGGAGAAACAAGCTTATTGGAGTAAACCCATGGTCCCCTAACAACTCAAAAGAATACAGAGGCGGCGAAGCAGCGGCCAACAAAGTTAATTGCGTCGGCGAGCGTCGCAGAATCGAATGCCGAGGCGTCTGCTCTGCCGGATTTTTATCTTTCGGCGCGAGTGTTTCTGGAACCGTCGATTCACATCCAGAACATTGCAGATCACAGAGGCTAGCGACGTTAGGGCGAAACAGTTTGCTTATCTGAATGTGATAGCACGTCCGGCATAAAAGTAAAGAGTGGAAGACGCGCTTTGCTTGGAACGCAGATAACACAGCCGGGCGGTTCCCGGCAGTAAAAACAAACAATAAATAAGCAAGCCCATACATGGTTCGCGGCAATCTCGTCAGCTATGGTTCCTACGTCTAAAACGTGCATTGGCGCCTTCTTCTAATGTAAAACTGACAGCATATAAATCTCTCATAAGGCCGATCTTCCAGTACGCCAGCATTGTTTGGAAACCCCATCAAAAATATCTTTCCAAGAAATTAGAAAAAGTCCAACACAAGGCCCTTCGCTTTATCAATTCGAAGTATTCTAGCCATGACAGTGTAACTGAGCTGCGCAGCCTGGCATGCTTACCGGCTCTGCAGCCCGTCGCCGTGTCTGTTCCTAAAGTTTCTTTTTCTTTTATATCACAACGGTTTCAACATAGATAAGGAGAACTATATAAAGCCGCCTAACCATCACTACCTTCGTACCAACCGTAATAAGTGCAACATACCATTCATGTCACGCTGTGACACTTTTAAATATTCATTCTTCCCGTCAGCAGTGGAAGAGTGGAACCAACTGCAACGTGGATGCGTTAACATTTCCTCTGTATATTCATTTGTTCAAAATGTAGAAAGATTGTTTTATGACGAGTGAAAGCTTCCCTTTTTTGTTTGTGAGTGATTCCGAACACACTGATCACTGTAGCACCTGCTGATGCCACAATGATGTTTTGTGACCTGGCCATGATTTTGTGCAATAGCTTTTATCTTTCAAGTTTTAGTTCCACTATCATCTTGTGATTCTGTTTCTTTCGGTATGTGCGATATTGCTTGGTTTGCACCCGAGTGTGTATATTTGCACGCCCACCTTCTATGAGCCTGCGAAAGGCTTACAGTAATAAATAAATAAATAATAATTTCTCCGCACTGCTTGAATAAGTTGTTCGAGAGCACCTCCCGGGTAACCCGAACCCGACGGAGTTACTTGGTCGTACGGCAAACACACGTGAAGGATTGGTCCGTGGGCGGGAAAGTAAACTATAGAGACCACATAGAGACATCTCGCCGCTTGAGAAACGCTGGGGAAACGCACTCGTCGCCACAAACGGGACTCCATTTTCAAACATTGGTTAATACCAATTCGTTGTACTTTAACAGGTATTACAAAATGTGAAACGACCAACTGGTTACGAATAGCGATTATGAAAGTTTTCTCATTATTTCTCGCAATTCTCAAAAATACTTAAAAATAACTGGTATATAACCTAAATATATATATATATATATATATATACTTAAAAATATTTTGGTATAAATAGGAATCACTAAGCTTACATGCCGAATTGTTTCAGTGTCTTCGCTTGAGTCGTGCGGTGGTGTAGCCTCTAGCTAGCCCATCAGTCTGGCTAGGTTTCGCCGTCTACCATTTGGAATACGCCCCTCTTCATTTTCTCTCTCTCGACTCACGGCCTGGCTACAGGGCTGGCGTCCGCCCCTCTAGCCCACCCGTGGCCGGCGCTGCTGCTGCGTTCAGGACATCGCCCCAGCTAATTCCAGGTAACGGCTGGCAGAATGTCTTAATTTCACTCTTTGTAGAGCGGCGTGTGTGAATTCAAGTGACATCGCATGGGCAGTTGTTGTGTGTGTCGTGTAAAGCTTTGCTCTCTATCCACCGTCACAGCGTGGACTGGAGCCAAATTTTTTTTCACTTGTAGAGTACGACGAAAATGTCTACGGTGTAACGCACAATTCAAGGCTCTTCGAAACGTTCGCGTAAGCATGGTGAAACTGCGTCGATCCCGAAATACGTAACGGCAGGGTTACAGTACAACCCCGTTTTCACGTTCCTCACTGTTGCGTTTTCCTGGCTGTTACGTTGTTTGTCATCGGTCCCAGAATCCCAAGGTATAAATAGTTGCAAACCCCGCTTCAGCGTAGAAACTCTGGGTCCGTTCTCGAATTCGGATTGAATTGGAGTAAACTTTATTTGTGACTACAGATTTGCGTTTTTGCGTTCCGTGGCGTGTGTTCGCCGTCATCCTAGGGGTTAACCAATACTTGGTCTGAGCCATCTGCTCGCCGTTGACGGCTAGCATGTCTCGTGCCTTTCGAGTGCCCTCAGGACCTGTTGGACGGCCCAGAGTTGATGTTTGTGGTCGTAGGTCTTAGCGGTTTCTTCAAGCAAGGGCAGGATGGTTATGGATGCCGCTTCTTCCGGTTGTTTGCAGCAGTGCCACAGGATATGGTACTGCTCGGCCGTTTCCCTAAGGCAGACCTTGCCCCTGCCGGTCGGGTACGTTTCTGGGTACATTCGATGCATCAAGGCTGGGGTGCGTAGCGACAAGGTCTGTGGCTGTCGTAGAAGTACGGCCTCCGCCCGGCTCAGCCACGGGTGCGGTGGTGGGAGAGCTCTGCGAGCCAGGTGGTAGGTACTCGTGATGGCGCCGTAGTTCGTCATGCGGTCATTTGGCTCCAAACCACGACGGTCGGTTGGTTGCGAGGGCGCGGTTTGTTAGAGGTGGGGTCGCCACGTCGTCCGTCTCGTTGTGGTTCGCGTTTGTTGCCGTGATGCACTCACCCACATGCGCCGAGAACAACTCGCTCCTCACTCTTTTTTCTTGCAGTTTGACTCCGCGCAGCTTGACTCACGTGGCAACCTGACACTCCCAAGCCAATGGGGTACCACCATTTTGGCTTTTGATGAGTCGGGTTCAGGCTTTGTTACTGAACTAGCTACGAGAAGCCGCAAGCGAGTTGGAGAGGCTGTCACTAGACGGTCATCCATAGAAAGAGCTATCACCATCATCACTGTGCTTACAACAGAATTTTCACTAGATTATTAGAAGTTTAGGAGCGGCCCGAGCGGCAGCCTCTCATCTTGTTCCACCGGGTCGAGTTTCGCTCAGAAAACAAAACCGGTATAGTGGCGGTGCTGCTGTCCGCGACCACTGAACAGCCCCCACCTATTCCTCTCAGTACCAGCTCCCAGCCGGCGCTCGGCAATATTCGCGTTCTCTCTGCGGTTTTTGTTGCTTTGGCAGCTGATTGATCGATTGATTGATTGATTGATTGCTTGATTGATTGATTGATTGATTGATTGATTTATTGATTGATTGATTGATTGATTGATTGATTGATTGATTGATTGATTGATTGATTGATTGATTGATTGATTGATTATGAGGTTGAACGTGCCGATGCTACACAGGCTATAAGGTGCGCCGTTGAGAGTGCTCAGGAATAATTTTGACCACCTGAGGTTCTCTAACTTGCGCCAAAATTTCCACCACACCGGAATTTTTCGGTTTTTTCCTCAACCAAAAAAGTCGCATCAGCCGGGAATCAAACCCACGCCTTTAGGCAGCTGATTTAGAGAGTACACGGAAAGCGTTGTAACACCGGTTGTGAAAATAAACTAGCAAAAGCAAAGATAAAATTATCCACGTTTTCCTCCAACCATACTATGGCATTTCCTGATGCGTATTCTGAAAACTCGATTTATATGCAGAAATCTCTCGTTAATTCAGAGTCGTAAAATAATGTGATATTTTTTAGATGAGCGGAGTTTCGAGTTAAAACAAATGCCAAAAATTCATGGCCAGGTCACTGAAATCAGAGCTAGTGCTAATAACAAAAGCACCGCAGCCAATGGGTTTCGTAATAACAAAAAAATTTACAGGAAAGAAAAATAATAATAATGCAGTAGAAATAACCGCGTGATCCAGTGGTCGCCCCCACTACTTTCCGCCTTGCTGCAAAGTAGGCGATGCATGATTGATGTTTCGTGCGTTGTAGGCACTTCTGGATGCCCAGTTAGACTATGACTGCAAACGTGGTTATTTTTTACGTCGTGACACGGACGCATTTTTATGTCAACAGACTAAACACGTAACGTGATTATATGCTAAAGCGGGCACAGCACTTTAAAGTTAGCCGTCTCTAATGATCACAGGCGAGTTCTGAAAATACGTTTGCCCAGAATACAAACGAAGAATTTCGACCCAGGAATAAACTCTTTGTTAGACTTTTCGTAGCTTTCTTTATTGACAAGACTTTCTGTATAGCTTTCCGAGTTACATTTCATTTGCGTTGCCATCGGAAATGCTAACAGAATGTGCATTAAGTGCCAGTTCCGTTTATGAATAAACTTTGAACTGTTCTTGAATGAGAAATTGCGTAGGGTTTCGCTTGTATATGTTATGTTTGTCGCGCTCAATATATTTGCTCATCTATTTTTTGCTTTGATTTTTTGTGCGTGTAGTTGGTCTCTCAGTATACTTGTGAATACAATTTATTTGATTCCAGTGCTTTGTTTACTGAACAAGGTCAAAGGTGGTACGAAAAATAGAATGTTGGGAAAATAGTTGCAATAGCCTAAAGTGTTGGGAAAAACAGGGCTAATCGCTGGGCCAACCCGTTTTTATTGCAAAGAATGTCTTGCTTGAGTGTGTCAGCTTCTGTTAGGCCCGGCGACAGCGTTAACAATTGGATTTTTTTGCTTGAGGTGTTACTCTAGCTTTGAGAAGTGGCCCATTTGTGATAATCAATGATCAGTGATTATCACAAGTGGGCTACTTTCATGGAGTAAGAATATGATAGGAGGCGAAACTAGGCCTCCTAGCGCGGCCAGATAATGTCACAAGCGCTCGTCATACGTTAAGCTATCGGCCTCGGCCGGGGGTGAAGAAACTGCGTGGCCGCCGCGATAGGAATTTCACTGCTCATCCGCGAAGTAAGTGCGACCGCTATCACTTTGTTCATCAGGTGCCGCTACCCCGTCCTTCGCCTTCGCAGCTACAAAGCTTTGCAGTTCGCCTTGGTTTTTATTGTTACATTATCTGGTCGCTCACCCACGCTTGTCGCAATAGCCCGTTTCCCCTCTTATATAATATTTCTCCGTGGCCACTTCTCACAGCTATAATAACATCTCCAACAAGAAATCCAACTCATGATATTAAGGCACATAACTGCAACCCAAGCATAAATAACGCCACAATAAAAGGTTATTCTGAAAAGGCATTATTTCAGGCCTCATATTTTCATACATTTGTGACGGAAAATTATGTCCATGTCGCAGCACAATAAGGACACAATATATAGCAATCATGAACTCGTTTATACTACGCAATTTCACGCAAAACATTTTTCTGCGGAAAAGTGTAATATGGAAATCGTCGGTGCAATTATTTTCTTACAATACGCTACGAGTACTGCACCGAGTTAAAACCGTGATTTTCTCGTTTTTGTCTAGCGGAAAGGTACAATTACGCAAACTATTTCGCAGGGTCTACTAAGAGGGAAGCTTTTTAGTGAATGCTAATTTTTTATGTCCGCAGCTAAAAATATCAAGAAATAGCCAAGGGCGTGCCGGTGAGCGCGCGCCTCGCGGCCACCGCCCGTGGTAAAAAAAAAAGAAGATGCCGAGAGCTCGTAAGTGCGTCCCTCACGACGACAGCTCAGCGTCCCCTGCGCAAGTTTTCAAGCCAAGCATACCCGCTAAGCGCGATTGGCCAAGATTGGCAAACAAAACCCCCCAGTGTTCGCCGTTATAGTGGCAATACATGCTAGGAACAAGAAAGGTCGTAGCATATGCCCCTCCAAGGTTATGTCTAATGATTATCACTCCCCAAAATATGTAGAAAACTCTCACTTATAAAAACAATGCTGGAGTAAAGCTTCTTGCGACAGCAGCGAAGCAATACGTCGGCTGCAATCATGTACTTGAACCATAGTAATGGCCGTGAAGGTTGCGTACAGCTTCGCTGCCTTCAAGTCGTACGCGTTAGGGTGACCTTGCTTCACTTTTTTTTTCAATTTTGCTAGCTACAGAGTACTGTACCTACCATATATGTAGGCAGTTGGACGCCCCACAGAACAAGCTTCAAGCGGTCCGCGCGAACAGCAGCAGCGTTTCCTGGACGCCGGCAAAGGGACGGGCGGCGTGAAAGGAATTGCACGGACGATCGCACACGAAATGGAAAAAAGAGGGGTGCGAATGGAAACGACGAAAGGCGCTTGGCTTTTCCACCGTTGTGCAGACTCCCCGTGGTCCGACACCGACATGCCGGCATTGAATATCGCTGGAGAAATGTCCGCTCTGCAGTAGCTTTTGCTAGTTCACTTACGTTAAGAGGCAAGTGTATCAATCAACGTGTAAAATTTTGCTATCTGCGGCAGCTACGTTGTGTATTGAATGCTTAATTTTCGTATTTTAACGTAGTTACGAGTACTTCAACCGTGCCTGTGCTGGATATTTCGCGTTCTGAGACGTTGCCCGCTGCATTTGCACTTAAGTGAAGCAGCAGGTGTTTGGATACGCAGTGTGCGGTCTACCGTATCCTCTCCTGATGCTCTTACGTGAAGTGCTTAAACCTTTCGCGTAATTTCGCGTTCTCAAGTGTTGGCCGGCGCTGTAGATTTCGAAGTTACTCAACCATTCGCAAGTGGCCGCGTAGTTGTACGGCTGTCTCTTATTGCATTTTGTGCCCCGAATATTTTCTTTGATAGCAAAACCGAACGTGTTACATTCGTTCTTTGTTTTTTAGGGGCGAAGCTCCTTAGGTCATGGGTCTGTCCATCCCTTGTGTCTCGTGGTACGTGACCGCCGCATGCTTTCGGAGATGTCGCAAAGTGGGCCGCGTTGCACGCGCAAGAACCGGCTGCTACCGGCAGCGCAAACTCGGCCCTGGGAGCGCGAGCTTGTCTGTGTTCGCCAACGGAGGCACGAGCGCACGTGCACTGCGAGGGGGAGATCACGCAAGAGATCCCGGCACGAACGCAGGCAGTCGTTCTCGGAGATCGAACGAGACGCAAAGACCTTTGCTCGTTTCCTCTCGTCTTGTTCGGGCACAAGTTCGCCCTAAATAAAAGTTCATTCTTTACCATTGCGTCCCATCCTGCGTGACCAATTGTGGTGGAGGTGCGGGGTAGTCGTCGATGGCGCGGGGTCTTTCACCAGGTCTGGGCCTGGAAGCATTGACTCCGAAAATAAAAGTTGATTTGTACAATGTACGCACACAGTCTCACGTCTTCCTTAATTATGTAATGGGCGACCTTTCACGGGAGAGTTACGCTTACCGATGATCTCCCCCTCTCGAGCTTCGCCCCACTTATCATCATTCATTCCGTGGATATGGCGTGATTTCTTTTCACTAGAGTCCCGTGCTGACGAAACGGCAGTTGTAACTGGCTAATGTTTCGGCAGGCGGAAGGATTACTGGCCAGAGTCCTTCAATGATTTGCTACTGCTCAGGCGATTTCCGCTGTCAGGCAGGATGACCCTTAATTGTTGCCTTTGGTGTGCGCTTCCGTTGCTAAATGGGTTGTTCCAAGTTCAAAAACTCTTGTGACCTCCCCTTTTTTTCGTCGTTGGGGACCGCTTAAGAGAGTGTCTGGTGAGCAAATTCAGTGTGCCGCTGACCAATTGGAAAGTATGGGTGCCAGCAAGTTTCTCACAAAGCTTTTGAAGTGATGAATGTTGCATTCCTGGGGACCAGTTTCCCAAAAGACGTTTGCAGAAGTGAGAATTGTTAAGCAGAGAGAGATAGAGAATAAACTTTATTTAATGAGAGGAGTGAAGCGGGTGGTTTCCTCCGTTCAGGATCCTATTGGAGCGTCCAGCCGCCTCAGCCCGGTGTATCAGCCGAAGCTGCTCTTCGACGCTAGAGCTGGCCAGAACTTTCTGCCACTGCTCAATCGAGGGAATATATATCGAGGAAAGTGAGGGGTTAAGCTGGCACTCCCACACCATGTGATACACGGTGCAGGGCGCGTTGCAGAATTGGCCCTGTGAGTAGTATATTGTTGGCCAGAATAAGTGGAGTTTGGTCGTGTGGGGGAACGTGTTGGTTGCTGTCAAGGTGTAAATTGCAAAACGGGTCAAAACATTATGTTACGGTGGCTGTATTTGGCTTAAGAGGGAAGTGTACATGCATGCGTTTCTGCGGACCACCTTACATTTCTGAACCAGCATTAAAGTTGACATGCCGGAAAAACCACAGAACTTCCAAGCCATTTTTATTCACAGAACTAGCTTTTCTCTCACTTTTTGGTAGCATTTCAGGGCACGCCGCCACGTGCCCAGAGCAAGCCAAGCCCGACTGTATTCAGCTGTCCCCATCATCCGGGAAACTACCTCTGAGTGCTTTTCACTGTCGTTAAATTTTGTCCGAATCGCTCTACGTAATGCTGCCCACCAAGCCGCATCAATTTGCTTGCAGGGCATGATGACACCGGCAAAGCTTTCCCAGAAACGCCCGCAGCCAGTACTACATAACACCCAGAAACACCTTGGGAACACTATTGCGCCATTGATCAAAGCATTTGACACCCGTCCTACTTCGTGTTGATTGCGCTAATTTTCCCGTTTGCACTGGCTGCTTTATCTGTATGCTCTAACAGTCACTAGCTAGGTACAGTACTACAGTCTCTTGTGCACATACATGCGTGTATTTTTGTGGCTGTGTTTCTAGGCGAGCCAAACATTCTGCAAGAAAACTCTGCAAGAAAGCCTGGCATGAGACATCATATGTTATGTTTGCTAGCTAGGGTTTGTGTCTTTTAAAATGAACATGACCGGGAAAAAGGTCTCCCACACATTCATTTTACATTAGCATGTCCCTCCATCAGCGTTTGTTTCAGAAGAACGCTTCGACTAGTTACACCAAACTTGTCTCACCATTCGCAAATGGTAATGACACAACTTGTAACGCAGAACAATACCAAGGTTGTTATGCCCGTTTTCACGCCACTTAGGGAATTTTCATGCACTAACAAAGTACTGCTGTTGCAGGTGGCATAGTAGTTGTATTCACAACACTAGAAGTAGCATGCTGGCCAAATTGCTTTCGCACTTTAGTTTCTCTTTATGCCTCTACATTGTACCCTAATACGATTAGGTCCTTCCTGGTCAAATGGGCGAAACTTTGCTCCTGTGCTATGTGGTTTTTCATCCGAATAGATTTTACTTCATCTTTCTTTCTTTTTAGTCATAGCAGCATCCTTTGAGGTACAATGAGTGTTGAAAGATGAAAAAGTACAGTGTAGCTCCTTGTGCTTAAAATGAGTGAGCTACATCCTGCTCATCTTACACCATGTGGCACTGCAGCTGCTCAGAGGACTGAAGGGAAAAAGAAGACGTGAGAACAGGATTCGTTGATTGATTGATTGTGAGGTTTAACGCGCCGACGCAACGCAGGCGATGAGGCGCACCGTAGTGGAGGGCTCCGGATTAATTTTGACCACCTGGGGATCTTTATCGTGCGCCGAAATCTCGTACACACGGGCGTTTTTGCTTTTCGCCTCCATCAGAAAAGCGGCCGCCGCGGCCGGGAATCGAACCCGCGACCTCGTGCTCAGCAGCGCAACGCCTTAGCCACTGAGCCACCGGGGCGGGTGAGAACAGGACTCACCTGCATATATTGATAACCAAGCCTTTCGGCGCTGGTTAGCCATGACCGTTAAAATGGCCCTGGTTTCCCCCTGGAAAAAATTTTCCTGAATAGGCTGGCAACAGCCCTGCCATTATTTAAAAATCGCCTAGTTTAAAAAATACAGGAGACAATGCTTTAACCCAAACGAGATCGCAAGTGCAGAAGTGGTTTATTCTGAAAAAACGTTTTCAAAAGGCCTATTTAACTTGGTAACCCTCTGTTCGGTACCTCAATGATGGCTTGAAGCCATAAACCAATTTATTCGTAATTGACTCAGTAACCAGTTCAAGCTAATTATGGTAAATACTGTATTTTCTGGTCCTTCTCGGCTTGTTCGCCTTTGTTCTAGATTCATTTAGCTTTCTCGCTGCGACGAACTGATAACAGGTACACGTGGTGTACAATATTCAATGCAGTAGGCTTTTTCAGATGAGACCAGTCGAAGTGGTCATAAGGCTTCAGGTTCATCTGTCTGATTAGTGATAAGTTAAAACTATTTTACTCGATAAAAATGTATGAACCATCCGCGACAGTTAAAGAAAAAGTTACCTGTGCAGGATCCTGCAGCCTTATGTCAAGGGTTGGCATAGGCCGTGAAAAAAGAGAAAAAATTCTCTACATGCAATTTGAAGCATGCGCATGCAATCGGGTGATCACTGCAACCCACCGGTGTTCTCCAACTACAATTTTGTGAACATTATTGGTGCACAGAATCTGTGTTTTTCTTATGAAAAGACAAGACTGACAGACAGCAACAAAGGTAATTTTGAAGCTGTATTGAGAACACATATAATACACATCACCTGGCTAGCTTGAGATCGCTGTCATTGGGGAAGCAGCGTCTCCAGTTTTCTTGATGCGCTGTTTTGTCTTTGCAGCTCTACTTAGAACACTTATATCACATATAATTTGGTTGGCCTGAAATCGGCATCATTGTAAAATCAACTTTGCCATCGAATTTGTTTTACTACAGCAGCTGAGAACAATACCAAAACATCACATTTAAACGATTACCAATTTTATATTTTGATAAAACAGGGTGCAAAACGCTTGCGGTGGACCTATTTTCTTGAATTGAGCTCGACCACGAAACGGCAAACAAAAATAAAGCCAGAAAAAGCTGATATATCTCAGAAAAAGATTATAACAGCCTATCAGACATTCGTGCACTTCCAGAGTGCCGAGGATACCGTACTTGGAAACGTTAGCATCCAGGGCTCTACCATCGCAAGCCAGTAAATACACCATAGCAAGATTTCATTTGTCTCCGATAAAATAAGTATGCACTGCCTCGTGAACGCACTGACTTGAGCTAACTAGTCCTCAAACAATTGTTGCTCTGTTTGTCACCGTCTCAAGCTATCATCTGGTTTGAAAGTGCCACCTGCATGCGGGAGCTAGCACGTGGAAAAACAGCCTCAGCGCGATGGCACGCAGAGGTGACAAAAAATAAAATGAAGGAGGAAGATTCTTAGGTGAAACAGTACAGCTTCTTTATGCCGTGTACATATTGCAAATATATTGAGCCTTTTTTGCTTTGCTTTGTTGCCTTTGAGATTCTTCAGCAGATGTTCTTATCAATCTGCTGTCCTCTACTTTGGCAATAATAATGATAGTGCCAGCTTCTTTTCTTTTTCGGTATCAATGTGCCATTTTACACTAGGGGTGACCTCTTCTATATTGGCTGTAAATGTGAAAAGGGATACTGAAATTTGTATGCAGTTTCCTGAAGATGAGTAAGAAGTGGTCGGTACCGTGCGCAGTGGACCACCCTATGTAGAGCATTTGTAAAGCTAAGAAAAGCAACTTAAGGAGAAAATCCCTGGGCACAAAACAAGTGGTTTTTCCAAACTATATGCAAGATTTACCCATACAAACAGTACCCACTGCCAGGATAATCGAATGAAAAAAAGAATACTTTTTGCGCCTCGTAATTCCAGTCACCATAACGGCGCACACAACTAATAAATGCTTGCAATCAAGTATACATTGCTCAACGTTTTCTTAAATGTATCAAAATATGCAGCGGCTTTCATTGCCTTTGATTTCTCCTCCTTTAAACCTTGCGCTTCCTGCATAGTGCTTTTACTGGGTGCAATGCTGACTTGGTAACTAAAAGAAAATTAACAGATAAATGTCATTTAGGCCAACCCAGGAAATATCTAGCTAGCTTAGCGTGTTTTTTATCACCACGTGTAAAATTATTGACAGCAAACGGACATTTATTGAAGCTCACAACAGATTATGCAATGGTGCAGTACCAAACAATATTTAAATCTAAAATAATGGATGCCTCAAATAATCTCTGATATACCCTGTCCAAAATATTTGAGGACATCATCATCATGATCATCATACCGTAACGTTGTTCTCTAAACACGCAGCTTGTTTTCTTCCCGCGGCGTCTACTGAGCTGGGTCCTGGGCTACTGTGCGAACGCAAATGCGCTCGTGCTTTAAGAATAGGCTTTTAAATACACGCCAGGGGATTAACGCGCTCTACAAGCTTCGGAATTAGATTTCCTTTCGGGGAAGGGGGGGTGGGGGGCGAAGTGGCCTACTAAGAAAGAGAAAAAAAAGTTGCCCATGGGCCTATAGCGTAACGTTGTTCTCGAAACGCTGACCTTACTTTCTTCCCGCGGCGTGTACTGAGCTGAGTCCGGGGATTCTGTGCGAACGCAAATGCGCTTGTGCTTTTGAGTTGGCTTTTAAATACACGTCAGGGGATTAACGCGTTCTATATGCTTCCGAATTAAAATTTCTTTGCGAGGGGGGGAGAGAGTGGCCTACTCAGAGAGAGAAAAAAAACTTGCCCATAGCCATATACCGTAAGGTTGTTCTCTAAACACGCAGCTTATTTTCTTGCCGCGGCGTATACTTAGCTGGGTCCTGGGCTTCTGTGCGTACCCGAATGAGCTCGTGCTTACTCAGTTGACTTTTAAATACACGTCTGGGGATTAACGCGCTCTACAAGCTGAGGAGTTAAAATTTCTTCGTGGAGGGGCCAGTGCCCTACTAATAAATAAAAATAAAAGGTTGCCCGGGGGCACATACCGTAACGTTGTTCTCTAAACACACAGCTTATTTTCTTCCCGCGGCGGATACTGAGCTGGGTCCGGGGCTTCTGTGCGAACGCAAATGCGCTCGTGCTTTCTGAATTGGCTTTGAAAGACACGTCAGGGGATTAACGCGCTCTAGATGCTTCGGAATTAGAATTTCTTTGGGAGGGGGGGAGAGAGTGGCCTACTAAGAAAGAGAAAAAAAAGTTGCCCATGGGCCCATAGCGTAACGTTGTTCTCTAAACTCGCAGCCTATTTTCTTCCCGCGGTGGGTACTGAGCTGGGTCCTTGGCTTCTCTGCGAACGAAACGGCGCTCGGTCTTTAAGAGTTGACTTTTAAATGCACGTCAGGGGATTACCGCGCTCTACAAGCTTCAGAATTATAATGTCTTCCCGGGAGGGGGGGGGGGGGGGAACAGGGGAGCGGCGGTGCAGTGGCCTACTAAGATAGAGAAAAAAAGTTGCCCAGGAGCACAGACCGTAACGTTGTTCTCTAAACACACAGCTTATTTTCTTCCCGCGGCGTATACTGAGCTGGGTCCTGGGCATCTGTGCGAACGCGAATGCGCTCGTGCTGTCTGTGTTGGCTTTTCTATACACTTCAGGGGATTAACCCGCTCTACAAGGTTCGGAATTCGAATTTCTTCTTGGAGGGGCCAGTGGCCTACTAAGAAAGAAAAAAAAGTTGCCCGTGTGCATAAACCGTACATTGTTCTCTAAACACGCAGCCTATTTTCTTCCCTCGGCGGAGACTGAGCTGGGTCCTGGGAGTCTGTGCGAACGCGAATGCGCTCGTGCTTTTTCAGTTGGCTTTTAAATACACGTCAGGAGATTAACGCTCTCTAGAAGCTTCGGGACTAGAATGCTTTCGCGGAGGGGCTAGTAGCCTGCGAAGAAAGAGCTTATTTTCTTCTCGCGACGTATACTGAGCTCGGTCCTTGGCGTCTGTGTGAAAGCGCATTATATATATATATATATATATATATATATATATATATATATATATATATATATATACGCACAAAGTATACGCTCTTCGGAGACTTTATTTCCAACGTTTCGACCTGAGACAGGTCTTTCTCTCCTGACACAGGTCTTCCTGATTCCTGAGGAAGACCTGTCTCAGGCCGAAACGTTGGAAATAAAGTCTCCGAAGAGCGTACTTCTACTTTGTGCGTATTCCTGCAGCAACTAAGAAATCTACTTCACGACTATATGTATCTATATATATATTATATATATATATATATATATATATATATATATATATATATATATATATATATATATATATATATATATATATATATATATATATATATATATAAGGTTTGGCAGTCAAGAAAACCTCGTAAAGCAAAGGGGATGTTGTGGTAGGTAATTCAAACAGATAAAGGCAGATACAAACAGAAAGAAGGCGGAGAAAAAAATGCCCACCTGGTGGGATTCGAGCCCACGACCTCCAGAATACCGGAGTGGTATTCACCCCGAGAAGTATGAGTGGCGCTGGCTACCACCCCCAATCACAGCAACAAATTGCTTTGACATCAATACCCAAGAAAGCGGGGGGCAAAATCGCCCCGCCGGTAGCGTAGTGGTATCGCACCAGACCGGTATTCTGAAAGTCGTGGGTTTGGATCCCACCTGGCGGGCATTGTTTGTCCGCTTTATTTCTTTCCAAATCAAATTCTTTATCTGTTTCGATTACCGACCACAACCTCCCCTTTGCTTTCAGAGGTTTTCTTGACTGCCAAACCTTATTTCTGTGTTATTTCGACGAGCCCCTCATTTCCTATTCTAAATCACTATAAATATATATATATATATATATAAATATATATATATATATATATATATATACATATATATATATATATATATATATATATATATATATATATATATATATATATATATATATATATATTGCCGCGAATCATGTATGGGCTTGCTTATTTATTGTTGTTTTTTACTATGTTATCTGCGTCCCAATCAAAGCGCGTCTTCCATTCTTTTTTGTATGCCGCACGGGCTATCACATTCAGATAAGCAAACTGTTTCGCCCTAATGTCGCTAGCCCAGAATACTCGTCTGTGATCTACACTGTTCTGGATGTGAATCGACGGTTTCAGAAATACTCGCACCGAAAGATAAAAAGCCTGCAGAGCAGACGCTTCGGGATTCGATTCTGCGACGCTCGCCGACGCAAGTCACTGTTGACCGCTGCTTCGCCGCCTCTGTATTCTTTGGAGTTGTTAGGGGAGCACAAGTTCGCCACACAATGGACGACAGTAACGTACGGACACCAACCTAAGTAGAATAACTTTGAAGCCGCATATAAGGTGGTGGGTCTGCCTATTGGCACGAACACGGCTTAGTACCATTAAGTGTTTAACGTGGTTACGTTCCGTGTTGTTATTTATTTATTTATTTATTTATTTATTTCAGGATACTGTCAATTCCGTGATAGGATTATTACAGGAGTGGTGTCACAATGTAAAAACTAACAATACACCGACTAAAAATACATGTTTCAAGCATTTGGGATTTCAAGCGTATATCTCGGACGTAGTGCAAAATTCGGCGTAGTGATAGGCAAATATTCGTCATGAATATAAACATCGGTTGAATTGCTTGGGCAAGCAAATAAAACAAATACAAAACGTAATTGCATAGACAGAGTTAAAACTTGCAAAATTGTCAAGGAAATCACGGCTACATAAAAGTCAGTACCGATTCACTCGCTCGAATAACAAATTTGTCAACTGTCGGCTGTGTCAACACAGTGGGGTGCAGGGCATTCCAAGCGCGTATGGCTCGTGGAAAAAAAGAGTGGCCAAAATCATTGTTCTTAAATGGATACTCATAAAGTGTGTGCAATGCTTATTTTGTGTTTGGCGCTTACAGTGAGCCTTAACAAAACTAGCCGGATTTATTTTCAGAGTTGTGTAGCGCCAGATACAAAAATATCAGACAATGAAGTTTGGCGCGGCTCGCCAGGGTGGGCAGATCCGCTCTTTTCAAAAGAGCAGTAGGCGAATCGGTACGCCTATAACGGTTATAGATAAAACGAACTGCTTTACGTTGTATTCTTTCAGGCGCGGCTACATGTTTGTTTGTGAAAGGGAACCAGGCCACACTCGCATATTCGAGGATTGGACAGATAAGCATGGTATACGCTAGAAGTTTTGTTTGGGGTGTCGAATGTCGAAGGGTTCGCTTAAGAAAAAATAACTTGCTGAGAGCCTTCTTTGTAATATGTTCGACATGCGCAGTTCAATTTAGGTCGGACGATATCAAGATGCCGTGATATTTGCAAACAGCGACGTTGCGAAGTAGGACATTTCCCAGCGAATACGAAAAATTTGCCTGCGTTTTTTTTTTGTGATTGACATGACGACAGTTTTCTCAGTATTTATTTCCATTTGCCACTCTCAACACAAGGTTCCGACCTTTTTTAGCGGCTAATCTGTCTTTAACTGATCCTGGTGGATACGATTGTCGGCGAACAATCGCTGGTAGAGGATACGATCGTCGGCGAACAATCTGATATTTACTTCGGCTACGTCAGCGATGTCAATAATAAAAAAAGAGCCCATCTCCCCGCGAGGGGGACTCGAATAAATGCGTCGCATAGGGGGTGGGTGTATTGCGTTAACATTTAGTGATTGTGGAGTTGGTTTTAGTGAATGCGTTGTATCAGCAGCTTCTAGACGTAGTTTGAATTAGTCAAGGATATAAGGCGCGTTCGCAGCCTTTCATTCTGTGTCGGTTTTGTGGCGCAGTGGGAAGAGCATAATGTACCTCGCGTTCCGCCCACAGGTAGTGAATGCGTTGTATCAACAGCTTCTTGACGTAGTTTGAATGAGTGAAGGATATAATGCACGTTCGTAGCCTTCCATTCTGTGTCGGCTTTGTGGCCGTGTGGGTAGAACACCATGTACCTTGCGTTCCGCCCGCAGGGTCGTGGGATCGAAACCAGGCGGCGGTAAGTATTATTTTTTTATATAGTGTAGGGGGAGGGGTGCGCGGGCCTGTTGTTGAGACCGAGGAGGGTAGCGTGATGCGGTAGAGGAGGAGTTGGGGGGGGGGGGGGAGAGCGCGCACCTGGAACGGCTGTTGCGGACGCCGAGGCACGCCAACGCCGGGTGACACCTTGAGGTAAAGAAATGCTCTGCATTTAAAAGAAGAAACAACATGGGGCCTAAAACAGAACCCTGGGCAACCTTGATAAAAATTCCCCGCATTTCCCCGAGGGGAAGAATGTGAAAGTGCGAATGCACGAGTTGAATTTGCGCGGTTCGGTAATGTTCGCGAAAGAGAGATCACACTCATACACACACAACTACAAAGAAAGAAAGATGCATTTATTCACAGACACCTATTTGTGTTGTCGTTGTACTTGATTGCTAGAGCGGATCTCAGCTTTGAAATTTCGTGTCAGTACTCCTTTAAGCAGGTGCATTAGCCCTTCTCACGCCCGATTCTTGGCCAATCCCCCACGTGGGTATGTGCCACGTCAGCGGCGCATTCGCACGAGCGCGGTCGTCGCCGGTGGACGCAGGTTCGGGGTCGCTTAAGAAGTGCATTCGCACTTAATACTGGAACCGTTTCGGACACATGTGCAGCATATTGAATAAATTGGTAATGGTCGGTCAAGTAGCTTGCGATCCACTTGGTCATCGGTCCGTTGCCCAGTTTCCTGGTAAGCATTAGGATCAGTTTGGGATGGGAAACGCGGTCAAAAGCCTTTGACAGATCTAGAAAAACTACGCCAATCTGCGATCGATCGTTAATGCCATTGGCAAGGTCATGCAAGTTCTCAACCAGTTGTGTGACAGTAGATAGGCCGCGACGAAAACCGTGTTGATTAGAATGAAGAATAGCATTTTCTTCCACGTATTCAGTAAGGTACTTATAAATAGTATGCTCAAGAATTTTGCAGAAAGTACACGTAATAGCAATTGGTCTGTAATTAGACGTACAAGACGAGTCACCACTTTTGTGGATGGGAAGAATTTTTGCAATTTTCCATTCCGTTGGAACCTGGCAATCTTTAACCGATTTGGAAAATATAAGAAAAAGGTATTTAAAAACTGATTAAGCGTAACGCTTTAAAAATGCATTGGGAATCCCATCGTGTACACAACCTTTTTTCCCATGAATGTTCCCATCAACGCCGCTGCGACACTGCTTTATTATTTGTTTTCTATGTTAAATACCATAAAAACGCCTAATCAAGCGGCGTCGAAGCCAATATTGATAAATTGGGTGTACTAAAGTTTTCATAATAATTTTCACTCCAACATTTCAAAACCTTCTTATCTGATGTGCTGAATGTTTTCCAACCTGGTATAATAAAGCCGCAAAATATAAGTTTCTTGGTTAAATTCATTTCAGAGTAAGTCCGACTTCAGAGTACACCTTCAGTAGAATAAAAACGCGCAGTACCACTTCATTTTTTTCAAAGGTGGACACCAAAGCAGATTTTAGGGGTGAATTACGTTAGGAGCTCGGGCTGTTGGCGTCTCCTGTCGTCGTCGTCGGGGTCATCGTCTCATGTATTCATGGTACTAAAACTCCAGGAATCTTGTTTACGTCTCGCGCTAGAACGTAACGCGTACTAAAAAACAATGGGAGACTCATTTATGCCTTGTGCTTTAGCACTTTGTAACGCACATTAAAATATATTGGCTCCAATCCACGCTGTGAAGGTGCTTGGAAAGCAAAGCTGCCGTCCGGAAAGCAACAGCGTCGGCCACGGCCGGACTCGAGCAGCGGCCACTGCCGCTGTAGGCCGGCCGTGCGTCAGTATAAAGAAAACGGATAGGAGGGTGTTTCGAAGGGGGAGCCAGCGAAACCTAGCCATCCTGATGTGCTACTCCGGGGCTGCACCACTGCAGGACGGAAGCGCAGGCGTCAAAACAATCCTGCAGGTGAGCTCAGTGATTACCATTTATACAGATATGAACTATATTGTTGCGTAAGTTGGAAAATTGCGGGAAAGCTGACGGAACTCTTATAATCACTATTTATCAAAACCATTTGCTCCATTCGTGTTTTGCAATACCTGGTAAAACACTGCGGTATTTATTTATTCATGTACTTACTAAAATGTGTATATGTTAAAATGTTTAAATGTGGATATCAGTATGTATTTTGTTAAATGCCTATATGGCTGTGTTCGTGTGTGAGTGTACACTTGGGTGTGCGCGGAGGCATTTTAGCGTAAGAGTGTGTCAGTGCAATCTGTTCCCAAACGATGCGCCTCAATTTAAAAATCTTTTTATTTTCCATTCACGTGCTCTTTCTAGACCGGAATACTGCATAAAAACGACAATGACTAAAGATATTAGGAACAGACAATCGACAACAGTACGTTACGGACCCCAACCTAACTGCAATGCGTTTGAAGCCGAATACTATGGTGGTGGTTCAGCCTATTACCATAGAGGCTGCTTAGTACCGGTGAGTGCTGAATCTAGTTACCATCCGTGTTGCTATAGCCACAGAAAACACATAATAAAGCGGTTCAAACCAACCTAAATACATAGGGTGTACAAATATGTTTTTGCATGATACATTTTTACTCCCACATTTCAAAAACCTTGTAGTCTGATGTGCTGAATGCTTCCAGTCTGGTATAATCCAAATCGAAAAAATTAATTTTATGGTTCAAATTTGTTTTAGAAGGAAAACAAGTGTGACTTCAGAGTACAGCTTCAGTACAATAAAAAGCGTGCAATACCCTATCCCATAAGGGGCTCCGCCCCTTATGGGCTGGGGCTATTGGCGTCTCCTCTCGCCGTCATGGAGTCATCGTCTCGTGTATTCACGGTACCAAAACACCAGGAATATTGTTTACACCGCGCGCTACAACGTAACGCGTATTAAAAAAACACCGGGACACTCGTTTATGCCTCGGGCTGTAGGGCTTTGTAACGCGCGCTAGAAAGTTTGCTCCAATCCACACTGTGAAGGTGGTTGGAAAGCAAAGCTGTGAACGACCCGCACGACAATTCCACATGCGACGTCTCTTTAATTCACAAAATTGGCTCAAGAAAGAGTGAAACCAAAGATTCTGCTAACCGTTAGCTGCGATTCCAGGGAGTGCCATCCCTAACGCAGCAGCAGGGGCCCGGCTATACATCCGGAGAAAGGAAACGAAGAGAAGCGCGTTTTCAAGGATGAGACAGCGGAACCTAGTCATTCTGATGTGTTTACTCGGGACTACACTACCTTGTGACACAAGCGCGCACACCTAAACAATCTGGCATGTCAGCTTTGTGGTTCCGACTTATACATATTTAAAATAACTAGTTTGGTAAGTTTAAGAATTGCGGGAAAGCCAACGGAACTCTATATTCACTATTTATAACAAGCATTTGTTTCATTCGTTATTTGTTACACCTGTTAAAACACAGCCCGTTTTGAATTCATCAATTTACAACATCGAGGGCTCTCCTCCTCAGGTGCTTTACTCATGCTTCCGAAGGCCACCATTTACGTTTGCTGCATACGGACGGATACATCGAAAATAATCGTAAAAGATGCCTACCGTTCCCGGTAGTCTTTCTGTGAAAACGTTAGGTTAAAATGGCGTACTTAACAGCGGTAATGGCTTCCTATTCTTCCTTTCAGTATTATTCTTTTTCTACATTTATTCAGGTGGGCCAAACGCCTTCTGCTTTCGCCGGAGCATCGCTGTCTGGGCCCGAAGGGCTGCTAACATGGCTGGTTGTTGCGTGCTCCGCTGCATTGTACAGGAGTGTTTCTAACCATGTGCTTAGTTTTACCAGAACATTAAATGGTTTTAGCCTATGATGTGAAGTCGTTCAATGCGGAAACGTCGCTTGGTCGGCATTCTGTGGTGGCGCGTTTGAGAACAGTGAGAGAAGCGAGAAATAGTCGCTACTCGCACATGTGGAATACACGACATCGCTAAAATAACATGTGGTTGCGAATTGTTTTTCAGCATCATTTCCAAGAAAATTCGTTTTAGAACATCGACGCAAGTCGTTGATAAACTCGAAGAAAGTGTATCCACGACCAAGTCTCGTGTTTTGTGGGCGATTTTCCCGGAGGGCCAGCTGACGTGGTAAAATTGTTAAAAAAACTGTGACGAGGGTGACTAAACAAAACCAACTAAAAAGTTGGAGGTACCTTTACCCTTTACAATGTAAGACAATATTCACCTATGGTTCCTAGTTATCAAGTAAAAATACCGCACTTTAGTGAGTCGATACAACCCGTTCGCATGAAACAAGCCCGCTTTCACTCAATCAAAGCCTTACAAATCCAAGCTTTTTGTGTACTTCAATAAATGAAGAAATTACACTGCAAAAAAAATTGAAAAAACAACTTTCTTCTTCGTACATTGCTGGTTAAGAGTATGGCGAAGCACAATGCGGAATTCGAGCTCGATATAATCGAATGTTTTATTTGGAAAATAGCTCAACCTGGCAACAACGCGGTTAAAAAAGTGTTTCCCGCTTTTTTTGTTGTGAAGAAATGTAATGCTATAATCACTGTGATGAAGTGCCGGTGGACGAGGAAGAAGGGAGACTAAGTGCGCTGCTGCAATGAGTGTGTGCACAAGCAATCGAATCGGGCCGGTGATCAGTGGACGCATGTGACGCGCTGTGATCGTGTTCGGGTGAGAAACTGGGTCGCAACCGCTGCTGGGTCCGTGAGCCGTCTGCCGCTGATCACGACATCCCGTGGGCTATCCGTGCCTGGAGCTGGTTACGCGCTAGGCGAGAGAGCGCAGGTCCGGATTCACCTGGAGGTGGAACCCTCCGCCCACACCCGCTGCTACGCCATCGAGCCGTGACTCATCACCAAGGTCGACGATGCCTGCCCAACCTCCCGTTCCTGGATGCGATGTGGCCTAGAGCTGGTCATCGAGCCAGCCGCACCGTGACGTCTCGATCGACCCCACACGCGTCGGGACTTCAACACCCCAAGGGGCTGGTACAAAACCCCGTAAGACGTTTTCTTTTCTTTAATGCGGACATTTTATCGTTAGCCTCTTGCCTTTTGTAACGCTTATATCTTTACAATCGCGTCTGTGCTTCCTACCCTGTCTTCTGCTTTTTCTTGCATCATGCATAAAGCAACGTTTACTCGCGCACGCACTGCCCAATGACTCGTGACTTTCACGCCAATCACGGGCCCATTCATTACAAAAAGTGGCGAGCTTGACAGGATTCTTAACATGCGCTGAAAGGAGTCAGTCAGCCACGAGTGTGCCTGTAACGTTAGCTGCAACAGCATGGATCTCGAAAAGTAATGGCAATGGGGACTCAGCTGGGACTGTCGGGACAAGAGCTTATGGCGTGGATAGAGAGCGAACGTGCTGAGCAACGCGCCACTAAAGCCACCGAGAGGGAGGCCAGCCGAGAAACCGCTGAAAGATCTGAAAAAGAGAAATCTATTTTTTTTCTTTCCGTGTTCATGGGTTCTCGCGATTACATGTTTACACGTGGCCTTTCATTGTTTTAAATTCTGCACATACAGTGAGCGATGTATGGCAATATGAATTTTCTTGGAATGGGACTGCTGCGTTGTGCGATCTTTTGTGCCGGACTGACTTGCGAACTTTCTTTCTTCTGCTTCGTTTTGTGTTCCTCCGCTCTCAGTTATCCTTTTATACTTCTCTTGGATGTGCTGCTGTTACGTACGTCAGGGAATCGTTTTTTTTAATCATCAAATTGGCTTTTAAAAAAATGTGGTTGGCTTTTCGCCCCATTTGTTTATTTTATACTGGCTTTAACGCTGCCATATCCTAGCTGGAGCAGGTCGCGTTCCCCAGATTCTTTTCTTTTTTCTTCAGACGGATAAGGGAAGAACATGGAATGAGAATTGGAATTGGTTTATCAGGGCATTTATGCGCGGTGGATAGTGCCCTAGGGAGCACAAAGTGCCAAGTCCAAGCATGCTAAGTCATCCGTGGCGAACGTTTGCGAGCATGGCAATATCTCACCGCCATTATTCGTTGAAGTTCCGGAATGTTGACACGCCAACAATTGGCCAAGCTTTGGAAGGCCAATATTTGACAATGATTTCTAAATTATAATCCCACAATAATGGCTAGGCGAGGACCCCATGCCATTTCATTCATATTTCTCGACGTCCGGCCAGTCCTTATAGCAAATGCCTGTTTTATGATATGCCTCGCGACTCCATTTCTACTTTATACACGCCATCACACAGAAAAGTACTAATGCGCACACATTATATATTTTCTGTTCAATGACATGTTTGAAACAGAAATCAAGCCACAAGTCACAGTAAACGAACAGCATAAACTCTTGTACGCAATTACGTAACTTCAAAAAAATCATTGAGTACGATAACATAGCAGACCTCTTTTCTTACTTTTTAATATGCAGAAAAAATTTGGAATAAGAAACCTGGCTTAAACGTGGCGAAAATATAAAATTCGTTTATTCAAAACTTAAACACGCAAGCAAAACACAATCATAATAGTTGACAAAAAATGAAATAGTTCATTAAGTGCGAGCTTCTCCCTACTTCGTTTAGCGGCTTGAGATGCTTACGAAAAAGCAGTATTCGTGTAACTAAAAACAAAATCATTTTCTACGTTAATTTCTGATGTGCCGAGATAACAATATGCAGTTCAACAACACCATTGCAGAACCGTTCAGCTTGGAAAACTTATTCTCTCTGCTGCATTTGTACTTCTTCACAGAAAGCACCTTTACATTCTTGCGCCGGTAATAGGTAAAAAATTGTTCACTACAATGGTAAAAGCACGCTGCCTAATAAATACAGCCGCTAGCGCCATCCTTATTGCATGACGTCTTAAAATATTCATCATAAACTTTTAGCTTGTTAACCACCCCTCTCAAACATAAAACGTGTGTTCCTTACTGCGATTTAGTTTTAAGTATTGTGCATTATAATAGCAAATACTTTGCTGGGACTTGAGAATACGGTCCCCAATTTTACCGAAATTGTGCTAACACGCTACGGCAGTCGCACGATGTGATAGAAAATGTCTAGGAGGCAAAGCCACACGCAAGCGGTTGCCTGAAATTTTGTTGTGCCTACTACAGCCAAACATTTATTCCCAGCTCAGAAATACCGTGCCGTCAACGTTGTGACAGCGTAAATTTTGTTTAACTTCAAGGGAACAAAGAACACAACGGGTTTGAAACGCACTAATTTTTACGGTTTTTTGCAACACATCTTTGCAAACCTAGAGCTAGATGAGTGTCCCGTGACGTTGTCATGCATTCTATTTTGAACGGGCAAGCGAATTAGGTGACAATTACGAGCTACGCTACAAACCTAAGTGATTAGGTGTGAAACTCATTAGGGTGTTGCGGTCACCGTCTCTCATTTGTGCCTTGCTGGACGCTCCAGGATCGAGTGGAACCTACAGAGAAGCCTTGCGGCAGTGTAAGCAGTTTGGCACTCTGCATAGCTCCCGAAAGAATGAAACGAAAGTGTCGTTTATTAGCATTGTTTATTAAACCTCTGTAACTCTTACAGTACACACCAGTCGTGCTTTGACGCATGCGGCAGGGCGCCTGCATGCGTCAGAAGCACAGGAGCATGGTAGCATGGCAGCATGTTAGGAAAACACAAAGCCATGCTTGGATAGCTAGAAATGGCGCACAACAAACTGAAGCACATGTATGTGACCGCCTAATTCTTCGCAAGAACCTACAACAATAAGCAGCAGTCCAGCGCGTCAACTGTGATTAGGATAGCTGAAGTTTAAGCGGCCACGAGCACGAGTTCTCGTGAACCGCGCACAGAAAAATGAAATGGTGACGCAGTTTTTTCTGCCGCTCTCGGATGGCGAAGGGCTTTATTCCACCTGTAACATATATGTACAACGCAGGTACCGACATCAAAATACACCTCACCGAAACCTAAAGGAGTACTACGGCGTTTTTGATGCCTCAAAACGGACTCAACCATCATAGCGACACATCTGCTCGGTCAGAAGCCGTGGAGACATAGGGAGCGCGTGGAGGCACACTACGAAGCAGCCCACCGGAAATCATGGCGTTAGGATGCCCAAATGACTCACTTCTACAGCACGTGTAACAGTATTACGCACGCTATTTGAATACGCTGAATTCTAGTTTGAGTTGGCTTTCTTTTGTGACAGCCCAGCGGCTCTTAAGGTAACTATGTTTTGCTGCATTTTTGCCTCTTTACCGCGCTAATGGTCGTTTTTGCGCACACCACGCACACGGCATGGGCTGTGCAAGGAACCGCTTTTATCGGGTGTCCAAAACTCGGCCTCCTATGAGGTGGCTGTGTGACGCTACATCCGGACACCGTTTACTTGGCGCCCAATGAATCTTTCCGCTAATGTGCCGATGGGTGGCCGATAGCTCGGAAGCCAATGAGGACCCATCGCGTTTGCAAACATCGGCAATCGGCGTCTAATTTTTGGGGAGCAGGCGCCCAATAAAACTTTCCGCTGATGTGCCGATGGGTGACGCAAACCTTGGAAGCTAGTTTGGACATATAGGGTTTGGAAACATTGGCAATCGGCAAATAGAATTTTGGGCGCCACTTGTACCCGCGCACGAGCGAAGATGGCGCACTGGACGGCCGTCGCATCGTCTCGAGAGCAGCTATGCGTCCTGGTAAGGGGTTGAAGGTGGCGAACCTACGGTGGGCACGTACGGTCATAAGAGTACGACCCATGGAGGTTGTTTCCGGCAACCTGCACCTTGACTACGCCAGCTGTATGTACCGACATTGGCATACTGGTTGCCATCTTCCGCAGGCGGTGAGTCACTCTCAATCGCTTCGTTACGTACACATATATAAAGCTCCCGCACAAGAGGTCTAGTAGTTTATCGCCGCATATTTATGGGGTGGCCTTCAGGACGTGCCTTGGTGCACAGGTTAAGATGTAATGATCGGCCCCGGAAGAGGTGGCACCATCTGTATGCCCGGCGGGCATATTCACCGTGTGACAGACACCAGCAGACATTGCCACCCACTAAACAGATCCGCTTAAAGGACCCTGCAACATTATTTTTCACTTTTTATTAAATCGTAAATGCTTTCAGGATGCTGTGAACACATCCAGTACTTAGGTTAGGGGGTCGAGATATACCTCTGCCAAGAACTTTCCCTTATGTGGAAACTCGAAACATTGCTCAAAATGCTTCCCTCCTTCTTGGTCTTGGCACTCTTCGACCGCTCGAACTACGTAATAACCAGGATGCAACGGCTATTGGCCAGGTCTCCTTGCATTGCAGCAACCAACGCATTAGGTAGGCACTTTAAAAAGAAGACCGCAAAAAGCATAGCAGAAACGGAAGGCGTATCTGCTGGTAGGAGCAAATCACGCAGTTCTAGTGGGTGTTGGCGATAACTATACCATTTGGAGAAAGCTATCTTTACCGCCAGAAAATGCAAATGCGTTTATTGGAAGTGTGCAGGGTTCTTTTAAGCACTCGTGCAACGTGGCTTTGGCGCTATGAACTTAATAAGTGTAGCGTCCTGGGCACGTTGGTACTCCATTGTTGAATAAAATGATTGCGCTCAAAGGACGCGGACGGAGTGAGGACAGACACAAACAGCGTAACGCACCGCGTGTGTCTGTGTGCGTCGTGTGTGTCGTGTGTGTCTGTCCTAACTCCGTCTGTGTCCTTTTTTAGCACAATCATTTTATTTGGCGCTATGACCGCATGGGCATTCGGTTCTTATGCCTGTCACGCCAGTGCCTTTGTTAGGAGCTGCACTGAGCGCCTGCAGTTTGCCACAGTGCTGACAAAACCAACGTGACCAACCTGAAGCCCGAAGACCGGACCATCCCGAGTAAGCTTGCACCCGGAGGCCGTCGTCCGCCTGACGCTTTCGCGCCCCAGGGATGTTCCAAATAGAGCTTTTGTGTGCCCGTATTGTGGCGTTAAGATCTGTACGTTCGGTTCGCAATGGTCGAATAAATTATCGATCTGCACCCAGCCACCACGGAGACTATTAGTTTCGTCGGTTCTTTTCAACCGGCCTTCTCAGGTGGCTAATGAGGTGGCCGTAGTCATCGAAGTACCTTCGTGATGATGATGATGGTTTGATGTTTATGGCGCAAGGCCAACTGGGGAAAAGAGCGCCAAAACAATAGTCATATCTGAGGGGTGAAACATTACACAAGTAAAGTCAGCAAAAACAAAAGTAAAATCACGAAAAGACAATGAGCATGCCCGGTGTATAGGGCCAGATTTTATTAGGCGTGATAGGAAATGAGGTGTAAAAACTTACGTCTGACCAATACTCAAACACGTTTCACGGAAACATTGGCATCGTCACCTAGAAAAAACGATGGATGTAGGGGAATATGTTGTCTGTAGAGTTCTCTGAAGTGTTTGTGTCGCGTTGTGTGAAGTGCCTTGGATGTGATTAGTATGTGCACTACAGATACGGCCTCTCCGCACCTGCTGCGCTGGGGTCTAGAAGATCCCTTAAGCAGATACGAGTGCTTCGCATGGGTGTGCCCTATCCGCAGCCTACCCAAGGCGACTTCTGTGTGTCTGTTGTGTGAGTCAGCTGTGTACCGTCGCCAGTGTGGCTTTATTACATGTAGTTTGTTGTCTGTCTGTTCATCCCAGTTTGTTTGCCATGTTCTGCACAGGTGTTGTCTTATGTGTGGCTTGAGGTCTGTGTAGGGTATCGTTGTAATGTCTACAGTGTTCCTGAGTGCAGCAGCAGCAGCCCTCTCGTCTGCCAACTCGTTCCCAGTGATCCTTGTGTGTCCTGGGACCCAGCAGAGGCCCAACTCATGCTTTTGTGCATACACGGACATGATAGTGTTGAATACAAGAATAACTATGTGGTTTTTGGGGGCCTTGTGCGATGACAGTGCGCGAACAACACTCAAAGAATCTGTATGGATGATGGAATTGGGAATTTTATTTTCAAGAATGTGTCATACAATCAGCAAAATTCCATACGCTTCTGCTGAAAAAATTGTTGTGTGCATGCTCATGGTTCTGGCTGCATTGAAATTTTGACCATGAGCAGCGCACGACACCATACTGGATGTTTTAGACGCGTCACTATAAAATTCTCCACATGTTTATTTAAAGTGCAAAGACAGAAAGTGCTGCAGTATTGCAGCTCCTGGTACAGGATTTTTGTCGTCTCATAAAAGAAAGGTCACACGACACATGCAAACTTGCCAATGCGGTAAAGTGTCAAACCTCTGATGACGGTGAAAGTTTGTTAAAAAGTGGTATCGGGACAGCGATGGCCAACCAGGTAACGCAGGAACGTTCGAAGCTTTTTTAATGCGCGCCATTGTAAAAGCGACCCAGTAGAAAATCGACTCCCAGTGACATGCTCTGGGTTTTTTCTCTCGTAAGCTGCAGCCTGCCGAGCTTTGTTGCAGCATCCTTGGCCGTGAGCTGCTCGCCAGTGACGGCTCAATCGAGCATTTTAGATCTTTTTACAAGTATATTTTTACCACAATTTGACGGACTATAGGTCTTGGTGGGCGTGTTTTGTAAGAACGCCTCTTAGCATGGCGCACGTGAACATACACGTGAATATTTGCCTATCTATCACAATTCATAACGCCTATAAGGCAATTTAAATGGAAGGATAACGTGGCAACTGGCGCGCTCTCATCAATGCTTTTTCTGCACTTTAGCACTTGCTGTGGACTTAGAATGTAGTCCAGGCTCTAAAGAACGCCCCTGACTGGCAAACACAGCGTAACCAAGTCATTCCCTTTTTCTAGAACCTGTTCCTGGTGTATTTCTGCATGGATCATTCTGGCGCTACTTATGAACTGCTGTACCCTACCCCTTTGTTCCGGCTTCCTGCCGCCATGTTATTTTAGAATTGCGTCACATCTGCCACCCCTACATACGAGACACTGACAACCCTCATTACACGTCAGTAATTCTGACCAAGCAATAAAACTCGGGTCCGAAAGTGGGCCTGATTGTTCCTCGCTTGTCAGACCACCCTAATGACCCGTCATACGAAGATTCCCCGGCAGTCTGTTTTGCCATTTTGCTTTTGCCCACGTAAACATTTGTTTAGTTCTACCACTTCACCCCTCTCGGTACTGTTGGTACATTTTGACAGGGATTGGTCGGTTCACCCATTGACTCGAAGCCGTGCCTATTCAAGATATAACTTCAGAAACGCTAGACAAAGCATTCGTTTTTGAGATTTGATGCTGGCGGTTCCACAGCTTTTTTACCGTGGCGTAGTAGGAGAAAATGGATGTGCCCTCTTTCCTTCCGTCAATCTAATGGTGTATACAACAAAGTGCCCCACCACGGCACAGCTTTTCTGCGTCAGAATAATCGTTGAGTGGCCGCACCACCGGCTCCACACTTCCCTCACATCGCGCCTGTCATCGAAAGCTATTTATAACAATCCTGTAGAGCATTTTTGCCTGTGTGGTTTTGTTCGTGGGGATCTCGGCTGCTTAATTACCGGATTCGTCTTCGCTGCACCCGTGCGGCTCCGGGTAACTTGTTCGCCACTTAGACCTCCACGCTCTTGCAGCTGCACTACCTTCAGTGCCTGCAGGGCTGCCATAAGAAGAAGCGCCTGGTACTGCATCCAATGTATGACAAAAGCATTTTTCTGGATTCAAATCTGGCGTCTCCGAAAACGTTTTTTGTTCATGCGAAGCCTAACAAACGCCCCCTTACACCACCATGCGATGGGCCTTAACGTCTAATAAAAACACACAGAAAAGTCCGCAAGAATTTCGCGCAGTTTGTTAAACCACCTCAACCTGGTTTACAGGGCAGGAACCACCAAACTTTGTTCAGTAGTCACAGGCACAACAGATTATCAGCGTACGTCAAAATCCTTGAGAGCTCTCCGTCGCCATCGCCTGCAATTTCACATTTCACCTGGGCAGCGTCTTGTAGCTTCGTTCCTTCAGCGTGGTGAGCCGGCACCTTGGCAGCGGTTTTGAAAGAGGAGTAGAAAAAAAAACGACCCGCGCGTACTTGGTACTCGAGCCGCGGATTTCCAGTTTTATTGTGAAAGCCTGACACGCCGGGAATCTCTATGGCACTGCGCAGTAACCCTGCAGTTCCCGGAAATCGCGATATAGCAGAACGTTGAGTGTGGCTAAATAGCTGCCACTTTAACCAATCACTCGACTCTGCATCCTCTTTTGTTCTGCTTGCGCCGTCTGTGCGCAGAACTAAACCACCGACATTATGACCCATACACCCAACCAAATGCTAACGCAATTACAGCTTGCCATCACTGGAGTCCTTTTCCTGGAATGCCGGTTTATTACGGCAATATCGACGAAAGAGAGACAACAATGCCGACGGTTTTACCTGACTTCTCTTACGTCTGACACGTAAGGCGAAAGTACATGTAAAGAGAACAAGTATTTCGCAAAACATGCTGGTACGTAAAGGAAAAAACCCACGCCACAAAACGATGAAGCCATTGTGTTGTAGAGCGGTATTATCAACCAGATAACCCGTTCCTAATGTACAGAAGCTTGTGTAGCTAAGAATTTTTTTTTAGAAACGAGCAACCCTTCTGTTTGCAAAGTCGAAGGATAAAAACTGAAAGGATCAAGTTAAAACAGTCGCACAAAATATAAGAAAACGTGAGAGTTTCAAGTCGCCATAGTTTTTATTGCCATTTTACAGATTTTACTAAATGTTTTCGTACACATCGCATAAATTTGGCAAATGGGAAAAGAACTTCTGCTAGCATTGAGAACGTCTGTGGACGCGCTACGTTACTGAAGAGGCAGGTTGCCAGGAATGAAATTACCGGATTACCCCAAAGCAGACGATGCATCCTTCATGGAGTAAGGTCATCATGCACTGCCGCAGCTTTTCCTCTAGTGTTTATGACACTGTCACAGTCACGTTAACACGTCTATTTGAAGTGAATTCACGACCTACGAAGCATCCAAAGTATACAGCAGCCAAGCTTACTTCGAGTACAACATATTTCCTGCGGTGCTCAGTGCATTCAATCAAGGCAGAAATATTTCAAACACCGCACTGAACGCCGCCTGCGGCGCAGCAGGCAACCCCTAAGTACAGAGACGGCTGCCCCAGGGGCAGTACTGCAGCCATGACTCATCAGAGTATGGTATGAGTATGCCCCAGCAAATCACAGGCGAGCAAACAATATATACCAACAAGTAATCACAAGTCACGTCAACTCGGACTACGCAAGTAATCCAATCGTCCAGATGACGTGGTTGCTGATCGTCGTTATATTTGGACATAAGGATCGGTTATTACTTTTCGCAATACATTAGCCCGCTTAAAAGCCAGAGTTTTTTTTCTCATCAGACAGCTATGTGGGGGTGGGCTTTTTGTGCTGCTCCTGTATGAGGTTGAGCGGCGCTGGGTTTTTTCACACACCAGAAAGTGATAGCTACCATCCTCCTATTGCGCCTCCTCCTAAGGTGGCTGCTCGCGGGGAGAGCGCATAGCGACGTTACACGGGATAACGGTCAGTGCCCAAGAGAAAGGCTGCAGAAGAGGTATTCCGGCGGGGGTTGCCTGACAAACCACAGTTCTTGTGAGTGCGCTGGTGACTTCGTCATCATAGGGGTGGAAACTTGGAATGTTTGTACTTACGGCTCGTATTTCTTTACACCCTCCCAACGAATCACCGCCCTGAGAACTCAGCTACTAAACCAAGCGCAATCCACTGAAACGCCACACGCCAATTTATTTCAACCTAAGAATGGCACAATAAATTATTGTGTTCTGTCGGTTCTTACCTCATAGGCAGATCAGCCAATTTTCCGCCCTTTCAATGCTTTGAAAACCTACCAGCGCGTATATCATCAGTTACCTTTCCATATTGCTTCTTTGAGTCATCCGAAGACGAGACAAACCCTGCGCCGCAAACACGGAATTATCCGTGAGGAGACGCACGTCGACCGATAAATGTAAATTTTCTCGGATATTTTTCATGAAATTAGTGTTTGCTTGTGAAATCACAAACTTTTTCCCTATACACTTTAGGTGCCGCCAAATAGACAGGCTGTTTTCTTCTCTGTATCGCCGTGTTTTGTGCAAATGGCAGTATTCGCACTGTTTTGTATTTGTACATTTCACATTTTTCAATCAAGTATAGGTTTCTTGAACTCAAATTGCCAATTTCATAGGTGCAAGCATGTACAAGATGCGGTGTTAGCGAATGAATGAGTTTGAAATTAAGAAGTTCCGATGTCTAGCAGCTGCTGCAGCAACTAATTGTTGTATTCCCGTAATTTACGATTTTTTATCGGCCAAAAAACAAATATACTAGACGGTGTGCTGCGCCTACCACGGCATATTTTACCAAAGCAGCATGCATTCTCAGCTGCGAGCAGTGGTCCAATACCCCAGAAAGGTATGTGTTGTTCTGCGCGCACCAAACACAAGCTACTTGGTACGCAAAAATTGGTTTTGTCTAAACCGACTGCTGCTTAAGCAGTAATTGATTGTTTATAATTACTCCTTTGTGCCAGGACAATTCCAAAGATTAGATAAGATTGGCCAGACCTCCATTCTTGGTATATGCTTGAACAGTACAACGCCGAGGTCGGTGGACTCACTCATAGCTCCACTCACTCAGACTCCTTTGGACTGAACCTCACAAGTGAGTTTGAGTTTGAATGAGCGCGAGGCTAGTGTAGCATGTTGAGTTTGAGCTTGAGTGAGTTTGAGCCCGACTGAGTTTGAGTACGCCTGAGACCGAGTGAGTTCTGATAATTTTTTGGGTTTTGAGTGCATTTTTAGTTTGAGTACGTTTTGCGCTTGAGTACAATTTGAGTACTGCGTACATTTCGAGTTTGAGTACATTTGGAGTTGTGAGTACAATCTGAGTTCGAGTACATTTTGAGTACTGAGTAGTTTGAGTTTGAGTACATTTTGAGTTTCAGTACATTTTAAGTAGTGAGTACATTTTGAGTGTGAGTACATTACGAGTTTGGAGTGCATTTAGCCGAGGAGGCAGATATGGTTGGCGGTGAGGTTTCATGTGCCCCTTTTTGGGCTCACTCTAGTTTAGCTGCGGGTACAGCAGCATTCGCGATGCGCATGATCGCTTGCGGGGTGCTGTATGATTTAGCAGCTGGGCTTGTGAGTAATATTAGACTGGTGAGGTCATAAATAGGTCATCACACCTTTTCCTCTTGATGGATCCTCTAAGTAGGTGGGAGAGGATGGTGGAAAAGCACAAGGAGGCCCTTTCCTGCTGGTTGTTCGCCTGCATGTTTTAACGGTTTGATTTACTAGGGTGAAAAAGGAAGAGCTGACAACCGGGCAGAAGTGGGGGCAGCTGTCCCCTCCACTGTTTCAAATGAGTTGTTAATTGAACTCACTGGGTGACGCCCGTTTAGATGGAATAATGACAAAATTATGAGATAGATTGTGTAAAAATTCAAACAGATGTCGATAAGACCTTTAGGTTATAAGTAAAGGTCTGAATAACAGAATCACGCGAGGTAAATTAAAAAAATACTTTGTGTGTATAGCCATCAGACAGTCATAATAAGTGATACATTGGGTTAAAGTTCAAAATGATGCCAAGAGTGCGTGTGGGGAATCACATTCAAGGTATATATGAGAGGAATCACGTTGAACAAAAATCCGTAAGGGGTATAATATGACCTAACCAGGGCTAGTCATACATTTGGGTTAAAGTTCAAATTCATAGCGCTAGGGCGCGTGCCGTATGAAATTAAAGGTCTCAATTGGGGGTATAACGTTGGACAAATGCAGAAATTCTTCCTTATTATTATCTAATGGCATAGTCATAGTAGGTCATAAATTGCGTTGAAATTCGAAATGGTGCCACTAGGATCTGCGGGACATCAAATTGAAGGTGGCGATGAGGGAAATCACATTGGACAAAACTGCAGTGGGGTTATATGATGAGATACTTACGATTAGTCTGTGTTTTGGTTAACAGTCAAATTGATGCCACTAGGATGTGTTCGGTATCAAATTATTCGTCTCGATGAGGGGAATCAAGTAGGTAAATACAAAAATGCTTCCTGGTTATAGTCATGAGATGGTCACGGCGAGTCTTATATTGGGTTAAAATTTGAAGTGATTCCGCTCAAGCGCGTAGGGTATCAAACTTGCGATCTTAATGAAGAAAATCACGTGGGACCAATAAAAAATGCTTAGTGGTTCTAATCATGAGAACGTCATGGTGAGTCATAGTGGTGAGGTGAGGCCGGTAAAGCAAATGGGATATCATATTCAAGGTTGCAATAAGGGGAGTTACCTGGGGCATATAAATAATGCGTCCTGCTTACAGTCATGAGGGTCACCGTTAGTCAGATTTGATTAAAATTGCAAATGATCCTGCTAGGGCGTGTGGAGCATCAAAAAAAATGTCTCGTTGGGGGCAATCACGTGGTACAAATATCAAAATGCTTTCTGGTTATAGTTATGAGATAGTCGTGGTGAGTCATAGATTGAGTTAAAATTTAGAGTGACGCCAAAAGGCCTTTTGGTTATTAAGGTCAAAGTCTCGATGATGGGAATCGCGTGGAATAAATAAAGAAATGCGTTCTGGTTTTCACCATGATATAGTGATGGCTAGTCAGTGATTGGTTTAAAATTCGAAGTGATGCCGATAGGGCGTGTAGGGTATCAAAATATTGCCTCAGTGTAGGAAGGTAGATGGGATGCAACCATCAGAAATTATGGCATTGAAAATTGAACAGGAAACTAAAAAAGTCTTATTCAGTGCCCGATAGATACAATAGTACTCGTTGATCGTTAGCGCGCCGTCATGAAAGCGTGGTTGGTTCTACACATTGCACTACTCAACATCTGTCAACAAGCCTGTATTCCCATTAGGCAGCTTAGGAACTATTGGGCTGATATGCCTCCTACGTATACGCTAAGAAGTAAGTAGGTTAGCGCAATCAGCGAATGCTGGCGATAGTGCAAATTTCTAAGCATGCCTTACTGCTGTCGGTGCGTGAACGTATGTGTTCACATTTTAAACGCACTCGCATACCTCATACTGAATTGATTGTTAAACAACGCCTAGAAATACTCCTTGAACTGTGCAGATTGTAGACGTACATGCTCATAAATGTAAAATATTTGCCGCCTCATAACACTATTTCCTGCTGACAAAAAGGGGCAACTTATTTGATACACGAAGATTTCCTGGCCGTTTTCTTGCTTAGAAGGGCATTGGCGTTTCAGCGGCGGGTGGGAACCGCGAACCGCTATTTCCTGACACGACCGAGCGTTCTCCGCCACCGCGAAGCTTTTATTTCGCTTTCGGTCCTACTTTTTTGCATACCTGAGCTGCAGCATAGGTGTCCGGATGATTTTTGTCGTCTTCCTGCCGATGAGATAAACAGAACTTACATCCAGAAAACAAAAAACGTGGGATAGGCATTGAACATGAGGGTGAATAAACAGTACTTCCGGAAGCAGCATACCACCGTACATATTCTGGCAAATTTACGGGGTTCTTTCCTATTCATCACGGCGACCAATTCGCGGCGGCACTCAAGGGACACAGAAAAGTATTGGAGCGAATAGATTCCGCACAGGCCGATACGTTTTTTGTCGTGGTACACTTCACACGTTTTTTGCACGAGTGTTTTGTCTAACGCTGATTGTTGGTGCAACTAACAATTGCGCAATCTCACCCGGACGAGTAGATCCTGCACATTGCCAAGTAAAGCAAATGACGGCAACCTGCCACCAATTAAGAAAATAAACATCAATTGAGATGACAAGTCGGGCTTCCTGCTTGCACGGGTAAACGTATGCTCACAGGCAACTGCCATCAGGACAAAGCACTTGTGGGGTGGCCTGTCGCCTTAGCGGGTTGGAGACAGAATTTATGGACGAATTGCACAGCTCTCAGACGCCTTGAACGTTCTCTTTAACGCCCTGTTGAACTTTGCGCTGTTGACGTACCGAATTATTGATACTTACCAATTTTCTATGCCTCCTGCATGTCTGATATTCACGCACGGCACGGAGCAACAGCGTGGGACAGGGATGTCATCTGGCCGCCCCGCAGACCCCAACAAATACCCGCCAGGTGGCTCCTAAATCGTTACCAAACGGCCGACCAGGCAAAATTATAGTCTATACAAGTTGTAGAAGCGGGGTACAGTGAGATGTGGGTGGCTGCGGTTGTTGACCCATCCCGACACTAGAAAAAAGTTTCCCCGATTTCCATTTACATAGTGCCCCTGTGGCTGTTCTTTACCGTTGTTTTTGTGACTACGCGGGCTTTTTTCCAGACATTGCGAGCCGCAGGGTGCCGACAATGCCACGTTTTAGAGATGGCCTGCTAAAATGCTGCAAGCACGATTGATCCTTAAGCACCAGATGAGGGTTTTTGATTTGTAAGGGCCTTGGGTAATTTAATTTGATATACCACACACTCTGCCGGAATTTCTTTGAATTTTAATCTAATTTGTGATTTGCCATGACTATCCTAGGAGAAACACGAGGAAGTATGTCTTATTTGTTCCAAGTGATTCCGCTTCCCAAGACTTCAATTTCATGCCCCTTAGATCGTGGCAACATCACTTTGATTTTTAACCCAATCGATGACTCACCATGACTATGTCATGATTATGACAGGAAGAATTTTTATTTGTCTTACGTCATTTCCCTCATCGAGTCTCTCAATTTGACACCCCGCACGCCCTAGCACACATCACTTTGAATGTTAACGATATCTATGATTCACCAAGACTGTGCCACTATTATGACAAGGAACCATTTTTGTGGTCCCACGTGAATCCCCGCACCTAAGTTGTCAATTCGGTGTGGGGGACACACTAGAGACATGCAAAGGAATTTTAAATCATTGTATGATTCACCGTGACTATGTTATATTACTATCAAGATGTATTTCTTGTTTGACCAACATTATTTTACCAATCGAAACATTAATTTTAAGACCCCATGCGCCTACGGGTCATCATTATGAAGTCCAACCTTTATTATGATTCACGAGAACTAAGTCATGATTATGACCACAAAGCATTTTTTGTTTGTCCTATGGGATTCCCTCCTTGAGACCTTCAATTTGATACCGCCCATGCCCTAGCGGCACATAACTTCAAATTTTAACCCAATCTGTGGCTATACATGACTCCCATGTAACACGGTTCACCATTTTCAATATTTTTTTCCTATTATTTTCGTATATTTATTTTGTTTTTTGAATAATCTGCATTTACGCCTATATAAAGATTACACGTTGAACTTTCATGATATCTGCATTTTTGTGGAAATGCAGGGCTTTACACGATCGTGGCAGGGGGAGGCAGAGAGGGGTTCTCGGCAAAAAATGCTATTCCTAAAAAAGCAAGAGAATATCCATGAACGACTCGCACTTCAGAGATTCGCGGGGACAGTTCGCTTTGACACAATACGTTTTTTCAAATGCAGAGCAAGAATGCACGGGACCGTAATCCTAAACATCTTCGACGTAAATGAACTGAGCAATGAGCGCACGTCCCCTCGCCCAATCTGGTTTGTTTCGCCCCAGGGCCCCAGCCAACAATCGAGTCTCGACCACCTCTGCCATGAACACGAACACGGGGCCTAAATCAAGAGTTTGGTATCTAATATATACGTACAATTGGTTGCAAGCAGATTAATGATAATGGTCACAAGGTATAGCTGTAGGAAATCTACAACAAAAAATGTTGCCGACCTCACAGAAGTTACGGTATCATGTCGTACCGAATGCAAGAGTTTGAAGTGGGGAATTCGCACCTGTAATATTTTACCACGCGTGAATTTTAGAACTCTGAATGGTAATGAAATCACAGTAGTAAGAGTACATCTGAGCCCGAGTAAATTCCTCCAATTTAGAGGTGTGCGTACATTTGAGTTCTGATTTCCTTTTCAGTTTTCACTCCGTTTTGATTTCTGAGTTTATTTAGAGTTTTGAGTACTTTATGAGTTTTGAATCCATTTTGAGTTTGAGGACATTTTCAGTTTGAGCACATTTTGAGTTTGAGTACATTTTGAGTTTTAAGTACATTTTGAGTACTGTGTACATTTTGAGTTTGAGTGCATACTGAGTTTTGAGTACATTTTGAGTTTGAGTACATTTTGAGTTTTAATTACATTTTGAGTACTGTGTACATTTTGCGTTTGAGTAAATTCTGAGTTTTGAGTACATTTTGAGCACTAAGTACATTTCGAGTTTCAGTACGTTTTGAGTTTTGACTACATTTTGAGTTCTGAGTACATTTAGAGTTCGAGTACATTTTCAGTTCTGAGTAGATATTTAATTTGAGTACATTATAAGTATTCAGTATATTTTGAGTTTGAGTACATTTTGAGTTTGAGTTCATTTTGTGTGCTGAGTACATTCTGAGTTATGAGTACATTTTGAGTTTTGATTCAGAGTGAGTACTGAGTTTTGCGCTCAGTGTGAGTTTGAAATTGAGTGAGCACAGATGTGCTGCACAACATTGAGTCTGAGTTTGAGTAAGTTGTGATTCGAAAAAAAAAATTTTGAGTTTGAGTGAGCTGCGCCATCTTTGCCAAAGTATGGCAGATCGTCCCCGTAGTGCGGCGGCCTACAACAAAGAACAAGTGTTGCCGCCGTTTATTTTATTAAACAGATGAAAATAATTTGGTTGGAAGCCTCCGCAATGCTCCCAACGACATATGGTCCCTCTTCACTACGTCGCAGATAAACATGCATCTTTGTGGCAGGTTGCTTTAACGACCTCATGATGCAAGGGGGCCATAATGAAACACAAAAAGACAGGAGCATTGTCTATGCGGCCCTGCATCAAACGATCATGCAATTAGGTGACGTCGCACTCTCAACAAAGCAGAGCAATACTCTAGCGTGAGACACTGCCGCAGCCTCCTTTCACACGTAAATAACCGTCCCCTCCATTCGCAGCCCATATCAGACACAGTACAAAGCCACCACTACAACACTGCCCTCGCCCTGCGACAACACTCCTTTCGCCGCCGCATCATGGGCGCTTGGGTAATTCACTGGCCATATCACTCTAAGCAAAAGTCGATTTGGAAGGGCCGATGATAGACCTCGCCGCACTGCAGTAAAAGCACCTCATCACCCTCTCTGTCCCTAAAACTAACACGCTGATCGAATAACATCTCATGAGCCTCTTTGGTTGGCGCCGGTATTGCAAAGATTAACCAGCACGCAGATCAATACTTCAAACCACTTCTTGCGCAAAACTGATGCTCTTTATATGAAGCCCGATATGTTTAGGCGTACGTGCATAGCACACCGCAAGAACAGTATCTGTAAGAAGTTAAACATTTCTTGGAGTGTTTGTAGCGAACGAGGACCAGCGTCTGGCTTCCGATGTGGTGATGGAGTCGATTAGCGAGGCAGTGCGGACCTCCGATCCTCCTCTTCCTATTCTCCCACTGTCGCCACCTGCCTGCGCATCTTTATTTCTTAACATACTCCCGCGGCCGCCAAGTTGGTTAGGAGCTAGCTAGCAGCGGCACGGTCAGTGGCGAAGTCCAGTTTTTCGACTTCCATAGCGACGATCCACGACCAGTTTTTCGACTTCCATAGCGGCGCATGATTTCACAGCAGCAATGCTTGTAGGCTGGCTGGGCGATCAGTGGAGCCTTCGGCTGGGTGTCTGGGTGCCGTCGATCTAGGTAACGGCCTTGTCATTCGAGCAAGGAAGTACAAGTCCATGGCCAACGTCACGGGCAACGACTGCTTGCGGAGTTGCTGGATCAAAGTGACTCAGTGGATAAAAGTGGAGATTGCGAACGGTCAACCGGAGAGAGAGACCATGTCCCTGGTTTTCAGTCGCCAGGCAGCCGCCAGGATCAAACGGGAACAGTTGATGTAGACTGCCAAATTTCCAGAGAGCATCACGGTAGCGTGATGGCATTGCCGTCGCCTCCACGTCTGATACTGCTACCATGAGGAAATGTGTGTGTTCGATCGGAGTATCCGTAATCGCTGCGAAAAATAGGACTTCCCTCTCGCCGTACCCAACAAGGTACAAAGGCTCGTCCCGAATTGAGTTGCGTTAGCTGAAGAAGGGGTCGTCACCATAGAAGCATCTGTTCTGCTTCGCCACGAGGATACCTCCCCACCAGGCCTTGACGAGCGCGGCCGAAGCTCGCTTCCGGCGTCGAAGCTCGCTCATGGAGCGTCGGAGGAGCAGGCGCTTCGTTATCCCCTGACGCGAGTCCATCTTCTGCACGCACCGCGTTTTTGTTGCTGAACACAATGAAAACATATTTGACGCGAAACCGGGTTGCTGAACTGCTGGCGAAACGAGAGCTACCTCACCGACGTAAAGTTCGCAACAGGGAAGCTCGGAGGTTTCCAAAAGAAGAGGTGCGTCATCGACTGAAGGGCTGTGGCAGAACCGGTCCGACGTCTCGAGAGCGATAGTAAAGTCGTCGAAGCGAGGGTTGCGGAAGGGCTGTACTGACGTCTCCGAAGTGAGAATCGTGTCTGTGATACCAACGTCCACCTGGGCCACTTCGACAGCTCCAAAGCGGAAGTCTCTTTTGTCTAGGCTAGATTCACGGCAGGGCCGCTCGGCTCTCTCAGAAACGACAGCCGCGTCAGCGATGCCGAGGTCCCGCGAGCGTCCTTGAGGCTTCCCCGAAACTGCAGTCACGGAATCAGCAGGACTACGCCATTGCTTTAGCCTCTCTCACTGGCTGAGCACCTCGGTGTCTTGCTTGGCATCGCGTCAGCGATGCCGAGGTCCCGGGAGTGTCCTTGAGGCTTCCCTGAAACTGCAGTCACAGAAGCAGCAGGACTACGCCGTTGCTTTAGCCTCTCTCCCTGGCTGAGCACCTCGGTGTCTTGCTTGGCGTCTTGAAAGGCCCAAGCACCTGCGTCACCGTTTCCCTGTTCTAACTGCGCGCCAGTCATTTCCCGTGCTGGCGTCACGTCACCCGGGACCATTGTCCGCCGGGCCGCCTCGGGACGCCAGCGAATAGTCGAGGTTGCGATGCGGATAGTAAGCAGCGCCGCCTGAGGTTTAAGGACGGGGCTTGCGGAAGATTCATGGCTCGCGGAGAAGCGTACGCGCGTTCGCAGGACGCAGATACGCTCGTCATAATCGATCGCTTCCAAAACGTCAGCATCAAACTCTTCACCCTGCAGGTTTTCCTAAACTTGAGCGTCAAGTTTGTGATGGCTCACCTGGTCATGCAAAATGAGGTTGAGGACATTTTGTCTGTCAAGGGCCATTGCTACCTGGCTCCGCAGCAAGGCATGGAGGACTGTCATGGTCACGGAGACGGTCGCTCGAAGGACATCTCGGGGAATACGAACAGCATCCATGGCACCAGTCGATGAAGCAAGACGCTCGGGTTTCGAATACCAAAGGGACAAGGGCCAGCTTGGGCACGAGCTGAAAGGGGCGGCGGCCGAGGGCAAGGCATCCAGGATAATGCAGTACGAAGGTATCTAAGCCTCGTGTGCTTCGGGGCCGCTGCGCCGTCGAACGTAGATTCGCTCCTGCGCCGGTTCCGGGGTTTCGGCACCAGAAAATGTATAGCGAAAGAGGACCAGCGTCTGGCTTCCGATGTGGTGATGGAGTCGATTAGCGAGGCAGTGCGCACCTCTGATCCTCCTCTTCCTCTTCTCCCACTGTCGCCGCCTGCCTGCGCATCTTTATTTCTTAACAGTGTTCTGATGTCGCATTTGACATTGAAGGACAGTTATAGCTGATTCCGCATGAGACCGACAACAATAGCTACCTATTGTATCTTTTTCCGACTTCGATAATGCTGCCGTTGTGGATGCACAGTGATCAATACTCTGGACCTCAACACAATATAGGAAGTAAAATAAAGTGTATTTATAATAATTACCGTATTTACAGGTGTAGATTCTCTAGTAGCCCATAACGGGACCCTTCGCTTCCTGGTATATCAGAGCCACCCTTTTCTTCTTTGTTCTAAGGAACCACCAGTTTTCGTGACGCTGCTACTTCGCCGTTGCGCAAAATACTCTCCGAAACCTTATCAACCTGCTGCAAACGTGCGTTCGAGTGCCTTTTTGTTCGTGGTTTTTTTTCCAGTTTTGGGTTTTTTATACAACGCCTTTGTACACCATCGGAACGACATAGGAGCGAAATCAAGCATTTTCAACGGGCTTACCTTTTACCTTTTTTACTGCATGTGTTTGATTCTCACTACAATAAAATTTATTATTTTATCATAGAGCATCTTTGCTATAGATCTCACACTAACCAAGAGGTACACGACTATCAATGAAAATGCCATATTTTACTTAAAGTCAACCATCATATGTGTAAACGGTTATGGCAATGTTCCAATAAACTCTAAAGGAATGGATGAGCGTATGCCACCACAATGGGCTGGCGCCTACATCAATGTTCAATAAATCACCGTCTACCATCTAGCAGCAGCACGAGGAAACACTTTCAGACATCAGCAACAGGCGTAGCTGTATGTCACATCTGGAGCTTACGACGTTTCTTTAGACGGGAAGGAACAAAATAAAACGTGAGATACCCAAGACGTATTTAACGAACAGCGCAGGCGACGATAGTCCGCACGCCGTCATTCGCAACGAATACAGAAAAAGCGTCAAAAGCACAGCCGTGTAACCGTATAGGTTATAATGACCACCTATCCAATTTTGTACAACTTTTTTGGGCGTCAGCTTGTATTCGCTCACAAGTTGTGTTCGCGTATTCTTGTTGTTTTTTATGTAGGCTAATATTTTCGGGCCAAGGTGTGTTTTCCCAATTGATTTCAAAGAATTCAAAGATTCCGAAGACTTCATTTCCCCAGAAGAACCAGGAGGCAGGCTGGGACTAAACGCAAGAAAGCCTGACAGAGGCCCCAGCCTCTTTTGGTACAGTACAATGAAGAAGCAAAATCGACAAGCTGCAAATAGTAATGCTTCAGTATTAAAGTACAAGCCACATGTCGAGCACCGGAATATTTAGAACAATAAAAACACAGGACCACAAAGTACATAGGAGGAAAGTAAAAACGTACAATTGGACTATCAGAGTATAACATTGATTGCGTTTTAAAGCTGATTTGCTGATTAAAACGGTTAATAAAATGGTTATTAAAATGCTGATTTTGTGATTAACAGGGAGGGCGACAAATGCGTCAATGCCCCAACTGTGGCACTTTCAACAAGTGAAATCCACTTTTTGGTAATACAGGGGGTGTGCCATGATCATGCGCAATCGGCGACCGGTGTGCTCAGGTGTCGGTGAAGATCATGTCCTGTAATGTGGCCAGGCGTTGTTTGTGCATCAATGGCAAATTGATAAGAGCGAGTGTAAACATTGCACTGTTTCAGTTCTGCGGAATCATGTCCTTGTTTATTTTTGTTTTTTCGAACTATGTACATATATGCGTGTTTTCCTGTTCCTTTTGCATAAACCAAGTTGACTTGCGTGTGTTTCGTCTTTTCTTTCTTCGTCCTGTGCTAAATTTCGACAGAAGTATGCTTTAGTCAGTAGCAACCAATTTGCCCAACTCTCCGCTTTAATTGTAAAATTACCACGCGACGTGCCGGCTCGGGCATCTTGATAACAGGGCTCCCAAACGTTGGGTGCACATACTGCCATAGGCGAGCTGCAGCCTACAAGGCGACGGGGCCGCAACGTAGACATTGGCTGTGGCAATTACGCCAGCGATGTGATTCTTTTGCGGCCGATCGCCAATAACGATAAGCAGACGCACCGGTTATTACTTGTCCTACTGGAATAAACATGTTCGTCCTCAGTTTCGTCAGTTTTTATGCAGAAGCGTGCCTATGGTAGTTTGTGTGCGCAACGTTTGGGAGCAGTTATCAAGACGCGCGAGCCGGCACGTCACGTGATAATTTTTTGTATTTCGCGGGCATCTTCAACACGCTGAAGAACACTAACACCTAATGAATATAATGTGTCGATGAAGCAAGATGCTGGGGTTTCGAATACCAAGGGGACAAGGGCGGGCTTGGGCACGCGCTGAAAGGGACAGCGGCCGAGGGCAAGGCATCCGGGATAATGCAGCACGAAGGTATCCAAGCCTCGTGTGCCTCGGGGCCGCTCGTGTGAGTACCGCTCTGCAAATTTCTTATTAGCATTTTTTGCGTGGATTTGTTGGTTGGAAAGTTGGCTAATTAAAAATAAATAATTAACTAAATGGGCGACAAAGAAAAAATAACGGGAGAAACTACGTAGAAAAAGTAGCAACAGGCATTGAGCTGCGTCGTCTTAGAGTGCATCATCGAAACATTTTAAAACTCTAGATAATATTAGGTGAAACACCCTGTATATATATATATATATATATATATATATATATATATATATATAAATGTGTGTGTGTGTTTGTAAATGAGGGGTTTGTTAGGAAATACCTAAAGAAATGCCGGCGGTCTACAACGCCAAAGAAGGCATAGGGGAATGGTTAGACTATTTTTTACCGTTAGTGACGTTACAATATTTTTTTTTTACTTACGTAAGAAAGAAAGAAAAAAAAAACACGCGCCCAGAGTGGGGACCCAACCCCCGCCTTTCGAAAGGCGTGGGTTTGGTCCCCACTCTGGGTGCGTGTTTTTCTTTCTTTCTTACGTAATTATTTACAAAAAATAATGTAACGTCACTAACGGTAAAAAATAGTCTAACCATTCCCCTATGCCTTCTTTGGCGTTGTAGACGGCCGGCATTGCTTTCGGTATATATATATATATATATATATATATATATATATATATATATATATATATATATATATATATATATATATATATATATATATATATATACATAAATATATATATATATATATATATATATATATATTTATATATATTTATATATACAAAGTAAGAAACCTCGGTAACAGCAACAGCGGAGGGTTTATTTCGACGTTTCGACTTCGAGACAAGTCTTCTACAGGAATGATGGCTTCGGTCGTTTCGGAAGAGAGCATATATGTCGAAAGTGGAAAGCGGGTTTACGAATGGCCAACGATACCAGACACAAACATACGTGAATAACACAAACACGAAGCGGAAATCTTCCTTATTGGAAGAATGAACAAAAAATGATCAACGAAGAGAATGACGCCTAGATAGTTGGAGGGAAAAAAAAAGGCAGAAAGGGAGATGAAAGAGCACTGAACAGGAATTCGAGTGGTGGCGGAAACGCAAAAAGCTCAACAGCGTCCGAAAGTGGGGTTGTAGAACAAAGGAGAGAAGGCAATATATCTTCCGCCGCTAGCCGCCACCATGCTAACGCCCAGACGCTCGGAGGGATCGCGTTTCCATTGATTGAAAGCGAGTGTCCCGCCATATGTTCGGAAAGTGCGAACACGGCATTTTACAGCCTGTTTATGGGCCCGTTCCCAGAGCTGAGACAGTTAAAGGACGTTTTGTGGTCGTGCAGAAGGAAACGGTCCGCCACCATTCCACCGTTCCCTCGCCGGACGGACGCCTTCCGAGAACGGGGCGCTAGGCCGAGTTTTCAGGTCTTTGTTAAGAGCTGCCACTTTGCAGTTCAGCGACAACCCGTGCGTCGTCGGTGTCTCCCCTCCGTTGAGTGGGGGATGGGGGGGGGGGAAACAGCCAAACCTGAACGCAAGCTGCTCAACGGAAGGGGGGGGGGGGGAACGGAGAAAATAAACCCCGATGGTTCAGTAGCCGGGCTTAGAAGACGACTGTAGGTGCAAGGGAGGGAAAAATAGATTTGCAAGCAGTCAAAAATGTAACCAGTCCGCGGGGCCGAATAGTGATAAAAGCGCCAAAGATATGTGCGCTCGAGTAATAACGAAGACCCCAGAATGGTATTGCTTATCTTCCGGGTTATGCGCCATATCCAAACGTGTAAATCCCCTAACCAATTTTCGAACACATGTTTTGGGGAGAAGGTAAACAGAAGTTATTGCTGAAACAGCACCGACACTAAGCAACATTACTTAATTGTAAGATTGTGACGGAGATTTAGAAAAGGTTTCCAAAGTTATAACACAAATTATAAAAGAGAGAATTAAGAAAAAAGAAGGATAGGAGTGAACACGAAGAGAGGAAAAGGAGAGAAGGAATAAAAATGAAAACAAAAACGGAAAGACATCAGCAATGTGGGAAAAATCCACTGAACGAATGCTCACGTGCATGTGATATATATATATATATATATATATATATATATATATATATATATATCAGTGTGTCGAACCGAAAAAAATACTGGTTCGGTTACGGTTCGGGTTCGGGTGGAATAATTTCGTTCCGGTTCAGTTCCGGTTCGACAAAATCACGTACCGAACCGGTTCGCGAACCGGTTTGGGAGCTTGAACCGGTTTGCAAACCGGTTAGATGAGTTGAATTATCACTGAAATTAGAAAAAATCACTTTGTAGTTTAAAACGACAGACAAATCAAAAGACAATCAGAAATTCAAAATTCTGCTGTTCCCCAAAGGCAGTTGCGCAATTGCAAAGCAAACTCTAAACAATCACAGACAGACATACAGACAGACCAAAATTTCTGGCTTTAAGTAGCCCAAGAAAGACTTTCGTCTTTAAAAGATGAAGCGGCGACGATTCACCCCCTACTTTCTCGCTCAGAATTTATGTTGTCCTAGCGACTATTCATAAGGCCACCGCCAAGACATATGACGGGGGGATATTTTTTCCGCCCTTTCCTTTTTTGTTGAAATCGCAATCGTCACTATGAAATCGCCAATCACGCTAACCTTGAAGCCTTAAATTTAGGCCTGCGTACTGGTTCGTTCAAATGCCAGTGCGTGCTTAATACCAATGACGCACATTTTTTATATTTTTAACAAAACAGAAAAATCCTACAAAAGGCACATAAATACTACTAATGAATTAGATTATTTAGTTACCCTGAATAATTTGTTAGCTGTCACTTTATCGAATGTGTTAGCCACACTTTTGTTAAAAGTAAGCTTTAGTTAACGCTCCGTCACTGCATTATTGCTCTGACCACTGCAATTCTTTTTGCGATAGCTATACCAGATGCGCGCATTACAATCTGTATGTCATCGTACCGCCTGACCCCGGCCATCGTTCCGTGTGCTACATTGCGGAATCTTAAAACAGATTATGCTGTTACAAAATGAAAGGGAAATTTGACGCGCGGAGTAGGAGATGGAACTTTTTTGATTAGGCGCTCTTTAATTCGCGCACAGCAGTACTCCCCTCCGGAACGAGTAGCAGTAGAAGTAATGTAGCGAGTTGGGCAGTCAGTACAAGTGCACCTTCGAAAAGAGCAGATCTGAAAGGGGCAAAACTGCAGAACAAACAGAAAAGATGATCGCTGGGCGAATGGGACAGTGTGAGCAACCAGCTTGCCTTTCTGCACGTGTGATATGCTTTGTTACTGTTTCTGCTTCCAAGACAAGGTCGAGGGTTGCAGTTTCTTGCCAAGGGCTAAGTGCGAACCTTAACAGTTTTCCCTGACATATCTGTTGTTATTTGTATCTGTAAAGAACGGAACTTGTCCACTGTACTGTCCCCAAAAAATGACCACGGAACTCACTTCCTTCGCATTGATGACACGTTTGGTTGTGAAAGGCACGGCAAAGAAAAGTATAGGGCAATATCCACGTTTTGGAAGTTTTTTTTTACATATTCCGTTTTACTTACTTTTTGCTTAATATTTTAAAACAACGTGATTCGCCTTTTCCTTTTTGTTGTTTTCCGTGTAAACACATTAAAAAAAACCCGTGCTATATCTCTGCTTCGAGGCGCAGCTTATGTTGCAGGCCAGCAGACTTATTTTAACCAGCTGGTGATATTAAACGTGGATCAAAATCTCGATACACCGACGTTCTCGATTTCCATGTACTTCAGAGAAACGGTCGTGGGGAAGTGAGATGGAGGCCACTTGTGGTCAGCAGCAAACGGCTTAGCCACTGAGCAGCTCCTGCAGTCACAATTATCAAGTATTAACAATTTGCAGGTGTCGGGCCTTCTAAATAAATTGTGAAATGCAAAAGGTTTGAACACATCGGGTGTGTGCTTTCGCTGTTGCGCAGTGGAACACTCCTGCAGCCTGATTGGTCAGATAAAGTCGCAGCTAGGGAAGGGCAAAGTCGTGTTATATCCGCTGCAAGCTGCCGAGAATGAAATTTCTGAAATTTCGTTTGGACAGCTTGCACTATGCTCGCGGTTTTAGGAGCAACAGACCACTGCTACATTGTTTCATAGAGCGTATCACGCTCTATGAAAGTGTTCAACTGTTCAACTGTCTGGCGTGGAATGTGCGCGAGCGTTTACGAAGTTGATGGTACGTGACAGAAAAAAGACCTGAATTGCATTGACTGTGCAATATCAAGAACGGAGGGTCGAACCGTTTCGGCATGAACCGGTAACCATTATTTCTTTTTTCGGTTCAGTTCCGGTTCGGGTTCAGCGTGCTCAAAAAATAACGGTTCGGGTTCGGGTTCAGTTCTGGCAAAAATACCGGTTCAGTTCCGGTTTTCGGTTCGGTTCGGTTCCGGTTCGACACCTTGATATATATATATATATATATATATATATATATATATATATATATATATTTGTGTGTGTGTGTGTGTGTGTGGTTGTGTGTAATGGAACCCCTCTTATACGTCCCCCGGATTACGACGACCCGCATCTTGCCATCAATTCCATCCAAACAATAATTAAATTCCCCAATCTAATAAGGCTTGGGTGCATACGGTCCGCTTCATACGACGGACCGTAGCCCTGATGCACCGCTTTTCTTCCCATATTTTTCACCTCTTCGCCGTCTCGTCCCCAACTTTCTTTATTCCTAACCCGCAGTTGATAGCGTGGGACGGGCAAAGGTCCGCTTGCTGGGCAGACAACTGGCTGAACAAACGCAAGGAAGCAGGCGGCTACTCGTGAGCTGCAACGGCCCCACGCGGCAGCAGTACGCCAACGCGAACACCGTGACAATGCGGACCGTGTCAACGCGGACAACGCGGACCGTGAATTTGACGTTCCCGTCGAGCCGCTGACGAAGGCGAAAACACATACGACGCAGAGTTGCCAACCACGTTAGGCTGCAACGCCCCACAACGGGCATTAAAAAGCCCTACATCGCCCTACACAATATTTTTATGGCACTACGCACCGCACTACGCACAAAATGACTACTTTGTGACATACATATCAATTAGGTAGTAATTTATATATTTGTGTTTATTTGGATTATTTTTATTATTCTTATTTCACGTCTTTCTTCATACTTGTAAAGATGGTAGTTCCGCCGTCCTCAGTTACCAAAAAATACCACAAAGAAAGTACTGAGCTTACGGGAGCGCGTGCATCCAGAGGAGCGCGCGGTGTCGATCATACTGGCGCGCGGGCATGCTCCATGCAATGAGCAGGCAAAAAATATCCAAAAGAAATACCGAGACCACGTGAGCGTCCGCCTTGTGAGGAGCGTCCGCCGTAGTTCTGCGGCAGAGTCTTCGGAGGCAGAGGCACACTAGGCGAAGTCGTCGAGAGCACTCGGGCAAAGCGTTCTTAGAGTGATCTCGCGTGCTGCTGGCCTCTCCAGTTCACGCGAGTTTGTGCCTAAAGTGATGAGCACAGAACAGCTAAAGCTGCAGAAAACAAGTTTGTGAAGCCTGTTGCCGCAGGTTCTGGCGGGTGTTAACTCGGTCTACATTGAGATAGATATGAAATATTACGAAGAAAACGAGCCGAGCCTGCCAGCCATGGAGGACGTTCAATAGCAAGTTCTAGAATCCACGTGAGCTTCAACAGCCGGGTCCCCGACAAAGACAGAAAGTAGGCCAGCTCTCCGTTTTCTCCAGCCTTCCACCACTACTCTAAGCTGCACGAATTTTTAAATGCAGAGCATTTGTATAACTCACGATGTCACCCGTGCGTCGGCGTCCGCAGCAGCCAGCCTCCCCCTACACTATAAAAAGAATTAACAGTTCCCGGCGCCTGGTTTCGATTTCACGACCCTGCGGGCGGAACGCAAGGTACATGTTGCTCTACCCACTGCGCCACAAAGCCGACGCAGAATCAAAGGCTACGAACGCGCCTTATATCCTTGACACATTCAAACTACGTCGTCAGCGGCGTGCGTTGGCGACTCAGCGGCGTGCTAGTGGCGTGATAGCTGCGTGGTGTACACGTGATAGCACCAACCCCCCGAACACTAAACGTTAACGCAATACACCCACCCCCTTTGCGACGCATTTACTCGAGTCCCCCTCGCGGGGAGATGGGCCCATGTTTGAACCGGAATCAGTCGTCTTATCGCGGTTTTTTTATTTATTTATTTATTTATTTATAATACCTCAAGGGCCCCAGTCAAGGGGTGTTACATGAGGGGGTAGACAGTTCACAAACAGATGATTTGTTCGATGGCTTCTTTGAAATGGGCGATGCTGGAGTGGTGCACGATGTCAGCAGGAAGATCGTTCCATTCTGTTGATGTTTGCACAAAAAATGAAGAGTGATGAGCAGTGGTATGCGCACGGGGTGGATAAACGGCTTTCGAATGGCTAATGCGGCACGAAAGACGATGAGCTGGAATGATAACATGGTTTAGGTGCAATGCATGATAAAATTTATGGAACAAACACAGTCTTGAAATTTTTGGGCGTGAAGCTAAGTTAACCATGTTAGCTTGAGATTTTAGTTCGGTGACGCTACTGTGATAGGAGTAGTCTGAATAAATGAATCTGGCTGCGCGATTTTGGATGGATTCAAGTGTTTGAATAAGAGAGATATGATGGGGATCCCAGATGGCACATGCGTATTCTAGCTTCGGGCGAACTAGTGTTAGATAGGTTAAAAGTTTAACAGAAGGTGGGGCAAGACGTAAGTTTCTACGGAGATAGCCAAGAACACGGTTAGCGTCATTAGTGATGTTCATTATGTGGGATGACCAGGTCAGATCTGAAGTTAGAGTGATACCGAGGTATTTACATGAATTTGCTGCTGTAATTTCAGAATCAAACAGGAAGTATTTATTGGAGGAATAAGATTGACGGCGATGGAAAGAAATGACACAAGTTTTCTTTATGTTAAGGGACATCAGCCATTCTTCGCACCATGATTGAATCAAAGAAAGGTCAGACTGTAGGATGACAGTGTCGCGTGCATTGTGAATAGGACGATAAATGACGCAGTCGTCTGCGAATAGACGAATGTTAGAAGCAAAGTTATTGGGGAGGTCGTATATAGATTAGGAATAGTAGAGGACCAAGGACCGTGCCTTGAGGTACGCCGGAGGTTACCGCGGATAAGGAGGAGCGATGATTGTTAGCACAAACGAACTGCTTACGGTTAGTCAAGAAGTCACATATCCAATTAAAAACAAGACAATTAAGGTTAAGACGTGAAAGCTTCAAAAATAATCTATTATGGGGAACTTTATCAAAAGCTTTTTCGAAATCAATGAAAATGGCGTCTACAGGTATGTTCATTTCTAGGCTAGAACTGAGGTCGTTAACGAACAGGGCGAGTTGAGTGTCACATGAAAGTCCTTTTTGAAAACCGTGTTGGTTAGGGTGAAAGAAATGTACTGAACGTAAAAAATGTACTATGTGGGAATAAATTATGTGTTCCAATAACTTAGAGCATACAGTTGTGATCGAAATGGGACGATAATTACTCGGCGAAGATGAAAGACCTTTTTTCGGGACAGGAACGATCTTACCAAGCTTCCAGTCCTCCGGCACCACTCCGCATGAAATGGACTGCTGAAATATGTATGAAAGAATAATGTTTGTTACAGGCTTAGTGTTTTTCAGTATTTTGGAATTAATTCCGTCCATTCCCGCGGATGACGTTAGTTTCAATTCGTCAATTAGTTTTGCAATTCCGTATGAATCGAATGTATTGCCTGGCATGACCGGATAATCAAGGAATGGGGAGTCTGGAAGCGGGCTGCAAGATTCAGGGGTAAATACGGAAGAGAAGGCAGAATTTAATACTTGAGGGGTAATATGATCTGGAATAGGATCACCGAGTTCATCAAGTAATGATAATGTTTTTGTGGGGTTGGGGTTAATGGCTCTCCAAAATTGTTTAGGATTATTGCGTAGCATATTAGGTAATGTAGAAGAGAAAAAAGAACGCTTAGCCTTCGCAGCAAGCGATTCAAATTCCTTTGCTGCTCCGCGGTACCTGTTCCAAGCACTCGCGGTGTTAGACCGTTTAGCCGAGCGATATAATCGCTTTTTCTTATTGTTAAGACGCTTAAGAGATGTGTTAAACCAAGGTGAAGACGCCCGTTCCGTAATTGTAATTGTGGGTATAAACCTATTGATCAAATCATGGATTTTGCGCTTGAACAAAGACCAGTTAGTTTCAAGGGGGCGTTGGAAGAAGTCGTTTAAATATCAGTCGCAAAATATGGATAGTTCATTGTTAAAGGCGGCATAGTTTCCCTTATCGTAGAGCGTGAGGGTTTTCTTGGAATGTTTTGGGCCTGGTAGTTGATTAGAAAACGAAGCGTGAAGTACAGCGTGATCACTTATCTCGGGGAGAGGAACTAACGATACAAGATTGCCGGGGTGTGACAAGAGAATGAGGTCAAGAATATTTGAAGAGTGCCCAGTAACTCGCGTTGGGAAGGAAACAAGTTGAGATAAACCAAATGTTAAGCATGTGTTAACAAAGTCGCTTTCCATGGTGTGTTCAGATACCGTGAGCGCGAGGTTAGACCAGTTTATTCCTGGAAAGTTAAAGTCACCCATTAAAATAACCGGTGGGTTAGGATGACAGGCATTCAGGAAGTTAAGATCACTGTGGAAATTAGCGATAAATGAAGCATCTGAGTCTGGGGGGCGGTAACAGACTTCAATGATAACCGGAGGGTATGAATTTTTGCAGCAGACAAACGATAATTTGAGGCTGGAAGGGATGACCACTGGGGAGCAATTTAATAGACTGTGAGCAGCTATAAGAATGCCACCACCCCGCTTACCATCATGATCTCGCCGAAAAATCGTAAAGCCAGGAAAGCATGGGGTCAATTCGGAATCGCTTATTGAAGGGTTTAGCCACGTTTCAGTTAAAAGAACAAAGTTGCATTCTGTCGTGCTGATAAGATTAAAAAGTGAGTCGCGTTTCGGCAAGAGGCTTCTAATATTTGTCTGTACAATTGACAAAAGTTCAGGGTTTAATTTAGGATTCGCTGGGGTGGGAGGTGGTAGCTAGGGGCGGAGGGGGATTACTTTTTCAGAACAACGATCGAAAACGTAAGTAGTGTCGTCAATGGTTAGCTTGTTGTACCGAAGTTTATACGCCTTGCGAGATGCTTTACCAAATTCAATGAGGTGCTTACGGGCCTTGCGCGTGTTGGGGGAAAGATCTTCACTAATGCTGTAGTTGGTGTCTTTTAGTTTTTTGGCGTTAGACAGCACTAGTTCTCGGTCCTTGAAATGGCAGAACCGGACAAAGATGGGCCTATTTTTACTTGTTTGAAAACGCCCTTTGCGGTGAGCGCGTTCAATGTCTCTAGATTGGACTGAGACTTCAAGATTGGCAAGACATAGATCGATGACGCGCTTCTCAGACTGTGCCCAAGTCTTGTCACTGTCATCTTCAAAACCGTAAAAGACAAGGTTGGATCGTCGCTGTCTGTCCTCAGAGTTGTCCAACCTGGCGACAAGGCTAGCGATATCACCGCAGTTTTGCTCAGTTAGTGTCTGCAAGCCGTCGACCTTTTCTTTTACCTTTTCTTTTTCTTTTTTCTTTTATTGTGCCTTGCCCTTTATTTTCTCAATTATCCTCCCTCACGCCAAGTCGTCTTGTCGCCATCACAAAGAAATTCATCCCTAATTTATCAGAACCATCCCGCAGCAGCACGCAATAATCGCGTGCTGCAATGAGCTTTTTCTATGCCAAGTGCGCAACACGATTAAACAACTTACCAGATAATCCAGTCATTTGCAGTAACCGCTCAGCTTTCTTATTAACTAAGCAGTAAGATTCCGCAATACAATTGAATGTAATAAATAAACGCCATTTTAGACGACTCCCTTATGACACGTTTTTCTGCCATGAAATTTCTAGTAATAGTTACATTTTTAAATCGCGTTCTTGCTGTTTGATATTTGCTTTCTATATAATACGCGGTATTTCCCTTCGCTCCTTTTACGAGGAAGTGGGGCTTTCAAAGTACTACTAAATAAAACGCCATAAAATGGCTACACCTTAGCATGCATTGCTCTTGTAATAAATGCACTGTGAACATAACCGTCTATCTCTCCTGCCAAAGTGAAGTGAATGTAACAGCATAGTTCGCACTGCTATCTCATGTCAAGCCCGATCTTTGAAGGTTCTTCTGTTCTGAAGTTGACCCTTCATTTTTTATGCAATTTATTTCAGTGTAATGCAAGTGACCCAAATGCCTGTCCAAGGTTGCCAGGAACGAAGAAATTGTGCACTTGTAAGTTATATAACAATGAAGATTATAAAAATATAGGTGTTTGCACTACGGATGCATAAATCTTCATGAAAAACGACGTCGCTTATGTAATGAAAGACTGTGTGTTATAATAAACAATTCCGAGTTGTAATTGCTGTTTACGCAGCTTGTTGGCTAAGAGCACCGGTGTCGTCCATTTGAAAAATAGATGCTTTCATGACACTCAGTACGTAAGTAACTGTTTGCTTGCCCATTGTATGAGAAGTGAAAGATGTCGCCACTCTGGCTGAAAGTGCTCGCGTTACGACGGGTACATAGCGACCGTTTTATTCTGTCATGAAGCCTCGGGTCTCAAATTTTTCTGCAGGAAATCTACCTAAACTCGCGAGAGAAGGCGTTTTGCGCGTCATCCAGTGTGACGGGTCATGGGGACACAGCCGAGAAATATTATCTCAAGGCCGAAGCAGCCGAAACGCCGGTTGTTTCAGTGAAAGTACGAGTGGACCAGTAATACGCCCTGCGAAAATGTTTAGTTGGCCGTCTTTGTTTTACCAAAGAAATGTGGAGAACCACCTCCCCTTCAGAGTCACAGTGCCGTTCTCGGCGTCGCGTGTAACGCATATTCGACAGTAGGGTGTGACGTTCAAGTCATCCGTGGGCTAACAGCGATGGCAGTTTTTCTTCGGAACCTTCGGTTCTTTTTCTAGAGGTATAGAAGATTGATTGGCGTCAGCGACAGTGAGAGATGCCGAAGTTTGATCAAGGTAAGCTCGAAAAAAATGACCATGCTTATCGGATCATTTCAAGAAGGCAGATCCCAGTAAAACGTTGGGCGTCACGTGGTATTTGCTAAGATGTGTATGCGATCCTGTAGCTAGATGTATACTTGGAGTTTAAAGGCTTGTGTCGGGAGACAACTTTGTCGTCCCGACACTGGCACCTATATACATCCCGGAGCGGGAACGCAAGCAAAAACCAAATTATCCAGCGCGGTTTTGTACACCTTGACCATAAGTGTACACGGCGCTCAAATAATTTTGTATGCACGTGGAACTGGAGTGTAGGTTTGCGTTATTTATTCTTTACTAACTACTCAGTAATGTAAACGTACTTTCAAATGTTCCCCTGATCATAAGAACCATCTATGGAGCTTTTAATCTGGAACCCGTCTTTGAAAGCTTCAACACTGCCCTCTTGAGACTCCCTGAAATCTGTGGAGTCTAGGTAATTTCATTTTTGATAGTCAGTGAGCCTCAATAAAACACCACTTTTTTAAATTTACTTGGCAAAACCACGTAAAACACTACTGGCTGGATTACTAAAATTACGCCTGCCGCCACGTACGCATTGCTTCACTAAGTTCTATGTTTATTTAAAATTAGCTAAATTTTTGTTTATAAGGTTTTCATATATCTAATCGTATCAGTGATTATAAACGCTCAGTATGAAGTCACCGCTGCCTACAGTACAACGTTTTTGTGCCAGGTTTTCTGCACTAACCTTGACCTGTGATTCCCTTACTGATAAGGGCCGAAGTCAATCATAAAATTCTAACACTAGCCAAAACAATCCCGCTATCTTAACCGTCTTTGCACTGCATCAGGGTAGCTTCTTCCTGGCCGAAGACAGCAATGGCTGAAGGACGTGACATTGCATGACTTTTTTGCTGCACACCCCAACACGATTCTTCCCGCAAACGTGTGTTTGCCGCCAAGAAGAACAATTACTGCTGCACTTCTGCAAAGGTAAACTTGACGACTGTCACTGCAGCAACTTAAGACAGAGTAAGAAAACAGCTTCCGTTGGCCCCTCAGAGATGTTCAGTGCAAATTCTGAACGTACACCACAGAGGAAAACACAAACAATCGTCGATTTACGAAACCAGATCCTAAATTCCCTCATCTATTGAAATACTGCGGATTCCTCTGCAGGTGGCCATTCGGCTCAATCCTTTCATGAACTGGAACTAACGAAGGAGATTCAATGCCATTCCTGTTTTAACGAAGCATTTCGAGAAGCAGACGCATTAAAAAGTGAATTTTTGAATGGGGTCCGCCAGAACGCCACTAAGATAATTGTGCCATGTCAGAAAAAATACAAAATTCAGGCGTGTAGTTTCGTTTTTACGGATCTCCTCCAGATAAACTCAACAGACCCTTAAATCATACAAATATTTTCTGGCAAACAAGAGGTGTTAGAGGATGTTGACGACCTAAAACTGCTGAAGCTCCAGTGCCCGGTTTACGGCAGTAAATGGGCTCTATTGACTTGACAAGGAGCTTTGCTAGGGCTCACGCGTTGTGGGATTTATGGGCTTGCCTGCTACAAAAAACAGGTCCGGCCAATGCCAACGAAGCGCACGCGGGCAACAGTCGCGGAATTGTCTCCTCTAGATGCAGTACTCCCAGCCCCTGAAGTTCTATTTAATTGTGTTCACGGCTGGCTTTTAGCACATAGCAAAATAATTGTGAGGCGAGTGCCGAGAGAATCGCAATTGAGATGTCCTGGTAGATTCTTGGATGCGCCTCCCTTGATACATTTAATTTCTTGAACCAACAGCTTGTAAAAAGAGATTTCCTAATTTAAGAACTTCTCAATTTTCATAAAGAATACGCGATTCCCCGTGACTGCGTTAGACTCCGTTTGAATTGTATTACTACCACCCAGGACCTCGCCCGATTAAAAAAAACGTATCTTGGTAAAACACTCGTCATAAAGAGCGATTATACGGCCTGAGTGCGTGCGGCAGCATAGGAACGCTCGCGCTTCCTATAGCCATTTATATAAAAAAATTTAAAATTGCCGATCTTTACGCCCTGGAAAAATTCTTTGGAAATCAACGTGCTATAATAGTATGCCCAGCTTTCAGCTGTGATATTCTGCGGCGAGAAAAAGACAGCTGGCTTCCTTAAATTCTCACGATGGTATCCCCAAAAACGTGTGGCTCGCTCCTACAAAAGAGGGTGAACCTTGTAATCGTCGTCATATTCATCATCATGCTACTTAGACCCACTGGAGGAAGCAGCCATGTCCCATTGACTGCCCACCCCTCCGGTCCTGTGCTGCTCGAGTTGATTACTGGCCCCCGAACCCACCTTATTTCGTCCTTCGATACACCTGTGGGGCTTCCCCTTCTTCTAGATCTCTCTCTCTCTCTATCTCTCTCTCTCTCTCTCTCTCTCTCTCTCTCTCTCTCTCTCTCTCTCGCTCTCTCTCTCAGTGTCCATATCATTCTGTTGCCTTTTTTTCTTTTTTTTTTTCAACCATAACATAACCAACCATCACCCTTATCTACGAAGATCATTTTCTCTGCCTATGTGTTGCTCTGATCAATATTTGCTCCATCGTCTGTTGAGCCGACCTAAGTTTGCTTTCTAGTGGTTTAGTAAGGCGCCATATTTCAGATCTTTGTGTAATCTCCGGCAAGATGAATTGGTTGTATAATCTTGTTTTAGGTGAAAAAGGTAGCTTCCTTTTATTAATAGGGAGTGCTTGCTGAAATCTTTCCCCCCGATATCTATTCTTCGACTTATCATTCAATTATCAGAGGGGTAAACTGTGATACCCTGACGGAAATGTATATACTTTTCTACTTGTTCTAGCGCTTCGTCAAGCAGCCTGAAAGGGGCGTCGTCGGCATATTTATTCGTCATGTCATTTTATTTATTTATGTCTTCTGTTCCACTCCTACGCTCCGATTGTAGTTCCTGAAACAATTTTCGCAAGTGTGGCGCTGACTCACCTAGCAAGACCATATCGTCTGCAAATCGCACTTGGCTGAAGTATTCCGTGTTTGTCGGTAATCCTGTTGTCTCCTAGTGGAGCTTCCTGAATACCGCCTACAGAGATGCCGTGAATCGTTTTGGTGAGACGGTAAATCCCCCTTTAACAGCCTTGAGGCTTTCGGAATGGGAATTTGTTGCTTTAGTGGTGAAGAAATATCCGGCCCGTAGATCCTTCAGACAAGTCGCCTGAAAGTGTTGAGTTGGTTTCCTCTATTCCAGAGTCTTCTAACGATATCAGCATTCAAAAGCTGAACTAGCACATCTACGCTCTCCACAATTCTAGATTGTCACTGCAAATAAAGTAAATTTAATGTTTTTAGCCGTCCGGACTCTTCCGTGTCTAGTTGCTGTTTTTAAGCTTTTCGAAGAATGTGTTCCTTTTCCTCAGGTTACAACGCTCCGCAAATCCCACCAGTGCATATTCATGGTTGTTGTGACTACTAGTGCAATGTTTCCCCCTGACATTTCTCCTATTTACTTCGTTCGTACTTTTCCGTTAGTCTCCCATCGTAATCGTGAACTGTGGCATTTTCTTTTTCATTGCGGATTTGTCGTTCCCGTACAAACGTTTTACGGAATTAACGTCGTAGTCAGCTTTGGCGCGTGGGCCTGTACTATCCACTACCTGCATTTTAGGTTTTGCGGGATTACATCTAGTGCTACTCTTTCGTTAAAGCTGAAGAATTCCTCCGCCTTTCCCGCTATTTCTCTTTTGATTAGGAACCCAACTCCGGCCTCTCCTCTGTCTTGAGTTCCTCGGTAGCACAGATTGTTCCCGCTAGTGAGCGCTATAAACCCGTCTCTTATTATTTTTACTTTTCTTAACCATATGATACGTCATTTGTTAACCGAGAGCTCCTATAGTAGTACAGCTAAGCTACCCTCCGTTGACAGGGTACCCACCCTAGACACGCTACCCACTCTAGACGTTGAACGTTGGAAAGTTACCTGTCCGGACCCAGAGATTTTTAGCACGCTCTGCTGTATTGCCGGCCTTATCGCAGACGTGGTCTGGGGCTCTCCACCTGATTGGGACTAATGGCGGAAATTTGATTCGGTCAATCATTGGAGGTGGGCCAGCCACAACACCATACTGGCCAGATCGATCTCTGGTGAGAGAGAACGGTTTGTGTACAACAGAACCTGGCGAGCGTTGTTTCAACTACCTCGTTTATCCTCTTGGATATCTGGGATAATGGTTGCTTCCGAAGCAGGCAGCACCCCATGTGATCGCCGACCAAGGGTATATTAGAGTATATTAAGAAGGTGAAATAGATGCTAAGCCAAGCCAAGCAGTTGTGGAGGGCTCCCACTTCGGCTCCGGCCAAAAACAAATTTTTCAAAGGAATTCAAGTAGTACAGCGATCGAAAAAGCTTGCCAGAAACTCATGAAGCATCCTGGACCCTGCACAAAACAAGATAATTCTTCAGGAGCCCCTAAAATCGTTGAAATCCGCCGGAAAAACAAGTAAGGCGGCGGTCAAGCCTAACCACCGAATTTTGAATGAATCCGGCTGAACCTTCGGCCTCAGCGATCATTCCTTGCTACAAAGTTCTATCAGAACTTACAATTAAGCTACAAAACAAGAAACTGCGTCTGATTTGGCCAGGAATTTGCGAAAAAAGTCCAGAAACCTACCGTGGCCGTTTTTCTTGGGGGCGCAGCCATTGTGGTATTAGCGTTGCCAGCGCAGACTTCGGATTCTGCTAAGTTTGATGAAACTTGGAATTTGAGTTGGCTGCTACGCAGCTTCCCTTGCTCCAGGCTCCTGTGACAAGTGGGTTTGCGACGATGAAGTGAAGGTGAGGTTTGTGTGCCTTCAACGAGCAGCGCAACGCCTGGCTATCACAACTGGGCATAGCAGCTAGTTCACTTCGCAAGAGTGGTGGAGCGTGCGCCAGTCGGTTGGATCACTACGTGTTCTTCTCGGGTGCAGTGGGTGCAGTGGGAAGAGCATCCGCTCACGCATCCGGCCGGATCCGAGGATGTTTATTCAACGGCGTAGCTTCCAACGCTACTTTGAGCATCGCAGCATCGCCCACCAATCAGCGTAGGAGGTTACCATCGGCTACCTTTGTAAGGAACGGCATCACGGGTGGCTGCTCAGTTTGGTAAACGTGCGAAATCGGTCTCCAAGTTCACTAACCTACCTGTTTTGTGCAAGGAAGACTTTGGCGTTGTTGAAACAGTATCCCCTTGTTAAATTGCTGCGCACTGCTGCCAAACTTAAACTTTGACAGTGACTGTTCGTGTAACCTTCGAGCTTGGCTAGCAATGCTAACGAGATTATGAAGGCGCTTGAAGACTTCAAACGAGAAATGAGAACCGAGTTGCGGAGCGTGAAAGACAGCGTTGAGTTTTATAGTGATACATGTGACGAAACAAAAGCGATCGGTGCCGACCTGAAGGCACTTCGACAGCAAACATCTGATCTGCTCGAAGCTAATGAAGCCCTTTAAAACAAAAACAAGCGCTTAATGCGGAGGGTTGACGGGCTGGAGCAGTACACAAGACCTAATAACTTGGAAATAAAGGGCATCAGCTCAGACGAGGATTCTGTTGACGTCAAAAAATCGGTAAAGTTTTCAAAGAGCCCGTTTCTAGCCATGACATTGACCCGTGTCACTGAATCCCAACGCGATAGCCAGGCGAGACCAATATCGTGGTCCGCTTCGTCCGGAGAGATAAGCGCCACGACCTTCTTGCTAAGGCTAGGAAGCAGAAGATCACAACTAAGCTGCTCGCCTTATCTCAGGCCAACGCAGTGTTCGTCAACGAGCATCTCACTCAGGCCAACAAACAGCTGCTTGGTGCCGCTATTGCCCGCAAAAAGGAAGTGGCATGGAAATTTGTCTGGACGAGAGGAGGAAAGATTTTTGCGCGGAAACACCAGCATATGAACGCTGTGAGGATACATGACTTGTCAGATCTGACCAAGTTGACGAAATAAGAATATGACGTTAGCAGCATTCTCGTCGCCCCGGAATTTCACCATGCATTTTCCACCTGCCTGTATTAGATACGAAACCCATCACTTTAATTCTATCTTTAGCAGTGTCAACAAAAAATTGTTTTCTGCCTTCCATGTTAATATTCGTATCACAAAAAACAAGCGAACGAGGTTGATTTATTTCTTGGGTCGTTGTCGGTTGATTTCCACGTTATGCGTTTCTCAGAAACATAGTTTGGCACTGTTAGCGATGTGTGCTCCTTCGACAACTATGTCTACAAAGGTTTATCCCGGGCCAATGGATGAGGGGGTGGGCTTGCTGTATATGTTAAAAATGTCACCTACATTCTGTGGTTGGCGATGTTACAATCACAAATCCTAATGTTGAATGTTTAGCTATATCTCTCAAGAATATATGATGATGATGGTTGGGTTTTTATGGCGCAAGGCCGACTAAGGGCAAAGAGCGCCAGAGAAAAGGTTATTTGATGAAGTGAAGTGGTTGCCACAAAAAAAAAGAAAAAAAAACGTGTCAACCGAACATAGTAAAATCAGTTAAAGATAATGGTGATGGCTGGTGTATAGGGCCAAATTTGATTATGCGTGATAAGAAATGAGGTCTAAAAACTTAATGTCTGACAAATTATCAAATACACGTTTCACGAAAACGATGGCATCGTCACCTAGAAATAGCGATGGATGTAGGGGGATATGTTGCCTGTAGAGTTCTCTGAAGTGTTTGTGTCGTGTTGTGTGAAGTGCCTTGCATGTGATTAGTATGTGCACTACAGATAGGGCCTCCCCGCACCTGCTGCAAAGAGATCTTGGAGATGCAGTGAGAAGGTGCGAGTGCGTTGCATGTGTGTGCCCTATCCGTAATCTGGCCAAGGCGACTCCAGAATATCTATTGCGTGGGTCGGTGGTGTATGGTCCCAAGTGAGGTTTTATTACGTGTAACTTGTTGTCTGTTTGTTTGCTCCAGTGTGTTTGCCATGTTTTGCGAAGTTGTTGTCTGATGTGGGGTTTCACGTCGGTGTAGGGTTATGTGGATATGTCTACTGTATTCAAGAGTGTAGCAGCAGCAGCCATTCGGTCCGCTGCTTCGTTCCCGGATATACCACAGTGGCCAGGGACCCAGCAAAGAACCAGTTCAAATTTGCGTACATACGCAGACATAATACCCTTGACTGTTAAATTTATAACGTGATTTTTTGAAGACTTCGTTGACGACAACGGCCGCACAACACTGAGAGATACTGTATATATAATGGATTGTGGGATGTGCCTTTGAAGGATAAGATTAACAACCAGAAGTACACCATAAGCCGCTGCCGTAAAGATACTTCTATTACTGTTAAGAGTTCTAGTGACACTAAGGCTGGGCCCATGCGCCGCGCAGGACACTGAGGTGGAAGTTTTAGAGGCGTCCGTATAAAATTCAGAACATTGGTACTTCTGCTGCAAATACAAGAAGTGCTGCAGAATTGCACATGTTGGAGCTCGGTTTTCATCGACATGTGTGGATGATGTGTCGCATGATACAGGGCGGAGATGCAATGGTGTAATAAAATCTGTTATAGAGGTTTGGATTGTATCTAAAAAGGAGACAGGGAGCTCTGACGCTTCTTCTCTAACTCTGTAAGAGAAGGCGCAGATAACGATGGTCAAATTAAGAGGAGTTCAGTCATAGATGTATCATAAAAAAACTGATTTAAAAGGATGGTGTGGCATAGATGAAATTTTAAAAGCATAAAGGAGATCTGTGTATGTTTGCTGACGTTGCAGGTTCCATTTGTTGCACTCCACATAGAGGCTTTCGACCGGGCTAGTGCGAAAGGCGCCACATGCCAGGCGGAGCCCGAGATGGAGCACTGGGTCCAGCATTTTGAGGGACGTTTTACTTGCTGACCCATAAACAACGCTACCATAGTCCAATCGTGAACCTATCAAGCTGGTAAAAACACGTAAAAGAAGTTGTTTGTCAGCGCCAAAAGAAATGTGCGTGAGACCCTTCAGGATAGTCATTGTCTTTAAGCATTTATGTTTTAGTTGTTTTATGTGTGGGATAAATGTGAGCTTTTCATCGAAGATTAGGCCTAAAAACTTGTGTTCTTTTTTGACAGGAATCGAGACACCATTGAGTTGAATGTCTGGATATGGCCGGATGCCACGCCTCTTGGAAAACAAAACACAAGTGCACTTCCCGGGATTAAATTTAAAACCATTGCTATCTGCCCAGCCAGCTAGCTTGTTAACACCAAGCTGGACCTGGCGCTCACAGACAGACAAGTTACCGGATTTAAAGGAGAGTTACACGTCGTCTACATAGATTGAAAAAGAAATCGACGGTGGCAGCTCCTTCCTAAGTGAACTCATTTTCACAATAAAAAGGGTGCAACTTAAAACTCCACCTTGTGGCACTCCATTTTCCTGCACATGAACCCTAGAGAGTGCAGTTCCAACTCGCACACGAAAGGTTCTTTCAGACAAGTAGCTGGCAAGTGTGTTCATCATGTTACCCGACATGCCGAAGGACTTCAGGTCGCTTAGGATGCCATACCGCCACGCGGTATCGTACGCTTTTTCCAGATCAAAGAATACCATCATACAATATTGTTTGTGGCGGAAAGCATCCTTTATATAGGACTCGAGCGCGACGAGTTGGTCATTGGTGCACCGCCCTGCCCTTAAGCCTGCCTGGCAGCTCTCGAGAAGACCATTGTACTCAAGAAAGTACACGAGCCTCCTTATCATCTTGTCGAGGAGCTTGCACAGGCAGCTTGTAAGGGCGATGGTCCGATAGCTAGCGGGAGAGGAAGGGTCCTTCCCTTCCTTCAGGAAAGTCACTACTATGACCTCCCTCCAAGAGCGAGGAATGTGCCCCGAAAGCCATATGTTATTGAATAGATGTAGAAGTGTTTCAAGGGTGTCTGAGTGTAGATGTTGTATCATAGTGTATGTGATTATGTCTGCACCTGGAGCTGAAGGCTTACATGTTGTCAGGGCTGCCTTCAGCTCATGAATTGAAAAAGGAGAATTGTAAGAAGTGTGCGACTTGTTGCAGTCACGCAGGGACTTCTTTTCCGCAGATGTTTTGTGTTTCATGAAAGTGTTTGTGTAGTGAGCCGAACTGGACACGTGTTCGAAGTGTTGTGCAAGTGTGTTAGCCTGGTCTTCCAGTGTGTCCCCTGTTGTACTAAGTATGGGCAGGCTGTGTGTCTGTTGTCTTTTTAGTTTTCGTATTCGTGTCCAGACTTTGTGTGTGTCTGTGTAACAGTTTATAGATGTCAAGAAGGAGTGCCAACTCTCTCGTTTTGCCTCACGGCGCACACGTTTTCCTAACGCCTTGGCCCGTTTCAACAAGAGGAGGTTTCCCGACGTGGGGTACCGACGGAGGATACCCCACGTCTTCTTCTGGGCCTCTCGCGCCCGCCTACAGTCCTCATTCTACCACGGCCTCCGCTGGTTGCGCGGGGCACCAGAGGCGTGGGGAATGGACTTTTCGGCAGCGTCGAGGATGTGCGCCGTGAGGAGTTGGGTAGCTTCTTCAACGTGTAGGTGTCCTATGGATGTGTCGTATAGTTTCAATGTCTATGTAATTGTATTCCAGTTAGCTCGTGCTTCATTGAACCTATTATGGGAAGATGAACTGCTTGGGCCCTTACCTATATATGTTAGTGAAGTGGGGAAGTTGTCACTACCATATGGCTCAGTGCTCACACCCCACTCAAGACATGGAAGCAGAATTGCAGAACCAATAGCCAGGTCAAGATTTGAGTATGTATTGTGTCCTATGTTATGGTATGTAGGCTGTTTCTTGTTGAAAAGGCATGCTCCAGAAGATGTTAGGAGTTTCTCTATCAGGCGACCTCGGGCATCCGTTCTGGAAGAGCCCCAAAGAGAGTTGTGAGCATTAAAGTCGCCTGTAAGGATGTATGGTTCGGGTAGCTGGTCAACCAGCGCCTTGAAGTCAGAGCTCGTAAGTGCAACATCAGGAGGAACGTATATGGAGCATACCGTTACCAACCTATTAAAAATTATTGTGCGGATGGCTACAGCCTCGAGGATGGTATTCAAGGTGACAGGGTGGCATGCTAAGGATTTTCGGGCGAATATGGCCACACCGCCAGAAGAGTGTGTGCAGCCATCCCTGTCCTTTCTGTATACCAGGTAACTATTCAAGAAATTTGTGTGTTTGGAATTCAGATGTGTTTCCTGGACACACAATAAACTCGGCTGATTGGCATGCAGAATCTCATACACATCGTCAAGATTACTCAGAAGGCCTCTGCAGTTCCATTGAACTATGTTTTCTCTTCCCATTATTATGTGTTAAGAGCTAGTGGAGTGTGACTGTTTATGTAGGGTCTTTCGGGGCTTGGACTCTTGGGGGGGGGGGGGTTTCTGACCTTCTCTACTGACCTGGACGTCGCAGCCTGTTCTTTCCGCTGCGATGAAAGCCGGAAGGGCTCGACGTCCATGTCGTCATCTGAAGGCAAGGAGGTGCCCAGCGGACTGGGCCCCCTTGACGTGGTACCCTTTCGGGTGTTCTTTGCCTGCGCTGCCAGTGCCGAAGGCGTGGGGAGCACGACAGACTGCACAGGCAGTGAGGCGGCGGGGGTCGCTGCGACTGCCTCCGTCTCCATCTGCGTGCCCTTGCGTGTGCTTTGGGCCGGTGGAGAGTAAGCAGTGGATGCAGCGGCATCCCCAACAGATGTTGTTGCCACCACTGCCGCTGCTAGGTGATAGAGCGGTGCAGAGGTTGGTTGGGCTGCCTGGGGCAACCCGGGGGGGGGAGGGGGGGCTGGGGGCGGGACCAAGTCCGACTAGCGGTACTGAGTCCCCGCCGAAACCAGACGCCGCTCCACCCTCCGGCGAGCCGCGTCGGCGTACCTCCCCAGGGGGAAAAAGGCGAACCTCTTCCGCGCCTCTGGGAAGGTGATGTTTTCTGTCACTTTTAGATTGATTATTTTGTTTTTCACTTGTAATTTCTCGCACTTCCTAGAGTAGGCCGCATGAGGGCCCCTGCAGTTTACACATGTGAGGTTGTCAGAATTGCAATTGTCAGTGGGGTGGTCCTGCGCTGCACACTTCGCACAGGTTGTTTTGCCGCGGCAAGAGGTTGTGCTGTGGCCGAGCCGCTGGCACTTAAAGCAGCGGCACGGGTTCGGTATGTAAGGGCGAATAGAGCATCGGATGTAGCCTGCATTTATATATTGCGGAATTGTCGATCGGTCGAAGGTCAGAATAATGTGTTTGGTGGGGATTATCTAATCATCTCTGCGCATCGCGATGCGGCGCACGGCTGTGACGCCCTGGTCCTTTAACCCTTCAAGAAGGTCGGAATCTGTTTCTGTAAGGAGATCCGACTCTGAAATCACACCATGGGAGCTGTTCAGGCTACTGTGGGGCGTGATCATGATGTCCAGATCATGGATGCGAGTTTGGGCAAGAAGTGTGCGGGATTGTTTTTCATTGTTGAGTTCGACAAGGATTTCTCCTGTCCTGAGCTTTTTGGCTTCATACTTTTCACCTAATGTGCTTTGCAGAAATTTCGAGACAAGGAATACCGACAGTGAAGCGTCGGGTCTCGTTGGGTCAGCTGACTCGATCACAAGAAAACGAGAATAGTTATTCCCGTTTGTTGAAGAGACAGTTGTTGACAGAGGTGGGAATGAAACTTCGGTGCGGCCCCTTTTCGGGGGCTGATCACGTCTGGGGGGGTGTAGAAAATGCCATATATCGTAGTATAGAAGCAGGGGACGGGGGTACTTTCTTCTTTGACTTTACCCTGACGGTCAAAGAGGTCCCGGAGCTCCTTGCCTGGTGAACAGACAGGGAGCCCATCCGCCGGAGCTTGACCTGGGCTCCGACGGCCACCGTTCGTGGTTTCTAACCCTCCACCTATAAACGCATCGCCACGGTTGGATCCAGCTTACGTCTGGGGGCTCGGGGTCCGCTGTATCTCCAGTACCGTCACCAAGATTCCTCAAGGGGCCCCGTGCCTCTCAAGAATATCATCGTGGTTGCTATGTACAGACCCCCTCAGGGTCACAAATCACAATTTTTAGATTTCCTGGAAAGCCTTTTTCCCTTTCTGCGACTCCACTAAGCTACGCTTCATTTTAGTAGGTGACTTAAACAGTGACCTATTATCGGATGCCGCTCATGCAAGGTAATTGCAGAGTCTCCTTTCCTCGTATGCATGTATTAATTATATCACTTTACCGACTAGAATAACTTCCAACACGGCCACATTATTAGATGTTTGTATCTCCAATGTACAGCTTCCGCACACTGAGTCTGGCGTAATATCTTCCAATATTACTGACCATTTGCCGATATTTCGTACCTCGCAAAATAAATGACATAACAAACACTGTTCCCCATATAATCAGAAATTTCAATGATCTGGCGCTCAAAGACTTTCAGAAATGAATCGAAGATACTAATCGGGAGCCTATATAGAAGATCACGAAAGTCAGTGTAGCATATTCTGCTTTTTTAGATATGTTCATAAGACAATATAACACCGCCTTCCAACAAATAGAAAAAAAAATTTTTCCTTAGAAAAGTTTAAGAAGCCTTGGATGAACTTTACCCAGGGATAAGGAAGAAAAATAACATGTATCACAATTTTCTCAACAGCAGAAATCCAACTGCTCTTGCTGAGTATAAAAATATCAAAATAAACTCAACAGACTTTTAAAAAACGCGAAATTTGACTAAGTAAGAAATTTCTCCCGCATTCAAAATGATAGTCGTCAAGTTTGGCGAGAGGTCAGCAACTTGACCAATAAAACCAATTGTATGCAACTTGATGAAATAATCACAGCAAAGTATAAATTACCTTGTCACGAGCTATCAAACGCCCTCAATTACTACTTTATTATTGTCGATTCTCCAAATTCTGTCACGCAAATTCCTGTAAATAGCTCACTGAGCCTCACCACTCCCTTACTCAATTCTATAGTACTCACCCACAACTCCTCAAAAAGTAGATACATTGATCTTTTCTTCAAAAAATGACTTATCGGCGGGGTACGATGATAAAAAAGTCATTCCGTTAAAGCATGTCTGCGGCGTTATATGGGATGTCTTGTCACAAATTGCAAATCTAATGCTGTCAACTGATGTTTTTCCTGAGAATCTGAAATTGGCCCAAGTCGTTCTAGTACATAAAGGAGGCAATATAAAGGAACTGTCGAGTTACCGACCAATTTTTGTTCTGCCTGTGTTTTCAAGAAATTTGGAAGGTATTATCAATTCTAGGATAGCCGATTTTCGGCACAAATACAAGGTGATTGTTGATTCCCAATATGGGTTCACGAAAAATGAGACCATAAAGCAAGCACTGTCAGTTGTTAAAGACAATATAATAGATAATATTGAAAACAAGAAATATACCCTTGGTCTATTTTCAGATTTTCGCAAGGCATTTGATTGCATTCACCATGAGACCCTTCTTAAGAAACTTTGTAACTATGGAGTTCGAGGTATGGCGTTGAACCTATTGCGGAGTTATCTGAGTAATTGGTCCCAATATGTTCGAACAAATAACATATCCTCTGGTATACAGGTGGTTAAGTATGGTGTCCCACAGGGATCAGTACTGGGGCCGTTATTATTCATTACATATATCAATGACCTAGCCAGCATTCGTAACTATTTCGATTTGGTTATGTACGCTGATGACACCAATCTTTTCTTCTCTTCCTGTTCATAACCGGCGCTTCAAAATATAGTCACGGCTTATTTAATCCGCCTTCGGAATTGGGTATACAAGAATAAGCTTAGTTTAAATATGGGTAAAGCAAAATAAAATATTTTCAAGCCCATCAACACCGTGGAAAATAATTGTATACATATTGAATATGACAGTATAACAATCAATCAGGTTTCTTTCTAAAAATTTCTCGGTGTGTGGTTTAATGAAAATGTTTCGTGATCTGTTCATATTTTCATACTTGCTTCTGAAATAAGTAAAATTGTTCGCCTATTTTACAGTATTTTTAATATACGGCCTGTTTGGTTAAAAGTGTCTATGTATAATGCTATCTTGTTTTCAAGACTTTCTTACTGTATTCTTGTTTGAGCTACGACGGCGTCTTCCAATTACCAAACAATACTTGTCTTGCGAAAAAGAGCCTTGCGGGCTATTGAGGGATATAATGGTGCACCACGAAACTTACTTACGCAACCATTGTTTGTTAAACACTCCATATTAAAAGCCGACCAAGTTTATTATGTGCGCCTTCTTCAATACCAATACCAGAATCGCTTGTACTCTGTTCTTGATAGCAACATAGGTAACAATCTTCGCGTGGTAAAACTAAGAGTTCCGCGAACGCACACATATTATTTTGAACAAAAACTGAGTTATCAAGTACCGAATGCCCTAAACAAATACTCCTTACCTGATAAATTTTTTCTATCTGGAAACATGTTCAAGAAAAAGACCAAACAACAATTGAATAAAGGCAAAATTCTAATGTAAAAGTGCAATTTACCGTCTTCGATATATATGCGTATGTGTATGTATGTCTGTACGTAGATTTAAGCGTATGTATCTATATTTCTATCTTTTCCGCACAAGTACTTGAGTCGAATGATTTACCTAATTTTATCTGTATGTACGAAACTGTGCTTGTACAAGTATCAATTTGTATTTGCCCAGGATTGTAGACGTTTTGTATTCTAGTAAGCGTTACTGCTTGTATATTAGTATTGTATTCTGATTGCTGTTCCTTCTATGTATTAGGTGTTTTTGCGTTTGTATTTGTACTGATTATAGGCTTAGGGTACGAGGCCTCCTCAGGCTTAACCGCATTTTGCCTCAGTCCTCTCTTTTCTATGAAAAGAAAATAAACTTCACTTAACTTGACTTCAAATGGAAGCGGTGTTTCCGGAGAGAAAAATATCAAAGGTCGAAGCTTTTAGAGAACCCTGCAACACATATTTAAATTTTTTCTAACGCATAAATGCTTTCAGAACGTAGTGGACAAGCACTTCCAGCGCTTAGAATAGGAGATCACAATTTACCTCAGACAAACATTACTGCTCCTTGTTAGCATCATGCTCAAGAACGATTTGTCTTTTTTTCGGTCCTGGCGCTCCTTACACCATCGACATAAGCCATTAAAGCGGTGAAAAGGCCATTGGCCTGCTTTATTCGGTTGGTTCGATAAACGTATTAGATTGGCACATGAAAAAGCAATTAGCGCAGCTTTCACTAGCGTTCCAAGGCTGAAAAAGCAGCAGAGCTCGTGGCGCGGCTGCTGCAGCTTACATGAATTCCAGAACTTGCACTGATAATTCTGCATTACTGGCAGGCCCAGATCGTTTTCTGCGTAGGCTTTCTGTTCTGCTTCATTTAAGGGGTTTGTTTATCCCGTTTATCCTTTTTATTATTACTTCATTCCTACGGGCAAACCGATCTGTGCATTTGACTTTTCGTGTCATAATGAACAAGAATGGGAAGGCGACATGAAGTGGTTTTTGCACACTAAGTGCGCCTAATAATATTCATTGGTTTATATTTTTTTGCCGTTTCAAAATTAGCCAATCCGGCTCCAATAGTTGTGAAAATTACTATATGGCATTTTTTTCCTTCTAGGTGGTGTGCAATTCGTCCTGGCGCAACCATATTTTTCAATTCTCTCCACGTTATTAATCCCCAGACCTGGTAAGGCTGTACCCCTCAGGCCTTTGTGGTTTTCCAGTGGTTACTTTGCCGGTTTCATGAGAATATTTTCGGGTAGCTATTCAAGGGATCGCACTAAGCCCATTTTTTACTTGAGGCTCGAAATCCGAATAACTGCTCGTAGGCTTCATGCCTCCTCGAAATTTTGCCCCACACTTCTTGAAGCCTTTTCCAAACTTCGTAAACTAACGGTGAATTTATTGTATTTTGCTTAAGCACACCGCGAACAATCAGTAACGTCTGCACGCATAGCTATGACGACAGGCAGTATAATTTTAGGCTTAGCTAGTAAAGATTGCAACTAAGCTATAAAACATTGTGCCGCAAAGATAAAACACTTGGCAGTTTTTATAAAAATTAGGACGTTGGCTCGTCTGGGCAAAAGGAACGCAATTTTAAATGTTAAGTTTGGCGTCAACCCCAAAAAACCGATCAGGTAACGTTGCTCAAAAGGTTACAGAATCCACCGAAAGACATGTGTTAAGCTAAATACCATCGGGGAGTTTTTTGCCTTACCTATTTGTTTCTTTCAGTGGCTTTTATTAGCATACTCCAGCTTTTTCTTCAATGCCAGTGTTCTTCTGTTATCAACTTCCCGGACGTCCCTGCCGCCGCGCTAAGGGCTCCTGCTTTGTAACAAAAATGACATTAGAAAACGACGGCCGTGAGCATCGCTTGTACAAAGGCAACATACTTGTATACAACACAGCTTTTGTACCTAAAGCCTTCTCTTGCCTACGCCGGAAAGCATTTGAAAGAAAATATTGTGCCATTTAAAAGTCTTAACCATTAATGTTGGACTCAAAGTTTCTTGTGGCAAGTTTGAGTTCGCAGTTTTCAGAGGCAACTAGTTGAAATTTACCTCAGCGTTATGGACAAATTTGTTGTGCCCTCTACAACGGAGAAACTACTCGCGAAACGCTACGCCTGATAAGCGTATAGCGTACTGGCACCTCCGATTCACTCAGTCGTGGGGTTCGAACTTAATGAGCTGAGTAATCAATAAAAACGCACGCAGCTCCACGAAGTGAGTCAAGATGATTGGGCGAAGCACTGGGGATCATTCTTACCGTAAACCACCGGTGACATTTACCACGTAGGCATGTAAATGAGTAAAAACACGTGTTTACAGTATATACAATTCTAATCCAATCCAATGCAATCAAATCCAATTTATTGATCCTCGCGCATGCGCAGCACGGCTCACCAGGAGCCACGCAAAACTGCTCCTTCTCTCTCTCCCCAACCTTATGTAAATCTCTCCCTCTAACCTTTGTGAACCTTTAATTTCGTTTTGTTAACCTTTTGTGAACTCTTTGTTAACAGATGTTTCGAATTACATGGGGATGTGCCGTGACCACGGAAGCTGGACGTCGACGCCGGACGAGCAATCCTCGGCCTTAAGGTGCTTGGCGCCTAAAGCAAGCTTTTTTCTTCGTCATTTTTGCCTTGATAGCCATTATAAGATCGAATAGCTTACTGGCAGTAGTATGAACAAATGCCATGCCTTGGGTTGTAATGTAATAAAATGGTTTGTTGTCTAATGTTGCTTTTGCGCCAAAGAAATCACTGCAATTCCTTTGCCAAAAAAGGAATGTGAGCACTATTTTTTTCTTCCTTTATGGTTGCTTTGGAAACCGTAGAAACCATTATTGCTTTCGTTGGAAAACAGTTTTATTCCGCGCGTCCTGAAACATGAGTGATCCCGCGTCCTGAGTGGTCGCCAGCAGCAGGTGCTTGTTAATGCTCTTTCATCATCTTCTGTTAATGTTTTATCTCGAGTCCCACAGGGCTCCGTCCTTGCATCAGTACTTTTTCTTATTTTCATCAAATGATCTTCCCATGAGACCTAAATGCACTGTACGGGTATATGAGGACGATTGCATCATATATCACCCTGTAAAATGTGCCGAAGACTTCGATGTGATGCAAACGGACCTTGGCAGAATTATCACTTGGTGTACAGAACGGCAGATGCAGTCAAACATCTCCAAACGCTATCCCGTCCGATTTATGAACAAGAAAAAGAAAGTGCACTCTTCATTATCGTTGCAGAATACTAAAATACAGACTGTAGACACGGTAAAATATCTTGGTGCGACCGTCGCAGAAACATTAAACTGGACCACACACATCGACACAATAATCAGCAAGGCTTATCGTCTTCTTTATTTCTTCCAGAGGAATTTTAAGGATGCCCCCCAAGCACTAAAAGACACTCTTTATTTCACAAATATAAGACCAGTACTTGAACATGCATGCACAACATGGGACCCCTCTTCTGCAATATTACAAGAAAAGCTAGAGGGAATTGTTGAAAAACGAGCTTCTCGGTTTGTAACCAGTGATTATAATTTTAACGTCAGCAGTCCACAAATTATAAACAGTCTTGGATGGAAATCGTTGCATCAGAGAAAAAAACGGCTAAGGTTGAAAGTTCTGCACAACATTTACAATAAGCAAAGCGAAATAGATATATATTTATATTTAAAACAGCCACACTATGTATCCGCCCACAGAGATAATACACGAAAAATAACAGAATTCCAATGCCGCAATCATGTATACAAACATTCACTTTTTCATAACACTATTAGTGACTGGAATAATCATCTGAACGAAGTGTTTCTTGCAGCGAATTTTGCTGAAGATATAGAGCCTGATATATACTTTTATTTTAGGAATGGTATTTTCCTCATCTATTGTTCAAATAAGTGTTTCATTGTTATTTGTCTAACACAAACAAGTTTATGTGCTGTATACTGTACAAAATAACTACCCCCGTACAATAATGCCCTACGGGCGCTGTAGGAACGTATAATAAATAAATAAATAGCTAAACAGATAAATAAAAAAAATAAAAAATAGCAATAAATAAATAAATAAATAAATAAATAAATAAATAAATAAATAAATAAATAAATAAATAAATAAATAAACTGCGCCTGCGGCAAATTCACGGGGATTTTGCAGTACCTTAGGTCGGTGAAATGTTTTTCCTATATCATGGTGACGGCAGCTGCCATTTTCAAGCTGCCACGTAAGATAACGTCTTTTTTAGGCAGGCTGACGTTGTCAATGTGTGAAGTGAATATTCCAGGGAACTGTTGATATTACGTCACGTCTTCTCAAGCAAGGACATAGTTGCTGTGATGTAAAAGTGCTATTGTTGTAAATAGCAAAGACATGCCTACGTTGTTGTAGACCTACGTTGTCGTCTCGTGCCAGCCAAGACTTGTGGGCCTCCAGTAAAGAGAAGTAAGGCACACTTTAAAACTGGGGATAATAAACATCATAGAAATCAAAATGACGAAAGCACAGATGAACAGTTTCTCACTTGTAAGCTTGTGACCCAAGATGAAAGAAAATGAGGTGAGGCATCGGACGAATTCATAATTCACGGTGAATTTAGAAAGTCGAAAATATCGTCCTTGGCCTCTACCGTTGCATATTATTTTTAACTTGACGGTGATAGTTTTCTGGTAAAGCTCCATGGCGGAACAAAAAGCCTAAACCACTACGTAGTTTACAAAAAACAGATTCTAAGCAGAAAAAGAAAGCGCGTTTACTGCTACCACAAAATTGCTCAGTGACGTTCCGAAATGGCTATAAATATAGCCTACGTAATGCCTTCATACCACAAGGAAAGAGTGAAAGTGTTTACTGGAATTGTTGCACAGTCCCTTTTGGTGCGTCAAAGTAATCGCCCAGGCACCCAGGCATATGCTTACGTTAGGCCGAGAGATCTGCACTGTAATTCAGGGCTGTTTCTTTCTGTGAATTTTGAAAGACTAAAGGTATTCGCGTGACAGCCATTTATTTTATTTTGGCGAGAACTGAAGCTTCTGGGCAGGCTATTTTATCTGTCGTCTCTTGCACCTGTTTGGCAAACCCGTTCCATCTTCTTGTTTCTGGCGTCGTTCTGGTCCCCTCGACAATGCTACTCTGACCAATGAAGCAATAGCAGCAGTCTGAGTGATGAATTTACTGCGGAACAGAAAAATTTTGTTTTGTTATCTTGTCCTTGACAGCGCATCATCTCGTGCCCAACATGCGCGCAGGGACATCAGCGACGTTCACGTCGTGATAGGGCAAAGCGCGTGCCAAAGATTTGGTCACGCCTGGCACATACCAGATGGCAGCTTGGGTTATGCAATTATTACAAACAGGTTCTGATGGGCGTTACTACCGTCGTACAAGAGAATCCAGGGAGTACTTGTGGTAGCCGCAATTGCCTACGTCTCATGGCACTTTGCTTATATCTGAAGTCTCTTTTTCTGGGCATGAGAAGACGGTTTAGCCGGGTCCTGTGACGGAAGCCACAATAGATCGTTTGTGACAAGCCGGTGAATGTATATAAAATGGGTACCCCGTCCATTGTTATCGCTGCTTTTTTTTCGCAAACCCCTACAGTATTTTTTTCACTTTTGCTTCGGGTCCTATGTTAATCAATCTTTTGAATCGTTTATTCGTTGCGCGCTGTTAAGACATGACTGTTAATTTATAATTACATTTAAGGTTCTTAAAGCGTGAAGTTTCACGGATTCTAAGAAGTGTGGAAGTAGTGGAGAACTCCGAAGCATGTTCAACCTGCTTGGGAACCTTCGATTACACCGGCTTCTTGGCTTCTCGCCTCAAAATGAAAACGCGCCTCCGTGTGCAGGCTTCACTGCGTGATCTTTGTGGGAGCTGCACAACGTCTTAACCATAGAATCACACTGTAATAAGGGTCTACAATTAATTACAATGGTATTTCTAGTGGGCTATGAATTGTGTACGCCCAAGAAAGCATTCTAACGATACATCAGTAACATTGTGAGAGAATTCTAAACTCTTGAAACAAATTCCCGTTGTTAAAATAAAATTACCCGTTATAGAATAACTTGTACAAATCTTTTACCAGCCATACTATGACGGCTCCTTGTGAGGCTCATAAAACATTATTTTTCTTGCAATGAACGCACAAACAACGCAAATATTTTAATCCCTGCGCATTCCTTAATAATAAATACTACGCCACTCTTATAGAGCTTGCGACAATGCAATCAAAATTTTTTCGTATGAGATATGGAAACATAATGGTAGAAAAATGCGCACAAGGAACATTTAAGGTATCAAGTTGAGAGCTATGTTAGAGATCTACAGGTAAAGTTGTCATCCGTAACAATTCTCTTGTTTCGAGAAATATTCACACCCTATTTCAGTTCAAAGCTTTGAGAAGTTCAGACATAATTCAATCATTTTTTTTGTGAGTCTTCCAAAATTGTATTCCTCTATTCTTGTACGCAGTGCAATAAAGCGGATAGCAATTATGGTGCCCGATATTAAAGGGGATGAGCTCGACCGCTAATGCTTTCCCCTACTTTCAAAATTTAGTGTCAATGTTTTCAACGTTGGATTCCTTGCCAAATAGCACTTGCCTCTGAGGAACTGATATTTTGTTTCGGGAAAAACCAAAAGAACACTTCTATCCTTGTTTGGGTATTCTGCTTCTAAAATGAAGGGTATATGGTTAAAAGAGTGCTTGCTATGGCCCTGTTGTCAAAATGTGACAATCACACCTCATCGTAGCCTACATACCACCTAAGACGTTTTCTCTGAATGAGAGCTACTTCAAGAAAGTGAAGATAACATCCTTGAAGGGGGAAAAGACCTAGGAGTAACAGCTGTGCGTAGGATAACCATGCGAGGAAACCCGAACCGGAGGCGAGAAATACCAATACAAATCACAATATTTTGACATTCAATCTCGAATACTTCTTCATTCTGTTCTTGCTGCCTTTATTGCCTGCTGAGTGAGTCCCTATATACCAAATCTACGATGATGATAGCCATTGTCCACAGTCAAAGCATAGCCGACAGATCTGCGCTCCCTGCGTAAACTCTGAAAACACCAGCTACGATTGCAATAGGCAAAAAGGGAAATGCCCAAACTGCAGTGGACCACACCCTGGCTTGTCAAAAGATGTCCCGCTTCAAGAACGAAAGAGAAATCATTGAACTGAAATTCACTGAAAACCTCTAGTTCATAGAAACATGCCTCAGGCACGTATTGCTATCGTGCACAAATTACGAAGAAGCAACTCACCGGGGGGTAGGGAGTCGTCTGGTAGGTGGAAGAACTCAGTGCAGCAAAGTTGACTTGGTCCCTTTGTAGCTTCCCACTAGGCAGCAGAAAGCCTCTACCGTGACATGTGCTGCGGTTCTTATACCTGCTGCTGAAACAAATGCTCAAAAACGTCTTTACCAGGTCAGTGATGTTGACCTCGCTTTGTATGAGACACACTGGTGACAAAGAAGGGAGCTGCTCCTGTGGGTACTGCTGTTGCAGCTATGTCCAGAGCTGTGTCTACGGCCTCAAGCAGGAACTCGGGTTCCCACGACAGTGTCACTCTCAAATACCGGTGCTCAGCCCGCGGACGTCTCGCCAAGTACGTCTGCTAATGAGGAATCTGCAGAGCGCCATTGCGCCAGTGGTCATGGTAAACCCGCAAAAAAAATTCCCGTAAGGTTATTGTACGCGAAACCAACCGCGTAATCTAAGTGAACCTGCTGAAAACGGCATCCTAAATACTATATTCTAAGCAGAAAAATAGTAAACTATACATGATCCATTTTTATTCTTCGTTGATTTTTATGGCTACTAAAACACGTATGCATTGAAATTCTAGCGTGTTGTTTGGCAAACTTGACAATATTTACGACATCCTCTTTAGTCACAAACCAAATATTCTCTGTCTTCAAGACACCCACTGGCCCCCACCATAAACTTTTAAACACAGTACATTGTTTTCCGTAAGAAGAGACAAAACTACATCCTCCCGTCTGAAGGTTTGGCAATAGTACTACAGAATTCGGTGGCTTGGCAGTGCCTGAGGCTACAGACGTCACTCGAAACGGTAGCTGTTAGAGCGATAGTTTTTGGCAAACAAGTAACAGTGTGCTTTAGTGATATTACACAGAAATATTACTTCTACGAATTCGAATCTGAAACCCTCATCAATAGGCAACCCCAAGCCTTCAATAAAACCCGTAATTATATTGGCCACAATCTCATCCGGAAATTTGTGTCAGCTGATCCTCGAGAACGGCTTATTGATAGGATTTTCACGTCGGCCTAATGTTGCATAACAAGGAACATCCCACATATTACAACAGCTCGCAACGCACGTATTCAGCAATAGACTTGGTAATCGGCTCCGCACTCTTACGGCGTACACTTGATTGGAACGTAATTAACTCCTTCTGGCAGTGAAAACAAGCTGTACACAAGGACTCGCAAGAAACACAACCGCTTCCGACAGTTAATTTACAGGCGGCTGACTAAAAATTATGCAAGGAACTTTCAAGACTACACCCTGTAAAAAAAGCCATTCAGATCTTGATGCAGCGCGTTCACTGATTACGTCCCACATTCTTGACTGCGGCCCGCACGGGACACCTCAAGTAATCTTGGTGACGTTATTGGCGACACCACGGACCCCAAGCCACCAAACATAAGCTGTATCCAACCGTGGCGATGTGTTTATAGGTTGAGAGTGAGAAACCAAGAATGGCGGCCATCCGAGCCAAGGTCAAGCTCAGGGGGAGGGGCTTTCTGTCTGTTTACCACGCAAAACACTCCAGGACCTCTCTCGATATCAGGGTAACCCGTGCGAAGAAGGTACCCCCATCCCATGCTTTTTACTCAGCCGTATGAATAGATAAATCCCCCCTGAAAACATGATCGGTACCTGAAAAGCGGCCACACCGAAGTTTCCTTCCCATCCCTCCCAACCATCAACATTCCGAATCCTGACAAGTATCCCTGCTTTTTGGTCCTTGAAACAGTAGATAAATCGAAACCCGTCTCCTCCTAGTCTGTATTCCGCGTCTCCAATTTCCTTCAAGAAATCATTGGCAAATCTTTTGAGCCAAAAAAGTACGAAGAGTCGAAGTGTAGGTTGAAATCAAGACGCAGCAGCGAGCCACAAATCTCGTTTCACAAACCCGCATGGCAGATCTGAATACCAGTGTCACACCCCACCGCAGTGTCAACAGCTCGCAGGTAGTGATATCTGAGCCATATCTGCTAAGTGAAACAGAGGTCGACCTTTTGGAAGGCCAGAAGAATTAGAGCGTTACAGCAGTACGGGGAATTACCACGCGTCGTGACAATGTAGAAATAGGAACAAAACATGCAATCTTAACATTCAACAGATGTAAACGTCCTCAGCACATCAATGCTGGTTTCATGAGGTGTAGAGTACGCTCGTACATACCTAACCCGAGGTGCTGTTTGAAGTGCCAGCGGTTCGGGCATGGCACAATTTCTTTTCGCGGAAAAACACGATTTGCGCCGCACATCAACACACCACCGAAAACTGTGTCTCCACCACCTTCACCTGTGCACATTGTGAAAAGTGAAAAGTTGCAACTGTAAAAAGTTCCAATTGAAAAAACTGGAAAATAAATGCGAAACAAACCAAGAACATTTCCTTCCAGAATTGTGGAAGAGGTTTGCCTCTTTCACTCTGGGGAGGGACGCCGACGCAGCTAGCAGGAGGGCGGAGCGACGTCTGGTTTCGGCGGGTACCCAGTGCGGCGAGTCGGACTTGGTACGCCCCCGCCCTCCCCGGGTTGCCTCAGGCAGCCTAACACAAACCCCTCAGGTCGCGGAGCCAGCAGTGTCTGTGGTGACAAACACGTCGGTTGGAGATGCTGCTGCACCCACAGTTTCCTATACACCGGCCCAAAGCATACTCGCAGGCATGGAGGAAGTAGAGACGGAGACAGCCGCAGCGACCTCTCCTCCGCCTCACTGCTGTGCCATCTGTGTTGCTCCCCACGCCCTCGGCACTGGCAGTACAGGCAAAGAACACCCGAGAGGGAACCAAGTCTATGGGGCCCAGTCCGCTGCGCAACCCGTGCAATTCAGTGATGACATGCAGGTCGAGCCGTGGCGGCTTGAATTATTGTGGAAGGAACGGGTTGCGATGTCCCGGTCAGTAGAGAAGCTGAACAAAACCCTTTCAATAATGCAAGCCCCAAAAGACGACACACAAACGCCACATATTAAAAATGAAACTGCAAGAATAAAAATGGAACTGCAGAGGCTTTCTTAAAATTATTGATGTCTATGAGGTATTGCATTGCAATCAGCCAATTTTAAGGTGTCTCCAAGAAACGCATCTCAACTCCGGGCACACAAATTTCTTGAATAGTTACATGGTATTTACGAAGAAAAGAGATGGTGGTTGCGCATCCTCACGTGTAGTGGCTATCATTGCCCAAAATCCTTGGCGTGCCGCATTGTCCAAATACGGACATTCATAGAGGCTGTGGCCATTCGAACCATATACTTTAATAGGCTTATGCACTATGCTCTGTTTACTATCCTCCTGAGATCAACCTCTCGAACTGAGATTTGGAGGGTCTAGTTAATCAGTTAATGAAACCTTAGATTGTAATGGGCGATCTTAAAGCGCACAATTCTTATTGGGGCTCTTCTCGCACAGATGCCCGAGGTCGCCTGATAGAGAAGTAAGTAACGTCTTCGGGAGCATGCCCTTTCAACAAAAAAAGCGTACGCACCATAACTTAGGACACATTATATAGTCAATATACGGTCCTTCTGCAATCGCGTGGAGAAGGACCGTGGTTCGAATCCCGGTGCCGGACAATTCCAACCGGATTAAAAAAAAATCCGCGTATTGATGGAATTCACAAAGGGGATTGGGGTGCCGCCTGACACCGGCGACATTTCCGGTAATACACTCTCTTACCAGAGCAGGATTGGCCACCCTGGTGTAGTAACGGCCACAGCTTCCCATGAATACGCAAATTAAACCTCGGCCCTCAGTCCCCAGCGGCTGCGAAGCAAGTGACCACGGCGGCGGTCAGACCTGTGACGCAGCAGAGGGTGCTAAGAATCCCTGGATCCGGACAGGCTGCCAATTGAAACTGAACCTGGCAACGTTTAACGCATGAACCTTATCTAGCGAAGCGAGTCTAGAGGTGTTGTTTGAGGAATTAGAGGGCATTAAATGGGATGTAATAGGGCTTAGCGGGGTTAGGAGGGCAGGTGAGGCATTTACGGTGCTGAAAATTGGACACGTCCTATGTTACCGGGTTCTAGAGCACAGAAGAGAACTGGGATTGGGATTTCGAGTCAATAAAAGCATAGTTGGCAACATAGAAGAATCCTATAGCATTAACCAAAGGTCAGCAGGTCTTGTAATTAGGCTGAATAAGAGGTACAAGCTCAAGGTGGTGCAGGGCTGCGCGCCCACATCCGGCCACGACGACCAAGCAGTGGAACACCTCTATGAAGATGTGGAGTCGGCAATGGCTCAAGTAAAAACACGGTATACCGTAGTTATGGGGGACTTCAATGCTAAAGAAGGCAAGAATCAGGCTCGAGACAAGGCAGTTGGGAACTCTGGTCTGGGCTGTAGAAATAGCAGGGGGACCTACTAGTTGAGTTTGCAGAACGGAATAACCTACGCATAATGAATACTTCCTTCTGTAAACAGGAGAGTCGGAAGTGGACCTAGAGGAGCCCGAATGGGGAGCATAAAAACGAAATAGACTTCATAAATGCGATAACTCTAGCGTCGTGCAGAGTGTGGAAGTGTACTGAAGAGTAAGGTGTAGTGACCACCGTATAATAAGATCTCGAATTAGGGTAGATTTGAGGAGGGATCGAACAAGCTAGTATGAAAGAAGCCGATAAATGAGTTAACAGTAAGACGTAAAACAGAAGAATTCAGGATGACGTGGCAGAACCGATATTCAGCTGTTAACAATGAAGCCGAGGTTACGACCCAGGAAGCCAGCGACAACCTTACACTCATTATCACGGAGTGTGAAGTAGAAGTCAGGGACACTATGGCTAGACAGGATACTGGTAAACTGTCACAGGAGATGAAAGATCTAATTAGGAAACGGCAAACCATGAAAATCTCAACCGCAGCTGACGGAATAGAACTAGCGGAGCTTTCGAAGGTAATCAATAAGCGTAAGGCAGACAGCTGACATACGGAAGTGTAATATGGAGAGGATCGAATATGCTGTAAAGAACGGAGGTAGTCTGAAAGCAGTGAAGAGGCGTCTTGGCCCGGGGAAAAATCAGATGTATGCACTTAAAGATAAGCAAGGCAACGTCATCACAAATAGGGATAAAATAGTCACAGTGGCCGAGGATTTCTATAGGTACCTGTACAGGAGCCAGGACGTCCAGGATAATGCCGAACGAGACAGTAGTTCAGAGGACATAGACATCCCACCAGTAACGACCGAAGAAGTAAGGAAGGCTTTGAAAGAAATCAAATGCGGCAAAGCGCCTGGTGAGGATCAGATAACAGCAGACCTCTTGAAGGATGGAGGAGAAATTGTACTTAAAAAACTGGCAAACCTGTATACGCAATGCTTAATGACCGCAAGTGTACCGGAATCTTGGAAGAACGCGAACATCATACTAATCAATAAGGAAGGCGACATGAAGCACTTGGAAAATTACAGGCCATCAGCTTACTGTCAGTCGTCTACAAGGTACTTACCAATTTCATCGCTAACAGAATCTCTGCAACCTCAGATTTTAGTCAACCTAAAGAACAAGCAGGCTTCCGTAAAGCTTATTCAAAAATGGACCATATTCACTTGATCAATCAGGTGTTATAGAAGTGCTCTGAATATACTGAACCCCTATATATAGCCTTCATAGATTATGAGAAAGCAATTGACTCGGTCGAAACCATAGCAGTGATTTGGGCATTAGGGAACCAGGGGGCAGATGAGCATTATATAAGAATACTTGAGGAGATCTACAATGGGTTAACAGCTACCATATCCTCCATAAGGAAAGCAGTAAAAAATCTATAAGGAAGGGTGTCAGACAAGGAGACACAATCTCTCCAATGTTATTCAGAGCATGTTTAGAAGAAGTATTCGGAATTTTGGATTGGGAACAGGTGGGAGTAAGGGTTAGTGGAGAATACCTCAGTAACCTCACATTTGCCGATGACGTTGCCTTGCTAAGTAACTCGGGGGACAAATTGCAAAACATGCTTTCCGCACTGGACGAACAAAGTAGAACCATTGGCCTGAAAATTAATATGCAGAAAACTAAAGTATTGATCAATAACCCCAGACAGCAAAGCGGTTTCAGATAGGTGACGAGGCAATGGAAGTGGTAAGCGAATATCTCTACTTAGGCCAAGTTGTGACCCCAGATCCCAACCATGAGACAGAGATATTTCGAAGGATAAGAATGGGGTGGGGTGCATATGGTAGACATTCTCAGATAATAAATTGCAGCCTACCATTGTCGCTGAAGAAGAAAGTGTATGACAGCTGCATCTTACCGGTACTTACCTACGGGGCAGAAACCTGGAGGCTCACTAAGATGGTTCAAGTTAAATTGAGAACGAGTCAGCGTGCAATGGCGCGGAAAATGATAGGTGTAACATTTAGGGACTACAAGAGAGCGGAGTGGGTCAGGGAACAAAAACGTGTTAAAGACATATTAGTAGAGATAAAGAAAAAGAAATGGACGTGGGAGGGCATGTAATGCGAAGGCAAGATAACCGCTGGTCATTAAGGGTAACAGATTGGATTCCTAGAGAAGGCAAGCGTTGCAGGGGGCGGCAGAAAGTTAGATGGGCAGATGAGTTCAAGAAGTTTGCGGGGATAAATTGGTTACTGTTGGCACAGGGCCGAGGCAATTAGAGAATAATGGGAGGGGCCTTTGCCTTGCAGTGGGCGTAGATAGGCAGATGATGATGATGATGGTATAGTCAAATCTTGACTTGGCTACTGGTTCTGCAATTCTCTTTCCATGTCTTGAGTGGGGTGTGGACATGGACCCATATGGTAGTGACCGCTTCCCCACCTAACTAATATTCATAGATAAAGGCTCAAGCAGTTTATCTTTCCATAATAGGTTCAACGAAGGCATAGCAATCTGGAACACATTTGCAGAGACATCCAAACTACACCACACATCCATAAGACAACTACACGTCGAAGAAGCTACAGAACCCCTCACGGCGCACATCCTCTAACCCGCCGAAAAGTTCATTCCCCAAGCCTCTGGTGCCCTGCGGAACCAGAGGAGGCCTTTGTAGAATGAGGACAGTGGGCGTGTGCTAGAGGCTCAGAACAGGCCAGGGTATCCTTCATCGCTACCCCACGTCGGGTAACCGCCTTTTGTTCAAACGGGTGCCTCATGAGGCAAAACGAGATAGTTGGCGTTCATTCATAACAGCAATAAAGTCATACACAGACACACGCAAGGTATGGACACGAATACGCGAACTCAAAAGACAACAAACCCACAGCCTGCCTCTGGTGAGCACAATAGGGGACACAGTCGAATTCCAGGCTGACACACTTGCACAACGCTTCCAACAGGTGTCAAGTTCAGCACACTCCCAATACTCCCTAACCAATCTGCTTTCCCAATTCAACTACCTTGTTTCCTTCTCTCCCCTGACCTGGGAACCTACCCCTATATAAAGCGTGCAATACAGGCGAGAGGTTACCCCAACAAAGGCAAGTCTCTTTGCTCAGACGTTGGCAACAATCGTGCTTCTACCTTTTTCGAAGTTTCCTTTTCTTGTGTTCTCTACCATCTTCGAAATTTTACTGCTCCCTGAATTTCATGTACGAGGATGACGGAGATAAGGTTCTCTCCCCTCCCTGGTACACGTAGCTCTGATCAGTTATAGCCACTTTAAGTATATTAACGACCACTTCCCTTGCGGACAACATTCGCCATACATCAGCTTTCAAAGCGGCACCCCAACCGATGGCATCAGAAAACTCACTGACGCCGCCCCACGAAACATCACTCACTTCATTCTTCATATTGGCAATGATGACATAAAGATTAACACTGGTGAAAGCACCATCGAGGCCATGAAAACTCTTGTTCAGGACGTTCAGATTCAAAGACCCAAAGCAAAGATAACCCTCACAACAGTACTTCCCAGCATCGAAAACACATACAAGCTAGACATACCCAAGACACGCAGACTTCTAGCTCACTCACAAAAGTCAACTAAGCTTAACGATTTTCTCGTGTACCTTGAACACAACAAAGGAAACGTTGACGTCATCGAACACGCAAAAATTCACTACGACCCCCTAGGACACCTGGCCAAGGAGGGACTACACCCTAACTTTCGAGGCTTCTTACTGATTTCCGAAAACATCAGGTACAGGCTGAGGAACTCATTTAAGGTAGGTGACCCTGCTAACTCCACGCATGACGCAACCAACCCAACAACCCCAACAGTAACGAAATGTCATGTCCAGCACATGTGACGCCCGCACACAAACCGTGGACGTGGCCGCAACACCAGCTGTACAGCACGCAAGCGAACAGCAACCTGATCCACTAAAGACATCCCGCTTATGGTTCAAGCAGACCCCAGCACGCAGTATACGCAAATAAGCACCCAAACAGGCATCTATGTGGACCTCACCCCTAGGAGACACCCTAAACAAGTGACTCCAAATAAAAAGTGTCACACCAGAGGTCTGCTCAAAACAAACACAAATGACTACCACCGAGTAGACCGGAAACTCGAACCCCTAAATCCCACTCTTTCCTTAAAGCTCAAGAACTAGCCGTCAAACAAACCAACTACAGATTTCATCTCAAAACATACTCCTCGTATCTCCAAAGCAAAAAGATGCCCAAAGGCTTGCGCCTAAAAGTTAGTTGTTCCCTTGGCGCGCTCCCTCCTGAACTAGCTGCCAGATGGCAAGGTAGTCTGAATAATGCTTCGCTTTCTCTCCTAGAAATTCTTAGAGACCACTGTACTAGCCAAATCAGACTCTTCAACGACCAGATAAAGGCTCTTCCGCTAACTGAGCAGGAGAAACTAAATATCAATCACGGCGTTAAAATTGTGTCAGAAGGAGTCGAATAATCATAGTTTTTACTGCTTTGCAGAGCTGAATGTACTTCACATTACAATTATGCTCGACCTCGTTTTCTGGATATGTTACACAATTCCAGTGATATCTTTATACGAAAACTTCCTTAGTATCGGCCACACGTCTCAGAATTGCAGTATGTCCCCGGCAGTTCTTCAAGTCATGGCGCACATGCACGCGTGGCTTTAATGTCGCTTTTTGAGAACAGTGTTGTTTAAAGTCTCACGGTCTCATTTCGGTTAGCGGAATCAAAAAGCACTCTCGTATGTTCATTGTGTAACATTATCCGTAGGTCAGCGCGCTCCTTTGCGGAAATTTGATAGAGCGCTTCTTGTTCTTTCATTTTCCCAAGTTTTCCGGGGGTTTGGCCGAAGTTTTAACTGAAATACCAAGCAGCCTACATGAAACTAATATTTCAGTGCATATCCTGATCTCAAAACTGGCCAGCACCCTTTAGCTAAGGAAAAAAACAACATACTTACCGAAGTGTACGAGTTCTACTAATTCCTTTGGACCCTCACTGGTAATGCTCCAGTAATTCGAAATGTTACCTCCTGGTCGTTGCTTCTGTACGGTGAGCTGCCAGATTATCGGGAATCCCGAGGAGCCGCTCTGAATGCTGGAGCTACATAGATATCAATTAGGGATATTGCAGACTTGCGGGTGTCGCGCTTGATCAAACCCGTCAACCTAAGGTTGTCTTGTCGAGAGCCCTAACTGTTTTTGGCAAGGGATTAAGAGGTAATGCATTATAGCCTGCTCAATCGGACGGAGACCGTGTCCTGTTTACCCTATGCTCATAGCGCACGATAGTCAAAGAGAGAAGTTACGACGCGATGTTTAAAATTGGCGTATTAATGCAGGGTTGGGGCCATTTCTGTTCCAAGGTGGTCAATCCTGCTCTGGTGAGGGTGTGCGGTATCGGCAATGGTTGCCGGGATCTGGCCGCACCCCAAGCCGCTTTCAGCAATTCGAACAACAAGTGGTTTTTTATTCCAGTGGGAATTGTGTGGCACCGGGATTCCACCCACGGTCCTTCTGCAAGCGAGGCGAATTCTTTGCCTCTACGCACCACTCTACGGGATAATTGGAGATCTGTGGTAGAGAGGCCTATGCCCTTCAGTCGCGTAGACAGGCTGATGATTGCGTTTCAAATAAGCTGTTGTTAACCCATCTATGTACCATGCGGTGCTCATATATAGGTGTTGACCTTACCAAGAACACGCTAGCAACGGGAATGTTATTGCGCAATAGCACGTGTGTAATAAACATCTGCAGAGGGTTTCATTTGCTCACTATTTGTGCTCACGTACAGGACGAGAAATGACACCCAAGCGGCTAAAAATAAAACACAAGCCGATAATTTTAAATTTAGCTTTTTGACGCATAGGAGGTTCAGTAAAGCTTGATGTCACGCTAGTCTGCGTAACCTGCTTTGACGGAAAGTTGCGCCTTTTGGGATAACAGAGACAAACATGGGAATAAACTTACACTTTCACGAGAAGACGCCGCACTAACAACTGATTTATTTTAACCAAGACGAAAATATAAATATATATTGTTACGAAGACAAGGACGATGCAGTTGTCTTGAATGAGAAACACGTTTATTGGAGCAAACTTGTGCTCCCCTAACAACTCAAAAGAATACACAGGCGGCGCTGCAGCGGTCAACAAAGTGACTTGAACAGGCGAGTGTCGTCGAATCAAATGCCCCGGCGTCCGCACTGCAGGCTTTTTATCTTTTGGCGAGCGTGGTTCTCGAAACGTCGATTCGCATCGAGAACATAGTAGATCCACGGAGATTATTCTGGGCTGTTCACGTTAGATGGGAATGCTCTCCCTATCACAACAGATAACACATGCGGCACAGAAAGAAAAAATGGAACACGCGCTTCCCTTGGCGCAGAAATAACACAGACCGGCGCAGCCGGGCGGTAAAAGCAAAACACAAATAAACAAACCCAATGTATGGTTCGCGGCATTACCCCCCCCCCTCTAAGAGTGCACCGACCCGGTGCTAACATAAGCGACAGTCCGAACAAATGAAAATAAAGATCGTCATCGTCCGTAGAAAGGTTTTAAGCGAACCACGTGGACGACTTCAGGCCGCGTGCGTTGTCGTGATGTGCCGTAGTCACCATCGGGGATCACTTCGTAGGTGAGTTAGCCAACACGTCGTAGAATCTTTTAGGGTCAGAAATACCATCGCAGGAGCTTCTCACTGAGTCCGCGTCGTCGGTTGGGAGTCCAAACCCACACACGGTCCCCTGGGCGGTACTCGGCGTCTCGGCGTCGGAGGTTGTAGCGGCTCGCATCCACCTGCTGCTGGTCCGTTATACGAACTCGAGCGAGCTGGCGGGCCTCCTCCGCACGTTGAAGATATCCGTGGACGTCGGCGTTGAGGTCGTCGTCTTCTACGTGCGGAAGCATGGCGTCGAGCATGGTAGTCGGCCTTCTACCGTAGAAAAGCTCGAACGGCGTCAGCTGCGTCGTCTCCTGGATAGCCGTGTTGTACGCAAACGTGACATACGGGAGCACTTCGTCCCAAATCTTATGTTCAACGTCAACGTACATTGACAGCATATCTGCGATTGTCTTGTTCAGACGTTCTGTTAGTCAGTTCGTTTGGGGGTGGTACGCCGTCGTTCTTCGGTGATACGTGTTGCTGTAGCGTAATACTCCTTGCATCAGCTCCGCAGTAAATGCCGTTCCGCGGTCTGTGAGTAGGACTTCCGGGGCTCCATGTCGCAGCACAACTTGGCTTATAAAGAACTTCGCCACTTCTTGTACAGTCCCCCTCGGAAGAGAAGCGGTGTCTGCGTTGCGCTTCGTGTAGTCTGTCGCTACAACAATCCACTTGTTCTGTGATCGTGACGTAGGGAACGGGCCTAAAAGGTCCATTCCAATCTGTTGAAATGGTCTCGATGGTGCGGCGATCGGTTGCAGAAGTCCGGCGGGTCTTGTCGGCGGTGTTTTTCGTCGTTGGCAGTCACGGCAGCTCCTGACGTAGTGGGTGACGTCAGAGGTAAGGCCGGGCCAGTAGTACCTCGCTTTGATTTTTCCAATAGTGCGAGCTGTGCCCAGATGTCCGGTAGACGGGTCGTCGTGGCACGCTTCTAAAATTTCGTCACGAAGGTCCGCGGGGATGACGAGAAGATAATTCGCTCTTGTTCCGGGGCTGAAATTCTTCTTCACGAGGACGGAGTTTCTCAGGCTGAATGCTGGTAAGCTGCGTTTGAAGGTCCTAGGAACGGCAACGTTGCATCCCTCGAGGTACTCGATTATGACGCGTAAGTCGGGGTCGGCACGCTGCTGGGCGGCTAGGTCGCTCTCCGTCACAATCCCGAAGAAAGCGCTGTCTTCATCAGAGTCTTGTGGTGGTGGGTCGACGGGGGCGCGGGACAGGCAGTCGGCGTCGGAGTGTTTCCTGCCGGATTTATAAAGGACTGTAACGTCGAACTCCTGCAGGCGCAAGCTCCACCGCCCAAGACGGCCAGGTGGGTCCTTCAAATTGGCGAGCCAACACAGCGCATGGTGGTCTGTTACAACCTTGAATGGCCTTCCATACACGTATGGGCGAAATTTTGAAATCGCCCAAATAATAGCCAGGCACTCTTTCTCAGAGGCAGAATAATTTTCCTTCTCCTTCGACAGACCACGGCTGGCATAGGCGATTACCCTTTCGCAGCCGCGTTGCTTTTAGACAAGGACGGCACCCAAGCCTATATCACTGGCGTCCGTGTGCATTTCCGTTTCGGCATTTTCGTCGAAATGAGCGAGCACGGGCGGGCTTTGCAGGCGTTTTTGCAGCTCGCAGAATGCTTTTTCTTGGTCGTTTTCCCAGCTGAAAGGGGTGCTATCTTTCGTCAAGCGCGTGAGTGGCTCTGCAATGCGTGCGAAATTTGCGACGAAGCGCCGGTAGTATGCGCACAGTCCGAGAAATCTTCGCACGTCCTTCTTGTCTTTCGGCCTTGGGAAGTTCGCAATGGCTGAAGTTTTTGCCGGGTCAGGTAGGACTCCCGCGGCGTTGACGACGTGGCCCAAAAACTTGAGTTCCCCGTATGCGAAACGGCACTTTTCAGGCTTTAGCTTCAACCCCGATGAACGAATGGCCTCGAGTACAGACTCCAACCTTTCAAGCTGTTCGTCGAAAGTCCGGGAGAATACCACTACGTCGTCGAGGTATACGAGGCAGGTGTGCCACTTAAGGCCAGCTACCACAGTGTCCATGACTCTTTGAAACGTTGCTGGTGCTGTGCACAGCCCAAACGGCATCACCTTGAACTCGTATAGGCCGTCTGGGGTTATAAATGCAGTCTTCTCTCGGTCTGTCTCGTCCACTTCAATTTGCCAGTAGCCGGTCCTCAGGTCCATCGATGAGAAGTACTTCGCGTGGCAGAGGTGGTCGAGGGCGTCTTCGATTCGGGGGAGGGGGCACACGTCCTTTTTCGTGATTTTGTTCAGTCGCCGGTAGTCAACGCAAAACCTTAATGTGCCGTCTTTTTTCTTTACGAGTACGACGGGCGCAGCCCAGGGGCTCTTCGATGGCTGTATAATGTCGTCGCTGAGCATGTCGACGACTTGAGTCCGGATAGCTTCCCGTTCGTGGGAAGAGACGCGGTACGGTGACTGTCGGGTAGGTCGGGCTCCAACTTCGGTTATTATTCGGTGCTTCGCTAGAGGGTTCTGACGTAGTTTTGCGCTCGACGAAAAACATTCACTATAGCGACGCAGCAAAGCCAATATTTTTTTCCGTTGTACTTGAGGTAGCGCCGGATTCACGTCGAATGGCTGCGGGAGCTTGAAGGTGTCTACGGGTGTGCGTTCAAAGTCGGCGACCGCGATCACGTCACTTGCTTCTTGCGTTTCTTCGAGGAATGCAATTGCCGCGCCCTTGTTTAAATGCTGGTAGTCCTCGGTGAAATTAGTAACCAAAATGTGGGATTGGTGTTCCTTGAAGCGCGCAATGCCTCTTGCGACAGACACACCACCGTCGAGAAGCACCCTTTGATCAGTGTCTACGATAGCGTCGACGTGAGGAGCAGCATCTTCACAGTAGACTGCGACCATCAAGCTTGCGCGGGGTGGCAGGGTGACATGATCATCGGCAATCCTTACAGCAGCACGTTGTTCGGGGTTCGGTTCTGGCGTCATGGAGTGATGGGGGGAAAAAGTTATTGACTTAGTCTGCAGATCGAATATTGCACCGTTGTCCATCAAAAAGTCCATTCCAAGAATTACGTCGCGGGAGCAGTTAGGCAGAACGACGAACGCCGCAGGGTACGTTGTGCCGTCTATGGTTACGCGCGATGTGCACGTTCCACTTGGCGTCACGAGGTGGCCTCCTGCTGTGCGTATGTGCGGACCGTCCCATCTGGTCATAACTTTCTTCAGTTTAGACGCAAATGGTCCGCTCATTACTGAATAGTCAGCTCCCGTGTCTACGAGGGCGACTACGTCGAAGCCGTCGATGGACACCTTGACGTCAGATGCAGTCTTCCTCGAGTTCCGGGTTCGTCGCGGCGTCGTATCTGTGCTTGTACGTGTTGATCGTCAGGCACTGTGCATCGTCGTTGTCGGCGTATTCTTAACGGACGTCTCGGTCAGGTCGGGTACGCGTCGCGCCGTGTAGCTGTCGTCGTGTTCGGGAGTCTCGTCAGGGTTAGGTCGGGTCGTCGGGATGAGGGCATGTCGTGAATCACTATCTACACCGCGTCCTTGCGTCGTTGGAGGGTTTCCAGTTTTTCGCCGTAGAGCAACTTCACCTCCAGAAGTTGCCGCCTTTAGTTTCCCCCGCGTGGGCCGGAAGACCTTCCACGTGCGAAGTCAGCACTGCTACAGCGGGCCGGCGACTGGTACGGGTAGGGCGACGGCGAACGGTTGAAACGGGCTGGTCCACGGCTGGTGTTCGACAGGTATTCTTCAATCTCAGATGGGTGCTGGCCGGGTCGGGGGCGTGGTGCGTTGACGGAGAAACCACGTAGTCCGAGTCTCTTGTATGGGCAGCGACGGTAGATGTGGTCGGCCTCTCCGCAGTGGTAGCACAGAGGACGGTTATCCGGTGTTCGCCATACGTCAGTCTTCCTCGGCGTCTGGGTTTGTGCTACCAGGGGTCGGGCGGGCGACAGTGGGCGGCGGTAGGGCGGGGCCTCTTGACGACGTGCCTCTTGACGACGTGTTGGAGCAGGGAGGGGTCGGTGAACAGCCGCGGAGTACGTCATAGCTTGGGGCTCGCAGTGTATGTCGGATGCCACAGAAGTTCCCAAAGCGTTTTGAACATCTTCCCGGATCACGTCAGTTAGGCAAGCGACTTGGGGTTGCGGCGTCGTTCGGGAAAAGTTTCCGCAGCTCCTCTCTCACTACTGCGCGGATGGTCTCGCGTAGGCTATCAGCCGGAATCCGCATGTTGTCGACGTAGTTCGCACTGGCCGCGCCAACAAAGTTTAGGTCATACTGTTTGGCACGCATTTCGAGAGCCTTCTCAATCGTGCTGGCTTCGGTCACGAATTCAGCGATGGTTTTGGGCGGGTTGCGGACAAGTCCAGCAAACAGCTCCTCCTTCACACCGCGCATCAAGAAGCGTAACTTCTTTTCTTCCGTCATTTCGGGGTCCGCGCGGCGAAATATTTGCTTCATCTCCTCAACGAAGATCACGACCCCTTCGTCGGGGTGTTGTGTCCGAGTTTCAAGCATAAGTGCAGCTCGCTCTTTTCTCACAACGGTAGTGAATCTCTTAAGGAGCTCCCTTTTGAAGTGAGTCCAGTCGGTCAAAGAACTCTCATGGTTCTCGAACCAAGTTCGAGCAGCATCTTCTAAGTAAAAGAAGACATGCCGGAACGTTTCTTCGTCTTCCCACCTGTTGAAGATGCGGACGCGCTCCAGCTTCTCCAACCATTCTTCGGGGTCTTCAGCGGGGGCTCCCTGGAACGATGGCGGTTCCCGGGGCTGCAGCAGGACGACTGGCGACGTTGTTTCTTGCACCATGGTGTTGGTTGCGGCGTTCCTTTTCTTGGGCCCTTTTGGCATCAAACCGAACTCGGGTGGTAAATCTTCCAGGCGGAGGCTGGCTCTTGTTGGACTGGCTTGGCGGCTTCCCGATGTTGTAGTGGGCATGAAGGGTGCTACCCAGTACCTTCACCAGATGTCACGAAGACAAGGACGATGCAGTTGTCTTGAATGAGAAACACGTTTATTGGAGCGAACTTGTGCTCCCCTAACAACTCAAAAGAATACAGAGGCGGCGAAGCAGCGGTCAACAAAGTGACTTGCACAGGCGAGTGTCGTCGAATCGAATGCCCCGGCGTCCGCACTGCAGGCTTTTTATCTTTTGTCGCGCGTGGTTCTGAAAACGTCGTTTCGCATCGAGAACATATTAGATCCAATGATATTATTCTGGGCTGTTCACGTTAGATGGGAATGCTCTCCCTATCACAACAGATAACACATGCGGCCCAGAAAGAAAGAATGGAACAGGCGCTTTCCTTGGCGCAGAGATAACAGAGACCGGCGCAGCTGGGCGGTAAAAGCAAAACACAAATAAACAAACCCAATGTATGGTTCGCGGCAATATAAAGCACCCGTTGTTTTCACCATGGTGTAAGGTATAGGTTTGAATGAACCTTAAAATCTGGGTGGCATTTGCAAGGCGTTGCAGGTAAGGAAAGAAAACGGAGCACCTCAGGCAAAATGCCAGGTTCAGCATATGCGACAATTAAAAAAATTGCGCACAGGGAGTTGTATAGGAGATATTCCTGCCCTGCGGTAGTTTTCACATCGGATAATCAGGCACATGTATCAACAAAAATCTGTGTTAACAAGTCTTTGGCTGCGGGGCCGTTGTGACTGCCAGCAGGTCAGCACCAAGGGAAATCTGGCGGCACATCGTAGTGCAAGTGTGAGGTCGCGTTTGACAAACCACCATTTTTTTCTGCGCTAACAAGACAATGTCCCGTGATATTTGTGAACCGTTTTTTTGATATCAGGACAAGAGGAAGAATGCGTTAGCATCTGTTCGGTTACTCACCCAGCGTGAGATTCAGTTTTGAGAATAATCTTTTTACTAGAGCACGTGGGTCGGCTTCGAATGCCGCTGAGTTTACTGCAAAAAAAGTATATGTCTCACCTGGCCTCCTGCTGAACCCCCTGTTTTCATTCTGGTGGAGATTTACTCGATGCCGCTCTGTGGCGCCTGCTCATAGCTCTTTTACAATGGTTATGACATTCATTACTCCCCTCGCCCATTGATGCCTTTTTTACAAGTTTCGCAGTCGGCTAACGGTGGCCGTAGAGCCGCTATCAGATGAGTGCGGCTAATCAAGACCAGCGGGGACTGGTGTAAATACGCCCAAAGGCCACAGCCACCGCCGGCCCTGAGAACGTAGCCCCGGCCGTTGCCGCTTCAAATGTCATTTTACCCGCTAGCTGGGCGCCCCTGCTGGTTCCAAGCAACTAGCCCAGTTATAACGCCGGGCTGGGCACATTATTCCGTGTTGCGTTGATCCCAGATGTCGCATTATTCTTTGTTGAATTTAAAGCCATTTCGAGCAACATTGTCGCGTCAGGGGCCCTCTTTGACCAACCGGTCATAATTCTTCTGGCGGAAGAATAACAATACATCTTATTCTAGTGGCATATAAAGACTATCTCTCTATATTTGCCATTGTATTTCACACATAATGAGGGGCCTATCGCTCGTTGCTGGTTTAGGCGTGCTCTGGTTGGGGGTATGCAACCATATCAGGGCTTATTGCCGCTACCGATGACGTGCCCGTTGTGGTGGTGGGAGATTAAACGTGGCATTCTCAAGTTTAAATGCGCCTAGTAAGGTGTCTGGGTCTGGGTTGGTGGGTTGCGCAGACAGCGAGATTCCTAAGACTGGGCAGAGAAAGGGAGACCTTGTATGTGCCCAATAGAATAGAGGTGGAAACCATGGAAGTGTTAACTCGCCATGGGATCGAATCATGTCGCTCGCTTGGAGGAACAGAGCGGAAACTTAAGAACCATCAGCCCGAACTGAAGCGTGAATGGGCGTGAAAATCACGGGAAACCGCTGCCACCACCATGGGCGCCGCAAGATCCAGCTGGCGGTGCAACAGAGAATCCCTCCCTGATGAACAGCAACAGGCCCGTTTAAAACGGCGACGTGGGGAAATATCACTCGTGCAGCTTCAAGGGCTTTCAGAGCGACACGCGCGACTGTATCTTTCACTTCTAACAATCCCCTCATCACCAGTTGCCGGTTCATGCGAGCACGAGTTGGGCGAGAAGGGCGGTAGGGAAGTAGGGGAGCACTCGCGCAGATATAGGTTCATACTCTTACTTATGACATGTTCGTTGGGTTGGCGTGAGATTCAACGTGGCCGTCAAACAGCCCAAAGTGACCGGTCCGGACTCATAAGTGGTACTGGGGATTGGGTTGGCGTGTTAAACTAATAGTAAGATTCCCTCGACGAGGGAGGGCAACACACAGTTCCACGTTTGTGCGCTAGGATAAAGCTCGGGTGTTTTGGAAATTTGATTCAGGTAATAGGGTAGAAAGTAGGCTCAGTAGTAAATTACAAACAGACTTGTCTGGTTTCATGCACTCCATGGACGGCGTGATGCTTTGCAGGTCATCCTTCTACGCCGAGTGGAGGGCACTAAATTTTCATCTCTATATTTCGCTCGTCTGACTTCTCTTCCCAATTTTTCTGGGAGGTGTTGTTACATTCTGTATTGTTCTGTATATTAGCTTTCGTCTGGTTCAGAATAAATCAGTTGTTAGTTCGGCGTCTCCTCCTGAAACGGCTAGTTTTTTTCGCGTGTCTGACTCTGTTATTATAAGTCCAACTTACCTGCAAATAATGTATATGCATTTTTGCCCGAAAAGTAAAAGCGTATATTTCGCTGTCGCAGGTTCAGCAGGAAAGTTAATAAGGTGTGTTTGTTACCCAATTGTGACAGAGAACAGGTATAATTCAAGTATTATCGAAAGTGTGTGAGTCGTGCCCAGCATCGAATCGAACGCAAGAGAGTGAACGGTAGAAATTGTAGCTCCGCAAGAGCCATCTAAACATAGGTTCGAGGGGTGGTTTTCTTAAGGTGTTAACCTTCGAGCAAGGCTGCGACCTTCAGCGTGACGAGCTAGGTGTAAACGATCACTAGTGAAGGACAACACGAAGCTGTAAAAAATAAGGCGGATCGTCGGCACTAGAAGCATTAAGTGCGCCGGATCATACCCGGCGAGCAGCATCCTTCAGCCAACACAGCTCCGTGGAAAACCTTCAGTGAATAAACAAAACAGAGGAATGCTGTCGTTTTCCATGTAGCTGTTCTGTAAGCATAAGAAACAACAAAAGGTGTTTTGATCGGATTGATACTGTATTTTTGTTTCGGGAAACACCGGTTTGACTAAGGTCTCAAACTCGCGAGGGCAGCGTGAACACACAATACTACATACATTTAGAAGCATGAATGCCAACTGACAACATTTCCCGATATTTTATAACGACAGCGGAAATGAAATCTGGCAAATCACTCCACAGCACCAAGTCTACAGAGATTGCGTTCAGTTTTGTAAAATATACATCGGCATATTGAAGTCTCTTAGAGCTTGTGCTCAGTTTTCAGTACTTGTAAGCGCACTCCACCTCTACCACTAAAAAGAGAGCGTTTTCGTGCAGTAACCTAAAGAAAACACGCAAAGCCGGGTGGCATGCGGCCATGTTTCTCTGACGCCATGCGATAAGCTTCAACCGTTCTTGTTAAAATAGAGTGTGAACGTCCACAAGGTTCTAGGTTTCAAGCGGTGGTTCGCCTTTCGTCTTCTTCCAGATCTCAGCCAAGTGCCGCTGGTATGGAGGTTTGCACAGTGTTTCTGTCCTCCCTCCATCGTTGATTGACAGAGCTGCCTTGTTTCTGTATACCACGTCCCACAAGTCAGGCGAATTTCAAAAACGAGATCTACGTATCACTACATGGAAGAGGTTCTGTGTTTTACGTCGCGGCGTTGGAGCTTGCAAGACGCTTTGTTGCAATAATTAGAGCGAGGCATAATTACGATCATTTATCTGAACTGCGTAGCTGTTATATTGGTACAGTAATCCGCATCATTGCTTCCACCCCAGCTTGACTTTCAATTTCGGAGTTCGCCCATCATTTTGTCTCGCAGGGCTATGATAACCCGCGCGTAGTGCAATTTACCCTTCTGCTTCTTCTGCCTAACCGCTTTGATAGAAACAGGCACAAAAAAGTATTCACTCTCAACCACTTTGGTTTGCACAAACAAATGTGGTGGGGTATGCAGTGCAAATATTTCGTGGGCGCAACAAAAAAAAACAAGACAACGTTAGGCTTGTTGAGAGAAAAACACTTCTCGCAGGATATTTACACCACGCAACAATCTTTCTTGTGAGGTATCACCATCCATGTGTGATGTCATAATAGTTTAAGCACTGCTCTCTTCCAAGAGGCACAGATTCTAAAACGTGACTGAATCAACACACCCACATAAGCGGAGGAGTCTTGCGTGCCCCAGATTGCTTTCCAGGGTTAAACGTCACCGTAGTTTACAACAGTTACTCCATCTATCACAGCCTGGCTCATGGCTAACCCACCGATAGCTGTCGAGATAAAGTACACCACTGAAAATTACTGGAACGTGAGCACAAAATAAAAATATTGCATTACTTACATTAGCGACGTAATTATCATTCAATATACTTAGTTTTTGCCCCACTGAATCCGTCGCAACAAGCCGCCATTCATATTTTGGCATTGCGATTGTTCTTGTAATCACCAATATTACATTTTATTGTGTTGTTGCAGTTGCGTTTGCGATATGTAGCGCATTTGAACAGGTGCATCGCATGCATGCACCGTGGCGAACGATTCCTTGGCTTTTAAATCAGCAACGGGCGCACGCGCGTGGCTCTGTGTGCGGTTCTTACAGGGGCACATAGTACCTTTTGTCTTTCGTTTAGTTTTTGTAGCCCAAGATACACTACGCTACCTCGGTGCGCGGCGACCATTTGCCCTTGAGCGCTTGTCAGAAACCACCGGATAGGCCCTACATTTTTTCATTTGGGCCGCCAACACGACGGCTTCTCCGGCAGGGGCGGCCATTTTTGGTCGCGCTTCGGCATTGGAGTCACACCGTCTGCTTTTTCCGCATTTGTTTTTTTCTGCCTTTCGTTGTCACTGCTCCGAAGAGGACGCGTGGCGGAGTCGTGGCAGTGCTCGCTTGTGGCTGTGTCGACTTCTCTGAAGGCGATGTCAGTGCGCCAGGGTGAACCTGTGTGTTTCAGCTCGAGCTGCACCCGGAATTCTGGGAAGGTGACTTCACATTACGGGGAGCTGCGCCGCACTCGCGGGTGCGGCGTGTTGACGGGTGCCAGGGAAAAAAGAACCAATGGCGATGGCGGATCTTTAAAGGTGCAGGGCAGTCGGGTGATCGGGCGAAGATTAAGGGTCTGCGAGAGGGAGCTTGGGGCAGTAGGGTGGAAAATGTTAATCGTGCAAGACGCTGGGAATGGTCCGTCGGTGACTTGGCTTCATCGTTGTTCCGTAGGTAGGCCCGCGGTGCAAGGACTAGCGCCTCGTTTTCGGGGTCAAGCTCGCCTCGTTGTTGCGTATCCCAAGGCCGACCAGACTCCGCACCACGGTGCCCCGAAAAATGTAAGCGGCTGCCCGGCAAAGCCGACTCGACTTCGCCATGACCTGCCGATTGAACTCGCGGTATTCCATAGCCACGCCAAGGGCTTAGATGTATGCCTCCTCCCGCAGTGTTCCCGGTGTCTTGTACAAGTTGTGCACTTGCTATGTTTTTGTTGTTGTTGTTTTTGCCTGGGGTTAATATGTAAGCCTGCCTGATTACTACCTCTTTACACTCCTAATTGTGTGTTTGTTTTTTTTGTTGTTGTTTTTCTAGCTAACTCCATGCAGCGGGCGCGAGCACCCATTATATGGCATTGCCCCACTCGACTTCGCAGGGACGGGCTGTCATTGAACTCGTGGTTTTCCATAGCCACGCCTAGGGCAAATATGTATGCCTCCTCCTACAGTGTATTTCTGTGTCTCGTACAGATTCTGCACTTGCTATATTTTTGTTGTGGTTGTTGTTATTGCGGGGATTAATATGTGTGATTGCCTGATTTCTACCGCTGTATCCTCACAATTGTGTATTTGTTTTTTTGTTGTTGTTGTTTGTCTAGTTAACGACGTGTACCCGTTATAACTCGGTGGAACGGGAAGGGTTTTAGTTCTTGAGCCCGTTTAATTAAAGGTAACGCCGTGTACCGGGCGCATGCGCCCATTGTAGGGCATCCTCGCGACTCGACTTCGCGTGACTTGCCGTTATTAAACTCGCGGTTTTTATAGCCACGCCTAGGGGTAAAGTGTTCCTCCTCCTCAAGTGTTCCGTGTGTCTCCAACAGGTTGTACACTTACTAGGTTTTTGTGGTCGTTATTGCCTAGGGATAATATGTAAGCCTCCACAGATTTCTACCGCTGTATCCTCCCCATTGTGTATTTGTTTTTTTTTTGTTGCTTGTCTAGGTAATGCCGTGCAGAGGGCGCATGCACCCACTCTACGGCATTCCCCCGACTTGTTCGCAGTGACGTGCCGTCATTGAACTCCGCGTTTCCATAGCCATGCCTTTGGCTAAGATGTATGCTTCCTCCTACAGGGTTTCCTGTCTCTCGTACAGGTGTTGCACTTGCTATGTTTTTGTTGTTGTCATTCCCCAGGGTTAATATGTAAGCCTCCCAAGATTTTTACCTCTGAATCTTCCATCCCCAGATTTCTACCTCCGAACCCTCCCCATTGTGTATTTGGGTTTCTTGTTGTTTGTCTTGTTACGCCGCCCAGCTGGCACGTGCACCCATTATTTGGCATCGCCCCACTTAGTGCCCACGCGCACAAAGCCGACGTCCGCGTAAAGGTTATTTTCTCTTCTAGTCTTTTTTTTATCAAGCATTCAGTGTCCCCATGTATTCTCGTATGGTGCAGCTAGAAAAATTATTTTTGTTTAAAACGTACTCGTGCACCCCTCGGAACCCTCAGTCATTCCAGCAATTTCTGCACACGTGCACACGCAGGGTTAACAAAACCTGTTGCTGATATATTTGGTACATACTTTAAAAAAGAAGAAAACGTGGCGCAAACTAGACGTGGACAAAGAAAACATGGTAAGACATATACAGGCGTCAATTTAAAACTGTTTATTTAAAGGAAACCACACGAATTTATACAAGACCTATTTAAACAGAAACAAAAAGACCAACCAAGTTATAATTATGCTAACAAGAGTAAAAGGCGGTGACAATGGCCTAAATGAATAAGTACACTAGGGCTGAAAGAATGACAACCAATATCCTTCAGCCTCAAGCGCAATCAAGAAGGTCCAATGGCGGTGCGTGCATTCCAGGCGCAGCCCAAACCGAAACGAGGGAAATACAACCGGGCGTGCTAAACTACACGCTGTGGTTTAAAAATGACATTTCTTTTTCCCTTAGCTCTAGTGACGGCGTGCTGATAGACTTGTCGCAGGTTCTTTTGGTAAAAACCGCCTCGGTCACCTCCCTTTCTGTTTTGTTTCTGTCTTTCCTCAGAAAGGTCGTCTTATCCAGTAGTAGGTCACACCCACAGCGCTTGCAGTGGTCTGCAAAGTGCCCTCTTAAGTTGCTGCTGACGGCCAACCGGTGTTCTCTGGCACGTTCGTTGAGGCAACGTCCAGTCTGACTAATATACATCGTTTCGTACTTCAATGGGATACTGTAAATGACGTTGCTATCACACTCGGTGTATCACGTTGCGCTCTTCTTTGAGCATGACTCCGGTATCTTATTGGCCATCACAGGAACACTTTAGCAAGTTTGCACTGGGCGGAACACACAACGCGCAGTTTATACCTCGATGCAACCTTCTTGACGTTGTGCGAAAGCATGCGGATGTACAGTAGTATGTGCATTTTTATTTTTTTCTCGTCCTGCAGTTTTTTACCGTGTTTCACCTTCTGGAGGATGCTTTCACACACACTTGTGATGACGGTCGAAGAAAATCGGGCGGCTTCAAAGCGGCCGATCTTATTGCTAAAACTTGCAATGAGATTGTGCTCGCAAGATTTTGTTGGTCGAATTAGGGCATGTAGTGGCTATTCCCCTCTTTATCAGCTTGAAATGCCAGCCGTCGTATAGAAGAAGGCTTTTTTTGTTCTTGGGTAGTATATCCAACACGTTTTGTCCTTCGCGAAGGTAGTTTGAGGTCCAACATTTGTATCGTATTTCCCTTAGGCACCTCTCAGGTGAAGTCTAGCCCACCAGATTCAAATAAAAAGGTATTAGTCACATCCGCCATGGCGACGTCAAGGTTTGAATCACTCAAATTTCAAAGCACGAGGTAGTCGGCCACATATCTTAAAATTCTAGCTTCAATAAAATTAATATTGGCGATTATTGCGTCAATGCGCTTGTCAATGTATGCTAGGTAAATGTCACACAAAACCGGGCAACAGAGGAATCAATGCAAATACCATCTTTTTAAACATAAAATGAATCATGAAAACACACGTTCGTGGACTTGAGGTACACTTGTAAAATATCTAAAAACGGCTCTGTGCTCATGCCAGAATTGTTCTGGAACTTAACTTCCCCCCGACGCCTCTATTGTTTTACTCACTGCTCCAAACAAGCTCTGCTAGGGTACAGAATAAAACAGTTCGTGCACGTCAATTGAAAAAGCATTATTTACAGACGCCAACTTGCCTTCTGCAAGAGCTTGCAAAAGATCGATCAAGCTACGCATCAAGAAAGGGTACTGCAGGGTAAGCTTTGTGCGAATGCGCTGAAGATACGTGCTCACCTAGTTCTGTCAGGATCTTCTCTCAGTTATAATCACTCTCAGTGGGCACTCTGGCTTGTGCGTCTTGCCCGTAAATAAAACTTCCAGGTCGCTCTTCTTAGCCTTGGTGACAGACTTTCGGAGTTGCTCTAAATTTCGGTTTTTAGCAACCAGAGGACCACGGCCTTTTGCTTCCTTGGTATATCTTGGGAGGGTTTGAAGTTCTTTTGTATCGCCTCGTTAGCTTTAGCATCAAACATTCCTAGGGGAATTACGAGAAAACCCTTTTTCTTGTCGGCTTCAACAACCATTAACCCTTCATCTTTCAAGCATTCGACAATCTTTCTAAACGGAGGTTTTTAAGTGCTTTGTCACTTACAATTCGAATGGAACACTAAATTTGTATACGAAGCTTAAACAGGGCATTCTGGGAGTGGAAGCGCCAAGCTTAATGCCAGGAAAGCGATTGTTTTTCTATAGACCTAATCAGTTCTCAACCCAGAAGTTTTTAATTAGTGTGATGATTTCACCATAACTTGAGCTGCGTTGTAGAAACTTCTTTCGAGCTCCTTACAAGTCCAACCAAAGAAAATGTTGGCATGAGAGACACCCCCGAGTCGATTTCTGTGGCAAGAACCCGAGGTATCTTCGGGATATCGTTTTGACCCACTCCCACGTATCGAAGGGACACCAACGGGGTAAAAATAAATTGATTTTACCCGACTGCTGTGTTTTTTTTTTCAGAATAACGCTTCAACTGACATTGCCTTAAGTGAAAGTTGAGGGAAAAAAATAACGTGCGCAGGTCCATCAGCACTATTTCGCGAAATGTTTTTTTTTGGCAAGGGTTTTCGCCGAGGGTTCTTCCGATGTCGCTGTAATATATATGTCGATATGAAACTCAATGCAGCTGCGTTTTCTAGGATCATTATCTCTGCCGCTGTGACCTTACCACCACAGTAACTGCAGGCCAACAAAGACCGTCGACAAAATTTGTGATGCATGCTTGTTTTGTGTTTTTTTTGTTAAACTCCTGCTATAAAACTTGTCGTAGCAAATATTATGGTGCGCCGACTGTTATTTCTCCTTTTTCTGATGCACTGCACGAAACAGTGTGCTCCATTAACTTTTACGTATATGAAGCACTGCTGTATAGCCCGACAGAAATCTATCCATTGTAGACAGAAAACTCCAAAGCCTCAAGACCAAAATGAGCCTTATTTTGCGCCATTAAACCAGCAGCCTACTTACTGGGCCACCAGAAACGGACGAGGCCTACGGTTAGCAGCTGTGGGGAGCGATAACACGTGCAGCCAACTGCAGAGAATAAAAAACATTTTCCATGGTCTGAATCGAATTTGAGTGCCCCATGTTATGAAACCGGCCTCTGTACAATTGATCTGTCGTCGCATTCAGGGTGCACAGCATTTCCTTTGGGTTTCTAGCAAAGGCGTGTGCTTTTGACTTGACCGTGGCTTTTACCTCTTGTAACGTGGCCCACGTTCGGAGATATGCCAAAGCGTGAGGACGAAAAAATCCGGGCCTGCAGTCATGGAAGACATTCTGCGGGAAGCTTGGAAATAAACGTAAGGAGACGATTTAAGCAGAGTACACTTGGTGCCTAATAAACAACTCGAAAACAAACTTATGTCGGTTGAACGGGCCACCGTTAGAATAATGGTCGGAGTAACCCTTAGACACAGGAAACGAGCTTCCTGGACGAGAGAACAAAATAGATTAAAATATATACTAGTTCAACAAAAAAATGGACTTCGGCTGGGTACGTACGACTACTAGAGTGACAAAGTCGCCTACGAGAGAAGCGGCACGTAAAAATGAAAGACCAATTACTCGATGGAGGTATAAAAGAATGAAATTCTGAAGCAAAGAATGCAGTCGACCGACTCAGGACATGAGTGGTCGGAGGACAACGGAGGATGCCTTCGTCCTGTCATGGACCTATTTGGCTGCTGGTGTTGCCCTTGATGCAAATGGCGGGCTCTGACTAAAGGACGAGGGCCTCCAGCTGTGCTGTTATTTCTGCCTTGCACCACGAAGGTATGCTGCAGAAAATGTTTGTTGTGGTTATTTATTTTGAGCAAAACACGCTGAATATTTACTTGTGGTTTATCCTCAATATTTGTATGATGTTTTTATGCCTGGAACGCTGTGAAACACGAGAGCAAAAAGTGAGGAGCTTTGCACGCTTTTGGCGGACGGCATTAGTTTGGGTGGCATTCGGTGGACTGCAGTCGTGTGCGTGCTCTCGCCGACCTAGCTGACAGTTAATTTTCTCTTAAAAAACGTAAAATTTCCATGAAAGTAAAACCTGGGGAGTGGCGAAGTCTGCAGTGTGCAGCAATGTTTCCCACTGCAAAATTTATGCTATTGGGAAGCGTCCATCACAAAAAAGAGCGTTTCTGCAGCTAACGCGTGCAGTTGTCTCATTTTGCACACGGTGCGCAGTAATTGGGTGCAGAAGAAACGCCAGTGCGAGGAGGAATTGCGCACTTGCTGAGGTGTTGGCACCCTTTCTTGCGTTGACCAGATGTAAGCCTATAAATGAGAGAGAGACAGGTCATAAATTTATACAAGGAGGTGAAACCGTTTTGGGTAGAAGTACACAGCTATAACCTTTTCGTATCTTTGAAGCAAGAAGCGTTCTAGCGCGAGGCGTCGGAAAACGAGTGGCAAGAGGTGTTCCTTTGCTACCCGTTTTCGCTCACTCAAAATATACGTTTTAGCACGAGGAATTACAAAATTTCGGTCCGGGTGTGTTCCTCAAGTGATTTGCCTACTGGCGAAAGACGTTAAAACAGAGATTCCCGGTGTTTTATCACCGCGACTACAGGAGCGATAACCGAATATGCCGACATCTCAAGCCCATGAGGTGCTCCGCCCCTAAAAACCTATTCTTGCACGCTATCGAGACGACCGGATATGTGTTCGCATCCCCCGACGAAGTCGCAAACACTGCACACAGCGAACCGAGTGGAAGACGGCGGGACAAAAACACCAAGGAGAACAAATGCGGGCCCAGATGAGAAATGGGGATGAAATGCAGCGCAAGTGGAATAAGTGCCACTATAGAAGACATAAATAAAACCAAAAAGGACAAATTTTGCCGGTGAAACCATCTATCATGAGCAGCTTTCTATCTATAACAGCGGTCGATGTGTTCATGCACCCGCCTTGATTATTAGCGACATAGTAGCCTTGGTGGTGAGGACCGCTCATGAAACCTAACATAAGGCAGGGAAAATAAACAATTACCTCTTTCTCAGTGTTTTTGAGGGCCACTATTTAAATATTATTCAATGTTTATTAAGTGGTAATTTCATTCAACTGTAGCAATGTTCTGGAGTATATTAAAGGAAAGTCTCTTTTCTATGTGGTTATAAAAAAAATGACTTCCACCACTTTGTTTTCATGAGTGTATAGGTGTACGATCCTTGCAAATTCACACGCTTAAAAGCCGTTTTCTGCATTGGAGAGATCTTCACTACTTAATTCTGCACCTGGGGACACGAGTTCGGTTAGCGTGTGCTATAAGCATGGGTCGGCGTACTCACTCGTGAGTACACTCATTTACGCTCTGTTGTATCCAAACTCACGAATAAGTACGATGGTGAGTGAGTACACAACCTGAATTGAAAGTGAACATGATGACGAGGGTGTACAGGTGGAGCACGCATGAGTACAGTACTCATAAGTACAGTACTTTGAGTAGGAGTAATCTCGAGTACAGTGCTCACAAATATGAGTACTCAAGAGTAACTCCTAATTGCCGTCTACATGAGTACATATTCCTGCTTCGGACAGAGTACTCGTGAGTACATAGTCCTCTAGAGTACTCATGGGTGGAATAAACATGGGTACTGTATATGCTTGAACTCGTTAGTACATAGACTAGTGAGTACACTATTTCAAACACGTTTTGTCATGAACTCCAGTCCGGAAGCGCGCGTACGTGCCGCAAACGTTTAACGGTGCCGCTGTGCCAATTAACTCTCAAATATTGGTAAAATCACACACCAAAAACTTCTCTCTCCTTTACCAGTGCGTGTTTGGTGCTGTTAGTGTTTTGCGGCGGTCGCACGGTGAAAATAAAAGGAAGCGGGGTTGGCACGGCCGCAGTTGCTCTGGTCATACGACATGTGTTGATTGTCGCAGTTATTTTGTTTACGTGGTCAGGAATGGCGGCTTCGTTGCGCTTGGTCATTTGGATGCGTGAGATGCATTGTTCCACTTCGGATTGTCGAAGAGCTCTGCTAGAGGAGCTTTTTGCATTCGAATGGCTTTTGATTTTTTATCTGTCTCCGTCCCGAGGCGCCGCTTCTCCGTTAAACCACCGTGAGATCAGGAAGCTGACGACGATGTATTAGGGTGGTTGTTCTTTCCCTACCTTCATCTGCTCTTTACGGGCGGTGCGACCACCCCTCCCCAGTAAATAAGTAACCGAGTTTAAGATCGCACTGCGGAAGGACTCTTGAAGGAGTCATTTTAGGTGATGAACGCAACGACGATGCCGAGATTTTCGCTGGAGATCGCGTCTTAGAACGTCTCGTCAAATACATGCTTGTACCTAAGCGAGCCATCGCCCTTTTTGACCCATCAGTGTCATCCTCATAAGCGCTGCTCGAAATAAGAGCTGCAGGTTTTTCCTGTGCAACTAACGCACCAAAACGGCACGCGCACATGCACGCACGCAAGCACGCACGCACGCAAGCAAGCACGCACACGCGCACACGCACATGCACGCACACACACACACACGCACATACACACAAAAGCAAACACGCATAATTTTGGGATGGTGGAACGGGCCCATCTCAGCTCAGTCACCACTGTCGCGACGTCACCCTGCTCAATCCGCTATCGACGCGGCGCAGAGCAGAGCGACAGAATTGCCGAGCCGATGGTGCTTTGCAGCTGCAGTATATAGAATATATCCAAAAGTAGCAAGAGCGTTACATGGCTCCCACAAAGGAAATAGCACTTGTCAAGTCAGTGCCTTCGACGAGATGTCGCCGCCCTGCCGCTGCGTCCGGGATGGTTTTAGTCCCCAATGGTTCTATCGCAGTCACGGGAGTTCAATTCCCTCCAATCAGGAAAATCACTGACCGAAGCTTCAATCCCGTGAATAGAGGCGGAGTGGTTAATCGACCAGATTTAGGGGAAATCCCCAAGGTGGAGTAAGTTTCTGTGAAGGAACGTTTGACATCCACCTAAATGCAGCCACACGGCTACAAAGGAAAGATATACAGCTTTCTCAGAAACTTCGCAGTTGAAGAAAAATTCGTCCTGGTCCAAGATTGCAACCCGGGACCACTGCTTAACCGGAGCAGTCGCTCTACCAACTGAGCTAACCAGGAGGCTAGTCGTTAGTAGTGCGAAAGCGAATTGATCAACAACTCGAAGTGAAGGACAGGTGTTAATCGACCAGATTTAGGGGAATTCCCCAAGGTGAAGTAAGTTTCTGTGAAGGAAAGCTCGACATATACCCAAATGCAGCCATACGGCTAAAAAAGAAAGCTGTACAGTTTTCTCAGAAACTTCGCAGTTGAAGACAAATTTGTTCTGATCCAGGATGATTGCATTTAGGTGGATGTCAAACTTTCCTTCACAGGCGTAGTGGTTGCGGCAGCCGAGCCGCGATGAGAGGGAAAGAGAAGGCGGCTCATCGGCACCGCTTCCAGGCGGAACTCGCTGTGTGCCTGGCGCCGGCCCTTCACCCAGGCATGAATCGCCGCAGCCGTTGCTAAGAGAAAAGGAGTGCAGATCCGGCGGTGCCGTTTTCCGCCAGTTGCCGCACGTCTTGAGCGGGGGGTTTGACCGAGGCTCGAATCGGCGCCGCCGTCGCAGTGGGGCAAGGTGCAGCAAATTTGTGTCTGGCTCACTGGCACAAGAACCCAAACACCTATTCAAAGATGTGGTTGATCCCTCTTGCATAGGAATAGGTACAACATGAAAATCAAGTGTTCCTTGACAGGACCAGTTTAATGTTTATTCTGCATCAATATGATCTTGTACATCGCCTTTTATACTTAGTCAGTATGGCACCGTCAGACTTATCAACTATAGACACTGGATTGCACGCGCCGGAGCACTGCGTGAACCTAACTGAAACCAGACGCGCTCGCAAGCCATGTCACTGAAATCGAGCGGCTTGCCAGCGTATCGTTTGGAGAACTCACGGTTCACTGCAGCTATAGAGCATAATTTGCGTGGCGGTCTTGTGGGTGTGCTTGGCGAGCTACAAGCTGCTGATGTGTCGCTTTCGCAAATATGCCAGCACTATGTCCCTGCTCCGTGGAGTGTATGGCAGAAGGTTGCACTGCTTTAAGCTCAGCTGGCGCCAACCCCGGCACTCGTTAGCATCGCGAAAGACTAATTCGCTTTATCTTTCTTAGACGCCCGCCCCACCAAAAAAAGAGGGGAGGTTCTAGGAAATATACATGGTGCGTTCATGAGCTGTGTGTGCTTCAGGTCGTAGCCCAGTCAGTAAACCGCCTGGTACCTGTCGTGCCGGCAATAGAGCACCCGGCTCGAATCCTGGTGCAGCTGCCTGTTTCTGGCGATGTCATTCCCGTGATGGATATCACGTCACACAGATGCTGCTTGATCCTGGTGTAAAACACTTACGCGTTAAAATTAGTGGTAAAGACAGAAATATGTGGTTATTGTACGGGCTCGTAACAAAACAAAAACATAACGACGACTTGCGTCAATTTACTGCGGACCCTTTCTCGCTGCAGGACCTTTTCTGCCTTCTCACGGGCTCGGCGGTTTTCGTCTTTTTTGCCTCTTATTTTAAAAGTTGGTGGCGGTTGCGAGGGGTATGGTAACGCAATGTTCGATGCGCGCGGAAGTGTGGCGTCGGCGTCTCTTTGCTGCTGGTCTTGAACAGGATATTTTTTTCGGCCACTGAAGCACAAAAATGTTGTCTTGTCAGTGTCGGTCCTTCATAAAGATAATTTATTACCACCACTTAATTTCAAGTTTAATGGTATACAAGGCAACTATAGGGGTCACCGCCAAGTACATTTATGTATATTATATGCAGTCGCTATAACTGCACAACCCTCTGTGCAGGGATTCGGCCACTCTGCTAACAGTTAAAAAGATCTTCAACAAAATGGTCATATTGGGAAAGCATTCCCAAGCTAGTAGTTGTGGATTCATATTTGTGAACATTGTTTGACAAAAATAAACATTAGGAAGATTTGAATCTAAACATAAATGCGATAGGGATATTAGCATTGTTCTTTTTTTGAAGAATAAACATGGCTGTAATAGATCGCAACCAAAAAACCCGTTAGAGCCAAAATTTCAACCACCAACAATTGGAGAAGCTTGCCTAGTGGTGCTAGGTCGGAGGAACAGCAGAGCTGGCACCGCCTCACCATTCGTCGACGACCCGGCTGGTGCACCTCAGATGGACATTATAACTTGCCACAAAAAGCTGTCCATGACCTCGCAGGCTGGGACCGTTTTGTCGGCAGTCTTTCACACCTCTGCTGAAGTGGAGTGCGTCAGCACGCGCTGGCATTCACGACAACTGGCTTCGCAAACTCGGCATTTACAGCTTGAACTTAGCGTCTGTGCCCCCCACTTCATCCCGAAGGCACGTGGAGTGGCAAAGAGAACAGAAAGCGGGAGCTGACGCCACAAACGCTGGACATAGTGTTCCGAAAGGGCTATCCGGCAGATGTCGGGCGCTCCACACGAGGCGCAATATCAAGTACCATCGTTGTGTTTTTGCGTTTTTACGAGCTCCTCACGGGCGCAAACCCAAGCCAAAGCCTGGATGATGCCACCCGTTCTTTAAGACGTGCACCATCACGCGTGCCTCGTGAGGAGAATTACATGGCAGGGGCTGCAGGAGACTATTTTATTTTGATGACATCTCGATCAGCAGATTCGCAGATAGTTTTTTGGCCTGCTTGTTTCCATTAGGAAACTTACATTTTTTGAAGTACCGTTTTTGTAAAGTAGCGAAGAATCCGCTGCTCTGACTCCGGGCCAATGAACGAGCTACATCACCCACGCTCAGTTCTTTCCAGCTACAAGCAACGAGACACAACTTACGGTGCGCGAAGAAGCCAGAAGGCAGAACGTGCCTGGCACCCGCTCTTCTGTTCCAGACATACACGAACGATCACTCAAAGCGCGCAACGTAACGGAGCCAGCACGTATGAATTTTCCGAACGTGCTGTACCGGCTCCAATCACTGCAACCAACGAAATCGAACCCAGATTGGTGTACATGGCCCCGACGAGCGAGACACAGCGCATACGAAGCGCACTACACGTGGAAAATGACAGCGCACCAGGGTCAGGTGAGTTTCTCACGACAAACGGGACGCACTGCGCACAAAATCCACCAGAGGTGACGAATGACACTCCGCCAAAACTGTCGAGCAGTCGTGGTGTGCGGACGTACAGAGCACGGCGGAGGCATCGACGACGAAAACGGATAAGTGTTTCAAATTTGTTATTCCTTTTTTAGAGTGACCATGTTTTAGAGAGAGATGTAGGTTAGTTGAAAGGGGCGGTAGTTGTTAGCGTAGCTAAGTGACCGAATCAGAGGTGTCGCGCGGTTGTTGCACGTGGCGATTTGTAAGCGTTGGTAATTCGTGAAAGAAGAATTGATGCTGTAGGAAAGAATTGCCCGTTGCGGCTTACTTTTAGATTGGAGGAGAGCGCGCGAGAACGCGGCAGTGAAGTAAGCCAGAGTTTGGCACGCCTTAGACGGGCAGTACCATGAATGAGAGGAAGAAGCCGGGTGGGATGTGCACGGGGTGTGAGCACGAATACTCGCTCGAGGAGACGAGATTCGAGTCGGTCGAGGACGCGGAAGGGCACCTAGGACTTCATGTGCAGAGTTGGTGTGCTAGCGTCGCGCCTCGACCGGCTCGAGGAAGAAAAGGAGTAGCTCAGAGTTCAGGTAGGCGAGCTACAGGACGAGTTGAAGGTTGAAAAAGAGCAGAGGAAGGCACTCGAAGCGATGTTGGCGCAAATGGAGGTCAAACTGGCGACAAAGGGTGACATCCCAACAAACAATGAATCATGTAACGAGGCAGATGAGTCGGCAGTGCTTCACCCCGAGAAGGGAAAGGAGGAGGACAAAGACGCCACGCCGGAAGACGATCCCGGACTGGCGCTGACTCAGCCGGCGCGGGAGCAGGTGGCCGCGCCGGGGGGCAGCCAGGAAAAGGAAGAAAGGCGCATGGTGATCGTGGCGGGGGACTCCAACATGCGGTACTCAGAAATGGAGATTAGAGGCCGTGTGAGAGAGGACGAGAGAGTGAAGGTTGGCGTGTTCCCGGGGCAGACGATCCGGGTAGTGTTAGAAAAGGCAAAGGATAAAATGTGGGAAAATATGCAGGGGCAGAACATAGTGATTATCGCTGGAGGAACCAATGACGTTCTGCAGGGAGGGGGAGAGGAAGTGCGCAAGCAACTAGAAAAGGGGGTGAAGGAACTTCGAGCGGTGTGCCCACATGTGCAAGTCGTCGTGAGCACAGTACCAGAGATAATTGGAAGAGGGCTACATGTGGAAAGGGAAGTTGTAGCGGTAAACCGAAACATACGGGAGATGGGCAAGGAGCTGAGTTTTGCTGTCGTAGACATCAACAGGGATGTCCGATGGATGGACCGGAAAAGGGCGTTCCAGCGTGACGGAGTGCATTTCAATGGGCAGGTGGGAGCAGCCATCAGAAGACGACACGCGGCGCGAACTGTGGCTTTTTATGGGCCCACATGCCTTTGCGAAGATGGCGAAGACAAATGCAAGGAGCAACATGAGATACCGGGGTCGGTGCAGATCGGTGCAGACAAACGAAAGGGACGACGACGGCGTGTAAAGAAGAAAGGGAGGAAACTGAATATCGCGTACATAAACATGCAGGGTGGCAGGAAAAGGGAGAAGTGGATGGAGATTACTAAGCAGCTATTAGAGGAAGATATCCAGGTATACGCTGTGACCGAGATGCACCTACGGGACTTGGAGGAACCTCCGGTAATCGGAGAGTATGTATGGGAAGGTTGTAACAGGATGGCTGGATTGAGAAAAGGCGGAGGAGTAGGTATGCTGGTACGGCGGGGTACTAATTGGAAGAGAGTGAATGAAGACTGTAAAGAACATGTGTGGATGAAAGGGATAGTGGAGGGTAGGGAGGTGGCTTTAGGGGTGTCTTACCTGTGGACGGGTAAGGATAGCAAAGAACAAAACGAAAAACTGGTGGCGTCTCTAAAAAAGGACATCGAAGATTTGAAACGTTCCGGGGAGGTACTATTGGTAGAGGACCTGAACGCCCACATTGAAGATCTAGACGGGTACACCGACTTCAACGGAAATCTAATGCTAGATATGTGTGAGTGCCAGAAGCTGATCATAGTAAATAGGGAACAAAAATGCGAGAGTCAAATAACGTGGGAGTGTGGTAGGAGGCAGTCGAGTATTGACTACTGCCTTATTTCAGAGGGACTTTATGAATGGTTGGATGAAATAACCACAGATGAGGAAGGGGGCCAAAGTCTGGGCAGTGACCACAAGCGCATAAACCTGAGTTTTGGGAAAGTGGGGGGTGAAAAAACGGGTAGACCGGGGCAGCGCACAAAGTTAAACAGCAAACAAATTGCCGATATAGCCAAAAGCATAGAGGCTGACATAGAAAGAAATCGTAGAGAAGAGTGGGAATATGACAGGCTCATCAAGACTATGCAGGAAAAAATAGTCAAGGCAGAGGGGGCCAATCAATGGAGAGGAAAAAAAAGACACCCAAAAGCTGGTGGAACAAACATTTAAAGGCGGCGATAGAGAGGCGTAAACAGGTGTCTAGAGAGCACAGGCAGGCCAAGAGGATGGGAGACATCAGGAGGACGTGGACCTAAAATGGGAGAGTATAAGCAAATCCAGCAGGAAGTGCAGCAATTAGTGCCGGCCAAAATAAAGGGGGACAGCGAGCGATGGGTAGCACAAATACGAGGAAGGGGTAGAGACGCGCCGAAAAGGTTTTTGAACCATGTGCAGGCAGTAGGGAAACGTACGAGTCCCACAGAAGGCGGTACTATAGAAAACGAGCAGGGGCAGATGCTCAAGGGAGAGGAAGCCTTAGCATACTTGACAAAATCATCACGGAGAAGTTCGGTAAGGTTGATGAAGAGGCCCCGCAGCGACACAGAGATGTTGTGGCGGGTAGGCCGAAATGTCTGGAGATAGATGGGGACAAGCTGAAATGGAAAAGAGCAGAGGAAAAGGTCCCCAAGAATACCGCGGCAGGCACAGATGGGATACCGATGAAGTTGATTAACCAGTTAGGACCAAAGAGCAAGGGAAAGCTACTGCAAGGCATCCGAACAAGGATAGAAGAAAAGGCAATTCCGGCCGCGTGGCAAATGAGCAGGATGAACTGAGTGTACAACGGCAAAGGACTCAGGACAAACCCAAGCTCGTATAGGCCATTAACCGTCCCGTCAGTGCTGTACAGGTTAGCAATGCAGGCAGTGAAGTTCGAACTAGAGCAGTGGGTGGAAGAAAATAGGATATTAGGGGAGCTTCAAAATGGGTTTCGAAAGGACAGAAGAGTATACGACAACTTATTCGTGGTAAGCCAATGCATAGAGGTGGCGAAGACGCAAAACCGACCTTTGTGGTTATCCTTTCTGGACATTCAAGCGGCGTATGATAATGTAGACAGGTAGGGGCTTTGGAGTATCCTGGAGGACGAGGGAGTTGGGGCAAAATTCATTAGCTTACTCAGGGAGCTATACCGGGAGAACCAAGTGCAAATAGTGTGGGAGGGGGTAACATAAAATAGGCCTGTATACACCTACAAGGGTTTGAAACAAGGATGTCCTCTCTCTCCGCTGCTGTTCATGATCTACATGACGGGGTTAGAAAGGAAGCTAGAAGTCAGCACGATGGGGTTCGACTTATCCTACATAAAAAACGGGCAGGTGATGGAACAACGGGTTCCGGGACTAATGTATGCAGACGACATATTGTTGATAGTGGACAACCGGATAAATATGCAGGGCTTTATGGATATATGCGGTGAAGAAGCGACGCACCTAGGGCTATCCTTTAGCAGAGAAAAATCGGGGATCATGGTCTTTAATGACGGCGAGGAACACAAAACAGTATCAGTGCAGCAAGTAGAAATACCATTGGTGAAAGAGTATAAATATTTAGAAGTATGGCTGAACAACAGCGAAGATTACACGCAGGCGCATGAGACTCACCTTAAGACGAAAGGAAGACGGAACGCGGCTATAATGAAGCATAGGGCCCTCTGGGGATACAGCAAATACGAGGTGGTAAGGGGAGTCTGGAAAGGGGTCATGGTACCAGGATTAACTTTCGCTAATTCGGTTCTGTGCATGAAGCCAGAGACCCTAGCGGGCCTCGAAGTGAATCAGAGGGCGGTAGGCAGATTGGCCCTAGGCGCCCCCAGTAAAACTACAGAGGAAGCGGTACAGGGGATATCGGCTGGTCGTCTTTCGAGTAGAGGGAGGCGCAGAGCAAGAGAAAGCTTGAGGAGGGACTTCGTGACATGGAGGACGAAAACTGGGCCTTGAGGGTGTTTAAGTACCTGCATTTGAGGAGCGTGGACACGCGGTGGTGACGGAGGACCAGACAGCTGACCAAGCGGTACGGAAAGTCGGTAAGGGAAAGCGGGGTTTACACAACAGTTAAAAAGCAGGTAAAGGCAGCAGAGACGACGAAGTGGGCACAGAGAATGGAAGCGAAAAAAACCCTGGAGACTTTTAGGGCAGAGAAATGGGAAAATAAGGAGGGATTTTATGGCAATACGAGAGGCAGTGCGTTGCTCTTCGAGGCACGGGCAGGGTGCCTGAGAACCCGGGCATACACGGGTAGCTACAGGCAGCAGGATGAAACGTGTGCATGTTGCGGCAGTGATCGGGAAACTGTAGACCATATTGTCAGGAGCTGCACAGAGATGCGGCCACCGCGGGGTGAGGGGGAAACGACGCTGGCGGAGGCTTTGGGATTTGGGGTGAGGGGGAACCTCAACTTCAAGGCCATAGAGGTGACGAAGAGGCGACTGGAGTGGTGGTGGAGGAAAAGTAGGGAAGGGATTGGTACGCAGGTGGAGTAATCATAAGGACGAGAATTTAGAACAGCCAGGGGAGAAAAAATGGGGGTGGGGGAGATGAGTTTAAAACAGAAAAGAGGGAGAGACGGGAGGGAGGAAGCAAATCTACAGGTTAGCTGGGAGTAGGGCAAGTAAACGTAATAAAACAGGCAAGTCGGTTGCTGACAACCGACGCCCAGATTCAAAGGGAAAGCCACTAATTATCATCATCATCATCACCGGACCGGTGGAGGTGACCACGGCGAACAAAATGCACAGCGCACGGACGCGACCAAGCCAGCAGACACGGGGGAAACGCTCTTGGCGACTCCGCTTGCGCTGCTGCTATCCGGACTTGGGCAGCAAATATCACAACCACCGAAATCGAGCTTGCCGCTAGCAACAAAAGATGCAGCGCACGCGGTCAACCCTACCTGAACGTATGAGCTCTACGGGATCCGCTGCTGTCCCCCGTGTCCAGCTAACAAACGACATCACACTCTGGCAGGTAGGTCCCTCAACGAGCAATGACACGCCCGAGCCGGAACGAACAAGATCCACGGCACCCGCTACTCTTCTCGACACTCACCCGACAAGCACCATTCCGCACAAGAGGGCGCAACGAGCAAGCGGACTCGGAACGAATGGAACGCTTTCTAGCCTGCTTGTACGGGAGATATACCGACCTCAGCATTCTCCAAACAACGGTCAAAGGTTGACAGCTTGAGTGACGACACGGATAAAGCCATAACGAGAACGAATAAACCCAATCTATACAAATGCATCAAATGCCTTACCGATGATGCCACGCTTACGACACAAACGAATCTGGTACCGAGCGGACGATACAAACTACGCCCGCCTCACCGCTTCAACGGCTTCCCTTCCTAGGCAACCACGGCAAAAGCATGCAGGGAGCCGCAACACTTCCAACCCAACATCTATGCACCATACTACATTTCCACGCCAACAACGCTAAACGAAAAAGACAGACCGAACGCACACCGCAATCGAAGCAATGTCTTGAACACGCCGAACAATGACATTCCCTTATAGTGCAGTTCGCCACCGGACGAAGCGGTCGGCTGCGCTGACACATGCATCAATCACGGAGCGATCTACACGAACGCAATCGCCGACGGCAGTGACACGCTTAATGCAATGCCATAAAAGCTGCCATGCTCAGCTTCGAAGTATTCCAAAAAAATAATGGCGATTTGAAATTTATCAAGACGAACGCCCCCCTTAACGACGTTTTTAGTATCCGGAACAAAGCATCGAGCAACTGTGAATAAGCGAAAACTGAGCTGGATAAAACAGTTGTTATTCTGCGCAGACTCTTGGTTGTGCCTGGAGGCCGTAACAATTCGGATTCGGCCTCCCAGAATATCAGCGATTCCCAGAATATCAGCCACCCGAGAAACGAGAATGGACGACAAAATGTACCACTCGAAGACACGCAGAATGCCGCAATTGACCGCCGACGGCCGCACAGAGAAGCCTCGAGCCCCCCGACAAGCCCACCACGGCCCAGACTTCCTTGCTTAATTCCCGAGAGCAAGAGACGCCAGTTGTAATGCGAGTGTTCACGTTCCGTGTCGCTCTCTCACGTGTACGTGTCTTTGTGCAGGGAGTTGCCTTATGACAGTTTATCGTGTCAGACGTTTCCTTCCCATGGTCCATTGTCCTGATTTATACGTAACCTCAGTTTTTCTAATCAATTACACATTTTAAATTTGTTTTCTAGTTAGTCTGTTTTTCGAGCTATGATCTAGCTTATACTTGCAGTACAGAAAAGTTCAGTAATCGTGAGTTTATATTGAGTACTCATGAGGACAGACTGCGTTCCAATACTCATGAGTACAAATTGAGCACTCATGATGACAGATTTAACACTCATGAGTACAGATTGATTACGATTACTCGTGAGTACAGATGCGTTGAGTACTCTTGAGTACAGATTGAAAAAGAGTACTCGTGAGGAAAAATTAGTTTGAGCACAAAGGGGTAAGATTACAAATGATTGTTATGAGTGACTGGGAGTGATTTTGATGATCGACGAGCTTATTGAGTCGGACTGTGAGTGTGTACAGCGTTAATAAAAAAACTTGATTAGGTTGAGTAAGTTCTTTCTGTTTTTCATAGTTATGGCTAAAGTTCCCTGTGGTATCCAAAACAAGAATAGCTGCAGGCCTTTATGGTTGTGTTAGACAGGTAGTATTGTCCGAACAAAATATGTCAATCATTTTGTTTTGAATGCTTCAGTGTTTTCTGGAAAACATTTTTGGGACGTATGCGACGATGTTTTCGAAAAACTGCTAAAAGAATGTGTATTCCGCGGAAGCCGAGAACAAAATATTCTAATGCCTGCTATACAAGCAAAGATTAAGCCAAGAATAAAGTTTTCATGGATAAATTGGACACAATTAAAATCTTTGTTAAAAGAGCATACTATCACAATGGCTGCTATACAAGCAGACATTAAGCCGAGAACGAAGTTTTTATATTTCATTTACACAATAAAATATTTGTAAAAAAGTATGTAAAAAAGCAAGGAATGTAGAGTGACGTAGAGGGACGTAGAGTGAGGTAGAGTGATGTAGCAAGATTGTAGAGTGACCTGCTATAATTGCAAAAATTAAGAGAACATAAAATATGTCTTGGTATATTGATGGGATGTGGCATTCTTGCAGCATGTTTTCTGTAGTACCGTGCTTAAGCGTCTTCCACTGCATCCACGTGATATTCTGTTTTTCATTAGGGAAACTGAGGAAGAGGAACCCTACAAATGGGTCATTTTGCTGGGTGTCTGCAGCGTCTATCGTTCACGGAACACCTCGCTCAACATGAGACCGAAGCGACATCAAGAGGGTAACATTATCTTGGAAGTATTTTGAAATGTATTAAAGCACACAAGCTAGAAACCCTCTGACGCACGGGACTGATCCATAAACGACACTTCTAACCTTGGTTGGCTGGTAACCATTCATTTGAGGATTTGTACAGTTTTAAGGGTTAAGGTAATTTTACATAAACTACAGAAAAATAAAACGAGGCGCCGAACAGCTGGTTGTAAGACCTCAATCTAATGTCCTGCTGCTGAGCATAAGGACGCGGGTTTTGATGGAGACGAGAAGCATATACATAACAAACTTCATTTGCAGCAGTCAAAAGTACAGAGTAATCTACGTGCCCCTCACCCCCATCAATCGGCCGGTATCCCTTGGAATACGGCGGCTTCTAAGGCGACACCGATGAGTGCGCTGAGTGCTTGATGTCCATCTGAGTACTAGGACTTTCCAGAATGCAGTATTTCGGAGATTTGTTGTGAGAGGAACACGTCCACGCCATGTGGACGCTGTCCGCGAATTGGTTAGAGTTCTTGCATCAAGGGTCGTATACTTTGGTGTGCCATTTCCTGTATAATAAAGGGTTTGCGAAGACCACGGTTTGTAATTTCTTCCAGTAGACCTCTTCTTTCCAGCAAAGCTTTGGATTAGCCAGGGGAAGTACCCTACGCGCAAGTCTCTAATGTTGGGTAATATTGTGAAAATTTGCAAGTTCGTGTACCCTCGGGGATGGTTGCATAAACGGATCTAGGGCATCCTCGGCGATCGTCCGGAAAGTAAGACCTTAGGCAGCCGCATGCGCCTTTTCGTTCCCAATGTGACCCCGATGAGCTGGAGCCTAAATAAGCGTCACCTCTTCGGCGGTCATTTTTGCATTCGCGAGAATTTTCCAGGCAGCGTTGCAAATCCTCCTCGACCGTACCTTCTAATGGCTGACTTAGAGTCGCTAACTATCACCCTCGTTCCTGACTCAGTCAGCGCCAGGGCGATGGCAGCCTCCTCTGCTTCTTGGGTGTCGCTACTAATTACTGTGCAGCATGAGTACGGGTCGCCATCTTCTGTTACTGGCACTGCCATGTAAGCTTTCTTTCCTAGGTGCTTTGCGGCGTCGGTGTATAGGACCTCCGGCCTGCCTCTGCATCTGATTTGCAGGGTTGTGGTCCTACTCCTACATCTGCCCTCATGATATTCCGGATTCATGTTCCTGGGTAGAGGCGATATTGTTAGCTTTTGTCTTACATTATTAGGAAGGTCCTTCATGTCCTCAGCAATCCCTCTGTATTTGTAGCCCAGTTCTTCTAGTATTCTCCGACCTGTTCTACTACGTAGCCGTCGTTATTGCTGCGACGCCTTGGCCGCTCGATTAGCTCTTCTAGGGTGTTCGAGACACCTAGGCTGAGTATCTTGGGCGTCCAGGTGTTCGAAGGAAAACCCAATATACTTTTGATTAATTTTTATGGCAATGTCCAACTTACTTTTCTCTGCGTTGGTGAGTTTGGGGAACGGGGCAACAAACAAAATCCGGCTAATGCCACAGACCTTAAACACCCTGAGGATGTTTGCTTCCTTCATCCCATAGTGTTTTTTGGATATACGCTTCAACATTCTGCAGAATTGAACAATACTGTTGTCTAGTTTCCTATTGTCTCTGTATTTTTACCATTTGCCTGGACGTGTAGACTGATTACCTTGAGGCGTTCTAGCACTGGTATCGGTCTTCTGCCGGCTCTCAGCTTTATGTCAGTCGTTTTGAGATGCCTTCCTAAAATTGTTTGGAACAACGAACAGTGCCTCCGATGTTTCAGCACAGCATTTTAGTTTCATTGGCTCTAGATATTTTTAGACCTCGCATATGGTCTTTTGGAGGACGTACTCAATGTGCCGATCGCTTCCACGGCTGATCCATAACGTGAGGTCGTCTGCGCATATGGTGTAACGTAGGTCCTCCATCTTATTTAGTCTTTCGAGGAGCCCTACCATGGCGATGTTGAAAAGGTAAAAAAGGTAAAGGGGATTAAACCGATCCCTGCGGCGTGCCCCGATTTTCTAGTTGTATGTTTTTGAGGTATGCTCCCCCTAGCTTTACGGTCGCTGTCCGGTTATGGAGGAAATTTCTAACGTAGTTGTATATTTTCACACCTACATTCAGTGAGCTCCCGTTGTTCAAGATTGCGGTGCGACGTCTAGGCCAACGATAACTCTTGTGTCTTGGGTAATTTTCTCTACTATTTCCTGTTTAATCTGGGGCAGCACGTCGCAGGCGGACAGTTTGGCCCTGAAACCGATCATGGGGTCCGGATACAGCTCTTTGTCCTCAAGGTACCTGCTGAGTCTAGTCTGGATGAAGTGTTCCATCAGTTTCCCTACACATGACGTGATCGAGATGGGTGTAAGGTTTTCGAGGCACAGGTGGTTTTCTGGCTTTGGAAAGAGGGCTAAATTAGCCTCTTTCCATTTCGGAGGTATCTCTCCTCTATCCCAGAATCTCTGCATATAATTAGTTAAGCTCCAGATGGTCTCGTGGTTTAGGTTTCTTAGCAATTTGTTACTGACTGAACCCGGGCCCGCGGCCGTTTTGGTCCTTAGACGGTTAATTTGGGCTTTAACCTCCACTACCGTTAGGGGGGCATCCAGCACCTCATTCGCGAGATCTCTGTAGTCGGGCAGAGCTTCGCGATTGGGTGGACTTAGGTAGCGAATGCGGGCTCGCCTAGTAGCTCTTTCGGGGAGCCCTCGAATTGGTAAACGAGTCTCTGAAGTTGCTGTTGCGCTTCTGATCTAGTCTTATCTGGGTAAAGCAGTAGCCCGAGTATTCTCCACGTTTTCGCGCTGCTAAGTTATGTGTTCAATTGGTCGCATATGTTTCCCCAATTTTGTTTAGTCAGTTCTAGCGAGTATTCCTCTACCTGTTTGTTTAGGATGGCTTACTATCCCACCTCTTCTTTTGAATTTTCTCCTCTATGTCTCTCTTTTCCCTCCAGAGACCGATGAGGTGGCTGTCGACTACCTCAAGCACCTCGTCCACCTCCAGCTCGTCCATGGCCGTTTGGGTGGCATCGATTACATTCTTGCACCATGCCCCCATATCGTCTATCGGTTCGTAATCTGTACCTGTATTCCTGAAGGCCTCCCAGTTTGTTACTCGGTGCGTGTGCTTCTTCGGAATTGGGAGTCCGTTGCTAACCACGATCTCAATGATATTATGATCACTACCTAGGTCTTCCCCGGTACCACACCACGTGGCCTCGATACCGCCGTGCGTTAGGGTCAGATCTCGCTTCGCGTCTGCTGACACTCTGTTTCCTTGCCTCGGTGGTCGCGCGACGTGTGTAATAACCACCAGGTTGTGATGTTCAACTTCCTCCCATAGGGTCCAACCTTTAGCTAGAGTGTGTTTTTAACCCCTTGCTGGGTGCGATGCATTGCAGTTCCCCACTACAAGCCGAGGGTCGCCCTGAGCTGGGATTTTACTTTGAGAAACAGGTCCCCAAAATCACAATTACTTTGCTTGCGTGAACTGTACACATTTATTATGCATAGAGTCCTTTCCGCTTGTTTGTGCAGTATGAGCTCCACCATCAAATGGTCGATTTCGGCGTTCACGGTCTCATGCTGCATTGCCGTTACATTTCTCTTGAAATAGTGGCTGCATGGGTATCGTTTCTGACGCCCGAATGTGATTTATATCCTGCCAATTTTGAACTATTTCTGCATTCCTGGACAGCAATGACGCCCGGGCGATCGCTTCCATCTAGAAATTCCTGTAAGACCGCACGTTCTTTGATGAAGACCCTACAATATAAAGCTCGATAATTATCGTGGGATGTGCGACCTATTATTTGTTCATGTTTGCAATTGGAAAGCTCTTTGCTTTTACACCTGGGCGCGCAGATGGCTCATCTAGATTGGTGGTTTTATAAAAATTCCACGATTAAATGGGCTTATTTCACTATTTTTGCATTTTGTAAGATCGCTTTTAAAATTTGTTACTTTTTATTGTTGTAGTTTTGTGTTTTCTAATTTCATTCAATTAATTAGGTCCATTTACGCTTTTTGAAGATATCAAACATCTTATCGTGCCAAATATGCACCTATTAGTAAAGGCAAGGCTTTACATTGTTGGTCGTGATCACGTTGTATTCGTAGATGTTCCCATAGTTCTTTTCTGCGCTTTTTCATTTTAGTCTTCCTATTTTGAAGAAGGTGTAAGAATGCGCATGTTTCTTTTTTTTTCTAATGTATCGGGTAAAATTAATTTTCTGCTATTGGTTCTTTTAAGATTCTGTACGACCAATCGTCTCCGTTCATGCTATTATAACAATTAATTACAGATGTTTACTCCGCTTTTTATACATTATTGCGCAAATGCCGGGATAGTCAGTGTAGTGTGTTTTCATGATTTTTTATTCCTTTTTCCGCCATTGTTTTTTGTCACAAATTTTTTTTTTATTTTCTTTGCTTTGCGAGGGAGACGGATACAACTCAAATTTCTTTCTAGGTTTTGTATTTTTCGTTTTTAAGAATTCATTTGCTCAATTACCTATATTAGCGTTATTATGCATTTCTGTGCAAATGCAAGATGTTACAAGGTTCGCGCGGTTTTGTTTATTCCAATTTTTGTCAATATTTTCGCCGCTACATTATTTTTATGTTTTGTTAAGGAGCTGTATAATATTTATATTTTTAAAATTGTAATATCGCTTCTGTTTTGATTATTTTTCTGCTTTCTGTATTCTAGTTTTTCTAAATTACGTTTGAATGATTATTTTATCCACGCTTTGTACCAATCAAATATATGAACTCCGCAAATTTACAAAAATGCAGGGCGAAACATACGGTGCCGCACGTGGGGTTCTGGACGGTTGTGTATACGTTCGCTCTAGAATCAGCCAGCTGCGATAGGCTGCTCTTTCTCTAAATGCCATTGTATGCCTCATGGCATAATACGTATAGATACCTAGCTTTCTCGCTGAAAATTCCGACATCTCTGCAAACTAGCAAAAACACTTCAGGAGAGTAATATTTTGCATAAAGCAAGAAGTCAACGTGAAAAAGAAAACGCTGAATATAATGTGTGTAATTCACTGTCAAAACTTACTCCCCGTGCATTTCTACGGGACACTTTTGATAGCTAAGGAGCCTAGGCCCGCAACGTGCGAGTCTTGAAAATGTCGCCAATTCACGTTGTCCCCCCAAATATTAGCTGCACAAAAAAGTTCCAATTTCGCTAAACAACTACAGGGTCATCACTATGAAAAGGACTGCCATGAACGGGAAAGCTGCACATGTTACAGTTATATGTTCTCTCTCACTCTGCGGAACAGCGCGAGGGAGCAGTAGTGGGGTCTCTTTATGAATTAAAAAGTTCGGGGGCTCGACCTGCAAGGGGGGAGACCTGTGCCTCCAAGGTGTCGAGTTCTGGCCTGCTTAATGAAGGAAATATCCATTAAAGGTGTTCGTTGTTAGAATCTCTGGCTGGAGCACAGCACTATTGCAGCAATAACTTCGCAGATACACTCATGCCAAGACTGTGGGATGGCACAAAATGCCGCAAAAACATCGGCCCAGCGGGCTGAACGATTAATCCGATGCATAAGTGAGCACTGCCGCCAGTGATCACTGGAAACAGAACGCTTACAAAATTTGGCGGGCTATCTTATCATCGTCGATGACTGTGTAACGCCATGTTGTCTTTTTTCTTGTTAAACTTCCGCGTACTGTCGGTGCACCGGTTCACCACGAAGGCGACGTTTTCATAGGCACACACAAGAAGGTTTGCAAACTCTTCAACCAACTCATTATTTGAAATAATGGTAAAATTGAGTCTATAATGAGTTTCCCGCCAAATATTATCATTGTTCTTAACTACAACATTGGCCTGCATAATAGCTTGTCCAACCGATCCGGCAAAAATACGCTTATTGATTTTCTACTTACATAATCGCACACTATTCATCGCGTTTTTTGTGGCACTTTGTTTAAATTTGTGGTCATTATAGCGTTTCAATCGAAGCCAATCCGAAACTAAGGCGAACGGATTTGAAAATGTCGGTACAAAACAATACAGACGGCCTTGATGTGAGCCGCATAGACGCTAGTGCCAGATTTCGTTCTATTGTAAATTGTAAGAAACTCTATGGGGCCGGCTGTGCCGTCTTTGTGTGCGCTTCAGGGCAAGCAAATTATGTCATTAGGTGATGGTTCAACAGCTGCTTAATTGGTGTTCGAAACCTCTCGTCATCGATGATGTGCCTCTTTGTGCGGGCCGCTCAGCGCAAGAAGGAAATGAGTTCAATCATGCAGTAGTTTTACCTAGGCAGCATGCTGCGAAATGTCAAGAGAAGGTAAGATTTCCCAAAAGACAGTCTCTGCAGCCTTTCAGGGTAATGAAGCCGTTGTTTTTGCTTTTTTCTTTGCCTCGTCCTCAGCAGCAACTTATGCCGTGAAATGCGGGGCGTGCGATGCTATGACGGCAACAGAAAGCTGAGAACACTGGTCTGAGCTTGCGCTTCACCACCCCAGTTTTGGCCTGTATTACTTTTGGAGGCCAGAAATTGTTGAGTCACTGTCCTGTCGCCGCTGCGCGTGTACCGCGTGCACGCGTGCCGTATGTTTACATAGGTCTTCCCTTCTAACTTCGATTTAGCGAGCTGAGCGGAATCGTTTGCGTTCTGCTGGCTCTCACAACTGTTATCAACAATGGTACACGGTTATTGTTTTTGCGCTGATAAAATACAAACCAGAAACAAAATTGCTAAATTGAAATTGCTTCTTACAATTATCTAGATTATACCTGCTAAAACTCTCGAAAACATCGTAAAAATGCGAGAGGAATACCAATTTTATCTCGAAAAAACAAAGCTACGTGTGTTACCAAAGCTTTTACTTATGGTTTGCGAATGCGGAAAATTGACTTTTCATTCACTTTAAAAGCCCGTGTGCAGGTGGGTACGTTCATTAACCAGTCATTATGAATTTGGTGAATTGAATGGAATTTAATTTTGTGGGTTTAATGCGCTTAACCTCTTCCTGGGTTATGAGCTGCGTGGTAGTGGAGGGCTCTGTAATACATTTCACCACGGAACGATCTTTAACGTGTGATGAAATAACGACAAACGAATATTTTTCTTTTTCGCCTACATTTCGAAAGCACCCACCGGGGCCATAAACACTGCGGCACTGCGTCAGTTAGAAGGAATTAGCGAATTGTCTGTAAGCCTGTTACAGTAATAGCAGCACCTACAGACATTAAAGCTGCACAAACACACGTTGGCTTCCAATGGGAGCATTGATAACACGTTTCCGGCTGTGCTCCTCCAGCATGAATTGAATGAGGTTGATGCAACGCGGATTTGGGAACGTTGCGTTTGCTGTAAATGTTCAGAGTAATAGGTAATTAAGGTTCCCATATTGCCTAAAAGCCCTTTCTGTACAAGAAATAAGTCGGCAACTAGAAAGTAAGAGACGACGCCCGCCCAGAGATTTGGCTATAGCACGAACGATACAGACGTAGCGGATTTGCAGCATAACAAAAGAAGTATTGGCTGAACACAAAGGGCTGTGAACGGGAAGAATTATTGCCGCACGTGATGAAGAGAGAGAGAGAGAAACTTTATTTGAGCCCCATTGGGCTAGTCTGGGTGGCGGGTGACCGGCGGTGGTAACCGGCCGGTGACCATTGCAGCTCGCTGGATGACCTTAGCCTGGACCTCACGGTCCGAGCTGCACAACGCCTTCGCCCAGTGCTCTCCGTCTGTGAAAGGGGGGAATGGGTTTTGGGGGCACTGCCACATGCAGTGGTCTTGGGTATCGAGGGACCCGCAGTCGGGGCACAAAGGGGTGGGGTACAAAGAAGGGTAGATTAGGTGAAGTCAATATCGGCAGGGGAGTACGTATGTCTGGGTGAGTCGCCATAGGCGTTCCTCTTCGTTGGAGCAGGTCGGAGCGGCTGGGGGTAGTTGGCGGCGGGAGAGGCGGTAGTGCGAGGTTATGTCGTTGAAATTAACGAGTCTGTCGCGGGCTGATAGGGCTCCGTGGAAGGGCTCAAGGCCAGGACCAGCTCGGACGGTGAGCTCTCGAGCTGCCCTGGGTGCTGCTTCGTTCCCCCCCACACCCGTATTGGCCGGAGTCCATACCAGCTCGACTGGGGTGGTGGGAGAATTTTGAAGAAGGATTTTGAGGGCCAAAGGCGAGATCATTCCTTTGGCGAAATTTTGAACGGCCGTTTTGGAATCGGAGATTACGATGGAGGGGGGTTGTGTAAGCCTCCCATAGATGTTGCAAACGCGTGTTGACTGTTTCTGAAGGAATGTCTGGGTCCAGAGGGAGGTCATGAGTTTTCTTAATATCTAGAAGGCGACTAAGCCAACTCTGGACCGACATATCATCGTCGGGTGGCTCCTGCCTCTGACAGGTCTCCCTGAGTGCTGTCCAGTCGGTGATGTGGGTGTGCCGTAACGGTGGGGCGAGGGAGGTATCGAGTTGGAGAGTGGACTGAATAATAAAATGGTCACTGCCCAAAGTGTGAGGAGTGCAGTGCCGGGATGAAGCGAGTGTAGACATATCTTGTGTACCTACCCCGGCGCTGCAGACAGTGCTTCTAACTGCGAAAGTATTGGCAGGGGCCAATGCGATGGGTGAAGCGACAAAAGAGAGAGCAGTTGCGTGGGCTGCTGTAACCGATCTGGAACCAGGCGCAATTTGTAGGTGTCGCCCCGTGGATTCCCGAGGCGGCCACTGGGCTGTGACAGACATGCGTTTTTCTCAGTGCCGGCAAAAATAGAGCACGATAAACTCGTTTAGCCTAGTTTTGTACATTTTACTGATTTATCTACGGCATCTTTATACAGTAATAAGATTGTAAAATCAGGTGAGCGTTCGTGAACAATAAGTTTATTCACTTCAAAGAATTCAGGAACGTAATAGGTGAGAAAGCACCGATGAAAGAAGAGCAAAAGACTCAGATGAGCACCCATGAACAAAAACATGATGTGGAAATGATATTTTAAGTAAGGTTCATTTCACAAGTATTCTGTGTTCCGACATTTTGGTCCCGACATTTAGGTTGGGTTGGTATATCAAGGAAATTAGCACAAGTTGAAATATGAAGGGCATAACTCGTTGGCAGAGGCGGTCATAGGTTTATAGCACAGTTTGTGTCAGTGAACTCAAGCCTCTCGGTTGCTTCCCAACGCCCTCTTACCACAAGGACGTGATTGTAATAAGCCCCAGAAATAACCACAAACGCAAGCGTTGTCACCCCGGCGGCCTACTTTGCACATAGAAATGTGATAAGAAACAAAGAATCCTATTGCGCACAAAAAAAAACATAAAGAGAGCATGGTTGATGGTAAATAAGACATTCCACTAAAATATTTGTTTAAGATGAGACTAACCGCTGAAAAATCTTCTGCAGAGCCATTGTTTTCTTTTTTTGTGTCACGAATTCCTTCAAAGTTGAGGTTTAGTTATTCTTTACAATGTAGCTATCTTTTCCCTGTCTTAATTTCAAATCAAATCAAATCAAGTTTTATTTTTCAACATTGGTACAGTGGACAAGGTTTACAGTCACTCTGGCAAGAAGCTGTAGAGACAGCTTGACGGGGACAGAGTGGCGGTGCAGCTGCGGCAACTTTGGCAGGAAACAACACATTAAATAGAAACAACATTACTATACACTGAACAATCATAGACAATCATCCTTGGGAAATATAAAACATATTGCGGAAAACGTTACTAAAAAGAGCAAAAAAAAGAGCAAAGAAGAACAAAAAACATTGTTAATAGGAACATCACTACAATTTATCGTTAAAAATTAGAGAGTGCAATTCTTTGCGACTAAACCTATCACATTCAGCAGTATGTGGGTGCACGCGGCTTAGCATCACAGGAATGTTGTGATTAAGTGACTGTAAGTAGTAATCGGTGCGACGCCGAGGAACCACATATTGATCTCGTTCACGAGTTCGACCTGTTTCAGTTCGCAATGATAAACCTGATAATTCAACAAGAAAAGCATGGTGGGCAGTGCTCGAAAAATGAAGATAATACAAGAGGCGGTACTTATACAGATTCTGAATGTTGATTATGTTGTGTTGTTCGAATAACTGTTTGGGTGGATGCAGATACGGAACATTGCTAATGCATCGGATTGCTTTTTTTTCAAGTAGTAGGAGGGTATTATGTTCTTTTTAGTGGTCGTGCCCCAAAACTAAAGTGCAATAATTCAAGTGAGATCTGAAAAGGGCTTTGTAAATTTGGAGTTTACACTTAGTGGAAAAATGTCACGACAACGATGTAGCGCACCAACAGCAGAGGATAACTTTTTGGCTAACAATTCAATATGAGAGTTCCATGTCATGCGTTGCGCGAATACCACCCCCAAGATCTTATGCTCTTTTACTATATCGATGCGTGATGAACCCAGGTATAGTTCATTACTAATATTTATACGTTTGTCCTTTGCTGTAAATATTATAACCTTTGATTTCTTAACGTTGATTTTTAAACTATATTGGTTAGACCAGTCGAGCAATTTGGACAGAACAAAATTTGCGCGCGAAAAAAGGTTCATAGTACTGTCACTTGTAATAAAGAGGCTGGTATCATCGGCGTACAAAACGAATTCAGTTTTTTCAACAATATTCACAATATCGTTCACATACACATTGACTAAAAAGGGGCCTAGAACACTGCCCTGTGGAACTCTAAACAGTATATTTTGAAACGAAGATGGATAACCATTCATAACAGATGGAATGCGATCGGTCAGCAAAAGGTGTGGCACTCCACGCACGCCATACCGATATAATTTTTTTAGAAGTGTTTCATGACTAATAGAGTCGGAAGCCTTGCTGTATTCGACGAAAACGCCCAGAGTAGGGTTATCCAATTCTATATTTTTCAAAACATTTTCTTTGCGTTGCGCTGCTGAGTATGAGGACGCGGGTTCGGTCCCCGGCCGCGGCGGCCGCTTTTCTGATGGAGGCAAAAAGCGAAAACACCCGTGTGTACGAGATTTCAGCGCACGTTAAAGATCCCCAGGTGGTCAAAATTATTCCGGAGTCCTCCACTACGGCGCGCCTCATCGCCTGCATTGCGTCGGCGCGTTAAACCCCCACAATCAATCAAAAACTATTTCTTTTTGCATAAGCAGTGCGGATTTCGTAGAACATCCCTTGCGGAAGCCATGTTGGCGAGGTGATAACATTTTGTGTTTTGAAAAGAATGATTCTAGACGTGAAAGAATGATTTTTTCCAGGCCTTTCGAAAATACCGGGAGAACAGAAATTGGCCTGTAATTGGTGGGAACATTTTTATCTCCTGCCTTGTATATTGCTGAAACTCTTGCTCGTTTTATTTTTGAGGGGAAGCAACCAGATTCTAAACAGAGATTGAAAATGTGTAAAAGGGACGGGCATATGCAATCGAGGACATATTTGACTGCCCTAATTTAATGTTGTCGGTATCGGTGGCTTTACTCTTTTTCAGGGAAAGAAATGTGCGATGAACTTCACTGTAGTCAGTTGGCAATAAAAACAGAGTTTCCGAGGCGGTTAAGCCGAGAGTACACGGTTCAGCTGAAGGAAGCGTGGTATCTGCAATTGAACTGATAAAATGCCTATTGAAATGTTCAGAGAGCGAAGTGCGTGAAAGGACCGTGCCGTCTACAGTAATCTCGCGCATGTCGGTTGGGTTTCTGCGCATGCCAAGAGCGTCATTTATAATTTTCTATGTGTAATCCGGTTGGTGTGACGCATCAGAAAACAATTGTTGATAGTGGTGAGCCTTGGCTTTCGCAGCTCAGATGTTAAGCGATTTCTGAGTTTTTTGAACGCTGCAAGAACCAATAAATTTCGCGTGCTTAGGAAATGACGATATAATTTATTATTTTTATTGAATAATTTAAACTGCTCTGGACCAATCCAGGGTTTTCGTATTTGTCGCCGGGGCCTAAATTATTTCACTGGGAAGGACTCACTGTAGTTTTTTTGGAAAATTTCCATAAATGAATCATATGCACTATCTGCCGAGCACTGAGCAAGGACTTGGGACCAGTTACTGTTTTGTATTTTTTTCTCTGAAGGCATCAAGATTAAATGGTGTTATATGTTGACATTTTAACGTAGTACACTCGCTTGCACTGCCTTGGCAGAAACGGAATATGCTATAAATATTGGGCAGTGGTCACTGATATGAAAACTTATTGTTCCCGAGGCTGTAACAGGTGTATCAGCGTTAGTGATGAAAATGTGTAGTATTGACGAACTAGTTGCGGCATGCGCGCAGGAGAAATAATTACATTTTTGAAACCACAAGATGTTACCCGGTTTATTAATGATTTAGACATTGAAATGTGGGAGGAAAGGTTAATATTAAAATCACCACCAAGAACCAGGCGATATCTTCCATAGGATGCGTACTCGAGCAATGAATCGACAAAGTCAATGAAGTGATTTGCATCTCCAGAGGGCAGTCGGTACAAGACTGCGAAAATTGTGTTGTTGACTAGTACACTTAGCGCTTCGTAATTAGGCGTTACAGCTGTAAACTGTGCCAATAGCTTGGGAGATAGAGCATCGGAAACATACATCGCAACACCACACCCTCGTTTTTGCTCTCGGCAAACGGAAAAATGTTTATATCCTGGAATTCCAGGTATGATATCATTTGGAGTAAACCACGTTTCAATATTCATCAGAATGCTGAAGTTAAAACAAAATTCCTCCAGGAAGGAAGTAAGCTGATCGATTTTGTTAATACAGGTTTTATTCCTCCCCCCGTTTTCAAAATAAACTGTTTCAAATGGACGTACAAAATGAGCGTCCACGTGCACGGCACAGCAAGAAGAACAAGGAAAGTTTAGACCAAACCAAACAATGTCCGGACGAATGGCGATAGAATTTGCTGTTTGCCCACCAGAACATGCTGCTGGATAAGGGATGAGGGTAAGGGAAGCATTGAAACACTCTCAGCAGATGTAGTTGAATAATTAGGTTTGAGCCGAAGTTGGAGATGGCGGTTTTGGATGTCGCGTGAATGACATAAAAAGTGATTCTGAACCGATTTCTGTCTTCTGAAGCTTCTGGGTAATAGCCGTTTTTTCTGTAAATCTCTTGGGGGTGGTTTCAGGGTGCCGCTTTGAAGGCTGCAATTTGTGCCCATATCTTCTTTCTAGGCTTGTTTTGGTCTCCTTGCGAAGATGAGGGGGAGTTCCTAAGGGAACGCCCAGTAGATATACTCGCGGTGTACGGAGATAGGCGCCTGAATCTCCCGATGACCCAATTTCTTTATAATACGCAATAAGTAGATGTCGCGAGTTGACTTAAAGTAGAGCGTAAAGCGCCGACGCAGCGGAGGTGATGATGCACGCTTTAGTGAAGGACGCCTGATTAATTTTGACCACCTGAGGATCAATAACGTGCGCCTAAATATGGTACATATGGGCGTTTTTGTTTTCGGCTACATTAAAAGGCATCCGCTACAGCCGAGAATCGAATCCGCGTCCTCGTGCTCACCAGTGCAACGTCTTAACCACTGAGCCTTAGCACAGTTGAGAGGTAAAGATGAAATGTACCCGGCGGATGGTTGAGGACGCAAATGCAGGTGGTAGTACAGGGAGTGAAATCCCCTTTGGAGCCGGTGAAAATGGCGATACAGCCTTAAAAAGAATCGGTATCGAGGTAAATCATGGGAACACCAGTTGATGTTAATAGTGGGTGATCGGGATTTCGAAGCCACTTCCATTCCTTTGTAGAAGAATTGCAAGTGAAGCTTGAATTAATCTTGTGAACGTATTGGCTGGCAGTGCTATTGACAATGCGATCCGTCTGCAGCTGTTTACAGGTCTTGCATCCAGGGCGGAGGCAAGGGCTGATGACTGGTTCCAGGGAAGCGCAAATTTTGGCATGCACTAAAGTGTCTTTAAGGTTCTTGTTTCTTCTGTAGGTAACTCTTGGGGCTTCCGGAAACGTCTTTTTAAGTTGGTCATTACTGGCTTGAACGGGGTAGTTTTTCCGCAGGATGTTGTGTATGTTAGGAAGCGCGTTTGAGAATTTGGGTATTACGGCTGGTGGTCGGGCGCTTTTGTTTCGACGTTGTTGCTTGAGGACTTCGTCCCTTTCTAGCTTGGATGCTCTTTCGTAAGCCTTATCCAGCAAACTGACCGCGTGATTCCTGCTTGCCAGGGTGGACTTTAGTTCATTAAGGTGTTTTATATAGTGTGTGTTATCACTGCATGATCTTCTCAGTGTGGTAGCCTGTCCTACAAATATACCTTGTTTGCAGTGTCGCGGGTGATGACTAGTGTAGTCTAGGTACTGTTGCCTGTCCGTTGGTTTCCTATAAAGTGTGGTTTTCAGTTTACCATTGTCAAGGACAACAGTGGTGTCTAGGAAGTTCACTTGTTTATCCGTGTACTTGCATTAGAACTTAATGGTCGGATGCGAAGAATTAAGATGCGAAATAACTTTCTAGGGCTGTGCAGCCGTGCTCCTAAATTATGAAGATGTCATCTATGTATCGAAGATAAACCTTCGGCTTGAGGGGGAAAGAGTCTAAGAGGAAAGCTTCAAGTTGTCCCATAAAAAATGTTGGCGTAGGTGGTTGCGAAATTTGTGCCCATGCTGGTTCCAAAAACTTGCCAGTAGTAAGATGAGTCGAACTCGAAATAGTTGAGAGTTAGAACTAATTTTAGCAAGGTAATGTAGACTTCCGACGCATGTTTTCGCCGGTTGTCTGCTAAGGCCTTTGATGTAGCTTCTAGTCCTTCGGTGATGGGAATGTTCGTATAGAGGGCGGAGACGTCGAGCTTGACCAGAAAGGCGTCATTGGGTATTTGCCCACCATCGTTTATTGCTTCTAATTTGCGGAGGAAGTGTGGGGTGTCCTTAACAAATGAAGGAAGAAAAGTCGGAATGCCTGCCAAATGGTTATTAAGAAACACAGACAATGTTTCCATGGGGGTGTGGTTGCTAGAAACTATGGGCCTTCCTGGAATGTCAGCTGAAAACAATGCTTCTCCGGCCAGCAGATCTGTGAGAGTGTGAATGATCGTTTGATGGTATTCGTTGGTAGGATCATGGTCTAAAGGCTGGTAGTGACCATGGTTGTTAAGCTGCCTATAGGCCTCATCTTTATATTTTTCCATTGGTAAGATGACAACGCTACCTACTTTGTCTGCAGGTTTAATGATTATGTCCGTTGTGGTTGCTACGTTATTTAGAGTGACTTTTTCTGAGGTGGTCAACTTCTTGCGTTTATTTGATTTCTTGGTTGAGAATAGTATTTCTTTTGATACTGATTTTGTATACAAATCGAGTTCTGGAGATTCCTCGGCATCTGGCGTCAAAGTGCTTGGTGCACGGAGTGCGCGGTCATTGATTTCGCTATTGTCTTGCTTATCGGAAAAGAATTCCTTCAGCCTCATCCTGCGGGAAAATTCGGTGAGATCCTTGTGTAACTCGTATTCATTCACGTGGTTGTTGGTTGGGCAGAAAGTGAGGCCTCGTCCTAGAAAAATGTTTTCGGTTCCCGATAATGATTCTTAAATATCTGTAACGTTGCCATTACACGTGATGGGCGAGGCGGATACAACATTCTGTTCGGGAACAGGTGTAAGGTTGCTGTTACTCCTACTGTGGGAGCTAGATTCTCGATTTAGATTATTAGCGGGAGGAAAAAATTCCACCGTAGCAGATTCTGATGTTTCCGCGGCGGACGTCGAATGATTTAGTGCCACGTCTTCAGGCTTAGCGCGGACAGGAGGTTCATTGGTGCAATGTGTGTCAGGCAAAAGGAACTGGTCACGTTCAAATTTATTCCTTTGTTTCTTGCACAGCTCGTGTTTCTTACGGTCTCTAAAGGCTTGAAGATCAATTTTCTCTTGCTCAGTGAGTGGAATGATTTCATTCTGATCATTTAAAACGCTCAGTTGTTTCTCATAGTGCTCTCTGAGAATTGCTAGAAGGGAAAGCGAAGCATGCGTCAAAGTGTCCTGCCATTTAGCTTCTAGTTGAGGGGGGAGAACTCTAAGGAAACAAATACCTTAAGGTGGAGGCCTTTGGGGATTTTTCTGGTTTGGAGGTAGGAGGAATAGGTGTTGAGGTGAAATCTGTAGTGTGTTTGTTTGCCGGAGAGTTTTCGTACCCTAAGGAAAGCGCGGGATTTGAGGGGCAAGGCGTCGGGTCCGCTTGGTGCAAGTCATTTTCGTTTGTTCCGAGTGGACCTACGGGATGGTTCTTTTTTGTCCTGAGTCAGGTGTTTAGGGGGGCGGTTTGGGGTGGTGCAACGTCGATGCCTGTTTGGGTGCTTGTTTGCATTTTAGTGCGTGTTAGTGTCTGCGGAACATTGAGCGTGATTTCCTTGGTGGGTCTGCATGTTGTTCTCCTTCGTGCTGTTCAGCTAGCTGGTGTTGTGGCTGCATCTACGGTTTGTGTGCTCGCGTCGCATGTGGGGTTCTTGGGGGGACAGGGAGGTTCGCAACTGTTGGGAATGTCAGGTTCGATCTGCTGCTCGGTGCTGGTCACTGACGGGCCGGTGGTGCCAGTAGTGGAGATCGTCTCCCTAAACGACTTGCTCAGCCTGTGCTTGATGTTATTTGCCATTATCCAAACACCTCGGAAGTTATTTTTTATTCATTTATTCGTACTGCAGGCCAAGATGCTGGCCCATGCAGGGAGGGCAGTAATGAGCAAGAATTCAAAGAACACATGAACAGGATGCTTCCTATAACATGTCACAAAGGCTTACAAATACTTGACTAAGCACAACCGCGACATAAGAAAAACACAATAAATCGCAGTGGGGCAAAACGCCTTGCCCCAAGGGTGTAAACCGTCAGGGTGTTGTTTACACCCAAGGGTTTACACCCAAGAGTGTAAACAAGTTAGGGTGTAAACCGTCTTTGGCCAGATGTCCCTAAAGGTTATGATAGATTTCTGTGTGGTAGATGATGCCCACGTTTTGTGGGGTGAGTTCTAGGTCAAGGAGAGCGTCGTTGAGCTTAACTGTTCGCTCGTGGTGAGCTATGAGTCTGTGTACCTCAGGTGTGAGTGACTAGTGATTGTTTTCAATTCTGGGAAGCACCGTTGTCAGGGTTATCTCCACGTTAGGTCATTTGGTCTGAACAACTTGCACGAGAGGTTTGATGGCTTCTAAAGTGTTTTCAGTGCTTTTTAATTTTGGATCATTAGTTCCGAAATGCTGTATAAAATGCGTGATGTTGTGTTGGGCGGGATCTTTGAGCTTCTTAATGTCCTGCGTTGTGGCGCCGCTTTGGAATCTAATGTATGGTGCATGTTATCCGGACGGAAAGTGACCTTGAATGTATTTGAAGTGGCTGTCTCCAATTAGAGCTACGTGTGCCAGAGAGAGGAGAGGTTGCTCACCTTGTCCCGTCATCTTCGTTGATGAAATCCTGGGAACGAGAGGGCTTTGAAGATGGTCACCAGATAGAATTATTATTTTGGAGAAGGTAGCGGCCTCAGACCTCTGCCAACGTTTCGACAAGGATACTTGTCTTTTTCAAGGCATCAGGGTTCATCTCTGGAACACTGTTTTATAGATACAGGTTGAGTTGGAGAGAAAAGGGGAGGTTGTTAAAAGTGGGGCCGGAAGGAGGACAGCACAGTGGGTCAACGCTCGGTTTGAAGGGTATTAAAAAGTGAGAGAGAAAGAGAGGTGTGGTTCTTGTGGCAGGACCTTGCAGTAGAGAAAGAGGAAAGACTACGCGAGAGTCGGAGAAAAGAGGGGGGAACAGCTTAAGCTGGGCTGCGGTGGGGCCGGGCGACCTCAAAGGAGGCTTCAGGGAAGATCGGGGACGAGAGGGGCGTCTTGGGGGTGCAATTACAAGTTTACTGAACTGTGTGCAAGAGAGAAAACTCGTAAACAGGAACAGCCCGTACAGGTAAAGAATTCCGACTGCGGAGGTTAGTGTTCACAGAAGAATAGAAGGGATATGAGCGGGCGAAACTCACGCGGAGCTTTGCGGTACATTCAAGGACTTCTTTTCTGTTTTTTTTCTTTTTTTCCTTTTTGCGTGTGTGTGTGTGTAAAGCAGGTAGTAAGACGAAATGCCGAAGGTCGCGAGAGGCGCGGGCACGTGGTATGCCGAAATCGGCTTGGAGCAACACAGAAGAAAAAAAGGGGGGGGGGGAGAAAAGCACAGAAATTGTATTCAAGTATCAGCATTGGGGATGGGCAGGCAGGAATATTGCGAACGGAATATTGCAACGAGTGGGCGGACGAGCTGGCCGCCGGGGCACACGCGCTGCCTCCGTTGGACATGGTGGCTCAGGCGGCAGCGGACGACGCCCGCCTGCTCATCCAGCGACACATCCGGACCAGGCATCCGGACCTGCGGCTGCGTGTCGGAGGGGGCCTGCCGCCTGTGCGGGCCTCACGCCTGCCTCGACGACTGCGCTCGGCCATCCTGCGCCTCCGCGTAGGGGACGTGTGGACGGCGGAGCGGAAGCACAATCTGGGGCGGGCGACCAGCCCCGCCTGCACTAGCTGCCGAGCGCCCGTGCAGTCCCTGCCGCACGTACTATACGAGTGCCCCAAGTTTGCGGCAGGGCGGGCAGAGCTGGTGGTCATGCTTCGCGTAGCGCGGCAACTTGAGGATCTGCTTTGGCCCCCGGGCAGTGCTAGGGAGCGAGACAAAGTGCTCGAGGTCCTGGATACATACCTGCGGGCCTCGGGGCTGCACAGCGCACTCCACTACAACTATGCCTAGCTGCCCAGATTGTGGTGGAGCGCTGCTGCTGAAGCAGCTTCTGTACTTGTGTGTGCGTGTGTGTGTGTGACACCTTTTACATGTGTGCTTTGTCCTTTGTAGATTCATGTGTTGTCTATATCTGTAGGGTTTCTCTGTAATGTTAATATTCTCAATGTGTAACTCCTTTTTTTCCCTTATTCCCCTTTTTTCTTTTCTTGCTCTTTTGTGTTTTATATTTACCCTTGTGCGTGTTACATACATTGTAATGTCAGCCTTCTCCCCTATCCTCCTATTCCTATGTATTCTTTTCTCGCTATCCTCTCCCTACCCCCTATACCAGCAGGCGTTCCGGTGTCCGCCCCCTAGGCGAGACAATTTACGCCTGTTGGTGGATTTTCCTTCCCCCCCCCAAAAAAAAAACAATAAATACATACACACATGCCCACTTTTTGTAAGAGCATTATTTTGTTCGATTCAGATACCGTAAGGTTTCTAAGCTGCCTTTGGAAGCATTGATTCCAGCCGGCTCCAAACAGTTGAATTTATGCATTAAGTACGATTCTCTCTATTTCTGGTTCATTGGAGACTTAAAGTTTGGCTGTAGAATATAGAGCTTGAGAACATAAAAATTGTGGTTCGACTGGTTGAAGTGTTGTGCGACTTCTATGGAGGCACTGTTATGAGTGTCGGCCCAATGTCCATTCAGGCGTAAGTTCATAGGTTGACTCGTTTCTCCAATGTACTGCTTTTGACAGAATGAGCATTCTAGCATATACACAATGTTAGAAGAATTGCAAGTGAAGCTTGAATGAGTCTTGTGAACGTATTGGGTGGCAGTGCTATTGACAATGCGATCCGTCTGCAGATGTTTGCAGGTCTATCATCTAGGGCTTAGGCAAGGGCTGATGACTGGTTCCTGAGAAGCGCTAATTTTGCAATGCACTAAAATGTCTTAAGGGTTCTTGTTTCTTCTGTAGGTAAGTCTTGTGGCTTCCGGAAACGTCTTTTTAAGTCGGTCATTACTGGCTAGAACGGGGTAGTATTTCCGCAGGATGTTGTTTATGTTAGGGAGCGCGTTTGAGAATTTGGTAATTTGGTTATTTAGTTATTTGGGAATCTGGATATTTGGTTAGGTACACAGACTAATAGCTCACCACGAGCGAAAAGATAAGCTCAACGACACCCTCCTTTACATAGAACTAACCAAACAAAACGTGGACATCATCTACCTCACAGATATCTATCATGACCCTCAGGGACATCTGGCCAAAGACGGTTTACACCCTAACTTCCGAGGTGTTTGGATAATGGCAAATAACATCAAGCACAGGCTGAGCAAGTCGTTTAAGGTGACGCTCTCCACTACCGGCACCACCGGGCCGTCAGTGACCAGCACTGAGCAGGAGAACGAACCTGACATTCCCAACAGTTGCGAACCACCGTGTCCCCCCAAGAACCCCACATGCGACGCGAGCACATAAACGGTAGATGCAGCCACAACACCAGCTGAACAGCACGAAGGAGAACAACATCCCGACCCACCAAAGACATCACGCTCAATGTTCACGCAGACACTAAAACGCATACAAGCACCCAAACAGGCATCGAGGTGGACACCACCCCTAACAGCCCAAATAAATAACTGACTCCGAACAAAAAAGAACCATCCCGTAGGTCCACTCGGAACAAACGAAAATGACTTCCACCAAGCGGACCCGATGCCTTGCCCCTTAAATCCCGCGCTTTCCTTAGGGTTCGAAAAATCGCCGACAAACAAATACACTACAGATTTCACATCAACACCTATTCCTCCTACCTCCAAACCAGAAAAATCCCCAAAGGCCTCCGCCTTAAAGCTTTTTGTTCCCTTCGAGTTCTCCCCCCTCAACTAGAAGCTCAATGGCAGGACACTTTGACGCATGCTTTGCTTACCCTTCTAGCAATTCTCAGAGAGCACTATGAGAAACAACTGAGCGTTTTAAATGATCAGAATGAAATCATTCCACTCACTGAGCAAGAGAAAATTGATCTTAAAGCCTTTAGAGACCGTAAGAAACACGAGCTGTGCAAGAAACAAAGAAATAAATTTGAACGTGACCAGCTCCTTTTGCCTGACACACATTGCACCAATGGACCTCCTGTCCGCGCTAAGCCTGAAGACGTGGCACTAAATCATTCGACGTCCGCCGCGGAAACATCAGAATCTGCTACGCTGGAACTTTTTCCTCCCGCAAGAAATCAAAATCTAGAATCTAGCTCCCACAGTAGGAGTAACAGCAACCTGACACCTGTTTCCGAACAGAATGTTGTATCCGCCTCGCCCGTCACGTGTAACAGCAACGTTATAGATATTTCAGAAACATTTTGGGGAATCGAAAAAATTATCTAGAACAAGGCGTCACTTTCTGCCCTGCCAACAACCACGTGAATGAATACGAGTTACACAAGGATCTTACCGAATTTTCCCGCAGAATGAGGCTGAAGGAATTCTTTTCCGATAAGCAAGACAATAGCGAAATCAATGACCGCGTACTCCGTGCACCAAGCACTTGGACGCCAGATGCCGAGGAATCTCCAGAATTTGATTTGTATATAAAATCAGTATAAAAAAATGTTAATCTCTACCAAGAAATCAAATAAACGCAAGAACTTGACCCCCTCAGAAGAAGTCACTCTAAATAACGTAGCAGCCTGAACGGACAAAATCATTAAACCTGCAGGCAAAGGAGGTAGCGTTGTCATCTTACCTATGGAAAAATATAAATATGAGGCCTATAGGCAGCTTAACAACCATGGTCACTGCCAGCCTTTAAACCATCACCCTATCAACGAATACAGACAAACGATCCTGCGCACACTCACAGATCTAATGGTCGGAGAATTATTCACCACAACAGAATTAAACTTCATGAGACCGACGAAAAAGCAAGCAGGACGTTTCTACCGCCTCCCCAAAATCCATAAAGTCCCCACAGAAGCATTGTTTTCAGCTGACATTCCGATAAAGCCCATATTTTCTAGCAACAACACCCCCATGGAAACATTGTCTGTGTTTCTGAATAACCATTTGGCAGATATTCCGACTTCTCTTCCTTCATTTGTTAAGGACACCCCACACTTCCTCCGCATAATAGAAGCCGTAAACGATGGTAGGCAAATACCCAATGACGCCCTTCTGGTCACGCTCGACATCTCCGCCCTCTATACGAACATTCCCATCACCGAAGGAATAGAAGCTACATCAAAGGCCTTAGCAGACAACCGGTGCCAACATGCGGTGGAAGTCTTCATTACCTTATTAAAATTAGTTCTAACTCTCAACTATTTAAAGTTCGACTCATCTTACTACTTGCAAGTTTTTGGAACCAGCATGGGGACACCTTTTGCACCCACCTACGCCAACATTTTTATAGGACAACTTGAAGCTTCCCTCTTAGACTCTTTCCCCCTCAAGTCGAAGGTTTATCTTCCATACATAGATGACATCTTCATAATTTGGGAGCACGGCCGCACAGCCCTAGAAAGTTTCATTTCGCATCTGAATTCTTCGCATCCGACCTTTAAGTTCTCATGCCAGTACTCGGATAAACAAGTGAACTTCTTAGACACCACTGTTGTTCTTGACAATGGTAAACTGAAAACCACACTTGATAGGAAACCAACGGACAAGCAACAGTACCTAGACTACACTAGTCATCACCCACGACACTGCAAACAAGGTACCTATGTAGGACAGGCTACCAGACTAAGAGGAGTATGCAGTGATAACACCGACTATATAAAACACCTTAATGAACTAAGGTCCGCCCTTGCAAGTAAATCACACGGTCAGTTCGCTGGATAAGGCCCACGAAAGAGCATCCGAGCTGGAAAGGGACGAAGTGCTCAAGCAACAACGTCGAAACGAAAGCGCCCGACCACCAGCCTTATTAACCAAATTCTCAAACGCTCTCTCTAACAGAAACAACATCCTCCGGAAATACTACCCCATTCTAGCCAGTAATGACCGACTTAAAAAGACGTTTCCGGAAGCCCCAAGAGTTACCTACAGAAGAAACAAGAACCTTAAAGACATTTTAATGCAGGCCGAAATTCGCGGTTCCCAGGAACCAGTCATCAGCCCTTGCCAACGCCCTAGATGCAAGACCTGCAAACATCTGCAGACGGATCGCATTGTCAATAGCACTGCCACCCAATACGTTCACAAGACTCATTCAAGCTTCACTTGCAATTCTTCTAACATTGTGTATATGCTAGAATGCTCATTCTGTCAAAAGCAGTACATTGGATAAACGAGTCAAGCTATGAACTTTCGCCTGAATGGACATCGGGCCGACACTCATAACAGTGCCTCCATAGCAGTCGCCCAACACTTCAACCTGCCGAACCACAATTTCGATGATCTCAAGCTCTATATTCTGCAGTCAAACTTTAAGTCTCCAAGTTACCGGAAATACACATAATCGTACTTATTCCATAAATTCAACTGCCTGGAGCCGGCAGGAATCAATGCTTCGAAAGGCAGCTTAGAAACCTTACGGTATCGGAATCGAACAGAAAAATAATGCTCTTACAAAAAGTGGGCATCTCCATTCGCAATATTCCTGCCTGCCCATCCCCAATGCTGATACTTGAATACAATTTCTGTGCTTTTCTACCTCCCCCCCTTTTTTTTCTTCTGTGTTGCTCGAAGCCGATTTCGGCATAATACGCACACGCGCCTCACGCGACCTTCGGCATTTCGTCTTACTACCTACTTTACACACGCACAGGCAAAAAGGAAAAAAAAGAAAACAAAAAAGAAAAAACGAAAGAAAACAGAAAAAAGTCCTTGAATGTACCGCAAAGCTCCGCGTGAGTTGCACCCGCGCATATCCCTTCTATTTTTTTGTGAACACTAACCTCCGCAGTCGCAATTCTTAAACTGTACGGGCTGTTCCTGTTAACGAGTTTTCTCTCTTGCACACAGTTCAGTAAACTTGATTTGCACCCCCAAGACGCCCCTCTCGTACCTGATCTTCCCGGAAGCCTCATTCGAGGTCGCCCGTCCCCACCGCAGCCCAGCTTAAGCCGTTCCCTCCTGTTTTCTCTGACTCTCGCGTAGTCTTCCCTTTTTCTCTACTGCAAGGTCCTGTCACAAGAATCACACCTTCCTTTCTCTCTCACTATTTCGCTCCCTTCAACCGAGCGTTTACCCACTCTGCTGTCTTCCTTCCGGCCCAACTTTTAACAACCTCCCCCTTTCCCTCCAACTCAATCTGTATCTATAAAACAGTGTGCCAGAGATGAACCCTGATGCCTTGAAAAAGACAAGTATATATGTATATATATATATATATATATATATATATATATATATATATATATATATATGTATATATATATATATATATATATATATATACATATATATATAGAAAGATAGGGCAGCAGTCTACAACGCCAAAGGAGGCATAGGGGTGTGGTTAGGCTCTTTTCTTTTTCACTACGGTTAATGAAGTAAACAATTTTTATTAATATGCAGAAGAAAGAAAGAAAGAAAAACACGCGCCCAGAGTGGGGACCGAACCCACGCTTTTCGATTCCCCACTGTGGGCACGTGTTTTTCTTTCTTTCTTTCTTCTGTATATTAAAAAAATGTTTACTTCATTAACCGTAGTGAAAACGAAAAGAGCCTAACCACACCCCTATGCCTCCTCTGGCGTTGTAGACTGCTGCCCTATCTTTCTGTGTTTCCTCAACGAGCCCCTCATTTCCTTACTATATATATATATATATATATATATATATATATATATGTGTGTGTGTGTGTAGCGAATCAGAATAGGAAATGAGGGGCTCGTTGAAAATAAGAGAGAAATAAAGTTTGGCAGTCAAGAAAAACCTCGGAAAGCAAAGGGGAGGATATGGCAGGTCATTGATACAGTTAAAAAATTTGGAAAGAAAGAAAGTGGAGAAAAAATGCCCGCCAGGGGGGATCCGAACCCACGACCTCCAGAATACCGGTCAGGTGCGATAACCACTACGCTACCGGCGGGGCAATTTTTCCCCTTCACGTTCTGGGGTAGTTATGTCACTGAAGCCTTCAAAGTGCCGGTTAGTGTACGAAGATATTCAGTTTACAGACCAACTCGTCAACGCTGCGAGACGTCTGCGTGACCCGGCAAAAACTTCAGCAATAGCGAAAATCGCAAGACCGAAATACAACACGGGCGTGCGAATATTTCTCGGACTATGGGCAAACTACCAGCGCTTCGTCGCAAAATTTGCACGCATTGCACAGCAACTCACGCGCTTGACGAAAGGTAGCACTCTTTTCAGCTGGAAAAACGCTGAAGAGAGAGCATTCTGCGAGCTCCAACAACACGTGCAAAGCCCACCTGTGCACGCTCATTTCGATGGAAACGCCGAAACCAAAATGCATACGGATGCAGTGACATCGGCTTGGGGACCATCATCGTCCAAAAGCAAAGTGGTTTTGGAAAAGTTATCACCCATGCGAGCCGGGTTATGACAAAGAAAAAAAAAACTACCCAGCCTCTCCGATAGAGTGCCTGGATATCATAAGGGGGATTTCGAAATTTCGCCCTCATGAGTAAGGAAGACATTTCGAGGTTGGCACAAACCAGCATGCGCTGTGTTTGCTCACCATTTTGAAGGACCCCTCTGGCCATCTCTGTAGGTGGAGCTTGCAGCAGCAAGAATGCGATTTTACAATAGTCTGTAAATCTGGTATAAAACACTCCGACGCCGACTGCTTGTTTCGCACCCCCATCAACCCACCACCACAAGACTCCGAAAATGACGGCGCATTCTTCGGAGTCGTGACAGAAACCGACCTAGTCGCCCAGCAGCGTGCCGATCCCTAGTTACACGTCGTGATCGATTATCTCGAAGCACGTAACGTCAGCGAGCCAAGGTCCTCTAAACGCAACTTACATGAATGCAGCCTAGAAAACGCCGTCCTCGTGAACAAGAAATTTTGCCCTCGAACGTGAACGAGTTATCTTATTGTCTTTCCCGCTTACCTTAGTGACGAAACTTCGAAAGCGTGCCACGATGACCCGTCTTTCGGACATCTCGCCGCTGCACGCACTATGCAAAAAATCAAGGTGAAGTACTGCACGCCCCAACTGACAACCGATGTATCCCACTACATCCGCAGCTGCCGTGACTGCCAGCAACGAATAACACCACGGATGAGACCCGCCGGACTTCCGCAGCCGATCGGCGTCTAATCGAGGCCCTTTCGACAGATTGGAATAGATCTCCTGGGCCCTTTGCTTTTGTCATGATCGAAGAACAAGTGGATTGTTGTAGCGACAGAATACATGACGCGCTACGCTGACACCGCTGCTCATCCGAGGGCAACTGCCCAAGATGGTGCCAAGTTCTTGACAAACCAAATGGTTCTGCGACATAGAGCACCTCAAGTCTTAAATACGGACCATAGAACGGCCGTTACTGCGGAGCGCATGCAAAGCAATAAATGCTACATCAACGCGAATCACCGACGAACGACGGCCTACCACCCTCAAAAAAGCGAACTAACGCAACGTCTGAACAAGACGATCAGAGATACGCTGTATATGTACGTCGACGTTGAATATAAGACTTGGGACGAAGTCGTTCCGTATGTCACGTTGGCCTACAAAACAGCGATCCAGCCAACTATGCGGATGACACCGTTCGAGGTTGTCTACGAAAGACTACCGACTACGATGCTTGAAGCCAGGCTTCCGCACTTAGAAGACGCCTACCTAAACGCCGACGTCCAAAGATACGTTCAGCATGCGGAGGAGGCCCGACAGCTTCCTGGAGTTCCTACAATGAACCAGTAGTCGGTGGAAGCGGGATGGTAAACCTCCTACTCCGAGACGCCAAGTACCACTCAGGGGATTGAGGGTGGGTTTGGACTCCAATCCGACGACGCGGACTCAGTGAGAAGCTTCTGCGTTGGTATTTCGTGCCCTACCACATTCTGCGACGTGTTGGCCAAGTTACCAATGAAGTGATTTCCGCTGGTCATTCCGGGACATCACGACGATGCCCGCGACCCGAAGTCATCCACGAGGTTCGCCTCAAACATTTTGGGGCAAGATGACGGACATTTTATTGTTGTAGTTGATTGTTCGGAGTGTCGTTTACTTTAGCTTCGAGTCGATAAAAAATTAGAGGGGGAGTAATGCCGCTAACCATGCATTTTTTTGTTTATTTGTCATGTTTTTACTTCCGGACCAACTTTGGCTGTGATATCTGTGTCCCAAGCAAAGCACGTCTTCCATTCCTTATTTTGATGCCGCACTGGGTATCGCATTCTGATAACGAGAGTGTTTCGCCTTAACGTCAGTAGCCTAGAATATTCTTCGTTGATCAGGATGGATATTGAAAGTTCGAGAAACAATCACGCCTAAAGATAAAAGCGCTGCAGTATTCCGCCTCCGACGTTTACCTGCGCTCATCACTTTGTTAACTGCTGCTTCGCGCCTGTGTATTCTTTGAGTTGTTAGGGGAGGACAAGTTCACTTAAATACGTTTGTTTTCTTTCAAAACTGCGTCGCCTTTGGCTTTCAGATACTATAATAAGAAAGTAAAGTCAGGAAAAAAATAAATAAATGTGAACACATAGCCAGCTAAGAGAGCAACCGGCCGGTCGTTGCAACATAAGAGTAAAGGGCGGGAACAATATTCTTGCGGCAATCTCCAAGCGCGGAAGTGCCCAGTGACCGAACTGCGAAAGAGGAAGGTGGAAGGTGTAGGCGCCTTTTGGTTGCTATCAGATACGTGCGCCACAGTTTGGGAGAAGCGGCGGCAACAAAAATGAAATGTTCTATATTTTCCCGTTTTTCGCCTAAAGGAGATTCCGGAGATGTATCCAGACGGAATTTGTACATATAAATATTACTGAAGGAATTTCACAGCAAAATTGATTGAATACTGCCTCGAAAAATATTGGCTCACAAAACAACGTCTTCCATGAATGATGAACTTTGCTATAGTCTCTGGAAGTGAAAAGGGCCTATTGCCGATATGTCTGGAGTAGTGGTAAACGCGTAAATCGCGCCCCCAGTAAAAAGCTATCATTCGAACATTTCACGACCACAGGGGCACCATGAGACATACTGGTTAATTATTCAGCCACTTAATTGTAAGAGCCTCTTACGTAGCTTTGAGTTGCCACGGTTGCAGAGCTCCAGAAAAATGTGGCACAATCAAGGCTTCAGGCCCTTCACGTCGACCTTTTAGTGAACCCCCTCTTCGTATTAGGATGTCATCTGTAAAAATACAATTTGAAAATATGCTTCCCGAACGCAAAGATGTTGCGTGCCCGAATCGTCAATGAACTACTGGACGATCATTTGTCGCCATTGCTCCCTTATCGCCATTGCTACCAATGCCCCGAAATGTAGTATGAAGCCTGGAGCCGGAATATTCTCTCAGTCCTCGATTGGTCCTCTCCAATTAGGTTACCAGATTACACTCCCATTTTAAGGCGCAATTTTTACCAAAGGTATTAGCATGTTGTCATTCTTTGTGATTCCCTGTGTGTGTGCTCCGCATTACCATCCGAAAAAAATTCTTCCGTTATCTGCACATTCCTGTCATATGTTACTCATGAACTTTGTGAGGTTAGAGTAGCGTGGGTTCCAGCACGTGCAGGAATTTCTTACAATAAATTCACTGATCAATTATCCAGTATGTGTCTTGGTGGCCCTACGGTAGTGCAATCTTCAAATGATTGCATCTATTGCGGCCGAGATTTAGACGTTTACAACTAATCGAGACATATCGGCAAGACGCCCTTCTCTATTATAAAGATTATAGACAACTTCGTCATGCATGGGAAGAAGATGTTTCGTGAATTCAGGCTAGTGGGGTAGCAATCACTAAACTTCGATGCGAAGTTCTCCCATTATTTGTTGTCTTTTTAAAATTTGTTTGGCTCTATTTTCACGATATCCTTCTGCCAAAAACTGAAACAAATTACACATCTCCAATTTCATTGCGTCAGCTTCTCCCCAATGCGACGCACGTAACTAGGCGCTTCCGGTCTAGGAGTTGGTCTCTGGGATACTGTTCCCGCCTTTCACTCTTACGTTGCAGCGACAGATGGTTTTCGTCTAAGCGAGTTAACAGTTCATATTTTTTTAATTTTCCCCTTTCTATGCTGTTATATTGAATCTCTATATAAAATAACTCTTCCCTAATATAACTCTTCCCTATTTTTACTTAAATTTTGAGATTTAAAATATTATAGTTTACATTCTGATTTGATAGAAACCTTATTGGCCAAACAACGCACATGAAAGGGCCATGGTTTTTAGTAAACCAGCCAATCAAACAACCAACCAGCAAACAGCCTTAAGCCTGTTGCTGTGAAATATCAGGTGCTCATGGCGTTTTACTCACCAGGCAGGCTACGAGGTTGGTGCAGTGGTATCACCGGAAAAAAGAAGCCAAGCCCAAGCGGGAAGAAACATGGCAAGAATTATGGGGATCCAAAGGCACCATTTTTCCCCTGATAGCGGTCCCATGTGACAGTGAATAAATTAGGCAAAGTGACGTTGTATAACGTTTCGCCAGAATGAACCCGATTTATCATATCACCCAAGAAGGTCACTGGATCAGCTCACTCATTCATTGCCATGAGTGTGGTTGTACGCCGCGGCTCAAAGGAACTGTTATCCTTGACACAAACCATGACTCTGTGGTGCGTGATGTTTCAGAAGAGTCCTGCATTCAAGAAAATTGCAAGAGAGGTTTAAGCGAACCGTTATTATAACTTTTTAGACTTGAAATATGCATTTTAAACAGCATCCAGAAGGCGGACTATGAGTGGGTTTTCCTATATGCTTTTACGGTTTTATGTGTATATAAAAACTCCTATTTTAGGCAACTTCATTTCCTTCACATATATATTTGTCTGTTGCACATTGTTGGTCTTCCTTCTTCTGTATGTCCAGTTACCGCAATTTTCGTAAGGCACAATGTACCATCTAGCACAACAGCACATTTTAGAGAATAGATATGACGTTTTGAATAAACAGGACCCAAAAAACTCGTTTCTCTGTCTAAAAAAATCTTGTCTCTGTGGAGTGTAATGTGAATACTTGGCACTATACCTGGCGTCTTGAATCCTATAACACAGTCCTGTTTAAAGGACCAGTTTCAAAACCGTTTCTATATGCTCAGTGAACAAGCTTGTTGATTCCAGGCCTGACTTGTTAACGAGATATAAGCAATATTTTCACATCGTTTAATCAAGCGGAGATTCATTGGGGCAATGCTTTCCTAGGGTAACTCATTTTGAGTTGAACCAACTCGTAGCTGCATAGTTTTCCTTGAGGCACGCCATTTTGTAGCTCGTGAACTTTTGACAGTGCTGACTTGTCTGTTACGACGAGTGTGAATAGTGTTACAGATGTTACAGCTGCCCTTAACTCATAAAATTCCAGCGGGAAATATTAAGAAATTGTTGAGTTACTTTTATTACATAAAACACCTTTTCAAATAATGTTTTATGTTTTGTATAACATGCACGTGTAGTGTGAAAACCTCGAGTGATGTGTGCAGTGTTTTTAGTGCATTAGCCTGGTCTTCAACGCTGTCTCTTGTTGTGCCCACCAGGAGTAGGGTACCTGTATGTTGGCCATGAAGTTTACGAATTCATGTCCAGATTTGATACTTGTTTGTGTAGAACTTTATTGATGTGGGGAAGCCGTGGCAACTCTCCTGTTTTGCTTGTCGACACACACGCGTCCAGAAAGCGTATGTACGTTGCAAACAAGTCAGTTATCTGGTGGAGGCCACCGTCGAAGAGTGACCCACGCCTTATTATGGGAGTCCTCCTTCAATCTACAGTCCACGGTGTGGTAGGGCCCCCCGCTACACCTGCGATATGGATGTATAATCTACTGAACAGATTTCTGTGACCGTATTACAGTGCACTCTGGTATGTTGAAAGTTTTGTTGGAAGGTGAACGTTTTTTTACTGGTCTATGTTAGAATGATTGGGTAGTGGTCACTATAATAGCGGTATAAGCCCACCTCCAATTCAAGATACGGAAAGACAACTGCTGATCCAATAGCTACATTGACGGATGACTGGTGTTTGCGAAATACGTTATGGGGCCTGTTTTTGTTAAAAAGGCACGATCTTGAAAATGTTAAGAAAGTTTCAAAATGGTGACGTTTGGTATCCGCGCGGGAAGAATGCCAGAGCGGATTATTACCACTAAGATCATATACTATATTGTATGGTTCATGAAACAGACCTATGAATTCTCAAGGTAATTCATATCCGGTAATCTTAGGGAATGTAGAGAAAACATACTGGTAATACCTCAATATGAGGTTGTAATTGCGAAAAATCTTAAGTATTCTTTACATTGATAGTGTGATATGCCGAAAATTTAGGCAAACGATAGTCACATCATTGTCACGATAACAAGGCGCGAAAAACAGCGACGAGCTGTTTTTGGCTCATGTGCTCTCTCGTTTTCACAAAAAAGCCTTTTTGACTTAGGAACCGAAAGGTTTAATGTAACGTCATTGCACTCGTTCTAGCTTCCCAGCGTCGCCTCCAGGTGCTCCGTGCAGCAACCGTCCACCATCCTGCTCTGCCGACCGTTCGATTCTACACCGAGGCTGACTGGCCGGAAAACGCGCCAGACCATATTGGGCTTATCAAGGAGAGATGCATACACAAGATGGCCTCGTATAGCACATCTCACGTTCGATAGACCTTGTTTTATTACTTGAAAGGCCGCATCCACAACACTCGAAGTTCTTTATAAATGCGTTTTATAGTTCCCAACTGAGGTATACACATCTTCGGAATGACACCAAGGTTCCAAGGGTACGAAAACGTATGACCCAACTCATTTATTCGTTTCCTTTGCAATTTTTGCCTAACTTTGTACTCGTTGAAGATACCAACCGTTTGTCCGACGTAAAAGAAACGTTTTAAGGTTATGCTCCGGTGTAATATGTTAGTGGTTCTCCTATAGCTCTGTTTCATTTGTTACGATGCAGCTGTTGAGTTTGCTAGTCCAACAGGGATGGTACACGCAACCGAGTCATCTGAAGGAGCACCTGAAAGCAGAAAAAGCGAAATATTTCGGGTGTTTAGTCCCGTGTTACCCTTAGGAAATATTTGTCAATGCATTTCGTACAAACAGGACTGCGACCTTGTATAAGATCGCACCTAGCGCTGAGTTTCAAGACCATGCGACAGAGCTTACTCAATCGTGTTATGACGACGTTACGTGTACACAAACCGGGTACACCAGGACAGTTGCAACAATACCTGAAAGTTACTATTGGCGGCGACTTCCAAATAATATCTATATGCTGCAACACAACACACACATCAGTGTAAAATAAGAAAGACCTTTTCATTACGATGTGCGTAAATTCTCCACTTACCCCCACAAAAGGCACCGTTCTAATTAACTGAAATAAACGTGCTTGTACCGTTTTCTAAGTCGGCGTCCGGAAATAGTTGGCTCTCGTCTTTTCATGCCCACTTATTGCAAGACAGGATGGAACATTCACACTTCGGTTTGGGAGGATGGAAATAATGAAAGCATAAAAACGAAATTAGCAAAACGCCTAAAATTACTCACACCAAACAACCACAAAAGTGCCCCTCCACATCAAACCAAATTGACGAGCCAGAGGAAAAACTGTTTCTAGGGTCAGAATATAACACGGGTCCTCTGCTTTGTAAAACCAACGTTTATATGATTGCTTTAGTGGAATGATCTTTTACGTGGTGTTCTCCTGCCCAGTTCACATTCGCTCGTATCGAAAGTCAAAGTGCGGAGCAAAGACGCCATGCTCGCGCTGCAGAAGCCGAGTTTACGAAGCCGGTTGCACAGCTTCTAGCACGTAATAACACAGCCTAGTTCCAGATAGACGACAAAGCATACGGAAGAAACGTTGCGGGCCGGCCAGTTATGGGGAACTTTCATCGGGAATTTCCAAACTCCACGTGAGGTCTAACACTAAGATCTCAGACGAGGCGATTGACCACCAGCTCTGGTGTTTTAGCAGCCTTTGACATTGTGCTTCAACTATGCTGACTTGTGGGCATATCGCCGTTATCCATTTTACATATTCTTACACCCATGTTTAACCGAGATCTTGGCTGTGTGATTTCCTCTCACTGTTTGAATGGGGATGTTGACAGTGACACTTACGAAGGTAGCGATCGTCGAAAAAAGAAGCTGGACGAATAAACGCAGGGCAGCCACTGCTTCCCCCGTTGTGTAATGGTCACCACTATAAATTTACACCACCTGTCAGTACCCGTAAAACATTTGTTGGAGGTGCTAGGTAAAATACTGCGGATTCCCAAGAACGCCCGAGAGTCGCGTCGACGCCGACGGCATGCTGGATAGCTTCGATCATTTTCTGTTGGGAATGGGTTCCACGAGCTTCAGCAACCGGCGCCAACGTAGAGCTGTACTCATCACAGCGAGCGTCATACGTTTTATGGTAGAGCCGGCCAAAATTCATTTACCTCCCGACCAACGACGACGATGTGTCCACGCAAAGATATCTCGTGACAGATTCTTTGGTTGTCATCTGAGTTTATTGATTTATTTATTTATTTATTCCAAATACCTACATCGCCCGTTGGGCATTTTTGTAGGGGGGGTTAATTATTAATCACAAAAACAACAAGTAATCATAGAAATGCAAGCTATATAATGGGAATACAGGTTTGTCTCTAATCAGAACGCAGCAGAACATAGCAACAGAACATAATTCAGAACAAAGCAACAATATACGGTCAAAAGCAGTAAATCAAATGTTAGCATTCAGGAAACACTTTCAAGAGCAGTCAAAAGATTTGGTGAGCGCACAATTTTATTCGGGAGCATGTTCCAATCGGTAATTGTATTGGGAAAGAAGGAATACTTAAATACATTGATGCGGCACTCTAACGGTTTAATTTTTTCTAAATTGTCTCTTCGTGCGGACACGTAATTCAGCGTTTTTAGGTAAGTGTTTTTGTTAATTCCAGTTGACCCTATCTTAATGTTATGGAGAAGCTTTAATCTACAAATTTTTCTACGCGAGCATAATGTTTGCCACCCTAAGTTATCTCGGATGACAGAGCTTCTTACATTGAAGTTGAAGTTCCCTGTAACAAATCTGGCTGCACGCTTCTGTACCCTTTCCAGCTGTTCTTTCAACACTTCCGTATATGGGTCCCACACTGCAGACGCGTATTCCAAAATAGGCCTAATGTTGGTGAAATAAAGTGTTTCTTTTAGTGATTGAGGGGAATGTTTGAAATTTCTGTGAAAAAAGTACAAGAGCCGAGAAGCTTTTGCAGCTGTTGCATGAATATGGTCTGTCCAATCTAATTTAGAGTTCAATGTTACACCTAGATATTTCATTTGTTGTACACTTTGTAATACATTATTGTTTAAAAAATAACTACACTGCAGTGGTTTTTCCTTATTAGTAAATGTTACATGGCAGCATTTAGCTATGTTTAAATTCATCTGCCATTGCGCACACCATTCTGATACTTTGAATAAATCTGATTGTAATACATGTGAATCACTGACACTCTTGACAGGGTAGTACAAGACGCAGTCATCGGCGTACAATCTGATATTTGACCGGATACCATTCGGTAGATCATTCACAAAAACCAAAAACAGCAGCGGGCCAAGAACTGATCCCTGGGGCACACCAGACAGAACTTCAACTGGTGATGATGAAGTGCCACTTATGACTACCCGTTGTTCCCGTGCAATAAGGTACTGTTTTAACCAACCAAGAAGGCGACTAGGGACTAAGTAAGAAAGCGACTAAGTAATAACTTATGCATCAAGAGGTCGTGTGGCACTACGTCAAACGCCTTTTTAAACTCTTAAAATACTGCGTCTACTTGCAGGCCCTGGTCGAAAGAGAAGGCAACATCATGAATGAACTCAGTTAATTGTGTGACACACGATAAACTAGAGTGAAAGCCATGCTGAGCTGGCGAAAAGAAATGATTTCCCTCAAGATGTTTTATAATAGACGAGTACAAAATATGCTCAAGTGTCTTACAGCAGTCTGACGTTAAAGATACTGGTCTATAATTGCATACTTGATTCCGGTCCCCAGCTTTGTGCATGAGTGTGACATTTGCGCTTTTCCAATCACGAGGTACCATTTCAGTTTGGAGTGACACATTGAAAATTAAAACTAAGAAAGGAGCTACTGCGGCTGCGCAGCGCTTTAAAATGTGGTTTGAGATACCATCAGGGCCATACGCGGAGTATGGATTAAGATTACGCAGTAATGACGTCACACCCTGCTCAGTAATAGCAATGTCATTCATATCTGGCAATTGTGGAAGCGAATGAGACACAAAAGTGGGATTTTGAGCTGAAAACATTGAATAAAAATATGCGGTAAAGCACTCGGCTTTAGTGAAATTATCTTCTAGTAATTTGCCGTTATCCGTGATAGCAGGAATGCCAACAGGGTCCTTCCTGTTAATTTTGATATAACGCCATACTTCTTTGGGGTTTTTCTTCATTCTATCAGCTAGGGATGATAAATATCGGCGTTTTGAAAGCTTCATATCGTTTTTAAGCTGCATACTAACTTCCTTTAGTTTAGTGTATAGGCTGGGGCTTTTTGTTCGTTTAAATGTCTTGTTAATTCTAGGCTTTTTTTTTATGGACGTACGTAACTCTTTTGTCATCCAAGGTTTGTGGACGCGCTTTTTCTGTCTTTTTGATGGGACAAACTTGTTTGTTAATGAAATTATTTTATCCTTAAATATGGTCCATAAGTTCTCTATGTCCAGGTATTGGCTGTAGTCCACAAAGGACGGCAAGAAAGAACTCAATTCTGCGCTCAAGGAATCGTAATTGTCCTTGTCATATAAATAAATTTTTCGTGGACATGGTCTACTATTTTTGACCCGCTTGCACATTAATGTACCACTTACAACTTCATGATCACTAATTCCTGGTAATGGTATAACCGACTGAACAAAATCATTTTGGTTGCTGAATACCAGATCCAGTACACTACTTCCCGAGGCTGTAATCCTAGTAGGAAAATTTACCGACTGGAAAAGCCCATATGCACAAATAATTTAAAAAAATGCAGCGTGAATGGCGCTTCGACTATTTTCAACTGGAAGTGTATCATTCCAGGTAACGTCAGGCATATTAAAATCACCACCAAGAAGAACAATATCTGACGAAAGGGCAGAAAGAGATCTCGATGAACTAAGAAGGGTGCTGTGCTGACACAACCAGGGGGTCGATAAAAAGAACCGACGACAATATTCCGTCCGTCCGGAAATATTACTCTACACCACACAGATTCGGAAGAAGCGTCATCACCACGGACCGGAATACTCTGTACAGTATCGCGTACTAGAATAAACACGCCACCACCTCGCGTATTGCGATCTTTCCGGTAGCTGGTATACCCCGAAGGAAACACTTCATTGTTTAAAATTTCATCATCTAGCCAGGATTCTGTTCCAATAATAATATCCGGTAGCATGATGCTGACCAGGCTTTGAAATTCACTGGTTTTGTTTTTCAAGCTGCGGCAGTTCACAAGAAGAAAAGACAGGTTATCGAAAGAAGCATTATTTCGGTCAGACGTCGAAAGTGTTGGTTGCTATTGAGCGCATTCACGAACCGAATCACTGGTGCTATCGTACGAGTAGGTCTTGCCATCCAGCGTGAGCTTATTGTACCTAAGTTTAATTTTGGCACCGCGTTCCCGTGCAAAAGCGATGAGCTTTTCTTTTTCTTGTCGGATGTTTCTAGAATAATCTTCACCTATTGAAATTTTAGTACCTTTTAATTTTGACGCTGCAGAGAGCACTCGTTGCTTGTCCTTAAAAAGAGCGAACTTCACAATTATTGGTCTGGGATTATCATCTTTAGGCTTGCCCATTCTGTGAGCCCTTTCTATTGATGACGGCGTCACTGTGACCTGCAATTTTTCAGCGCAAAGCGAAATAACCTTGGCCTCTGATTCATCCCATGTCTCTTTTTCCTTTCCTTCCACACCAAAAAACAGAACATTATTCCTGCGGGAGCGATTTTCAATGTCATCCTGTGTTCTGAAAACCTTTCGCATCGCATCTGCAAGTTGGTCACTTTGCGTACGTATTTCTTCACTTTCAACATGTGGCGCTGGAGGTGGTGATCCTACGAGTTTATCAATTTTCGTTTCAAGCTCTGCGATTTTCTTGATTAGCATTTCATTCTGTGTTTTTAGCGCATCGAACTCTTTTGTTAACATATCTTGACTTTCTAGCATCTTCGGCAATTCGCGAAGCGTTTTCATGAGTTCCTGTTCCAATTCTTTTGACATCGGGCCGGGGTTTTCCTCAACATCGCCGGCCAGTAATAACCGTGATTTCAATACGCTCAACACATAAGATAACTCCAACCAGCAAAAAGCAAAAAATCTCCTAAGTGGTCCAGTGGGCTCCGGTACCGACTTTGGGATTACTCTAGTTCTTTTGTATCGATAGAAAACACCAACCTGAAGAAATAGGAGCATTAAGCGCCTGGTTCCCATGTCGGCACCGGAACCCAAATGGCCGTCACGCAGCAAGCGCTCAAGTAGCCACTCGTCTGATGATGTCTCCCAATGACGACAGATGGTGATGACATCAGTCACGCGGTCCATATCTGCTGCATCGCCTTGCGACCACGCACGTGTAGGTTGTTTCGAAGATGCGATACTGACGCCAATACCATCGGGCGAGCATTCCGTGAAGCTGGCCTCGTGTGCCTCCACTGTCGCACGAAATGGCTGTTGTACCACTTGTGAATCCGGAGAAGGCGGCGCAGCTGCGTTGAAGCTGGAGACCAATCCCACGTTGTGTTGCCGGCTTGCTCCAGGTAGCCACTCAAAAAGGCCGGTGCCAGACGCCACTGCATTGGCCTGAAACAACTGAAGAAATAGGAGCATTAAGCGCCTGGTTCGCATGTCGGAACCGGGGCGGACCGTATCGGTAGGGGCCGACCGTATCGAAATAGCACTACCGGATATATGCCGGCTTCATTACGGTAGAAAAAAAGGCTGAATTCTGGCCTCATAATGCGTATTTTAAATCAAAACTAATAGAGACACGCCAGTGTCATAACGTGAGGAACCAAGGTTCGATTCCACCCACAAGAAGTACTTTTAAAGCAAAGCTTTCTACCTCTACCAGCGCACATTTTTCTTGCTTGCGACACAAAAAACTCCCGACCTGGCAGAAAAAAACCAACTGGCATTGCCAGGGATTGACCCCAGGCAGCAAGTGAAGCGGAGAAGGAGCGCGTCATCTTAGCGACTCTGCTATGCAAGCACACGAAGAGACAGGTATTTGAGGAGACGGGGAGACACGCAGAGAGAGGAATTTGAATAAAAGCCAGAAAACGCTGGTTTAGATTAGGAGGACGGATCTTTTTGGAGGCGACCACGCAGTAAAGTAAAAAGGAGCGCTGAAGTCGCTCTCTCCGACAGGCGCATTTTTGTCCTTCACTCACAGAGCACAGTGAAGATGGTGCGGCGATTGTGCATTATTACTCACCGTTATTCGCGCACGGAAACCTCCTCACCCCTGCTGAGGTACCTTAGGATTGGTTTGCAGTGCGGCAAAGCGAAATGTAGAAACCACATAGTGGCATCTAGCTGCTAGCGAAACGCTACGATTTCCGCACTGCTTGCGGTGGTTGAGACTTCTTATTCTAAATTGGTGAATACGAATTTGGTTGCGTTGTTACAGATAGATCAAAATGCGAATGCAACAAACGATTCGGACAAATCGTGATTTTAAAGGTTCCGTCCGCTTTCTCGCAATTTTGAAACTAACTGAACTCACTAGTTTAAAATTATATCGGTGTAGACCATAATCACTAAGCTCACACGCCGATGATTTGTGGTGACGGCGCTTATGTCGCGCTGTGGTGGAGCCCCGAGCTTGCACATCAGGAAGGCTAGATTTCATTGTCTCGCCCTCCGAGAGACGCTCCCCTCGGTTTTCTTTCCTCCTATGCACACTGCGCTATAGCAGGGGGATCCGCTGGTCAACCTACGCGTAGCCCACGATGCTTCGTCCGGAATGCGTGCCCTGCAAATTCAAAGTGACTGCTGGCAGAATATCTGGTTATCCTCTTTCTTGCGCCAAGTGTGTAAATTCAAATAACGTATTATGGGCAATTGGGCTCGCTGACGTTTACAGCTTTGCTTCCAACCAACTTCACAGTGGAGATTGGAGCCATATCTTCTTTTGCATTCACTCCACCCGGATTATAACGTCAAAAATGCAATGAGTACGAACTATAAAGCTTCGCTTTGAATGTCTACGAATAACACACGCAATACCAAGCACTGAGGGGCTTTATTACTTGGACAGTGACTAAAGCTACCTTACGTCATGTTCTCCTCAAATACCACTGCATTGTTTTGGTTTGAAAATCATGAAGACGTGGTAACCTGTGGGGGGGCACTTGGATACCACTGCATTGTTTTGGTTTGAAAATCATGAAGACGCGGTAACCTGTGGGTACCACTTTGTTGAGCATATCATTGCCCGTTTCGGCTACTCCGTTTCAAAGAGAAAGCGTTCAGAGCAAACACTAATTTAGGAAGCTCAAACCTTGGGGGGGGGGGGGACATAGACTACGTATTTACAGAAAGTTCTGAAGCTGTACAGCATCGTGGATGATCCGATGTCCGTTTAAGATGGCGATATTTGTAAAATCATTCACAAGATGTCTACTGCAGGTTGATTGAGAGACAGATTTTGCACAGGGCTTAACGTGTCATCTAACTTTGTCGGCTTTTTGAAGGCCTGAAAATACGTCGCATCGCTCGAACGTTTGTTCGACTACTTATTGCGACCACGATCTCAAGCTGTGAATTTTATATAGAAGTAGATATCGGTGCATACCATAGCGCACACTGTGCGGGAAAACTTGTTGCACCCTTAGAATACCGCGCATCCGCATACATATGCGCATACGTGTGATGTGCATAAAAATACCGCCATAACCATCGCCCGCTTATAAGCTGCCGCTGTGAGCATCCATAATTTTCTGCATACAACGATTTCAAACTCTTCCACTAGTGAAACCTAAAGTGGTGTGCACGTAGGGAAAAGACAGCTCGTACATGGGAATCGGTGTTTTACAAAGCCTACAGAAGCTCTTGATTTGACAACTGAGACTGATGCACTGCTTTTGAGAAAGATCACCGGTGCCGAGTTTTTTATCGCTCTGGCATTATTGGGCTCATTTCCAGATGTTTTTGTCTGTGCCTGGGTGGTTTATATGACGTGCCGTGACCGTTGCCTTGTACGAGATGCAAATATGTACTGCAATAATGTAAACTTCTCCGCTGGCCTTCGGGCCGGTTCGATCGAAACTAGGTCCCCGCGCCCCAACTTACTCCGAATAGGTGGCCTCTATCGACAGAAGGCCATCATCGCCAGTACACTACCGTTGTTCGTCGCCACAATGCTGGCCTCCACCACCGAAAAACTGGGTCCTCAGTCAGTGGTGATACAACATGCATCCACCTGTTAATTATGCCAATACCCCAGTTGAAGTCCTTATTGACAACTTTGGTGAACCCTCAGTATACTAAACGCCCTCTTCACTGTTTCCATTATGGGTTGACGATTTCTTTATTCAGTTCCGTAAAGCAGGTGCCTTGTCTGGTTTATTTCTATATGGCCGAAGCTACAGTGCAGCCTTCGTATGTGCTTTGCTGTGCGGTGGCTTGAGGTAACAATCGCATCGGACGGCATTTGATGTCATACTTTGAGAGTCCGGTAACTTTTTGTTGCGTTATGGGTGAATGTTGCCGTCAGCTTCGTGTTTCGTTTGTTTATATTATTCTCGTGGAGAAGAATTTCAAGCTGGGTTGAAATTGTTTTCGTTGTCTACATGTGAACTGATATTGATTGTGAACATTTTTGAACGGTGTGCCGACACTATTGAATAAAGAAGGGGTCAAACACATGCAAATTGATCCCTCTTATTGGCCCTTGTGAAGGGCCGTCCTAATGAAATGTCGGATACGCTGACCGTATTGGGGGGCAAGGCAATTTCAAGACAGCTCGCTGGGTGTGGGCCAGTAGTGTACTCAGACGTCCCAATTGACTTATTAGACGCTATAATGATACTGTTGCTGTGTGTTTCGGTAATCAAAACATCGCTGTTACACGCTCCTTTGCTTCTGTAGAACAACGGCGTTCTGCATTGTTGGCGAAATAATTCCTCAGCTCAGCCGACAGTGTTACAATGTCGGTAGAAGCTGACCCACTACGAGGAATACGTGAGACTTTCAGTGGCTGTTCGAAGAAACCCCGCTGATGGGTAGGCACCCCTTTCCCGCCAGGCTCGAGTTTTTTGCTTGATGAACACGTATCTGCCCCTGCCTGACCGATATGTGTTTCAAATGTTAGTTTTAAGTACCCATCAGCATTCAACTTCTGAAGGACGTCAAAGACACCTCCGATTCTACCGCCTTGAACTTCTTGATTCATCATTAACTTAGGCGGAAAACGGGCTCGTCCGAATCCGAATGGGATGTCTTCCTGACAGCTCAGTTTAAGACATGTTAGTTACGTTTTAATACTGGATTCATGTAGTTCATGGGGGCTCCTGAAATTCTGGCTAGAAAGAAACAAGGATGGTGGTATTGTGTTGGGTATCACTAAAAAACGTGTGTATTGACTTCCGCGGATTGAAAACGCCGTTGGGAGTTTGCAGTTGGCTTCCTAACGTTCGACAATGAGATCACAGTCAGGTGATTCGTAAATCCCCGATCATGCTGCTATACAACAAATACGCGTTTTTTAAACGTCAGACGGTGTTTACGAATTTATTACAAATCCGGCGGACTTTGTAACGCGGCTGTCATTTTTGAAATTCTTATAGAAACCATCTCGCACTCTTCAAAACGAAAGGTTTCTTTGTACTACCTGGATGTAGCTGCGAATTTTTGCCGCAAGTTCAAGAAGCATATTGACCACCTGGATATGGTACTTGACTGCATATAATAAATGTATCAGGGCTGAACTCTGAAAAGTGGCGAATTGAAGAGCGAATGGCCTCCGTACTGGTTTTACTAATGAACTGACAAAGGTATTGGGTCGGGGGCTGCAACAGTGCACACGTGGGAACCCAAAATCCTGACAGCACTCTTCAGTCTTGGAATACTTCTTCGTCCGCCACCGCCATTTTTTCGTGGAGCATTCTCTCCCCTTGCTATCTGTGCTTCTTATTGTTGGCCTTTTGGGAGATCAACTATATGGTCCTACCTGTAGCGTAAATCCCGCAGAATGATCAGTGCCTCCATCTTTTTACTTGATTGTGCAAGAATGGCCTAATGATCACAATGTTAGACTAGGAGAGGCTTGACATCCCACTTAGGTCGAATCTCACTTTGGTCAAAGACCAGATAATGCGCACCGCCCAATTGAGGAAGAGAAAGGCCATTCCAATCTTCACAAGCATGTTCTGTACGAGTAACGTTTGTTTGATAATGTCCAGGTTAAAATGAGGGGTAATGAATAAAACTAGCCATCCCGGCGTATTGGAATGAATGGACCGTTGCTGAATGTTCGCCATGACTCGGTAGCCACGATAGTTTGTCAGCGACGCAGCTGCGTCAAACACGCAGTTGAACACAGCAGTTCGGTACCATCGGCTCGTATCTGCTGAAAATATTTTAGTGTGGCAACGGATCATGTTATCTGATAAGCCAGGAAGCCGCATCTTTCTTGGGTGTACGGGTCTTTTTCGGTCGCTCCGCCTTCTTTGTGCGCGGCATAGAGTCGGGGAACTCCGCGTCTCTAGCATCTCTAGCACGAGCTGTTTTGTGGGGCACACTTTAGGTCCTAATGCAATGGAACTGGCGAAGAGAAGAACATGTGAAAGGTCACGTCCACTACAATTTGCAGTGTTCTCCAAGGTAGAGTTGCACTATGCATAACCTGTCGTGCTGAGACACGCGATCACGTGCGCCTAATATTATTTTTGCCAGCCCCACATGTTGTGCAAACACACCTGCAAACATGGATGAGGCCGGACGCTCCTGAACAGACACACGCGCTGGTGTGGATGGCATTTTTTTGGTATTTGTTGGTTCATACAGGATGCAAACCGGAGATTGAACGGCTCTGCTTTCAAAAGTGTGCGCCCTTGCGGTTGTAGGTTTTTCAAATACAGCAATTTGGATATAATTTATGAAGATATCTTAACTCACGGTGTGGCATCTCTGTCACGACAGCACCAGGAGTCGTCATTCCTACTTTTATCTTTCAAATATTCTCAAAATCGAAAACTAAAGAATCCATTTTTATCATCAGTAAACTCTCAGAATTGTTCAAATAATTTCATGTTAAATTTCATGTAATGTTTTACCCATTGGGGCCCCCTGGTAAAGTTTACGTAAGCCCAATCCAGAGTTACGTAAAAATTTTAAAAATCCTTTATATGATTTAGATCATTATTGGTCCTTTTAAAATGCTCTTTTATAGTAGCAGTTCCAGATCTTTAGTTCTATTGCTTTTTTTTTAAATCAAGTCTGCCCCTATTCATTTACAGTAAAGTAGTTGACAGGTTCACAAAACTTGTCTTGACTAGATATAAACCTTCCTCTGGCTAGTAATATACAACCACAATAAATTTGATAACGGTGTGCCTTTTTGAAGCCCTGAGGTGTATTTTGCTTTTGATAGTGTGTTTACAAATATTTACAAAATGCGGTACCTGTGCCGAATTCCCATGTTTGTGTTTTACCCGTAACAATATAACGCTCAATTTCAGTAAAGAAGAAAGCTGCAACTACCAGTCCGTGAGTATCTATAACTTTGTTGGCAATAAGAAAAACAGACAAGTAATTATTTCTGATTACAGCGGAATGTATACCTGGCTTACTTATCAAAGGAAAAAAATACACAATTCTATTTACGTTTGTGAAATCCGAGGAATGCCGCATGAGAATATATTTATACTTTGTCTTATTTGGGCACGTTTCCTAGAGCTGAGAATGAATCCTGGTCCAGTTTACTTTTACGGCCGATAATAACAAGGTTGAGTGGCGTATTCATTGGAGGTTATGGCCATTACTACACCAGGGTGGCCAATCCTGCTCTGGTGAGGGAGTGCATTGCCGGCAATGGTCGCCGGGGTCAGGCCGCACCCCAGGCCCCTTTGTGCAATTCCATCAATACGCGGATTTTTTTTGTAATCCGGTGGGAATTGTCCCGCACCGGGATTCGAACCACGGTCCTTCTGCACGCGAGACGGGTGTTTCACCTCTACGCCATCGCTGCATCTCTACGCTATGGCTGCATGGCTGCATCGCGGCATCTTAAGAAGAAGAAATGGACTGGGGCAGGGCATGTAATGCGAAAGGCAAGATAACCGCTGGTCATTAGGGGAACAGAGTGGATCCCTACAGAAGGCAAGCTTTGCCGGGGGCGGAAGAAAGTTAGATGGGCAGATGAGATGAAGACGTTTGCGGGGATAAATTGGTCACAGTTGGCACAGGACCGAGGCAATTGGAGAATAATGGGAGAGGCCTTTGCCCTGCAGTGGGAGTGGATAGGCTGGTTATGATGATGAATAACAAGGTAAAAACATTTATGGATAACTCTACTACCCGCTTTTAAAATGTCTAGACAAAATGTTTTTGTTGCGTACGAATTTTTCAAATACATATCAAATAATGACTCCGAATTTGGTTTTTTCAAGGGGCGATATACCGAAACAAACTTAATTATATTCAAGGAGCGTATAGAGCAAAATTTTGAGTCTGCCTATTTATTAGTTGGTTTTTATTTATTTCCACGAAACGTTCCATTTGCTTAGTCACGACTTGGCCCCATAACATTTTTGTGCAATGGGCTCGGTTTATCCCTGAACCCATTTCTCCCCATGTACAGTCTCGGCATGGATGCTAGCCAGCGGGCACGCGGGACCTAAATTAAAAACCCAGCCGTGTCCTGGTAACAAATCGTCAATGTTTCAGTCCCCATGTTTCCTGACCGAAACACGCCAATAAAGACAAGCCGATACTAGCTATGCCGAGACTCTCTGGTGATGTGCTCTCTACCCCGTAATTCCGGTAAGCTTCGGAGAAGTTTGCGTAATCGTGAGGATTGACTCCCTAACTATTCCGAAGCAATGCATCACCAATGGTGCCAGCTTCAAGTTAGGTGGAAAGGATTTTATCAGCATTCTTACAGCGTGGTTTCAACGACCTATGTTTTCCAGAAATGATAACAGACTGGGATGAGCCAAGCCTGCTATGGATACAAAGACGAGGAGGCTCAGGTGGTGACTCTGCTCACTGTTTCCAGATCTGCTGTCTCTGTTGCTGCTGCAGTGCATTTTCGTAAAGAAACCCATTCCAATATTTAAGACCATTCCACGTGGTGGATATGCGTAGTAAGATCGAACAAATCGTGGCTTGCCTTTACGTCGACTCGCATGGCGTCCTAGGGGAAAGAAAACTTTGCCCCCGTGGTTTTCAACAGTAGGCATCACGCGGAAATATACAAGCTTTCAGGCCTAAAGTACGAAGTCGAAGAATGGCTCAAACTCCTAGATAGGCTGAGAAATGCAATTGCGGGGAACCAGAACAGCCACTTGTACTAGTGGTGTCTCCCTTTGATCGAAGGGTATTCTGCTGGCATGAGAACCATAAAGCAGCGCTCGCAACATAAGCGATATTTGTCGAAGGGGAGAATAAGTGTTTTTGTCGCCTACAATTGTCACACGAGGAAGGCCGAAGAGGTGCTCGCGCGGCGAGAACAAGTCCCAGGCAAGTCTTCACGCGATTTAGTACAAAATCGTAAACTTTCCACTCTAACAAGGCAAAGCGTTGCTTCAGAAGCGGAAGGGCCAGCTATTGAAACAGATTTGAGGCTCTCAAACGTAATAAGATATGCCGAAAATCTTGCCGTCCTTTGATTGTAAACGCGATTGCAAATGTGGGCACTGGTCCCTCAAAAACCATCACATTATTGGTTTGGCAAAATCTAAGAGAAAAAACTATGGTACGCTTTTTTAACGGTACACTTCTTATAACCCACGTGTAAATTAGGTCTACAACCAGTGCTCCGGCCACAAGCATTGCCTTCAAGTACCAGTAGGCGGACATGCGCAAGGCTACATGGAGCCCCACGGAACATTTTCGGAAAATGGTGTCAGTGTTCGGCCATTGAGAGCGCCTTCCAAAAAACTGGGCTTCGAGACGTAATCTCTCGTAGTCATTGACGGCTACTCACGCCAAGTCCAACCAGCATGCTACCGGAAACAAGTCGACAAAGAACGCTATCCTGCACAACCTGTATGCTAATTCAGTGGTCTCAGGTTGTACGTTGGTTGCTTCTGTTGCCATCGCCAGCAGCAGGCTGCTTTGTTCATGCGTCGTTCTTCCTCCACATGGCGTGACAGGGCAAGCCACCCGGACCCACTTTTCTAACACCCTGCTCCGCCCTATAACCTCAAGACGTCACCCGCCTCTCACTAAAGTATCACGCTGCAGCATCCACGCGATGGCCGCTCTCATTCCCTTACCCGCTGACCTGTGCCCCGCCGCTGCGAAACTAGAGGGTGCGGCGGAGAGGTAGGATGTCGCACAAAGATCAGTTTTATGCACTTGTTTGGTGTATACTCGTTCTTGTGTTTCACTCATTACCTGTCGGTTGAAATTTATTTGGACATAAAGGTAAGTTTGTGTGGGAAAGCACTATAAATTTTCGTTGTGTTGGCGGAAGCCGTTGCAAATAGTTTGACTTTTGAAGCAACCATAAACCACCTCTGAATGCTCCAAGTTCACGCTCGTTGAACGTTCTTTTATCCGAACCATTATTCCGTAATAGGCCAAAGAACTACAAAAAACAGATAAAGAGCAGTAGGTGGCTGAATCAAAATAAATTATATTTCTTGCTTGGATTTTCAAAATGATTTATAAGAAACCACATTCTTACCAGTATTATATGACTGGCCTAATAAAGAAATAATAACGGTAGTTTGTTTGGCAGCAAGGGCAGTTGAACCCCGTTGTTAAATTATCCTTGAGAACATAATCGCCTGGGTTATTGCGAACAACGGTTTTGCTTGTGTCATTTAACAGGTGCCGTCGGCTGCTGTTGCCACGTAAACTTGACTAGTTGGTTGCATTACCTGTGGATGAAGTAGCGCAGAGAAGGAGAAAATTGGAAGATGACTGCCCGCGCAGAACGTATACGCTGATTTTTTTATAGTAATCACAAACTAATGAAAAGAATCATGCGTCATGTTAGTGTGCTTTAAATGCCAAATAGTTCAGAGAAATCCCAAGTGGTCGTTCTTTACGAGTACGTTGTCCTCCCTACTAATGTATTGATTAAAGATATTTTCCTAAGGAGTGCTGGTCAGATGTATGACACCTTTTATAATTTTTCTTAGTCAATCATCAATCAGCAGACTAACGAAGATTCCAAACTTTTATTCTACGAAACACAGTGGTACTTGACACGTCTTTCTGTTCTTTTTTTCGACTGTATATTTTCTTTCACATTACGGTACCACTAAGTTTACCCCAATTAATATGTGTTCTTTTATGTTGTTGACACAAGTAAAATAAACCAACTTTTATATCTTTGTTTCAGTGCACGGAAGACAATGGAAACTGCGCAAAATTATACTCTTGCTTTTGTGATAACTCTACCCGTACATGTAAACGATACAAAGGAAGGAATACCCCCTTTGCAGGTGGCTAAAATATCTCAACAAGCCCAAACTATTTTCTCAAGAATTACCACAAATACGATTCCAATTTTCTGTGGTGACTATATTTCACAGCAAGCTTCCCTTTTTGGTTTTTGAATAATGTGTCGTATTGTGTAATACGCAATTAAAATAACATAATTTGTCTTTCTTAAAACAAAGGAAGGCGTCTATACTGGCTTAACAAAACTGCTTTGCCAAGCATGCACAGCTTGAGCGTATTGCGGATATTCACGCCAAAGAAGAAAAATATATTTTTTCTTCTGAACTCTGGGACTGGAAACCTCTTTACTATAGTTGGCAGATGGAATCGCAACTCGCATGCATTATTCTTTATCTGATTTTCGTTACGCAATATAAACACTTTCCTTTGAACAAACAAGTACGTTGATAAAAAGTGGACAAAAATTACTGAACCACTTCAATAAGGAACCCAAATATCCCATAATACGTTTCCCACAAGACATAATATTAACACAGATATTGGGGACCGTAACAAACATGTTTATCTTTAGGCATTCGCTGTCACCATTTTAACTAAAGACAAATGGGCATGGCTTTAAGGCAATGTTTGGCCGACAAGTTCCAAAAGACGCGTCCGGAGGCCTGAAGCACTGAGCCCTTAGTACTGCGGGCCATAATATTTTTACAAATCTAACGCAGTACATCAAGTTGACTGATGATAATCTACCATTTTTACTTGGCAAAGACACGCCTAACTGCAATTCCTAAAAGTAAATATAAAGTAATAGCGAATGTTGCTCTAATGGCCATTGTAACTTGTCTAATTGCGCGCGTCTCTGCCACTGTACACTTCGCACAAGAAAAACAAGTCCCCTCTGAATGCGCATTTTCAATTACGCAAAGTCGTCCATGAAACACCCTGCATTCGTTTATTGTGAAATAGCTGCCTTGTTGCACACCGAGAGTGGTGTCTACACACAGTACAAAACATATAAATGTATACCGAAAAAACACGAAAGGTTTTACCATTCAATCCAGAACAGGAGAGAGAACGGTTCTGCATTAGAACACCTCCCTGAAAGATCTGGTAGCTGCATTTCGAGTGTTGGATTCCGTGCGCTCTTCTAGATCAAACTTTTGATGGTATTTTTATATCAATGTTATTATCTTTTGAAAAAAATGTCGGTTTCTGTATGCTCTTCACTCGTGCCATTTTGTCTAGGCGTAATTATAAATGTTGTGATGGCTTCATAAGAAAGTGTTCGTAGAATTGGCGGTGACGCGTGGGCGACTTTAAAACCTGTCCTTGAACCGTAAACGTCATTTTTGGCATATAGCGAAGCCCATAAATAGTTTATATTGATGTAGCGCCGCAAACCAGTAAACTGTAATGTACACTTGAATGAATAACCCAGTGGGAAGATTGGAAATACAGTTTATTGGCTAGCAGCATACGGGATTCGCTAGGAATGCCAGTTGTTTGAGGCACTATGCGTTTTACGTATTTTTTACGATGGCTAACACTGTCTTCAAGCAGTTCTGTTATGGCTAACAGTTTATTCACCAAACGAAATCAAATATATTGAGATATCGGATCCTCACAGAGCCCGCACGTAGAGAAAGAATGGAAAGTATCGCCCTCGCTGCTCGCATGGCCACTACTGATTACAAAAGAGTTTTCAGCCTGTTCTGAAATAGTAAATATTTTTTCATGCAAAAGAAATGAAGACAAGATGACGCAATCCACCGAATGTTCAAGAAGGTGCAAATTTCTTAACCGCCGTGTGCTTCCTATGAGAGAACACTAACAGTGTCCAACAAACGACGTGTGCAACCACCGTGCTTAAAGTGTGCCGAAAAGTGCACACTTGTTGTCCCTTCCATTGAACGGTAACCTTCCCTTAATCGCACGTGAAGACACCGACCCGTCTCTCCTACATATACACACTAGCCAGGCAAAGAATTGCAACAGACGGCGGAGGTGCGACAAGGAGCATAGCTACACATATGGTTACCCATGCAGCCAACTGTAAAAACATCCTGACACTTCCACGTGGTCGTCCACTTTTGTAAAATTGGCCCGAATGGTGCGCGGTAATTAAAACTATTGCAGCAAAGCCAGAAGCAACTTTTTTTACGCTATGAGTGAAGCCATGTATGTAAGGCAGTAGAGTAATTTTTTTGCGCTCTTTTTCAGTGAAGCCGCGCTCAGTTATACCGCCATTGCAAATTTTCTGAACCAACTTCAGAGGCAGCATGCAAAGCCCAAACGCTACATTGTCCTGTTTTTTGCATCATGCAGGTGAACTGGCTTCGATCAGATTAGGGCACGAGAAGGTTACCGTATAATGCTGACGCAGTAGACACGAAGAACTCGACAACCATAAACTAAGTAATACATTGTAGGTGCAAGCCACAGTGTAAGCGCCAGCAGCGTGACGTAGGCAAACGAGCACACACATCCGGTGGAGGTCTCGGGCGTCCCTGGCATCAGGAGATGGAGACCCTACATCATTCGGAATAAACGTGTGTTTGCTACGTGGTCTGGTCCTCTCCTCTAACGACTCCGCGGCATGTGCTCTACCACATAAATTTTGAGTCTGCTTTTGCTGGAATGTGGTTCTCTAGTGGACGGGGCATACCTTCATTCGATGCATATAAATATTAGTTCCTGTTTCGCAATAAAAAAGAAGTGTCCTATGGCTCTTTACACGAAGAAAGCTATTTCAAACACATTATGCACAGAACAGTACTTATTCCCTCAGGACTACGAATCGCTTGCGTTCAGATTTCATACGTTCATGGTCGCAATAAAGTACCAGCTTCCGGGTGGTTCAACGGAGCAAATGTTTGTTTTTCTCAAAGGTTGTCGCACAACCTGTTATCATAAAATGTACCAATCGTTATACAAAGACATTTTAACATCACCAGGCAAGCCTGCAATGCGTTTGGTTACTTTTCCGAATAGCTACATGCGTCATAGTGTATCAGCATCATGAGTTTGCAGATTCTTTTAACTTGGCCAACCTTTTTTGACGCCTGTCTGACCTGTTCCTATGACGACGTTCCTCTATAGCTGAGAATAGTGCTAACAGTCTTCTTTTTGGTTTTTGCCAGTTAGGGTTTCGTATAGGCGTGGATATTTGCCACTTTAATATATATATATATTCCTAATGGTTGTATTGTCCGTGTCGCAGTAATATTTATAGTGTTACCAGGGATAATGCTCTCGTACTGGAGAGCCCCAAATGAAGCGTATAATTTTTTTTACTATATAGTTCAAGTGGTTCATTTTGCCGTATTCCCCCCATTATCACAGAACGTAGGTGCCTCAGGTCTGTGAATCCGTTGATTACGCCTGCTTTCCACAAACAATCGACCACCGAAAAGAAACTGTATGATTTGTTCTTCAATACAAAAGATATTAAAGAATTGCAAAAGAACAAGGATCAAGTAAACTGCTTGCAGATTCCCGCAACCTAAAAAACATGGTACCACTGGCCACGGTGTTTATTTCGCCACCGACAATAATGACCACTTTCTAGAGCACCGCAAACAAATTACTCCAAGTATCCTGAATAATTTCAGGAAAAAAAGCTGAAACAGTTTGTTTCCTTGACAACGCCCTGCAAAATGAAAACCATTGTCGATAGAGTGAAATACGCATGCAGAAGCGCTTAGGAGAATATGGCAACCCGTCCTGTAAAGGAAGTGTCTGATACCCTTATCTGCCATTTTATTTTGCGGGAAATACTTTTTCTGGACAAAATAACAATTGCACGATGGCGCGCCATCCATAATAGAAGGGCACAAGGCAGATACAAACTTTATTGCCCTATATTGATCGTAACATCCCCGCAAACCAATACCTGCTGGAGATATACTGGAACTGTCAGCAATCGACATTACAGATGTCCAGGAGACGTACTGGTGGCGTCAAAATGACGGTTATGTCCTGTTTGTACATCTAAAAAACCTGTCAAACTCATGTGAATTGTACCATGGAATGCACCCGTCATGGCACTTTTATGTGCGGTTTACGGGATGTTACTTTAATTGTATTGCTTATGGATATTGCAGTGGTACGCATGCAAGACCTGTAGGTATGTCAGCTCTACGTTGTTTTGCATTCTTTGGCGCAAACATTAGTTTGTAAAATTTACGTCTAGTATTTGTTATATGATATTGTTGAAACATACACATGTGAAATAAATTGATATATATATATATATATATATATATATACTTTTTGGTAGCTTGGACGGCTCCCTTTGGGAGGTTTCCTACGTGTCTTGGGCTCTTTTACTTCAAATACATGTTTTGCTAGCTATTCAGCATTGTTTGCTATTACTTGGGGCCTTGTTTCTCGAGTAGAATGTTCAAATGTTTGAAGCGCTGCGTACTGGGTAAGTCTAACATGTGACGAGCTGAGCTGAACACAGACTCTTACCGACCCAAACGAAGCACAGTCAACCAAAAAATGTTAATCAAAACCAAGTGACAGTAAGTAACAGCAAACGAGACCCGATCGGTACAACTGCCATTCAAACTGAAGTAACCTTACCAGTGTTATCAAATTTCATGTTTGGACCACACAGCACGGCTATACTGGCCTCCTGAAAAGAGACTATCAAGGAAACAATTAGAAATAAAATATTTTAATTGGCAGTCTTTGCAAGGTGCTTATAAAGATGTATAGCTGGGCAGAGAGAAAGCTTCTATTACAGCTAAACCGCTAAAGAGCTGAGGGGAAAATATTTATAAAAATTTCAAGATTTTTATACGCATCGGCTACACAACCACTAAAGTTTTAGTGCCTACCAGACTGTGCCTCCATCAGTTAGGTATGACAGGGGCTCTTGCACAGTTTGCGTTCTTCACGGCACCAGAAACTGTCAAAATGGTCGCAGACCTAAACGATCGGAAAGTGGGTCAAACATTCGTGCTCGAAAGGCTACACAAATTCAGGACCTCTTCTAGCAACAAAACCTAAGTGCTGCAGGTGATGGGCAACAATGGTATGTGCACAGGATGTGACTGACAATTGAAATCGGGGTGATATTCACTCTCTGGTGAAAAACTTTGATGTCTGTAACAGTGTGAGTTTATCTAGTTACACACAATTCAAAGTGCCACCCACAGCTTGAAAAAAAGCATTCTTCCCGCTTTTCAATACCAGTAGAACTCCTCGGAAAGTTGTCCGTAAACAGTTCCTAGACCAGGCGCCTCGTGCTGCTGCTCTAGGAACTAATTAACAGTACTACCGCCCTCTTGCTTTAACAGTACTACCGCCCTCTACAGCCCGTTCTTCAATATAGGCCTGAGTGCAGGAAAATCGGCGTTGTTTATAGAGTTTTTCGAAATTGCGCAGCTTACAACACTGCACACCAGTAACTTTCAATGTATAACGAGATATAACAGAGGTTTTTCTGACCACTAAATCAGCTGCTGTAGCAATGAATGCATCTGTAGTTGTTTAATCAAAAGCTGTTAGCCTGAAATATCACAGAGTTCCTACGGGCACCCAACTCGAGTGAAGAACGTGGTGAGTCATTTAAGTGATAAAAAATAGTGGAACCAGCTATGGGACGCAGTACAGACACTCGTCTACTCAAACTACGCCACAGCCGAAAAAAAAGAAAATTTTTTCTCTCACGCATTTCACTTACAGCCACATGAGAATTACGAAGTAAGCGCACACCTAAAAATAATCAGTAATCGTGCACAGAAATTATCGTTACCGGAACGTTATGGAGCTGACTTTAACACTCCCAGCAATTCAGGTAGCAATCATAAAAAGTAAAATATTGTATTCAGGTCATGGGGCCAATTATGATTTCTAAAACTTGGAAAACAGATGCACAGTTTTTATGATCAGTAAAAAACTCACGTAGGTAATGCCAGTGCGTGTGTGGCTGAGCATGTTTTGTGAGATTTTTGTCGAACTTTGTTCTGCCTAATGACAACCTGCTCACATGCAGTGACCAGGGCAAAAAATACAATGTTGTGGGTTTAACGCCCTAAATCTACACCTAGACACGTATGTTTCCTAGAGAAATCGAAAAAAATGAGAGCGGGATGAAACTTGTATGTAAATTGGAGTGTCGAAAGTGGGCATAATTTTTCGCCTGTATTTGAAGTACGGCTGCCGCTGTCAGGATCAAACTGCATACTTCGGTTCAGCACCACCATACCTTGCCCACTTACATGCAATGGCATGTTAAAGAAATCCAGGCACAATAACGTTAAAAAAACAACGTAAGAATAAATTCTGGGGCCCACTACATGAACATACAAGTGGAAATTAGGCAGGAGACAGGTATACCTGCACAACTATTGCAGTTGGTTGCTACAATTGCTGAAGCATTCCGAACCAGAAGCCCCACCTTTCCACAGCAGCGCACTGATAGAACGACGCTTTTCAGTTACAAACATTAAAATACAAAACGTCGCATCACCTTGAATGTTGCTCTTTTGCGCCCACAGTAAGATCATGAGTGGAAGCGTGAAAGGCTAAAGGACACCGCAACGCAACGTTACTTCTTGCCTGGGTTATGATTGCTAAGTGGACAGAAATATGAAAGCACGAAAGATTTACCCTCACTTTCTTTTACCCTAGCAACTTGAGAGTGGCTGTGGGCAAACACAATGATACGACCATTATTCCGAGTGCTGGGGCTGTGGGTAATGTCATTGCAGCCAGAAACAATCCGTTTCATTTGTCCTCGCGTTCAAAAGAAGCATTCAGAACACTTCTCCTGCTTTCGTTTGCTGGCCTTGTTCATACGTGGGGCGTACTTTTCACCTGCTCGCTGGAGGGCTAGGTGGCCCGGTGTGAGCCTCCACTTGTAGGGAAGTCAGATTCGGTTAACTGTGTTCGTGAATACGTAAAAAATTGGATGCAATTTGTAGATGTTGGGGAATGCATTTCTGATGCTCTGTCTGTCTCAGCTGGAGTGCCTCAGGACAGTGTGTGAGAAGGAGAAGGGACTCCCAGCCTGCACCACCGAAGTATCGCCGGATGCCACAGGAAAGTGCGCCGGGTTCCCTTCTTTTTATACTTTACGTCAATGATTTGACTGAAGTGGTTTCTGGTCCGTGTTTTATTGAAATTTTTCGCTGATGATTGGGGTTTTTTTGAACGGTCGTTCTGCAAGTGATCAGGCTGTACTACAGGTTGCTATTGACAGTGTTGAACAGTGGTTCAATGATTGGGATATGAAAATCAACTCATAAAAAGCAGCCCTTTTCAGAAAAACGCGTAAAAAGTATCCAAGCGTTTTCTAGTACCACCTTCATGGCTTCGTAATTTAAGAAGTTTTCTCTTATAAGAATTTAGGCGCCACTTTCACTCAAAATTTCACATGGTCCCAACATATTTCCGACATGTTCTCATCAGCCTTTAAAAAGCTATGTTTGTTAAGTCGAAAGCTTAAGAATTTTCCTTGTAATGTTAAGCTCTTAGCGTATCAGACTTTCATGAAGTCAAATCTTGAATATGCGTCTGTTGTGTAGGACCCGCAAACTAAAAAAGGTGCCAACCACCTTGAGATGCTCCACAGAAAATACATTCATTTCATTTATGGCAAATACCGATCACAAGACCCCCTTCGCAGCTCATGACAAACAATAATGTCCCGACCCTAAAAACAAGAAGGAAACTAAACCGTCTATTGCTTCTGCAAAATATACTAACTAAGAAAGTTTCGTTTCTTTTACCTACATTCTTTAAGCCCTTAACCACGAGAACAACGCGTCACACACGAGAGAATGCTCTAGAGCCTATTCTCGCAAGGACTAGTTCATTTAAAAATATCTTTTTTTCCGCGCACCATATAAGACTTTATTAACTTCCTGAGTCAATTCTAGCAGCTGACAATTTTACTAGACCATTGCAGCAGCACTTGTCTTGTTGAACCGATGATATGTACAAAATACAGTGATGGTGTATCTGTGTAGGTGCGATTGATATTTCATTCTGACCGGCTTTATGATGTATATTGTTCATGTGCTGTTTTGTTTTATGTTGTTTTCCAAGTAGTGTTGCGTTTTTTTGTTGTTGTTGTTGTTGCTGCTGATACCGAGTAGTGACATTTGTATTCTTCACTTGCCCCTCCTGCTAGAGCCATTTTGGCCTGCAGTATTTTGAAATAAATGAAATAAATTAAAAACACCATGTTCCCACAAAAATATGAAGACACATGCCTCTACTGTCTACAAGGAAAAGGCCACCTTGCGACACGCTATTGCAGAGTGTGAGTCACTCAATGCCCCCATCCCACAACTCCCATCCCCAACCGACACCCCCTCCTTCCTTCCCCCAAAGAGTGATAGGAGATCCCACGGTCAATCCCAACGACCCAAGCAGCCCTAGTGGCCGGGGGCTGGAGGTGCTGGCCGTGTATGGGCGCTGTGAATAAGGAGCCATGCCTTCGGAGGCCGCCTGAACAGTAACGTCAATGGCTCAAATGAAGATGTATCTGTTTATCTATGGACTCAATTTTCCAGTGCCCGCCAAACCTGACATTCTACAACCTTATCATTCAATTACCGCAACCGAAGCTGTGGTTGTAAGTGCGATACGGCGTCCTTCTTGTAAAACATGCCAGAGGCCTCATGGCATTAGCGCCTTACTTCCCAAATTCACCTGCGACCAATCAGCATGCCTATTGACGCCGACCTTTCAGCCATCGCTTGATACGGGCTATGTACCGGAAGATTAGATATAAGTTCATGTTAAACCTCTTTTGAACTGTCCCAAAAATTACCGGCCCATCTCGTTAACGTGTGTGTTCTGTAACTACTAGAGCATATTCCTCACTAGCACGTAATAGCGCATGCAAGTGGAAACAATTACTGATTGAGAACCAACGCAGGTTTCGCAAGAAGTGCTCCTGAAATAGCCAACTATTTGAACTTTAAACTGACCTCCGTAAATCCACGGAAAACACTGTCCGTACTGATGTGATTTGCATAGATCTTTCTAAGCCATTCGATCGCGCGAAACACGAACATTTATGCGCCAAAGTCCGTAACCTTCAACTAGATCAAAAACGACGCAACGGGTTTCCGAGTTCCTATGAGACCGACACCAATACGTAAAACTTAAAAATATATTTTCTCCAAAAGGAACATCAAATCACGTGTCCCTCTGGAATCTGTACTTGCACTCCTTTTTTATTCTATGGTTTACATTAACAACATCAGATCTTCCCTTGCCTCGTCAATACCTCTATTCGCGGATGACCCTGTCGTGTATAGTAAAATAACTGATGCCACCGACATTTCCACCCTACAGCCTGACCTAATGAAACTCACGGAGTGGTACCGATAGTAGCAAATGGAAGTTAAGTTAAGAAAAACCAAACACATCAGATTTGGCCGGGTAAAACCCCCCAGCCTCCCACATACGCGGTTAATGACAGTGCAGTTGAGACGGTGTCATCAATAAAATACCTTTCAATTTTCTAATCTGAGATTTAAGATGAAACGGTCATTTTGAATACATTACTAATAAATCCTTTAAAATTCGGTCTCCCGAAGCGTCGTCTGGAGTGCGCAAACGCGGACCCACAAAAACATGAGACATTAAAAACTTTGGTCATGCCTTTATTGCAGTACGCGTCAATAATCTGGCTCCCTCATACGCCAATTCTGCCTGATATCCTGGAATTTTTAAAAATAAAGCCACCAGATTCATCTGCTCTTGTTACACCAGCTATCAAAGTGTCTCATTAGTGAGGCATAATTTCAACCTTCCTTCACTTGCCACGCTCAAAAAGTTGTCTCGCCTTTCCTTTTTTCACTCTTTGCATAATAGTGACACATCTTCTTCCGGAAGCTTCATTCACCCTCCTCCTCACGGATGTTCTCTAATCGAACATGCGAATAAGAATAAACCAATAATTTTCCGCACTAACAAGTACCAGTTTACCCTCTTTTCATTTCATATTTTCATCCTTAAAAGTTGTCGTGGGCATTACATAAGGGGGGAAGCAAATACGTAGTGACTGTGTACAATTTGATGGGGACAAACAATACACAGTATACAATATTAAACGCGCCTAGCAATAATGAACATGAAAAGAATAAATGAAAACTTTCACTGGGGGTTCAATTAAAAAAACAGGAACAATTTGGTAAGAATAATTATACTGTGCGCTAATGCACAATCGCTATAGGATTAGGTTATTGACTGTAATCCAGTGGGTTTCCAGCTTTTGCGGGAATGATGTCCGGTCAGGTATAACGGTAATGTTGTCGGGGAGGTGATTCCACAGTTTACTTGCATGGAGGAAAAAGGAGTCGTTCATCGCCAATGAACGGCGGGTAATTCGTGCAATGGGGTTTGAATGATTATTGCGGGAAGAAGTCCTGTTCGGCGGCTTTCAATGTTCGTGCCTTGAATATGGGCGGAAAAAGAAACTGTGCAGGAGGCATAAAAGTGATATGATCCGACGTGAGGCGAGAGATGGCAGGTTGTGTGACTGTTTTATTGCGGTGACGCTGGTTTCTCTAGAAACCTGGGAGGTTTTAAAGTGAGCGGTACGGTTCTGTACTGCTTATAGTTCGTTGATGAGGTATGCATGGGAAGAATTCCAAATGAACAATGCATATTCGAGTTTTGGGCGCACGTATGTTACGTATGCTAGTTTTTTTATGTAGGGAGATGAAGATTTTAGATTACGACGAAGGAATCCAAGTGTGCCAAGAGCGTCTGAGCAGATGGACTGCACGTGTGGCGCGAATCATAAAGACGCGTACATGTGCACTCCGACATACTTGTATGACGTGGCCGTGTCGAGAGGAAGCGAAATATTGAAGTAGGTGTGATGAACAGTGACGCGTTTATGGCAAAACTGACACTCATTTACATTTAGTAAGATTTAAAGACATCAAAGATTTTTGGCCACATTGTGCAATTGTGCCACCTTATTGGTGTAGTTTATTTTTGTTTTCTGTGTTTTGAATTGCGGAGTATAAGGCACAATCGTATGCAAAAAGATACGTTTTGTATGTTAGTTGGAACCATGTTTTTGAATATTAAAATAGAAGAGGTGATAGGCCTTCGCCCTGAAAGACGCGTGATGAGAGGCTGGTTTTGGAGGAGTCATATTTATTAGCAGACGTGTACTGCTTGTGGTTATTGACGAAGTGTTGTATACAGGAAACAATATTCGGTGCCATGCCCAGTGTAGAAAGTCTGCAAAGTAACAGGTTATGCGGTACGCAATGAAAAGCTTTTCAAAAGTCTGAAAATATAGCATCTACCTAAAGGTTAGCAACCATGTGTTGTAAGATGTCATGGGTGAATTCGGCTAGTTGGTTCTCGCATGAAAAGTGCTTTTGAAAGCCGTGAAAACCCTCCAGTAGTCTGGGACTTCGCCCGTTTCAATGTATTGGGTGAAGATGAGGCAAAATATCTGGATTACCACTTGTGACGCTGTTTACTAAAATTTTGGGTTTTTTCGGTCACATCCTGGCGCTGAAGACATTTTAAGAGCTTTGAGTAGTTGAGCGATTCCTTCATGGTGAATTGGTACTTCGGAGGATACAGCGGAGCGTGACTGAGTAGGCAGTAGCGGTAATTGGATGGTTGCAAAGTAGTCGTTCAAGGTGGTGGCAACGTCCTTTGTGGCTATTGGTTCCCCATTTCGGTATGTAAGTTCTATGTTGTTACTTTGACTTGTGCTAAAATGCATCGGCCAAAGTTTAGTCGGGTTTTAGCGAAAGGTTTATTGCGGGTCACACGAAAAACATTTATCTTTAGCATTTTGCTGTTTTTCGATGTATTTCTTTGCGAATAGGTGACACTTTTGCCACGCTACGGTGGTATGTTTGTGATTTGCGGTCCAATAAAGGCGTTTTTTTTCGATTTAAAAGGCATTTTTACTGTCTGTTAAACCAATGATTCTTGTGAATTTGATTTTATGCGGAATATTTGGATGTACTGTTCATCTAAGTTCAGTATTGTGGTTTTGAATACGTGCCACCCGCCGCGGTGGCTCAGTGGCTAAGGCGTTGCGGTGCTGAGCACGAGGTCGCGGGTTCGATTCCCGGCCGCGGCGGCCGCTTTTCTGATGGAGACGAAAAGCAAAAACGCCCGTGTTTACGAGATTTCGGCGCCCGTTAAAGATCCCCAGGTGGTCAAATTAATCCGGAGCCCTCCACTACGGCGCGCCCCATCGCTGGCGTTTGCTTCGGCGCGTTAAACCCTACAATCAATCAATCAATTGAATATGTGCCTGTTGTCATTTAGTGTATGGGTTTGGTAGGATTCTCGAAAGCTGTCGAAGAAAGAACCAAGTTTGCTGTTAATATCGCCGAAATTTTCAGGTTTGCAGTCAGTAATAAATTTGTCTACTGGTGACCTTCCTATTACGGGTAGCGATGAGTATATTGCAGCGAAAAAAGTATGGCTTTGTTTATGTATTGTTTGTTTTACCGCCGGGCCACGCCCGGCTCTGTTATCTGCGTTCCAAACGAAGCGCGTCCTACAGTCTTTACTTTTATGACGCACGGGCTTTCTCACTCAGATAAGCAGACTGTTTTGCCCTAACGTCCCTACCCCAGAATAATCTTTTGTGATATACAATGTTCTGATTGTGAATCGGCAGTTCTAGAAACACTTGCGCCGAAAGATAAAAGCCAGCAGAGCCGATGCGCCGGCATTATTTCGACGACACTAGCCAGTGCTAGTCACTTTGTTGACCGCTGCTTCGCCTCCTTTGTATTCTTCTGAGTTGTTACTGGAGCACAAGTTCGCTCCAATAAACTTGTGTCTCTTTAGGACAACTGCGTCGTCCAAGGCTTCCTGACATCTGGTAGAGGTGCTGCGTACTAAGCCTTTATGCTCTCTACGACATCAGGAAGCCGCTAAGTCAGTCCAACCAGAGAAAGCCGCCGACTGCAAGGATTGCTACCCGAGTTCGGTCTTCTGCCAATTGCAATGCCAATTGCATGTTCCCCCCCCTCTCCGTCAGAAGAAAAAAGAAAAAAAATGTGGGGAACGAGACCTGCTCCAGCTAGGCTATGGCAGATTTAAAGACCGTATAAAATAAACAAATAGGGCGAAAAGACAAACAAGCATTTTTAAGGAAAACCAATTTGATGATAAAAAATATACCCCGACGTACGTAACAGCAGGACGTCCAAGCAAAGTTTAAAAGGAAAACTCAAAGCGATGACCTACTCCGCAGTTCTTCGTCAACCCCGCCCTGCTCCAATTCATCGTGAAGAGGCCGAGCCATACCGCCGTTCAATGCCTCCCGCCCGACGCCCTGTCGGCAAATACCATACGCCAAGGAAGACCAACCTGTGGCGATCGCCCAATAATCGCCCGTTGTGCTACCACTGCGGAGAGGCCGACCACATCTGCCGTCGCTGTCCCTACAAGAGCCTCGGTTTGCGAGAGTTCTCCGTCGACGCCCAACGCCCCCGATACGGCCAGCGCCCTGCTGAGATCCAAGAACACCTCTCCAACACCAACCGAGGACCAGCCCACTTCAACCATTCACCGTCGCCCTACCCGTATCAGTCACCGAACCGCCGCAGCACGTCTGACTTCTCACGTGGAAGGTCTCAGAGACCACACGGGGGAAACTCAAAGCAGCAACTTCGGGAGGTAAAGTTGCACGACGGCGAAAAAATGAAAGCCCTCCAACGACGCAGCGACTCGCTGAAGACCATGATTCACGTCATACCCCGACCCAGACCACCCAATCTAACCCTGACCTGACTCCCGACCACGACGACGGGAAATACGGCGCGACGTGTCCCCGACATGCCCGAACCTGCCGCTGAGAATACAACGAAGACCACGACGCACAGTGCCCGACCTTTACCACGCAGAAGCCGAGATATGACGCCACGACGCACCCGGAACTCGAAGAATGCAGCGTTCGACGTTCAGCTGTCCGTCGACTGCTTTGAAGTAGTCGCCCGCATCGACACGGGCGCCGACTACTGAGTTATGAGCGGACTTTTTGCGCCTAAGCTGAAGAAAGTTATGACCAGATGGGACGGTCCGCACATTCGCAAAGCAGGAGGCCACCTCGTGACGCCAAGTGGAAAGTGCACATCGCGCGTCACCATAGACGGCATAACGTACACGGCGGGGTTCATCATTTTGCCTAACTGCTGCAGCAACTTAATTCTTGGAATGGGCTTTTTGACGGACAACGGTTCAATATTTGATCTACAGACCAAGTCTATAACTTTCCCATCATCACTCCATGATTCCGGAACCGAACCCCGAACACCGTGCTGCTTGAAGGATCTCCGATGATCATGTGACACTGCACCCCGCGCAAGCTTGATGATCGCTATCTACTGTGAAGTTGCTGTTCCTGACGTCGACGCTATTTAGAGAGTGACGAACGTTTTCTCCTCGCCCGCGGTGTCTCCTTTGCAACAAGAGGCATTGCGGGCTTTACGCAACGCGAATCCCCAGTTTTGGTCACTACTTTCAGCGAGGAATACCAGCATTTAAGCGGGGGCGCTGCAATTGCGTTCCTCGAAGAAACGCAAGAAGCAAGTGACGTGATCGCGGTTGCCGATTTTGAGCGCCCACACGATGAAAGCTTCAAGCTTCCGAATCCTTTCGACGTGAATCTGGCGTTACCGCAAGATGAAAAGAAAAAATGATTGGATTTGCTGCATCGCTACAGAGAGTGTTTTTCGTCCAACTCAACACTACGTCAGACAGCTCTGGCAAAGCACCGAATAATATCCGAAGATGGATCCCGACCTACCCGACAGTCACCGTACCGCGTCTCTTCACACGAGCGGGAAGCCATCCGGACTCAAGTCCAAGACATGCTAAGCGACCACAATATAAGCCATCGAAAAGCACCTGGGCTCGCCAGTCGTACTCGTGAAGAAAAAAGACGGCACATTAAGGTCTTGCGTTGAATACCAGCGACTCAACAAAATTACTAAAAAGGACCTGTACCCCCTCCCCCGAATCGACGACGCCCTCGACGACCTCTGCCACGCGGAGTACTTCTCATCGATAAATCTGAAGACCGGCAACTGGCAAATTGAAACGAGAGACACAGGGAGAAGACTGCATTTATAACCCTGGAGGGCTTTACGCGTTTAAGGTGGTGCCGTTCGGGTTGTGCACGGCGCCAGCAACGTCATGGACACGGTGCTAGCTGGCCTGAATTGGCAAACCTGCCTCGTGTGCACGACGATGTTGTGGTATTCTCCCAGACTTTCGACGAACACCATGCAAGGTTGCAGTGTGTACGCGAGGCCATCAGTTTGTCAGGGTTAACGCTGAAGCCTGAAAAGTGCCGCTTCGGGTACGAGGAACTCAGGTTTTTGGGCCATGTCGTCAACGCCTCGGGAGTCAGGCCTTATCCGGCGAAAACGTCCGCCATAGCGAACTTCCAAAGACCGAAAGATAAGAAGGGCGTGCGAAGATTTCTCGGACTATGCGCATACTACACGTGCTTCGTCGCAAACTTCGGCCGCATTGCAGAGCCACTCACCCGCTTGACGAAAGATAGCACCCCTTTCAGCTGGGAAAACACCCAAGAGACAGCCTTCTGCGAGCTGCAACAACACCTGCAAATCCCAACTGTGCTCGCGCATTTCGACGAAAATGCCGAAACGGAAATGCACACGGACGCCACTGATATTGGTTTGGGTGCCGCCCTCGTACAAAAGCAAAGCGGGTGCGAGAAAGCAATCGCCTATGCCAGCCGTTGTCTGTCCAAGAAAGAAACTACTCAGCCTTTGAGAAAGAGTGCCTCGTGAATAAATGGGCCATTTAAAAATTTCGCCCATACGTGTATGGAAGACCATTCAAGCTTGTGACAGACCACCATGCGCTGTGTTGGATGGCAAATTTGAAGGACCCCTCTGGCCGTCTTGGTAGGTGGAGCTTGCTTCTGCAAGAATTCGACATTACAGTAGTCTATAAATCCGGTAGGAAACAATCGGAGGCCGACTGCCTGTCGCGTGCCCCCGTCGACCCACAACCACAAGACTCCGATAAAAACAGCGCGTTCTTCGGAGTCCTGACTGAGAGCGATTTGGCCGCCCTGCACCGTGATGACCCCGATCTACGCGTCATGATTGAATACCTCCAAGGATGCAACGTCGCCGTGCCCAGGGCCTTTCAACGCAACTCACCTGCATTGACCCTGAAGAACTCCGTCTTGACACCTGCTGTCAAGCTGCTGTCTTGACACCATCCTTCCTTTTGCGAGGCACGGAGAGCCATTTGTGGCCAGAACACTCTGCCTAACCATTGAAGCACGTCGCGTTTCCCGTTCAAAAATTTTCGCCTTCGAAGGTCGTTCTAAGCAGCAGTGGAATAGTGGCCAAGATGACATCATGTACACCCCCCTGGGGACTTTTTTGCTGCTGTGGACAACATTGCGTACACGTGGACTCTGTCTGAAACTGCTGCAGCCCTACGTCGGCTTAATTGTAGTAATGAACAGCCTGAGAGAGGTGACTTGCCCGAACCTCCAAAACAATGCAGGTCGTGTATGTGGCGAGAAGAAATTTTTTTCATCTTCGTGATGCATGACTTGCCTAGAGGGCTCCGTCTGCGCATGTGCTTTGTTTGTTGTCATTGTCTGCGCACCCAGTTACATTTAGGCTGACCAGTATAATTAAAACCAGTATATAACCAGTAAGAGGGAATATTACGCACACAACGCTGCGCATGCGAGTTTTGCCGAACGTAAGAAAATGAAGTCTAGGGTGCTTCCCCGCTACCTGTTCGTCAGATCACTGCCAGTCCATTGTGACGTTGTTTGCATTTCACTCTACACAACTCTAGGCAAAACTGCACAAAAAAGACAAGGACCGAGAAAGATACACGACAGGGACTGCGCTAATTTATCTACTGTTTTTTTTTCGAAAGAGACACAATATACATAGCCGTCTTACCTAAGGTTTATCTTCGCATGCGTAGAAAATTCCTTTCTTTCTCAGACCGTGTGATAGAAGGCAGTTGATAGGTAAGCGCAGTCCATTTCATGTATTTTTCTCTGGCCTCTTCTTTTTGCCCTGTTTTGCCTAGGTTAGGTAACAACACGCCCACTTTTCCACGTAATTATAAAACTCCTGCCCATGATTATTCCAGTGTGTAACAAGTTGACGCGATTTATTATAAAGTTTTTTAACAATTCTTAAACGTAATATTATTGATAGTTGTTATTTTGTTACTAAAATTTTAGTATTCGAAATCGTAAGTAACATTACTACTCCGAAGCTACGTTTCTATTTTCTTTGTTATGTAAGAAATCGTTTGGATGTGTGTACTGGAGCTAGTATCTGTCGAAGCCTGAGTGTGCCAGTATAGTAATTTTACGAATTTGTAGAACACTGGCTAATTCATCTCTCGCGTGTCATAACGGCGTATTTCACCTCGAGGTTGCAGAGAATCGGGAACTTCTGTAATATTTGAATAAATGGAATTATTCCTGAGGCTTGTGATTGTAGGAAACTGGGGAAACTCGCGCCGTATTCCAACTATCCCGGACAAAATTGTGCCGTTCTCAAAAGAAAACTTACTCATCGGAAGTATTATCAGATAGGTGTTTACAACACCCATCAGAACAGTTTTATATTAATAACATTCTCTCTTAGGAAATCGTGCGGCTGCTAAAATTCACTGCAGATGCAGACGCCTAACGTAAGCGGGAACACTGACGTAAACTCCACTCGTGGAGCAGTGTAATTTTAAAATCCCCGCTCGGATATTTGTAGGCTTCGTGAGGCAAAAGCGTGGGATAGATTTTTTGTCAATCTTCTATGCATAATTTAAAAATATTTGGATAAAAGATTGAGCTGAGTATTCTTAAGAAATTTGTAGAAACAGGTAACCTACGGAATATCCAAATTCTCACTATTACATGGCTGTTATAAGAAAATCTTGCGAAAGATGTTTACCACAATTGTAATTCACTCCTATATAAAAATTACTTGATTTGCTTGTCAACGGGCCTGCAATACAAAAACATTGTTTTTCAATCTCATAGCCCACTTCACTAAGCTGTGTAAGTTTTGAAAAAATTAGAAATATTTTTGTTCCTACACCAGCATGAGAATGTGCTTTTTAAATATAAATATTTTACACCAGCAGTTTGGTTCGGCATTCGCATCAAATTTTACGTCTAGTATTAGCGTCATCGGTGCGAATAAAAAGAACCCTTTCGCCCTTTCAGCGGGCTGCTCCCGCAGCATTATTTGACTAATAAAGTAATGCATGATTGAATTGAAAACTGACCAGGAAGTTCCGATCTTGCTGAAGGAATAAAATAAACTCAATACAAAAGTGAGCATAAACACCTTTTTTTAAAAATAACAAGACTAGGGGTCTTTACGGGACACAAAATTAGTTTTATGGTTTTCATACAAGGAAATAGTGAGAATACAAACAAAGGATGCCACGACAATAAGACAGGGTTGGAATATTCCCAATTTACCTGGTTCCAAGCTTTATTTCTATTGGCCGGTCCATTTCCGCGGTTGTCATCGGCTCACCTCTCGGTAGGCCAATTACGGAGGACGCGCACATCATTGTTTGACATTACTCGTGAATTTTACCTGCCCTATTTACCATCCTGGTGTCTCTGTTATATAGGACCACCATTGGAAATAAATTCTTCTACACTGTTTGAGGCCGACAATATTGTAAAAAAATATGCTAGCGGAGCCAGAACATTCAAAAACCTAACAAAAGTTTGCAGAGCCTTCATAAACCTATAACAATTTGACGCAGCTATGCGAACATACAGCTTTGTTGTTTTTGTCGCAAACCCAACACCAGTTTCACACCCCTTCAAACCCTAAACATAATAGCGTTTTGCAGCCACACAAAAAGGGTGTAAAACTACAAATTTATATGTTGGAGGCTATGAAAGGCCGTAATGTCTTCGCAATCTTCTTATTTGATGAACTCTGCAAAAAGTGCGTTTGTATCTTTAACAAGCGCACGCGGTTTAAGTTGATTTTAGCTCAATAGGAGCCGCAGGGGCAGTGCACCTTAACCAAAATTTTGCATAAACTATCTGGGTTGTTCCAGATTTGTTACCTTAAACGGTCTTTGTTGCTTGGAAGGTGAAATCGCTGCCTGTTTTGGAAATTGTATCCTGCGTCTTGTTAGAAACGGCAGGTGGTTAAAACACAACGTTTGTGTTCATTCTTTGGCCAAACTCTACAGATCCTATCAGGAGACATTCATTAAATAGACCTCTGCCAATATTACAAAAAAGTAATTCTGTTGTGACTTCTGTCCTAGCAACCGCCCAATAAAATGAAAAAAAAAACAGGCTTACAAATTGTACCGACCTTCGTGCTTTGGGCCAGAGCGAAAGAAATTGGCGTACGGGTTTTTTCCCGTGAAACAAGATATTCTACCTCTAAAATTCAACCCTGCCAGTGCATTCGCACTATCAGCCACGCCCGACAGTGGTGGATTACAGTAGTCTGATTAGTTACTTTCTTGTTTTATACACTGTCGCTGACATAGCCGAATACCTTTTCGCAGCCGTCTTGTTTTTTAGACCAGGAGAGTACCCAAGTGTACGTCATTAACGTATTTTAGCGCTTCTGCGTCGGGGTACTAAGAATATGCAAGCCCAAGCGGCCAGTGTAGGTGGTTCTGCTACTTTGTCTAAAAAAGACGATAACGCTCTTTTTCTCAGGTCGCGTGATGGTGTGGGAATTTTGGTGAAGTTTTTGAAGACGCGCTGATACAACATGCGCCTTCCGAGAAACTTTCGTCCCCTTTCTTGTCCATTGGCCTGTGAATGCTGGCTACGGCTGAGGTTTTAACTGGGTAACACTAGACACCCTCGATAGTGACGGCATGGCCCAAAACCATCAGTTGCTTGTTCCAAAGTGGCACATTTTATAGTTGAGCATTACATTTTTGTTAACGTTGCATGAAAAACGTCCTCCAACCTTGCAGGGTGCTAGTTGAAGCTCTGGGCGAATACGACAACGTCGTGGCACATAGACGAGCAGGAGTGTTAGATGTGGCAGGTTACAAGCAGGCAAGAACAATACACGTAACTCCTTTCCACATTGTGGGTCCTGTACACAGCCCAAGCCTTATCACTTTTACTTCGTGTAAAAGATATGGCGAGGGCATCCTTGATGCGCAGGATTATGATACGTCATTTTTTGGGGTGATTGTGTCATTGTTGGTATTCAGAGCAGAACCTGATAATGCCATTTGTTTTATTCCTGTGCACAAAGGGCGCTGGCCAGGGGCTTTCCATGCGTTGCATGATGTTTCGGTTGAGCATGTCCTCAGTTGGGTCTGAATAGCTTCGCTCTCATGATAAGGCCCCTGGTACGGTGACTCTAATTTAGGTCGGGCACCATCTGCTGTGATATTTCGGTGCCTTTGCAATGGCTATTTGACGTATCCTTGAAGTGGAGGAATAATAATTATTCCGCGTGTATGCTAAACGCCTTAAATGTTTTTGTTGACCTTCGGGAGAGCCGGGATAACATCCAAGAACTTGTCCGGGAGCGGGATGTTGCCGAATTGCCTGCAAAGTCGGCGAAAGCTATAACATCACCTGCTTTGTTCATTTGCACTTGATTTGAGCAAACTTTGTGTAAACTCAAAATCCACTATACGAAACGAGGTGTACTTACGGACCTAAAGATTTGGCGTGGCTGCAGACAGGGCGTACTCGTTTTGATTCAAACAGATAAGTAAGAGAAACCTCAATACTTAATTGAGCGGGAGGGGGGTATCAATTGAACAAAAATAAAGAGAAACAAGGCTGCTGGTCTCAAACAATAATTTTGCCGCGGGGGCATTGAAAGGGACACACAGGCTTTTTTACAGGTGTATGTTTGGGCGTCGTAAATATTTTGACCTGAAAGTGAAAACCTTGTACACCTTTTACCATATAGTACAGTTTTAACGGCCGAATAGTATAAATCATTACCCAGTGCTAGAAAAAGTTCGAGTGACATCTACGTTTACATCTTAACATATAATACGCGAGAGCATGAGATCAACAACGAAGGACCGTTTTGTGACGCAGTTTGAGTGTATGATTTTTGCTTTCCGAGCATTACGTTTAGCTATGAATGCAAGACTGGCCTAGGCGGTTTTAAATCACCGTGGCATATGCAGCAAACACCACCTGTGTTTGTGTGGCTTACCATGCGGGCGTGAAAGGTTGCGGCTGCTTGGGGTTGGTCAATTTCAGCGTAAAGGTGAAACTATGACTAAAGTACTGATTCCTTCATAACGTGGCTGGTCTGAACCTTCCGGTTTTGCCAAAAAAGTTTGAACAATTGTCGCTGTTCAGTAAAACATAGTGGGAGTGTGTGCAGAGGGTGACCTCAAGTCCATAATTCCGAAGCAACAGCGTGTTCTCTGGAATAGCAGGCTTTTTTAAGCGTGACGATCTGGTCAAGGCTGACTCGCATTTCTCCACAGAAATAGAATGAGCAATGTCGTAGTTGTTCTGCCCTGGGCATGCGTTTGGAAATGACGGGATTGCGTAGAAGATGATGCATCTTTACCGCATTTAGCGCATTTTTCATTTCGCGTCAGTTGTTTCCTATGAAGCACCTTCACGCAAACGGATTTGTGAATATATACATTGGACTACATCCAGAGCAGAGCTAGCGATCCTTGTGCCTTGCTGCCCAGCGTTGCACGCAAAGGGTCGTGTTCGTAAAATAGAAAGAGAAGTCTGTCTGTGTATTTATCGGGGAGGCGCATGTAGCAGACGTGGTCGCAAAGAGCCTGGTAAGTGAGTTTGCGTGCTTGTTGCGTGAGCAAACTCGGTCCGTTGAAGAGGCTCGGTTCAGGGTAGCCGTGGGATTTGCATATGTTTCAATGGAAATGGCACATTTATTAGGGATCATTTAAGTACTCTGTGTGTAAAAATGTTTGAAATGCTGTAATAAGGCTCCAATAATATTTGTGCTTCTATTTGATAATTTAGCTAATTTTGCTTTTTGATAATTTTGGACTGCGCAGTGCGCAGTCGACCTGTTCGGACGTGCTTTTCTGGTGCTCTACAGTGAAGGACAGCGAAATGGCAGAGACAGCGGAGGACAGCCGACACTGAGTATTTACCTGCACGGTTCTTTCTCGTTGTGTCGGGTTTTTCAGCCGAGATGACGAGTAGAAAGCTGCTACAGTGTGGTAGCTGTCCGCGGCACAGCTACCACACTTCATTACCAGACATTACCAGGGAAAAGTTTAAGCCATCGAAATTCCATTTAATGCTACAAGAAGACTGGGTCACCCGAACGGGTGAGCTAAGCCTCGCCAGTCATAACCGCTACAACGCCTCGCCCGTCGGTTTCGTCGACGCTTCAGCTCGAGGCTATTCACCCCTTCAAGAAATGAAGACGATTGGAGACATCGACCCGGCAGCGATGTCCGACCCAAGATGATGGTGGTTCAGGAAAATAAGAGGCCTTAAAGGGTGCCGAGCAAGCGGCCACCACGCAGGAGCTCAACCGGCGCCATGTCAAGGACTCCCCACCAAAGAAAGGCAAGGGCGCGCAAAAGCGCAAGTTTCCGGCTATTCTTCTGACAATAATACTGCGAAAAACAATGTGCACTATATTGTTTGTGATAAACGTAGAAGACGCTAGAGTCGTGCATTGGTAGGCTCAGCTTCATGCCCTGCACTATGTTACTTCATAGGATTTTATGACTGCCTATGTAGTAACAAGTGTTATTTTGAATTTGCCAAAACACAGCCTTGTGAGTGACGAAGCCTGGATGTTAATTTAGTTGCGGTGTTTGAAATTGAGATTAGCTACACGTGGGATATGACTCATTTGGTTAAACATATTCGCCGGCATCCTAGCAAACACGGATTTCGTCGGGTTTTTCTTCTTCAACGCATCTTGTTGAGTTCACCACGATTTGGCTCTAGCATTAGATCAGCCTAAAGTAGCCGACTATTTTCTTTCGCGGCAAAAAAGCATTTGACGGTGTTTCATATCACCTTCTTGTTAGTACATTGCGGGAAATATACTGAATGAATTGGTTATTGCATTGATAGCCGAGTATATCTCTCTAAAACAGCAGCAGGTCGCTCTCAATGGTTGTTCGTCTGGATATGTTCCCGCGACCTCACGAAATCCCCAAGACTCAGTTTCGGGCACTCTTTTGTTCGTGTGGCCTCAAATCGTTGTTAAAACTGTTCGCGAATGACTGTATAATTTACAGGACTATAGCGAATGACCTTGATTGGGAATACTTGCAGCATGATTCAACTTAATAACATCCTGGTGTGCTGATTCAGAAAAGTCGTTGAATCCTAAAAAGTGTGTTAACGTCAACTTTACAAGAAAACCTTCATTCCAATGGAATGCGTTTACAGTAAACTACATTGCTTTAGGAACGGCCGGGAATATAAATAACGAGGAGTTTATTTACGAGTTGTTAGACAAATAGACACGTTCACAACATAAAATTTACGGCTGCACGTGTTTTTGGCTTTCCGAGATAAAATTTCAGTGAAACTCCATGTAAGTTAAAAGAACAACCGTATTTCACTCATGTGTGCTCAATGTAGGAGTACGCATGGGGTTTCTGGGATCCCCACAGCAAAGAGCTGGTTGATACGCTCGAAAACATACAGAATAGGGAGTGCGATTCATCTTGGGTATTGGCACTGTCAACTTAGGATGAGGGAAAGTAAAAGTAAACCTGAATGGTAAGTCGGCAAAGATCATTGACGAAACCTGAGTTTGAAATTTTTTCGTAATATCTACCATTCGAAAACATGAATACCAGGGGAGAAGTATATCCAAGCGTCATTCTACATATTCCAAAGTGGGATCGCTGGCTTGAAGAAAATTATTAACTATCCTTTAGTGTGACGCCTTTCGCGATTCATTTTATTTTAGATCAATATGAGAGTGTAATTATCTTCCACGTATGATTTTATCCACTGTTTTTAATGATGATTTTCACCGCGCTTTGTAGAATTATTTTGTTATTTTGTCTCATATTTGATGCTTAGTGTTTTGTATCTCCCTGCTGTAATGCATGCAAGGGCAAGCAGGCATCAAATAAATAAATAAATAAATAAATAAATAAATAAATAAATAAGTAACTGAACAAATCAATAAATAACCAAATAAAAAAGAAATGAAAAAATAAACAAATAAACAAAGAAACTTGCGGAACCGCAAGTTCGCCTCTGATGGGTTGAGAACCCTAGGCATTCGAACTTGACCAATGAAATATTTATTGCTTTATTCGTTGCAGTATGCAGGGTTTGCTGTATGAATACTAGAATTGCTAAGTTATTTGTTTGAACGAAAGTATGAAACTCTTGTCTTACCCTTTCCTTGCGTGAACAGAGAGAGATACAACTGCAGCCATCTGAAGAAGGGCGTCATTCGCAACACGTCTAGAATTTTCTTAACGTAGTAAATTAAGTTCTTTTGAACTTTTAAGGAGTGTGAACGTAACTCATGAAAACAACATAAAAATATATTGAAACTGAAAGAACTTCTTTGATATCTTCTAGGATCAGCCCTGTGAAAGATCATCAGAAAAGTCTATCGAGTAGAAAAAGTTTTTGCAAGAAGAATGGGCACATTCTGGACATACTTTTTATGTGAAGTAACTTATATTGAATGCTGCAGAGTGTTTTGTGGAGTACCGAACCGCTTCGTAAAGGCATTCGCACCGGTTTTATATACAAAAAAAAACTGGTCAAGCAGCTGTTGTAAATATAATTTATTTATTCAGAGTATGAAAGTGTTGTCCTAAAAGAAATTGCCTAAAAGTTGCACTTTCATCTTTGTGAAACTCAATCCACTAAAGTACGCGCCTTCCGCCCCCCTTCTCCTTACCCGTTTATGACAGGTAAACCGCCCCACAGAAGATATCAGGACCTGGACAATACATCTATTCTAGCTCTGCAAAGAAATGAATATTTGCTATATTCGACAGTAAAAGAGGCACAGCAAATTAAGGAACAACCATTTGTGAGCACTGTTGAAAAAATTATTTTGGTGTAAACTGACACTGATAATTAGGCCAGGCTGTGCTGAAGGCAGGACGGCTGGTGGTTGCGCGTGGGCTCACTTTGTTGTTGGTGTAGTGGACCCAAAATGGTGGTTTTGTGCTGCTGGACAGTGCAATTGAGTCATCGGCCTGCGCTGCATGCAGTGGTCGTCCACCGGCCTCAGTACAGTTAAAGTACTGTGGCTGAAATACAATGCTCGTAGCACCGCCGAATTGCCGGCAGCTTTTGTCCGGCTGGAGTCCGACGACCACATCTCGGCTGTCCTCCGGTGGCCGTAGTTCGGCCGCACACGGGTAGCTTTGCGATGGCCGGATCCCTACGGCTGGAAGCTGGCCTATGAACGTAAGCCAGTCGACTGGCCGACGGACACTGGCCGTTGGACAGTGATGGGAGTACGGCCGTATACGGCCAAAGGCCCACATTTGGACACGGGCCGAACATGGTTGCCAGAGAAAGGCCGGTCAGAAAATCACCGGCCAAAGTACACCGCCTTGAGTAAGGCCGAACAGTCCTGTGCTGCCTGACAGTTACGTGTCGGTTATGCCTAGTGGTGTCGCGGCTAGAGCCCATACAAGCGGATAACTCGGGGTTAGCTAAGCGGGTTGCAGAGCTGGAGGTAGCGCTAAGTAACGAACGCAATGAATGGAGGGCCGTTGAGCGAAAGTTAGAAGCAGCTGAGAGGAAGCTAGAATGGAGCGTCATTTCGCCAGCAAATTACGAACACCTCGGCCCATGCAGCGAAGCGGAGGCATGCACCGAGGCGACACCGGGGGTGGAAGCAACGAAAAGCAACAGCTACTCCCACGTGCTGCAAGCTAGGACAGCAAAACCAGTCGATAACCCTGGTACCCGTAAAGAGCGGCACATTGCAGATAATAGCGTGGTAATCATTGCGAGTGACTTTAACATGGGAGCAGCACTGCCATAGTGGAAAGAGTAAAGGGGGATAAGCGTGTGAAGGTGGGGTGTTTTCCAGGTCAAACAATCAGACGGTGATGACTGCAGCGAAGGGGCAGCTGGCCTTCTCTAGTAGCTAGAAACCTTGTGGTGATTACCCCGGGTTTAACGATGTTTTAAAAGGAGAGGAGGGAAAACTTGGCCAGGAGATTGGGAAGGGGGTAAACGACCTTCGGGCGACGGCCCCAAATGTGCTCATTGCAGTTTGCACCGTGCCGGAGGTGATAAAGCAGGGCGTACACACCGAACGGCCAGTACTCGCTGCTAGCAGCGAGATCATGAGGTGTGGCAAGGAACGTGAACTGGAAGTGATAGACGTGAACGGGGTACTGGGCAGCATCGGATATAGGCAAGCTTTTCAGTTGGACGGGATTCACTTCAGCCCCAGGCTATGAAACAAGGTGGGGTGGCGCTTAGGTGGGAGAGCGGTAGCTTTTTTAGGGGGCCCCGCACAGCTCAGGAAGGCAAACTAGGAGACAAAGGGGAAGCAAGGGACACATGCACACTTAACGCTGGGAGGCAGCTAGGCCTAGAGCTATACGGAGAAGCTACAGACGTAACTGATAGCGTTTACGGAAGCTATTTAAGTGGAAACAATGGAGCAAACAATTTTGTAAAAGACAAAAACAGACCCCGTAAGCGGAAAGGAAAAACAAATGCCATAAATATTTAATGAGCTACATAAATATGCAGGGAGGCAGAAAGCCAGATAAGTGGTTGGAAATTCAAAAGCAACTTGAAGAGGAAGAAATAAACGTGTACGCTTTAGCCGAGACACACCTCCGGGACCTAGAAGTCCCACCTATCATAGGCAATTGTGTCTGGGAAGGTTGCAACAGGACCACAGGAATTAAGAAAGGGGGAGGTGTTGGCATTCTCATTAAACAAGAAACCGAGTGGCAGAGAGTGCATTAAAGCTGTAAAGAGCATATATGGGTTAGAGGCACCCTAGAGGGGAAAATACATGGTTAGGAGTAGTGTATGTGTGGACCGGAAGTAGTGCTAGGGAGGAAAATGAGGAAATGGTAAACTGTTTGTGAGGAGATATAAACGAGTTCCAAGATTTGGGCGAAATACCCATAGTTGGTGATATGAATGCCCATATAGAAGGTTTGCATGAATACACAGACCACAACGGTTCTCTAGTGATAAATCCATGTCAGGAAAACCGGCTTGTAATAGTAAACACGGAAATAAAGTGTGACGGACAAATAACGTGGGAAAACGATAACAGACATTTCCAGCATAGACTACAGTTTAGTATCGGAGACAGTATACGGAAGGCTGCGGGAAATGACGATAGATGAAAATGGCAGACAGCTTAGGAAGCGAAAGCAAGCGGTTTAGCTTAAACTTTGGAGGCGCAACCCGGACAAATGTAGAAATAGGTACAATACGATGAAGTAATTTGAATATTGAGCAGTTCAGGATAATCTCTGATGGATTGGAAGATGAAATAAACAAATACCCGTGCAAAAATTGGGATTACGACAAAATTATTGCATCCATAAAGGGTAAGATGAATGAAGCAAAGCAACGAAACCGATGGAAAGTAAAGAGAAAGCCGAGAAGCTGGTGGAATAAGGAAATAAAAGAGGCTATAAACCAGCGAAGAAAGGCGTCGAGAGAAAATAGAGAAGTAAAAAGAACTGGTATGGAACCGGAGGTAGTGAAGGAGAAATGGGATATCTACTGTGGGAAAAAAAGTAGCAGTTCAGAAAATGGTGCAAGCAAAGATCAAGCAGAAAAGCCAACAATGGATGGCAGAAATACTGAAGAAGGACAAAAGCGCATCCAAGAAGTTTTGGAACCATGTAAAATAACTTAGCTCAAAAAAGGATAACCATAAAAAATTTTATATTGATGGGGAGGGGGAACATTTAGAAGGAGAGCACGCGTTGGCGCATATTCATCGAGTGATTAGTGAGAAGTTTAAGGCAATAGTGGTAGGGAATCAAGCCCCGATAACATCAGTGCCAGAGAAGACTGCGTTAAGGGAACTAAGTTTGAGCAACCTTGATAGGAAAAAGAAGAGCAAAAGGTTTCCCTCCAGACAGCAGTGGGACCAGAAGGAATACCAATGCAACTGATAAACCTGCTTGGACGTAAAAGTAAGGAATCGTTTATGAGGGCAATAAATAAGGTGATAAAAACCTAACAAATACCAGAGGAATGGTTAGAAAGTAGGATGAATCTATTACATTGTCACGAAGTCAAAGACGGCACAGTTGTCTTCAAAAAAAAACGAGTTTATTGGAGTGAACTTGTGCTCCCCTAACAACTCAAAAAATACAGTGGCGGCGAAGCGGTAGTCAACAAAGTGACGCGTGCAGGCGAGCTCCGATGATTCGAATGCCGCGGCGTCTGCTATGCACGCTTTTATCTTTTGGCGCAAGTGTTTCTGGAACCGTCGATTCACATCCATAACATTGTACATCACAGAAGAGGGAGTCCAAACCCAAACATGGTCCCATGAGTGGTACTCGACGTCTTGGCGTCGGAAGTTGTAGCACCCGGCATCCACCACCTTCTGCTTCGTTGTACGAACTCGAGCGAGCTGGCGGCCCTTTTCCGCGCGCTGAAGGTATCCTTGGACGTCTGGGCTGAGGTGGTCGTGTTCTACATGCGGAAGCATGGCGTCAAGCATCGTAGTCGGCCGTCTTCCGTAGACAAGCTCGAACGGTGTCATCTGCGTAGTTTCCAGCGTCGCTGTATTGTACGCAAACGTGACATACGGGAGCACTTCGTCCCAAGTCTTATGTTAAAAGTAGACGTACATTGACAGCATATCCGCGATCCTCTTGTTCAGACGTTCCGTTAGTGGGTTCGTTTGGGATTGGTACGCCGCCGTTCTTGGGTGGTCCGTGTTGCTGCAGCGTAAGATTCCCTGCATAAGCACTTCAGTGAACGCTGTTCCGCGGTCCGTGATTATGACTTCCGGGGCTCCACGTCGCAGCACAACTTGGTTCATGAAGAACTTCGCGACTTCTTGTGCAGTCCCCCGCGGAAGTGCGGCGGTCTCTTCGTAGTGCGTCATGTAGTCTGTCGCTACGACAATCCACTGGTTCTGTGATCGTGACGTAGGAAACGGGTCTAGAAGGTCCATTCCGATCTATTGAAACGGCCGGCGGGTCTTGTATTCCGGCGGGTCTTGTCGGCGGCGACTCCGAACGTAGTGGGTGACGTCGAATTTAGGGCGATGCCAGAAGTGCTTCGCCCTAATTTTTGCAATAGTGCGAGCTGTTACGAGATGTCCAGAAGATGGGTCATCATGGCACGCTTCTAAAATTTCGTCTCGAAGGTCTTCGGGGATGACAAGTAGATAATTTGTTCTCGTTCCGGGGCTGAAATTATTCTTCACGAGGACGGAGTTTTTGAGGGTGAATGCTGTTAAGTTCCTCTTGAACGCCCTCGGCGCGGCGACGTTGCGTTCTTCGAGGTAGTCGATCATGATGTATAGGTCGGGGAAGGCACGCTGTTTGGCGGCTAGGTCGCTCTCTGTCATGCATCCGAAGAACGCGCTGTCTTCATCGGGGTCTTGTGGTGGTGGGTCGACGGGGGCGCGGGATAGGCAGTCGGCGTCGGAATGTGTCCTGCCGGCTTTGTAGACTATTGAAACGTCGAACTCTTGCAGGCGCAAGCTCCACTGCCTAAGACGGCCAGAGGGGTCCTTCAAATTGGCGAGCCAACACGGCGCATGGTGATCTGTCACAACCTTGAACGGTCTGCCATACACATATAGGCGAAATTTTGAAATGGCCCTTATGATAGCCAGGCACTCTTTTTCAGAGGCAGTATAGTTTTTTCCTTCGACAGGCCATGGCTGGCGTAGGCCATTACCTTTTCGCAACCGCTTTTCTTTTGGACGAGGGCGGCAACCAAACCTATATCGCTGGCATCCGTGTGCATTTCCGTTTCGGCATTTTCGTCGAAATGAGCGAGCACGGGCGGGTATTGCAGGCGTTGTTGCAGGTCGCAGATTGCTTTCTCTTGGGAGTTTTCCTAGGCGAAAAGGGTGCTATCTTTTGTGAGGCACGTGAGTGGCTCTGCAATGTGTGCAAAGGTTGCGACGAAATACCGGTAGTATGCGCAAAGTCCGAGAAATCTTCGTACGCTCTTTTTGTCTTTTGGTCTCGGGAATTTCGCTATGGCTGATGTTTTCTTTGGGTCAGGCAGGGAGCCCGCCGCGTTGACGACGTGTCCCAAAAACTTGAGTTCCTCGTAAGTGAAGCGGCACTTTCGGGCTTCAGCATTAACCCTGACGAGCGAATAGCCTCGAGTACAGACTCCAACCTTGGAATGTGTTCATCGAATGTCCGGGCAAATGCCACAACGTGTCAAAGTATACGAGGCAGGTATGCCACTTCAGGCCAGTAGGCACAGTGTCCATGACCCTTTGAAACGTGGCTGGTGCGTGCACAGCCCAAACGGCGTCACCATGAACACGTATACACCGTCCGGGGTTATAAATGCATACCTCTCTCGGTCTCTTTCGTCCACTTCAATTTACTAGTAGCCGGTCTTTAGATCCATCGATGAAAAGTACTTTGCGTGGAAGAGGTGGTCGAGGGCGTCGTCGTTTCGTGGCAGGGGGTACACGTCCTTTTTGGTGATTTTGTTCTGTCTCCAGTAGCCAACCAAGAACCTTAAATTGCCATATCTTCTTAACAAGTACGACCAGCGTAGCCCACGGGCTTCTAGATAGTTGTATGATGTCGTCGCTGAGCATGTCGTCTACTTGAGTCCGGATGGCTTCGCGCTCGGGCGAAGACACGCGGCACGGTGACTATCGGGTAGGTCGGGCTCCATCTGCGGTTATAATCTGGTGCTTCGCCAGTGGTGTTTGACGTAACTTTGAGTTCGACGAAAAACACTCGTTGTAGCGATGAAGCAAAGCCAATAACTGGTTCTTTTCTTCTTGTGGTAGCACCGGATTCACGTCGAAAGGATGCGGGAGCTTGAAGGTATCTTCGGGTCCGCATTCAAAGTCGGTTACTGCGATCACGCAACTTGCCGGTTGCGTTTCTTCGAGGAACGCAATTGCAGCGCCCTTGTTTAAAGGCTGGTTCTCCTCGGTGAAATTGGTGACAAAACGTGCGATCTGCGTTGCTTAAACCAAACAATGCCTCTTGCGACAGACACACCGCGGTCGAGAAGCAACCTTTGGTCACTCTCCACGATAGCTTCGACGTTAGGAGAAGTCCTTCACAGTAGACGGTGACCATCAAGCTTGCGCGGGGTGGCAGGGTGACATGATCATCGGCGATCCTTACAGCTGCACGGTGTTCGGGGTTCGGTTCCGGCGTCACGGAGTGATCGGAGGAAAAAGTTATAGACTTGGTCAGCAGATCAATTATTGCGCCGTTGTCCGTCAAAAAGTTCATTACGAGAATCACGTCGCGGGAGCAGTGAGGCAAGACAACAAAAGCGGCAGGGTACGACGTGCCGTCTGTGGTGACGCGGGATGTGCACTTTCCACTTGGCGTCACGAGGTGGCCTCCTGCTGTGCGTATGTGCGGACTGTCCCATCTGGTCATAACGTTCTTCAGCTTAGACGCAAATGGTCCGCTCATTACTGAGTAGTCGGCTCCCGTGTCTACGAGGGCGACTGCATCAATGCCGTCGATGGACACCTCTATGTCGGACGCCACCTTCCTCGAGTTCCGGGTGCGTCGGGGCGTCGCATCTCAGCTTGTGCGTGTTGACGGTTAGGCACTGTGCGTCGTCGTCATCGTCGTCTTCTCAGGGGCAGGCTCGGTCATGTCGGGTACGCGTCGCGCCTTATGGCCCTGCTCGGGAGTCACGTCAGGGTTAGGTCGGGTCGTCGGGATGAGGGCATGCCGTGCCTCCGTCTTCGGTGATTCATTACGTCGTTGGAGGGTTTTCGTTTTTCCGCTGTTGTGCAACTTCCCCTCCAGAAGTTGGTGCCTTTATTTTCTCCCGCGTATGCTGGGGGAACTACCACGTGCGAAGTCAGCACTGCTACGGCAGTCCGGCGAATTGTACGGGTAGGGCGACGGCGAACGGTTGAAACGGGCTGGTCCACGGCTGGTCTTTGACAGGTATTCTTCAATCTCAGATGGGCGCTGGCTGGGTCGGGGGCGTGGTGCGTCGACGGAGAAACCACGAAATCCGAGTCTCTTGTATGGGCAGCGACTTTATATGTGGTCGGCCTCTGCAGTGGTAACACAGCGGGCGATTATCGGGCGTTCTCCACACCTCGGTCTTCCTTGGGGCCTCGTTTTGGGTTACAGGGGGTCGGGCGAGCGACATTGGGCGGCGGTACGGCGGGGCTTCTTAACGACGTGTTTGAACAGGGCGGGGTCAACGAACAGCCGCGGAGTAGGTCATAGCCTCTGGCTCGCGGGGTGCTTCGGACGGCATAGAAGTTTCCAAAGCCTGCTGTACTTCTTCCCGGATAACGTAAGTCAGGGAAGCGACTTGAGGTTGTGGTGTTGTCGTAGAGAAACGTTTCCGCAGCTCCTCCCTCACCAGTGCACGGATGGTGTCGCCTAGTCAGTCGGAGTTAATGGCGCCACCAAGAATCGTCTCCGAAACCAGCGCATTGATTGGGTGGTCGTACTGCCTTGTTCGGGTTTCCAGCGTCTTCTCCATCGCGGCGGCCTCAGACGCGAATTCGGACACGGTCTTGGGGCGTTGCGAACAAGGCACGCGAAGAGCTCTTGCTTCACACCTCGCATCAGAAACCGTAGTTTCTTTTCCTCCGTCGTTTCGGGATCCGCACGGCGAAAATGTCGCTTCAACCCCTCGACGAAGATCATGACCCCTTCGTTGGCGTCCTGCGTTCGAGTTTCCACCAATAATGCCACGCGTTATTTTCTGATCATGGTAGTAAATGTCTTCACGAACTCGCTTTTGAAGCGAGCCCAGTTGGTCAAGGAGCACTCGTGGTTCTCGAACCAAGTGCGAGCTGAATCTTCCAAGTAAAAGAAAACATGCCGCAACGTTTCTGCGTCGTCCCACCTGTTGAAGATTCGGACTCGCTCCAGTTTTTCCAACCATTATTCTGGATCTTCTGCGGGGGCTCCTCAGAAGGGTGGCGGTTCCCCTGGCTGCTGCAAGACGATTGGTGATGTTGCTTCTTGCACCATGGTGGTGGTTGCAACCGTCGTTCTTTTGGGTCCGTCTGGCAGGAGACCAAACTTGGGAGGGAGGCCTTGCACTCGGAGGATGGCTCTTGTTGGACTGGCTTGGCGGCTTCCAGAGGTTGTAGAGCTCATGAAGCGCGCTCACCCCGCACCTCACCAGATGTCACGAAGTCAGAGAAGACGCAGTTGTCTTCAAGGAAACCAAGTTTATTGGAGCGAACTTGTGCTCCCCTAACAAGTAAAAAAATACAGAGGCCGCGAAGCGGCAGTCAACAAAGTGACGGGTGCAGGCGAGCTCCGGCGATTCGAATGCCATGGCGTCTGCTCTGCAGGCTTTTATCTTTTGACGCAATATTTTCTGGAACCGTCAATTCACATCCAGAACATTGTAAATCACAGAAGATTATTCTGGGCTAGCGACGTTATGGCAAAACAGTCTTCTTATCTGAATGTGATAGCCCTTGCGGCATAAAAATAAAAAATGGAGCCGCGCTTAGCCTGGAACGCAGATACCACAGCCGCGTATGGCCGGCAGTAAAAGCAAACAATAAATAAACAATACATAGTTAGTGGCAATATAAAGGCAGGAGGAGACAAAGCCGGTATTGATTCATACAAACCACTCACAGTAACGTCAGTGTGGTGTAGATTCGTAATGCAGGCAATGAAATCTGAAAGTCAAGCATGGATGGAAGAAAATGAAATACTTGGGAAACTGCAGAATCGATTTAGACAAGACAGGCGACTGGATGACAATTTCTTCGTGATAAAGCAATGCATTGAAATTGCGAAAACACACAATAGACCACTATGGATGACGTTCTTTGGCAGTAAAGGGGCAAATGACAACGTAAACAAAGAACGGCTGTGGAGAACGCTGAAACTAAAGGGAATAGATGACGAGTTAGTGCTGTTCCTTAAAGCAATCTATAAAGACAATAGAGTGCACCTTACTTGGGAAGGACAGAAATGCGCCCAGCAGGTCAACATCTATTGGGGACTGAAACAGGGATGCCCTTTCAGCCCAATACTGTTCATGGTTTACACGGTAGGGTTAGAAAAGAAAATGGAAGAAAGTCAAGTAGGGTTTGCCTAACCCATATGCTGCAAGGCGAAGTGGTACAACAGCCTATTCCGGGAATGTTATACGTAGAGGACATTGTTCTCTTAGCTGATAACCAAACCGATATGAGCGGCTAATAAATATTAGCGGCCAGGAAGCCACCGACCTCGGGTTAGATTTCAGTGTAGAAAAATCAGGAATATTGGTTTTCAATGACGCTACCACTGATGTAGTGTCTGTCTAGCAAGGCGAATTACCTAGACTGAATGAATATAAATATTAAGGAGTGTGGATAAACGAAGGGGATAATTAATTAGGAACTCACGAGGAGCAACTTAAGGGTAAGGGAAAGCGAAACGCAGCTATAATGAAGCATAGAGCTCTGTGGGGGTATAACAGATATAAGTAGTAAAAGGAATGTGGAAAGGAGTAATGGTTCTGTGTATCACGTTTGCGAATGCTGTACTCGGCTTAAAATCAGACGTTCTATGAGGCCTTGAAGAAAACGCCCCGCACGGGGCACCTTGAGTATTCATGGTGACGGTACTGGCGATACCGTGGACCCCAAGCCCCCCAACATAAGATGTTACAAACCGTCTATGTGTTTTTAAGGTAAAGGGTAGAAGCTGTAAACGGTGGCTGTCGGAGCCTTGGTCAAGCTCCGGCCGATTGGCTCCCTGCCTGTCTACCGGGCAGGGAGCTCCGGGACCTCTTGGACTACCAGGGAAAGGTCAAAGGAGAAAGTACCCCCGTCTTTCTGCTTTCCAATGCATCATATGACATTTTCAACCCCCCCCCCCAGACGTGATCGGCCCCCGAAAAGGGGCCGCACCGAAGTCTCCTTTCCACCCCTACGAACTATCAACGTTTCGAAACACGACACCTATCCCCGTTTTTTGGTCCTTGAATCCATAGACAAATCCAAACCCGTCTCCTCCCAGTCGGTATTCCTCGTCTCCCCGTTCCTTGAAGGAATCATTGGCAAATCTTCCGAGGCAAAAAAACTACGAACAGGCGAAGTGTTGGTTGAAGTCAAGACGCAACATCAAGCCGCAAATCTCCTGACCCAAAACTGCATGGCAGATCTGGACATCACTTTCACACCTCACCGCAGCCTCAACAGCTCGCAGGTGGGTGATATCTCAGCCAGATCTGCTAAGTGAAACAGATACCGACCTTCTGGAAGGCCTGAACGATCAGGGCATAACAGCTGTCAGGAGAATCACCATCCGTCGCGACAATGTAGAAATACAAACAAAGCACGTAATCTTAACATTCAGCAGTTCAAAACTTCCTGAGCAGATCAATGCTGGTTTCATTAGTTGTGGTGTACGTTCGTACATACCAAACCCGCGCCGCTGCTACAAGTTCCGGCGGTTCGGGCACGCAACGATTTCTTGCCGCGGCAAACAGACCTGCGCAAAATGCGCCGCACACGACCACCCCACTGAAAAGTGTGACTCCACCACCTTCACCTGCGCAAACTGTCAGGAGCCGCATGTGGTATGGTCCCGCAGCTGTGAGAAGTTTCACCAGGAGAAGAAGATAATCCACGTGAAAGTCCTCGAGAACATCTCCGTTCGTGAGGCGCGAAAAAGGCTCGCCTCTTTCCCCCTGGGGAGGTATGCCGACGCAGCTCGCCGGGGGCGGAGCGGCGTCTTGTTTCGGCGGGGACCCAATACCGCGAGTCGGACTAGGTCCCGCTCCCGCCCCCCTCTGGGTTTCCTCAGCCAGCCCAACCCGCCTCCGCACCGCTCGCTGAGCCAGCAGAGGCTGTTGTGGCAACCACTTCTCGTGGGGACGCTCCTGCATCCACTGTTTCCTCCTTTCCACCGGCCCGAAGCACAAGCGAGGGTCCTGAGGAGATGGAGCTGGAGGAAACCGCAGCAGTTCCCACCTCCGCCGCACCGCGTGTGCCACCCGGGCGCCCCTGACACCCTCGGCTGTCGCGGCCAAAACGAAGGGCACCGCAAAGGGTGTCCAGTCGAAGTCTAGGGGGCCCAGTCCGCTGGGTATCCCCTTGCCCTCAGATGACGACCTAGACGCCGAGCCGTTCCGGCATGCACCACAGCGGACGGAACGGGCTTTGGCGTCCAGGTCAGTAGAGAAAATGAAAAAGCCCCTTCCAAGAGTACAAGCCGCGAAAGCCGACACGTAAACACACACATGCTCTAGTAGACCTAAACTTCAATAATGGGAAGAGAAGAGGCCTTCTTAAAAATACTGACAATGTTTATGAGTTACTGCATTCCAATCAGCCAAGTGTCATGTGTATACAAGAAACACATTTAAATTCCAAACACACAAACTTTTTGAATAGTTACCAGGCATTTAGCAAGGACAGGGATGGTGGTGGTACATCTTCTGGGGGTGTGGCCATCATTGCCCGAAAGTCCTTGGCGTGTCACTCTATCCTGTTACAGACCGTCCTTGAGGCTGTTGCCATTCGTACCGTAATTTTCAATAGGCTAATACCTCTAGGCTCAGTTTATATCCCTCCTGATTTCCAGCTCTTGAGCTCGGATTTCGAGAGCCTTGTGGATCAGCTACCCACACATTTCATTCTTTTAGGCGACCTCAACGCACATAACTCCCTTTGGGGCTCTGCTCGCACAGATTCCCGAGGTCACCTTATCGAAAAATATCTAGCATTTTCGGGAGCATGCCTATTCAATACAAACAACTCTTCATACCATAATATAGGACAGAACACTTATTCACACCTCGATTTGGCGATTGGCTCTGCAGTACTCTTTCCATCTCTAGAACGAGACATTGGCACTAACCCATATGGTAGTAACCACTTCCCAACCACATTAACATGCTTAGGTAAAGGCCCTAACAGTTAACCTTCCCATAACGGGTTAAACGAAGATAGAGCGAACAGGAGTACAATTACAGAAACACCACCTCCGTATCCTCCGTCGGTACCCCACGTCGGGTAATCTTTTGTTGTTCAAACGGGCCAAAGCGTTTGGAAAACGTGTGCACCGAGAGGCAAAGCGAGAGAGTTGGCGCACCTTCCTTACATCCATTAACTCATACACGGATGCACACAAGGTATGGACAAGAATACGCAAACTTAAAGGACAACATACACATAGCCTGCCCCTGGTCAGTACAGCAGGAGACACACTCAAAGACCAGGCTAACGCACTTGCATGACACTTCCAACATGTTTCCAGCTCTGCACACTACACAGACACTTTCCTGAAACATAAAAATACTTCTGAAAAAAAGTCCCTAAATGACAATAACAGGTCGAAATCTGGTTATAATTCTGAATTTACACTTTATGAGTTAAGGGCTGCCCTGAGCACATGTAAACCTTCCGCTCCAGGCGCAGATCAGATTACATACACCATGATACAAAACCTACACCCAGATACACTTGAAACACTTTTACACCTATACAATAACATATGGCTTTCAGGGCACATCCCTAAATCTTGGAGGGAGGCTATTGTAGTGGCGTTGCTGAAGGAGGGTAAGGACCCTTCTTCTCCCGCCAGTTGTAGACCTACCGCCCTCACAAGCTGCCTGGGAAAGCTTCTCGAGAAGATGACCAACAGGAGACTCGTGTAATTTCTTGAGTACAATGGTCTTCTCGAGAGCTGCCAGGCAGGCTTCAGGGCGGGGCGGTCTATAAATGACCAACTAGCAGCGCTAGAATCTTGCATTTAAGGTGCCTATCTACATAAGCAGTATTGCATGACCGTGTTCTTTGATATTGAAAAGGCATATGATACTACATGGCGCTATGGCATCCTTAGAGACCTCAAATCCTTTGGTATATCTGGTAACATGCTGAACACTCTTTACAGTTACCTATCTTTACGAACATTTCGTGTCAGATTTGGTTCGGCACTTTCAAACGTTCACGTGCAGGAGAATGGCGTGCCTCAAGGTGGTGTTTTGAGCTGCACCTTATTTATAGTCAAAATGAATTCAGTTTGGAAGGCATTGCCACCAACAATCTCGTGTTCGATGTATGTGGAGGACGTACAAATATCATTTAAATCGTGTAATATGTCCATATGTGACGGACAGATCCAGATCTGGCAAACAAGCTTGCTCGCTGGGCAGATCTAACGGTTTTAGGATTAATACTGGAAAAAGTACCTGCGTCGTTTTCTCAAAGAGGCGTGGTATCCAACCCGACCCTGAAATTAAATTGAATGGTGACTTGATTCCTGTAAAAAAGAAACACAAATTTTAGGCGTATTTGACGAGAAACTAAGATTCATGCCTCACATCAGACAACTAAAACATAAATGCCTCAAAGAAATAAACACACTTAAGGTCCTTTCACACCACTCCTATGGCGCGGACAAGCAACTCCTCTTACGTGTATTCACAAGCTTGGTGGGGTCCCGCTTGGACTATGGGAGCGTGGTTTATGGGGCGGCAACAAAAACAGCGCTGAAAATGCTAGACCAAGTGCTTCACTTGGGGCTTCGCCTCGCGTCGGGCGCTTTCTTTACAAGCCCCTTACAAAGCCTATACGTCGAGTGCGATAAATGGTCCCTAGATAATCAGCGAACATACATAGATGTTCTGTACGCTTTTAAAATTTCGTCAATTACCCACCATCTTTTCAAACCATTTATTTGTGATACACCCATGTCCGAACTTCTTCTTAATCGTCCATCTATCTCTGCTCCGTTCTCACATAGGGTGAAACAGGAAGTGTCAGAATTATCTGTCACCTTTTCAGACACCGACAAATCAGCCCTTTCGAACTTTTTACCACCATGGCAGCTTCGCCCCGCGTCGTGCGATTTGTCGTTTGTAGCGATTGATAAAAAACGAGTACCCAAAATTGTAATTCGCCAGCACTTGTTCCTTCAAGATGAATACAAGTGTGCAGAATTTTTTACCGACACCTCAAAAACAGCCCGTATGGTGTCGTGTGCTGCGGACGGACCTGATTTTAGGGAATCTAACACCTTAAACTCGAAAAGCAGCATTTTTACAGCTGAAGCCTATGGCATATTTCTAGTTTTAAAGCACATAGTTCATCATAAAATTCCCAAGTCCATCATCTTTACAGATTTATTGAGCGTAGTAGGTGCATTTTCATCTAAGCAGCTTTCTAAAACCATGTTATTCATTTAGTTTACAAAACCATTAAGTCAGCATATGCATTAGGTCTTGAAGTGACCGTATGCTGGGTGCCAGGTCACTCGGGGATCACCGAAAACGAGACAGCAGATCAAATGGCCGCTGCTGCTGCACTTGCAAACACAGTGGACATAACAACAATACCGTACACTGACGTTAATTCACACATTAGACAACACCTTCATAATACATGGTCAGCACACTAGAATAAACAAGCAGACAACAAACTACACGTTTTAAAGACACTGTTGAGAGCATACACCACTGACACACACAACAGGCACAATGAAGTTACCCTGGCTCGATTACGGATAGGCCACACGCATGCAACGCACTCCTACCTGCTCACGGGATCTCCAAGACCCCTGTGTAGCAGGTATGGAGACGGCCTATCCGTGACCCAGGTGCTAGTTCAATGCAAAGCACTCCACACTACACGACAGAAACACTTCGCTGACCTCTACAGATAACACATTCCACTCCATCAAGCATTGTTTTTAGCGGATGATCCCATGATTCCTGTACAACGCACCTTTAAGTTTCTTAGTGACATCAAGTTTTTATACCTTATTTCCTATCGCGCGTGCCACGCACCATCACAACCTGGCCCTTTATACCAGCCATCCTCATTGCCTTATACTGTATTGACTTTTGTTTTTGTTGAATGATTTTAGCGTTTACGGTTACATCCTTCATACCTAAGCATCATTTTGGCGCTCTTTGCCCTCGTCGGCCTTGCGCCATTAAACAACAACAAGCATCATCAAACCAGAGAACGGTAGGACGTTTGGCTTTAAGCGCGCATGGAAAAACAACTAACGAAGCAGTTCGGGGAGATATGGCCTGGGCGTCGTTTGAAGTTAGAGAAGCAAAGAGTAAAATATGCTTTGAGGTGAGGTTGAGGGCAATGGAGCAAGGAAGGTGGGCAGCTAAGGTTTTTAGGTACCTATACTTAAAAGCGTGGACAAGCAGTGCTTAAGAAAGACCAGAAGGCCAACGATGAAATACGGAAAGAACAGTGGAGAATCCAAAACAGCCAAGTTAACCAAAAAAGACGCAAGGCAGATTGAAACGAATAAATGGACGGAAAAAATGGAAGCCTAAACGTCGTTAGAGGTCTACAGGGCTGAGAAATTGAACATCAGAAAGGAAAATTTCTGCGATAATTCCCAGGGGAGTGCTTTGTTTTTTGAGGCTAGAGCAGGTTGCCTGCGAACTGAGAGTTTTGTGGGAAAGCATTCACAAAATGATCGGGTATGCGTGGTATACGCAAAAGAAACAAACTATGCGGCACATAGTGTAAGAATGTGAGGGTATCCATCCAAATCTACATGAAGGGAATATTGGGCTTCCAGAAGCCCTATGATTTATGGGTATCGGAGAGGAAGTTAACTTCAAAGCTGTCGAGGGGACGATATAGAGATTAGAATGCTGGGGGACGAAAAGCAGATAGGGGAATATTGCCTAGGAGAGTTACCACCTGTAACAGGAAAAAAAATTATTTCGGGCCTAATAAGCTTTAGTGCCCGCCCTAAACAGTGATAGTATTAAACCAGAGTGTAAAACATGGTTATATTAGTTCGTTTTGGTAAAATGACATGTCATCACCCCGCTTCAAAGAAGAAACCAATAGCAATCATCATCATCATCAATAGGATTGCAAAGAGGATGACTGCAATCTCCGCATCTCCTGTTCCTGTATCAAGGGTATAGTCATGCACTCAAAAAAATGCCGGGGTATAGACTCCACTAAGCTAATTGTTTCCTAAGTACTATGATGAATGATCCCTGAGTGTCGAAGTGGTTGCATGCTGTGTCTGCAAAAATTTGGGATAATAATGGAATGACTTTGATGTTTTTTTCTCACTTCTGGTTGGTAAAGCTGAGATAAAAGGAGTTCGGTTGGCAAGTTTTTGTGAGGACTCCTTTATTAGTGAGACAAACGATGTTTATTATGGTGTCCAGGGGGAGAATGCCTTGTATTCGGCAGCACCTCCAGACCTTTTTCCTTAACTCCTGGCTTTGTCCTAGGAGAGTTCCTTCCCTAATATCTCGAGAGGTGTTATAAAGACCCCTTATGAGGACCTTTCAGGTGACCGTGAAAATTTTGAGGTGGAGACGTGCGCATATATTGTCCTGCTAAAGAAGTTATTTGGTTTCCTCTGGTGAGGATAAGCCTGTGCTAAGGCTGTGCGATATCCGGCGCATAATGAAGACTTGCATTACCCTTATCAATTCGTAGTTCACTATTGCTGTTTTCTTAATTTTGCATGTTACAATGTGGGAAGTTTAAATAGAGATTTTTTGTATTTTGGCGATTGTTGGACCGGGTCTGATGATTGTCTGTAGAGCCATGACGAGAATTCTCAATTTTATGTTCTCTGAGAAGACATTCTGAAATATTTCCTGGAGGCTTTTTTTATCTTCGTCGATGGGTGCTACCATTTCTTTGCCGCAGAAAATTTGAAACACAAAAGAGCCGCAGAAAATTCGAAACAATGTAAATTGGTATGATTATGTGGTACACACTTTGTTTTGTTGTTACAAATAGACATCTTCGTTTGTTTCTGCACATATTCGAGATCTTGCTTAAACTTGAGAGGATGCCGTTAACCTTCCGCCTACTTTTTATCTTACACAGTGTTGGTTCCGGCACTAATCACAACGGAAGAGCCACTTGGCGTAATGGCGTCAGTTGCGGTCAGGGCTGGTGGCAGTCTAGCGAGAATTCTCCAACCTACTGAAAAAGAATAATTTTCACAAGCACGTGCGGCGCCTGGTTCTTTTCGTACCGTTCCTTCGTTTCGGCAGTACTATCATTGTCCTATATTCCACATATCGCCTCGTGGTGCCTGTATTCGAGATTCAGGCGAGGCTTCGCCTCTGCCTGTCCCAGTAGTAGCTCCCGGAGGGCAGCGGTGACATAATTACGCGGACACTTGATTAGCGCGGCTCACATCGGACGGGTAGCAAGCAAAACAAATTCGAGCAATCAGCCAAATAACCCTATCTTGTTAAAAATGTATTGCTATGGTATTCGCGGCATAGCTCTCAAACCTATAACGTCATACCTACATTACAGAAGTCAATTTGTTCAGATAAATATTATCCGCTCTGACACTAGACAACTGCATTTCTGCGCGACAGAAGGTCATATTTTAGGGTCCCTTTTCGTCAACATCTACAATATCGACATCGTGACCGTTGACACAATTACAAAATACGTAATTTATACCGAAATTGTTACTCTCCTTGTTTCATCTTGCGAGGTACACACCGCTAATGAAGTGCCTGAAAAATACACAGGTGGTCAGCGGGTAACGGCTTAAGAAAAACATGGAAAGAACAAAGCAGTGCTTCATCCATATAACAGAAATATTCTTTTACCAGCTCATATTATGGTACACAACTCGAAATTTGAACTATTCATGTGTTAAAAAACGCTGGCTGTGTTTTAAACCAAGGCATGTCTTCGAATAAACACATGAATTTTCTAGAAAGGCAACTCTCGCGCATAGTCAGGATGGCAGATTCTTTACGTAATCTTCCGTTTAAAGTCAGGTTACTGTTGTACCATTCACTTTTTTTAAGTAGTGTTACTATGGTTGAGGGGTGTTGAGCACAGTTTCTGCAACTAATAATATTAATCAGTTATTGTTGCTTCAAAAAGAATGATTCGGTTTCCCTGCAATACGGGTTACGATGTTCCTACTTGCCCTTTGTTTAGTTGAATTTGTATAGTTAAGATTCAAGACATTCCTTAGTACCGGTTAGCCTACACATATACTCTAGAATGCGAAAAATAATTTTAAGAACACTTCGTTGATAGCTAATATCCAAAAGAATGAAAAGACCTAATGACTAATCCGGCTGAAGGCTGTTACGTTCCTCGCCCACGTAGAAACTAATTCTTGCTGATGATTGGGTATGCTCTTCCGAAGTTGTTAATGGGCTTGTATTTATAGGTTTTGATATTAACTCATTTACTACATCTATGCTGTATACCTTGTTTGTTCAGAAAGAATATAATGTTTTGTCTTAGTTTCTTGCTGTTCTTGTACGATTTGTGGGAATATTTTCTCTTTATGACTACTGCTTTTACATCATTATATGCACAGGTTGATGGGTAGCTATTGTACTCTTGAATATATTGTATTTATAAGCTAGTTTTGTTTGACACACACATGCTGTGCCTAAGTATTGCAGTTTTGTATGTTTCAACCCCGCTGTTTTTTCTACTATGTGAAAGATGTAGCGCTCGGTCAAGTTGCTGAGTGCAAATTTTTACACTATTTCCCGCCATAACGTGTGTCTTTGGGAAAGCAACAACTCAAAACGAACCTTAATAATAACAACCTAGGACATCTCACCACCTTTGGCTTCTGGATGCCGGCCAGGCGTCACCACAAGTAAGGCCTCCCAAGCATCCCCAGTCATGCCAACACGGCCAGTAGTGAGCCATCAAAGTCATCCGTAAATATCCCCCATTCAGACTCTACGTTACCTCAGCTCGAACCGTGCAAAGTCGTCAAACCTACCTATCCCAAATTACCATCATTGAGTCAAAACTTCATGAAGTCATTCCAACCATTCATGACCAACATTTTTGCCTTTATTGTGTCACCCTTTCCAGATAGGCATACAGGACTTCTTCGAGGCTCTTAAACTTAAAGCCCTGCAGCTTTACAAATATCTTATGCGAACATATTATGTCACTACTCCTCTTCCCGCCATTCAAAGGAAGTTGTTTTCTTCTAGAGGGACACCCGACTACGAAAAGTCATAACCGAGGGCATGACAGCAAGTTCATGCCAAATGGGAGAGAATACTACATAAAGTTTCAATGTTTTTCTACTCTACCCGAGTACATTTTTAGTTCTCCAAGAAAGAAGTTGAGATTGTACTCTGGGATAAAGGAAAAAAATCCCGACTGAATCTATCATTCCAACCAGCCTTCTAAATAAATGAATTACTTTTAGATCGCAAAGCATTTTCCAGATAATATTTAAAAAGCAATGCCATTTAACTGGTGCCTCTAAGGTTGTACGGCGAATTCTACCCCATCTCAATATTCAACACTTATCTGAACCTGTGCAACAGTCATACCGTAAAAAACTTTGACCCTACCTCAATGTGCTTGCTCCTGACAAGTGAGCCATCAGAAAATTACAGCCCTCCATTCTCTCTCTCAAAAAATGTAGTGTAGCGCGGCCAGTATAGACCAATGCGTCTGCTCGTCTTCTGCAAGTCCACTTATCCTTTCTTCCTAAACCGCGCACCAGTCTCAATGGAGCAACGCATTGGACATTCAAGACGTTTCACACAACAAACACCTCCGACTACACCGCCCGCTTCGGCACTTTATCTTCAGTCATCCTGAGCAAAAGAAAGTATTATATTTCGCACGCTCTCTCTCTGTGAAGCTTTCGTGCATACATTTCAGAAGTAGCAGTATCACACGACTCACCAAAACAATATTTACATTCAGTGTCACCACCTTGCTTAGGTGGTAGCACGGTTCGATACATTTGCCTTAACAATTTTATCAAAAAACGGTTTCAGCTGGGAAAGGTAAAAGAAATTTTCGAAATACCATGTTGCTACAAAACAATATACTTTCGGAAATTGTATTTTTTTGTTTATCAGAAATTAGGAAATTTTGGGTCAGTTGACCTCGGAAAGTTAAAAATAAATGTCTTCGTTGTACTTCCGGGCAGTCCTCGGTGCACGTCTGTAACTCTGAAGGGTAATAAAATTTCTTGCAGTGAAAGGGTGAAGAAAATGTTGTAACTGCTTCCTGGGTTACACAGTTTTTAAGCAGTACTTCTTTAAATGTTCTGAAGCGAGCAACACCTCACTATTAGTGCACGGCCTGAATTGTATTGAGCACAGCTCAGGGAGTAACACGAACACAAGCGGAGAAACACGAACAGCGGATGTTGCAGCGCGTAATACCCTTGTCTTTTACATGCGAATTTTTTTTTTTTTGCAAAAAGCAAGCGCCAGAAATCCAAAGTTTATAGCGCAATCTGCAAACATCACGTCACGGCTGTATTGGGGGGGGGGGGGGCGGAACCAAAAGTTAATTTTTACATTTTGTTCCCACTTTTATTTCTTCGCTACTCTCGTAGAGGGACTGGTGAGTTTTATGAGCCATAGTGGAAATTTTCACCAGTTCCCAAGTGCTCCACCGGCCAGACCGTTTATGCATTCTTGCAATTTCTACAGCAAATGACACGCAATTTGGAAAACATCAGAAAGAACACGGCAATAGTGCCGTAGACCAACCGTTACCATGCCGAAGCAATTGAAGTTCCCTGGAAAAAATTATTGGGTAATTTCCAAGTATGTTCAAATGACAATAAAACAAATAGGCAGAAATTGACTCGTTTATCCTGAAAAGAAATCGCACGGCTGACCAATGTTTTGTTGCTTTTTATTGCTAATTAGTGCCTGAATATTGCAACTCCGAACATACATAGAGAATGAATTTATATTATTCTTTGAAATGAGGTTAGAAGGAAATGCGCTTTAATGCTCTACGAAGGCACTTATTGTTTACCATTCCAAATACAAAACAAACAACGATATTGTGAAAAGCGCACACCGAGAGCAAAGAGTCCCGCGCCCTTAAAAATAATAGAACATCTATTCAAGAAATGTCTACCTTATTAACGGCGGCATTTGAAATATGGTTCCTATTTTCCTGTTACCAATCTAAAATTCTCACTACTCGTTCTAATTTTATTTTGTTTATTGATCAAAACTTCACACAGCAAGAAGTGATTCATGTAAACATCGCCCCCAGCTACATCCTTAGGCTAGTAATTGTGCCAAGAAGCTCGGGAGATGAAAGGCACAGTGTCTTGTATGAGATCTTAGTTTCCCGTTTTTCTTATACCACGATTTTTGTGAATTCATTTTATCCATTCCAGAGAAGTATATATGGTTTAGGGTGTGATAAGTTTGTAATAGATGTTCTATAAACACCCTATCAGGTGTTAAAGGACTTCTCCTAAAGTTCTAAAGTGAAGCACTGTAAGCATGTAGTTTTAACTAATAACATTTTTTTAAGTGAAACTCTATAAGCAATTATGCCGAATTCTGCGTAGATATGCAAATTCTTTGGTTGTCGCTACGGTAGAATTTTGCGGCAGTTTGCCATAAATTTAATACTTTTACTCATGAAAAGAAGACAATGACGAACAAAGACGCACACTGTATGGCCGCTGGACTGAACAACTGGAAGTTTTACTGTTATTGCTAACCTAAATTGATTACGTCGGTGAAAAAACTAAAACATCAACCTAATTATTGCGTTATTTTAGGTACATGAGGTAATGCTCCACTTCAACAGATTCCGCAAACACTGGTCGCTGAAGTGCCGGCCACTGCACCCGCGAGGGAAACGCAGAAAGGTACAGGCTAACATTTTATTGTGATGGAAAAGATTTTATCACGGACTCACTGGCGGGCATTTTCACTTACTGCCATGGCTCAAATCCGAAGACGACGAGGACGAGAAAGATGCTTTTAATTAAGCGTGCTACCGTAAAGCCGCCATTTTTATTCTTCAAATACGTTCAATGCATCTGCTTGTATATAGACCCTTTCCCATCAACCTCGGGTCGTCGCATACTTTCCGCTGCCGCGTAACAACATCCTGTATTTTAAAAAACGTGGTAGTGCCATGTCGAAACATCCATAGGAGCGGAGGGTGTTTCGTTTATTATAGATGATGCCATTAGACAAGGAAACAAACACTGCCCTATATTTTGATCTTTGGTTCCGCCGTCTTAAGCCGTTACCAACCTCATGTCTTACCGCCCAGTTATTTAAAGTGGCATCGGGTTGCCCATCCAGCTTTGTTTGCCCATCCAACAGGAACCACCCGAAAAGCTCGCTCCATGAGGTGTTCCAACGTGCATCTAATTTTAAAAAGAAGTACGTGCTTAACAAACAGGGACACAACGAAAGCGCCAGGCTGCCTTCCCTGATAACTAAATTTTCAAACGCCCTCCCTATTGTAAACAACGTCCTGCGGAAATACTACTCCGATTTAGCAAGTGACGACCGACTTAAAAAGACGTTCCCGCAAGCCCCAAGGGTTACCTTCAGGAGAAATAGCAGTCTAAACGATATTTTAGTGCATGCTAAAACAAGCCCTTCAAAGCGATCAGTCATAGCCAGCTGCTCCCGCCTAAGATGCAAAACTTTCGGGCACCTGTACACAGACTCTATTGTAAAATGCACGGCCAGTAATTATGTTCACAAGATCAATTCAAGTTTTATTTGCACTTCATCCAACATTGTGTATATGTTAGAATGCTCAATTTGTCACAAACAGTATATAAGCGAAACGAGTCGACCTAATAGCCTTACGTCTTAGCAATCAACTCGCAGATACTCTTAGCAAGTCTTCCATAGCTGTAGCGCAGCATTTTAACAATCCAGGCTACAATTATATACTTCAGACAAACTTTGAGTCTCCTAGGGACAGAAAATACAATGAATATTATTGATTTCAGACATGAAACTCCATTGAACTTTCTGGAAATATTGTGGGTAGGCGCCACACGGAATCCTTGCGATACTGACAATGAATAAAGCACTAGGCACTGTCCTTCTTGTACCTTGCGCAAAGAATATGACCCCTTCCCTTGCACCTTATTTGGCCACCTAATTCCTTTCGTTTTCATTCTTTAGCCTCCAGTTTAGTACACGGAGGCATCCCTCCAAACGTTTCTGTGAAATTCCAGTTTATAATATTTTCCTCTCGTTTTTGCTCCGCTTTGCCTTGTGCCCCTTACGTCCCCCTGACTTTATGTTTTTGTTTTTGAGTTTGAGGAAAGGCCTCTTTCAGGAACGCTTTTGTTGGCAACACGCGCCATTTCAGTTGTGCGGTTATTCCGTTTTCTTTTGTGTGTGCAGTTTTTCCTTTGTTTTCTTTTTTACTTGACCAGTTTTTTTTCCCCTTCTCTTCCTTTTTTAACCGTGGCTCGCGGATAGCTTCCGATAAGGAATACTCGCACCGCCTCTTGTGCTTCCGGCATTTCTGAGAGCATTTCTATAGGCCGTGCGCTGCGGCAAGAAATACCTTTTATCTTTTTTCTCTATGAATTTCCCCGAATATCTATTGTCGGCTGACGTCCCTCTTATGGACATCTGGGCTCAAATTATCCAACCTTCTTCCCCCTCAATATCTCCCCCTACATACTCTGAAACCAACGCTCTTTCTTAATTTAACGGCTCTCCTCTCAGCTATGATTTACCCCAACAAATAGCCCGCGGCGGTGGCTCAGTGGCTAAGGCGTTGCGCTGCTGAGCACGGGGTCACGGGTTCGATTCCTGGCCGTGGCGGCCGCTCTTCTGATGGAGGCGAAAAGCAAAAACGCCCGTGTGTTCGAGATTTCAGCGCACGTTAAAGATTCCCAGGTGGTCAAAATTAATCCGGACCCTCCACTACGGCGCGCCTCTTCGCCTGCGTTACGTGGGCGCGTAAACCCCACAATCAAATCAAATACCTCAATAAATACAGTTCCAGGCAGGCGAGGGCTTGCCCTGGTGAATGCATGTATGTGCTGAAACGTTGGCAACAATCGTGGTTGCTAAATTGTTCGAATCTTTACTTTTCTTTATATATATATATATATATATATATATATATATATATATATATATATATATATATATATATATATATATATATATATATATATATATATATATATTTATATATATATATATATATAAAGAGAGAGAAAGACAAAACTCACAAAGCGGGCAGAAATAATATAAGAACAGAGTCGGATTCACAGCAAGACAAATCACACAGAAGGTTTATTTACGTAGCGGCCACGGTACTTGCCTTCATCAGAGTACAGTACATGATTTTGCTGTCACAAACATCCAAAGCCCATTTATTTGCAGAAAACTGTAAGAAGGATCGGAAGATGTTTCGCAAACGGAGAGTATGCATGCAGTCTGGCTATGCCTATGTAACAACAATAACAACATTAAACAAAAAAGAGAAAGGGGAGGGGGAGAGAGAGAAAGGGGTCGTAATAACAAGGCAGCTGTCAAGGTTGCTCCACGACGGAGCAACGTAACTGGCATGGCTGCAAGTTCAGACCATGCGGAAGACGAGACAATCGTGGTTTCAAAAGGAAAGGAAAAGTATACAATAAGTTATGGAGCGGGTGGGGAGACTGTTTTGGGCCGATCTATACAGGCATGAACGAAGAATGTGTTTTGCGTGTGACCGCGTGGGTGGACAGTAGAAATACAGTACAGAACAGAGCATTGCATGAGAGCTAGCAACTCAACAGAAGATAGGTGGGGTCCACAGATCACAAAGGGTTAAACGTTTCTAAATGGTGGGGGGAACGCGACATCCTTTTCAATCACAAATCGCATTGTTGGGTCGCATTAGCCGAATAAAGCTGCTGTATTTGGGGAGTTTCTGCGAATTCGGATTGGAAACTTAAGGGTAGGAATAATGTAGAATTATATGAAAATTATGTAGTCGCCGAGTTTAATTTGAGGCATAAGCACATTAGTTATTCGTAACTTTCATTCTTACGAAGCTTCGCTGACACAAACCTATAAATGAGATCAGATTCCCAAAAATCGCGGTCATGGTGAGTTTTGAAAGCGGATTCTAAAATTGGTGCTTTAAGATGCTCAAATGCATGACCGGGACCATTCCCACGTCTTGACAGGGGCAAGTAAGGGCGACTTTTGGATGAGAGCGGTAATTAATAAACCGTATTTGGAAGGGCATTTCAGTTTGGCCAATATATTGCTGCCTACACACAATGCACTCTAGAAAGTACACGACATTAGCAGAGTAACAGTTAAGTTTAACTTTTATATTTATGTATTAGGCTGAAGCCGTGCTGGTGGCACGCTGCGTGGATGTTATGTGTGGGCATACTTCACATCGATGTTTATTACAGGGCATGCAATCAGTAGTTTATGGTCAGCTGATACGAGTGTTAAAAAGTCGCCTAAGTTCTCATAACGCCGGTATACAACGCGTGGTGGTTCGGGAAATATGCTTTTTAAGCCTTCACTTTGAATTAGGATATTGTGATGTTTTCTTAGTATGGTTGCCGCTCTTGCAGCGGAGGCTGAGTGGGTTAGAACTAAGTTTGTTTGCGGGTTCACGTTCGGGGCTTCTTAGATGCGAGGCATCTCATGCTCAGGGCTGTGTCCCTCTGTCACTTGTCGTTGTTGTACGCCGTCTCCACACCCACTGCGCATGCCTGGCCACGCACCGCTGCTGATGATTGTGGCAGGATGCCCCTAGTGATTGGTAACCACAGAATCCATGAAGTGATAGCTTCGCGTTCAACCACCGTCGTCATCTTCCCTTAGGGGAACCCAGAGTACCACACCCCCACTGCGCTTGCCTGGCCAGAGACTACCGATGATTGTGGCAGAATAACGAATGCTTTGGTCAAACAAAGCATTCGTCACGAGAAAGCTTCGCGTTCAAGCACCATTGTCACCTTCCTGTAGTGAAACCCTGAGCAGTATGCGAGCCATTCCTCCTCTCCTCTCCAACACTCCACTCCTCCCCGGCATTCCTCTTCTCCTCTCCAAAGCTCCTCTCTTCTCTGGGATTGCGCAACGAATGGCAATACCTGCGGCTCCGCGCGCGATCATGCGAAGCAGCTCAGGGTTACAGATGCGACTGTAGCTGCTGCATTTTTCGCTGGGGGTGTCACTATAGTTCCGCTGTATAAATGACGCGCATGCGCGCTCCGCTCCCCTCCATGTCCTCCCGCAACGCCGTGATCGAAAGGAAAACTAAAGGGAAGATGAGTCGACCCCATGGCTGCTTCGCGTACTACTCAGAGCTCCCCTACGGGAAGATGGTGAAATATTTTCTTACAGATTTTGTTACAGTGTAATTGGTTGGCTCGCACAATAGCATCGTCGACAACATGTCTCCAGGTACTTCTTATTGGGGTATTTCTTATTCCGAACTAGTCTCTCCACCCACTGAATAACGTATTGTATACTTTCCCCTTCCTTTCGAAACCGCAATTGTTTAGTCTTCCGCACTGTCTGAACTTGCAGCCATGCCAGGTACGTCACGCCGTCGTGGAGCAACCTTGACAGCTGCCTTGTTAACACGACCCCTTTCTCTCTCTTTCTTCCTCTCTGCTTTCTCTCGTTTTGTTGTAGTTGTCGTTGCAATATAGACGTAGCCCAACAGCAAGCATAGCCTACGTTTTCAAAACATCTTCCGATCCTTACAGTTTTCTGCAAATCTATATAAGAAATGTGTTCTGAATGTGAGTGACAGCAAAGTCATGTAACCGTACTCTCATGAAGGCAAGTCCCATTGCCGCGTCATAAATAAACCATCTTTGTTCATCCAGGTCCTGTTGTCAATCAACGTCCGTGGGCCTCCAGAGGCACGACATGCTGCCAGCGCTCTCGTTGATACCATGAGTCAGCGTTCTGAACCTATAAATAGGGTACGATTGTTTGTGTTCGCGCTCCCGTTTAGTGTAAAAACCGGTCTCTAGCAGAGTGACTTTAATTTGGTCGAATGAATGTCCTGGGAGGCTTGTTTTGTCAGCCTTGTTTTGTTACCACGTAAAATACCTAACGGACTGCGGCTAAGGCTGACACCGGCATTGACCGATCTTAATGCAGATGAAATGGCGCGGTGGAACAATATTCTCGAGGACGCATCCTTGCAGCAAATGCAGGTTATATAGGACACGGAGAAAGAAAGACATTAAAATTAGAGATGTTGGAATTTTCCCTTCGGAGCAGTCCGGAGATATCCGCAACGGAAAGAATGGAACTGAAGAGATACGAATCCCAAAAAGAAAGAGGTGTGTTGAACCAAAAATATAAGAAGATGCGGAGAGACAATATCTCCATTCCGGATCACTCCTTTAGGGAGCAGGGAGTTAGATGCTCAAAAAGCCAAACCAGAACTGAGAATTCTTCCATTTCGGATAATCCGACTGTTGTACCCTTGGATGAGGAGAAAAGCGTATCTTCTGTGAGTCAAACACCATCTAAAAGTTCGGCGCATCCAGGATCCAACGTTGTCAACCTATCGGACGCACCGCTCTTAGAATGGGAATTTAAACTGCTATCAAAGGGTTTCACATTTTGTCCCTCTACGGGTATATTTAATGGATTTCAGCTGTACCGCGACCTAAACAATTTCGCGAAGAACTTCCGTCTTCGTGAATACTTCTACGACCGGGAAACGAACCCAGAGCAAATATTCCGAGAGCATCAGACAAATGTTGGACACCGATCGATGGTGGGGACAAACATCTCGATATGTACATTTCGGCTGTTCAAAAAGACGTGTTGAATGCATTAAAGAAAACAAACCCTGTCCGCAACAACCTATCAACTGATGAGCGCAAGGCCCCTTTCTCCCTCCGCAATTGGGATGATATTGCCGCGAACCATACATTGGGTTTGTTTATTTGTGTTTTGCTTTTACCGCCCGGCTGCGCCGGTCTGTGTTATCTCCGTGCCAAGGGAAGCGCGTGTTTCTTTCTTTCTTTCTATGCTGCATGTGTTATCTGTTCTGATAGCGAGAGCATTCCGATCTAACGTGAACATGCCGGAATAATCTTCTTGCATCTACAATGTTCTCCATGCATCTACAATGTTCTCCATGCCGGGGCATTCGATTCGACGACACTCGCCTGTGCAAGTCACTTCGTTGACCGCTGCTTCGCCGCCTCTGTATTCTTTTGAGTTGTTAGGGGAGCACAAGTTCGCTCCAATAAACGTGTTTCTCATTCAAGACAACTGCATCGTTCTTGTCTTCGCGACAATATTGTTATAAAGCCGGCGGTCAAGAGCGGATCACCAGTCGTAATTAACAAAACCGACTAAATTAAAGGAGGGCTCCGGGAACTGAGTGATGAGAATTTTTATGAGGAACGTCCTCCGGACCGAACACAATAGTTTGTATCGAAAATCACCCGTGAACTCACAAGGCTTCTTCAAATAGGCGATATAACTAAGGACATGTTTAAAGCAATTGCGTCCACCCAATCAGTACCGGGACGCTTTGGCCTAATCCCCAAATTTCACAAAACTGGCAATCCAGGCCGCCCTATTGTCTCATGCAATGGTACTCCGACAGACTCAATCTCCAGCTTTCTTGATTTTATTCTGAAAAACGAAGTTTGAATGAGTCAAGAATATAAGGCGCATTCGTAGCCTCCCATTATGTGTCGGCTTTGTGGCGCAGTGGGTAGAGCACTGTGTACATTGCGTTCCACCCGCAGGGTCAAGGGATCGAAACCAGGCGCCGGATAGTATTTTTTATATAGTGTAAGGGGAGGGGTGCGGACTACGACTACGGACGTCAACGCGGGTGACATCGTGAGTTACTGAAATGCTCTGCATTTAAAACACGCTGTAAGGTCTGTTCACACATGACAACCACCACCACTGCTAAAGGCAGCTCCTCAGATTACGTATTCAAAGTAAATGCGCATCTAAACTCTGACCGCCTTAATGTCGTCTACATGCTTCACAGTGACATCTGTGGCATGCAGTACACCGGACAAACAGAAACCGCCTTCCGTAAACGTTTTAACAACCGCCGTTCTCACGGTAATACACAACCGAACGTGCCCATTTCAAGACATGTCAGCCTCCCCGGACATTCATTCGACCAAATTAAAGTCACTCTGCTAAAGACCGGTTTTCACACTAAACAGGAGCGCGAACAGAAAGAATCGTATCTTATTTAAAGTTCTAAACGCTGACTCATGGTATCAAGGAGAGTGCTGGCAGCATGTCATGCCCCTGGAGGACCGCGGGCGTTGATTGACAACAGGACGTGGATGCACATTGTTCCAACCCCTTCCCCCATCATAAAAGTTTTTTTTAATTATTCACGACCAACCTCGACCACGACGACCACCACGACGACCACCACGACCACGACGACCCTCGAGGCACGGCCCGGGGGTTAAAAAGAAGGTCCTCTTCATCCCGAGTAGTCCGAGTGGCGCTGGCTACCAACCCCAAGGACATAAAACAAAAATACCTAAACATAAATACCCCAGAAAGTCGATGGGAAATTCGCCCCTTCGTTAGTGTAGTGGTTATCGCACCAGACCGGTAATCTGGAGGTCGTGGGTTCGGATCCCACCTGGCGGCCATTTTTTCTCCACTTTCTTTCTTTTTTTTCCAAATTCTTTATCTGTGTCAATGACCTACCACATCCTCCCTTTTGCTTTCCGAGGTTTTCTTGGCTGCCAACTCCTGTTTCTGGGTTATTTTCAACGAGCCCCTCATTTCCTATTCTGATTCGCTATATGAAGATATATCTATATATTCCTGTGTATATTTATAAATAAATATAAATATATATATATATATATATATATATACATATATACATATATATATATATATATATATATACATATATATATATATATATATATATATATATATATATATATATATATATATATATATATATATATATATATATATATATATATATATATATATATATATATATAAATACATATATATATATATATACATATATATATATATATATACATATATATATATATATATATATATATATATATATAAGAGGAAAGAAAACTTGGAACAAGGTAGAAACCAGAATTGTTGCCAACGTTTCAGCCAAGAGACTTGCCTTCGTCAGGGCAAGACTGGCCAATGGTTTGCTTATTTTACGAATAAAGTCTACGAATAAAGCAGCTTAAGACAACACCGAGTAACTAATTCAGAATCAAAATTTCTACCTTTCAGACAAGTGTTTCAATGAAACAAGCTCTATGGGTCGCAGAAGTAATCTTAAACGTTGACCATTCAACATAGTAGAGGGAAAACGATATTATGAAAACCGCACAAACATAGCGAAGTGACCTGCGCGAATTACAACAACATAAGACCTATTCCAGAAATGTCGGCCGTATGGATGGTGACATTTGAAATATGGTCCTCATTGTTCTGTTAATAATTTTAAATGCTCCCTTGCCGTTTGGGTTGACTTCCGTTTTTTGATCAAAGCTTCAGACAGCAGAAAGTCATCCATGCAAACGTCACAGCTTGCTCTGACCTTCAGGGCAGTACTTGTGTCTACAAAGTCGACAAATGTGTTGCGGGTGGGATGATAAAGATCCCTAATTCCTCCTTTTACGCGACCGTGATTCCTGGGAGTGCCCTTTAATCAATTGTAAAGAAAAGTGCATTTATTGTAAAGGTATATAACTTTTTATTATTCCTGCCGTAAAAACACCATGGTGAATTTAAAGACGTTTTCCCCTTAAGGCCTGTCGCAATGTCGTTGCGCGTAAATAAGAATCTTCTGCTAGGGCTAATAAATGTATATTGATGCTGAATTTTATGCACATGTGCAACTTGGGGAGTCTCCGCTGCTTCAGAATGGAGGGGCAGTTTGTCATAAATTTGTACTTCTCTCTCGCGAAAACAAGTGTATCACAAAGACAGATATGCATAGAATGGTCGCTGCACTACTGTACTGCAAATTGTTATTGTAATGTTTCAGACTTATCCCGTCTTCCCAAACAGCGCACCAGTCTCAATCGAGAAACTTATCGGACATTCAAGACGTTTCACTCCACAAACACCTCCGACTCCACCGCCCAATTCGTCACGCCATCTACAGTCATCCTGAGCCAAAGAAAGCATTCTATTTCCCCCACTCTCTCTCCGTGAAGCTTTCGTGCATACATTTCAGAAGTAGCAGTATCACACGACTCACCAAAACAATATTTACATTCAGTGTCAGCACGTTTCTTAGGTGGTAGCACGGTTCGATAGTTAGAATAACAATTTTATCAAAAAACGCTCTCAGCTGGGGAGTCTCCATTCAACATTTTGGAAATTTTGGCAATACCACGTAGCTACAAAACAATAACGTTCCGTAAATTTTATTTCACTAATTTATCAGAAATTAGAGGTTGTTGGGTGAATTGACCTCGGAAAGGTAAAAATCATTGTCTCTGTTGCGCTTCCCCGCAGTCCTCGCTGCTCGTGTTTAACTCTGAAGGGTAATAAAAGTTCTTGCAGTGATGAGGTGAAGAAAATGTTGTAAATGCTTCCTTGGGTACACAGTTTTTAAGGAGTACAGGTTTAAATGTTCTGTATCGAGCTACACCTCAATATTAAGGTACGGCATGTATTGTATTGAACACGGCACAGGGAGTCACACGAACACAAGCGGAGGAACATAAAGAGCGAACGTTGCATCGCGTAAGATCCTTGTCTTTTACATGCCTATTTCTTTTTGCAAAAAGCGTGCGCCAGAATTCCAAAGTTTATAGTTCAATCTGCAAACATCCACGTCACCGCTGTCTTTGGGGGGCGGGAACCAAAAGTTTATTTTCACGTTTTGTACCCACTTATTTCTTCCATACTCTCGTAGAGGGTCGGGTGTGTGAGTTTAGTGAGCCGTAGTAGAAATTTTGACCAGTTCCCAAGTGGCTGCCCCTGCCAGACCCTTTTTGCATTCTTGCAATTTGTACAGTAAATGACAGGCAAATCGCAAAACATCAGAAAATACACTGCAATTGTGTGGTAGCTGACCCGTTACCATGCCGAAGCAATAGAAGTTTTCTGTGACAAATTGTTTGTGTAATTTCCCAGTATGTTCAATTGACAAGAAAACAAATAGGCAGAAATCGACTCGTTTATCTTGAAAGGAAATCTAGGATTTACCAGTGTTTTGCTCCTCTTTAATGCTATTTAGTGCCTGAATAATGCAACTCCGAACATACACAGAGAACAAATTTATATTTAATCTTTGAAACGAGGTTTAAGATGAAAGGCGCTTTAAAGTTCTACGAAGGCATTTAAGGTTGACCATTCAAAGTAGGAGACGAACACGATATTTTGAAAACCGCACACAGAGAGCAAAGAGCAGGGCAGGCTTTAAAATATTAGAACATCTATTCAAGAAATGTCGACGTTAATAACGGCGGCATTTGAAATATGGTTCCTATTTTCCTGTTACCAATCTAAAATTCTCACTACTCGTTCGAATTTTATTTTGTTTATTGATCAAAAATTCACACAGCAAGAAGAGATCCATGTAAACATCGCCGCCAGCTCTATCCTTTAGGCTAGTAATTGTGCCATGAAGCTCGAGAGACGAAAGGCACAGTGTCTTCTATGAGATCTTAATTTACCGTTTTTCTTATACCACGATTTTTGTGAATTCATTTTATCCATTCCAGACAAGTATATATTATTTGGGGTGTGATAATTTTAATAGGTGTTCTATAAACACCCTTTCAGGTGTTAAAAGACTTCTCCTGAAGTTCTAAAGTGATGCACTGTAACCATGTAGTTTTAACTAATAACATTTTTAGTGAAAATCCATAAGCACTTATGCCGAATTCTGCGTAGATGTGCAAATTTTTTGGTTGTCGCCACGGTAGAATTTTGCGACAGTTTGCCGTAAATTTAATATTTTTACTCATGAAAAGAAGACAATGACGAACAAAGACGCACACTGTATGGTCGCTGGACTGCACAACTGGACGTTTTACTGTTATTGCTAACCTAAATTGATTACGTCGGTGAAAAAACTAAAACATCAACCTAATCATTGCGTTGATTTAGGTACATGAGTTAATGCTCCGCTTCAACAGATTGTGCAAACACTGGACGCTGCCGTGCCAGCCACTGCACCCGCAAGAGAAACGCAGAAAGGTACAGCCTAACATTATACTGGTATGGAAAAGATATTATCATGGACTGAGAGGCGGGCATTTTCTCATACTGCCATGTCTCAAAACCGAGTAGGACGAGGACGACAAATTTGGTGTGAACTTGCGCGTGCTAACGTAAAGCCGCCAATTGTATTCTGTATATACGTTCATCGCATCGGCTTTTATATAGACCCTTTCCCATCAACCGCGGGTCGTCTCATACTTTCCGCTCCCACGTAACAATATACTGTATTATAAAAACTTGGTAGCGTCATGTCGACACATCTGTAGGGGTGTGGGGTGGTTTGTTTATTAGAGGTGATGCCTTTACAGAAGAAAGAAAGCACTGCCAAGTATTTTATTTTTTGGTTCCGCTGCCTTAAGTCATTACCCACCTCATGTCCTACTGCCCATTTATCTAAAGTGGTATAGGGTTGCCCATCCTGCTTTCTATTAATTTGTTTGGTACAAGTCGAACTTTTTCGCAAATAATACAACCTCCAGCCTAAACAAATCTGCCAATGTCAAATGCTGGTCTTCGGCCTTTTTGGCTTTGTAGATTTTCTCTATAGGAGTTGCTTTTCTGTGGACACTATTTGCTGAAGTTGCCTCGAGCATCACTTGCAATCCATGGCGTTTTCGATAAAAAAATTAAGATTCTTCAAAAGTGCGAGGTTGACAACTTTATATTTGTCGTGAAGAATAAGTGTATTGCCCTAGTTGTTTTGGTTGTCCGTTTGCTGTTGTCCTATTTGTTCGCGGTTTGTACTCTGGAAACTTTAAAATCACGCATAAACATTTGTACTCAAAGTAAGTTGATTACTTGACTTTAACCTCACCGTTAAGCACGAACACAGATGTGATTGCTTCTGTTGCCTTTTCATCAAGCACCCCTACTGTACTATTGAAAACTGCATCAAAGAACACAAGTTTACACCGTATTTTGTCTGGAGAAAAAGCTTGTCAAATATTTTGTTAGAAGTACATCATAAAAAATCTCAAGCGTCAACTGCCATCCTTGCCACGGTTATGCCGTATTTGCCATTGGCATTAGCTATGTCCATTTTACAAATCTCTGCACTTGCAAAAGTGGCGGCTCTACTAAAACCCGGGAAAAGCCCCTTGGCATTAGACTCATTCAGACCAGTCAGCCTCACAAATTGTATATCCAAAGTCATGGAGAAAATGATCAACGAACGATTGATGTATTGGTTCGAAAGTCAGCATGTGCTGCCAGGAAAAATATCAGGCTTCCGCATAGGTCGATGTACCATGGACAGCATCATAGATTTGGTGACATTTGTGGAACACGAAAACTCCAAAGGCAACATTACGGTAGCCATATTCCTAGACGTAATGCGTGCCTATGATACGCCTAGCCACGTCCACGTCTTAGAAGGATTGGCGCTATTAGGACTACGTGGGAGGACGCTCCGCTTTATATCCAACATTCTTGAGGGCAGGCGAATTTTTGTCACGACGGAGAATGCGAAAACATCGGAACATGTGGTTACCCAAGGGGTTCCTCAAGGCAGCGTTTCAAGTCCCACTCTTTTCAATGCAATAATGGCGCAATTGCCAACACGCCTCCAACATGGCATTCACTATTCCATTTACGCTGACGACATATGTCTTTGGACATCCGGACCGTCATTGGAAGTCATCCAAACCAAATTGAAAAGCGGAATTGATGAAGTTTCAATGTTTGTGACAGAACGAGGAATGACTTTGTCAGCCGGAAAAACAGCAGTACTTCCCTTTACTATACAACAATTGAAGGGGTTTAATATATGCCTGGAAGGAAGACCCCTGGCGCTTGTGACAAACCATCGTTTCCTCGGCGTAACAGTAGATCGAAGGCTCTCCTGGTCACACCCTCTTCACGTTCTGGAGACCAAGGTGAACAACATCGTCCGCGTTCTGCGACACCTGGCGGGAGCCCGTTGGGGAACCTCCACGGATGTTCTACTCAGACTTCACGGGGCTCTTGTGAGATCCGCTATCGGATACTCATTGCCAGTTCTCATTGGCTTATCACCTTCTGGAGAGAAGAAACTCACTCTACTATTAGCGAGAAGTCTTCGAGTGTGCTTGGGGGTTCCTAAAGCCACGTCAAGTCCCCTTGTGCTGGCCGAAGCGCGAGAGTTTCCTGTTATGGTCCTGCGGCAAAGAGAAATAACTCGGCACCTGTTCAGAATATTCACGCAACATGCTTACCATCCACTATCAGATGCTATATTGAAGCGAACTGGTTCGAGGATCTTTGCCATGCTGCAAGACTACCAGACACTCCTTCCTGAATTTACACGGTGGCCTGATACCTGCCCTCCCTGGCTTCTTCCACAGCCTAACATCACTGCTAGAATACCAGGTATCGACAAGAAGGCAAATGTTCCTGTACAGGCGTTGGTCCAGTTAGTGTTGATGCATATGTATAACGCGCACGTGGACAAGCTACATGTGTACACGGATGGATCTTGCAATGCACGTAGCTCCGCTTGCGCGTTCGCAGTGCCTGCACTAGGTGTGCAACAGATGTTCCGATTGTCACACAGAACATTATCGACAACTGCTGAACTCTGTGCCATTGTGGAGGCTGTCAAGTTTATTGCCACAAGGCAGCAAAGTGCTAGGTGGGTTGTCTGCTCAGACTCTAAGCCAGCACTTCTGCTCCTATCAAATGTTCAGGCTAGAAACGGGTACCGAATAATGACCCTTACGATTGCTGAACATCTTCAAGCAGCCCGTGATAAAGGGCATGTCGTAGACTTCCAATGGGTACCCAGCCACAGTGGCCTAACAGGCAACGAGGCAGCCGACAGACTCGCCAAACAGGGGCACGACGACGGCGACGAGCTCACCCTTCCTCTCCTCGCTGATGATATAAGGAGCATCATACGGAAACTAAGTGAGCAACGGTTTGCAGAGGCGTGGTTTGATGAAGACACGAAGCGGTCATTGCTGTACGCAATAGACCCAGCTTTACAGTTCCGTGTGAATGTGGAGCTGTCACGAAATGTAGAAACTCTGCTTCACCGTTTGCGACTCGGGGTGGCTTATACAAAGTCGTTTTTGTACCGAATTCACTGTGCAACCTCACCATCCTGCGCATGCGGAGCGCCCGAGGAAGATGTTTCCCACGTGATGCTAGACTGCCCATTATACTCACGGCAAAGACGTGAACTTTTACACAAACTCCCATTAGAGAACCGTCGTGTGGTGTGTTTAGAATCTTTACTAGGACCATGGCCTGATGCGGGGCTTCAAAATAAGGTTGTTCGTGCCCTGAATGTGTTTTTTACCTCAACAGGAATAGTGACAAAGTATTAGGTGACATATTAGATTTTTGTCATGACTCAGTGACCACCAACCCAGGAGGACATTTTACAGACAACTTTTAGTACTGTAGTAGAAATGTAGTAGCCGGGAGCAGATCCGCTTCCAACCTCTCCACTCAATTAACCAGTTAAACCACCACGCACTAGAGGTGAGTGCCTTCTTCACCGTGATCATCATGAGTATTTTATCATCATCATCATCACAGCCTATAAAAGCCCGTTGTAAGGCGAAGGCCTCTCTTAGTATTCTACAATTACCCCGGTCCAGTGCTAACGGCGACCAATTTATACCCGCAAAGTCCTGATCTCCGAAAAAACTACAAAAATACCCTTACTTTGAAGATCGTATTTCGAAAATCTTGAAACCACATTTCTAAAAGTATTCAGGTGTGGTAAAACTGTTATGCAGCACTTCATCTAAAATAACACCTTTCAGGCACAAACCACTGAAGCATACAGGTGCGGCTATGTTGCGCTGCTATTACCGAAAATATGGCCAATGTTTAGTAATAGGCAGATGTGAAAGTTGCATAGCTAACACCCATCCGCACAAAGAGACGAAGTTTAAAATATCTAAATCAGCGTAGTGATCATCGTCCCAGACGCGTATCCTGGAGGTAGTGGGCTCGGATCCCGACCTACGACCATTTTTCCTCCACTTTCCGTCTGTCCAAATACTTTATCTCTTTCAATAACCTACCACCATCTCCCGTTTGCTTAACGAGGTTTTCTTGCCTGGCAATTCTTATTGCTGCATTATTTCAACAAGCCCCTCATTTCGTATTCTTATTCGCCAAATGCATAGCGAGGATCTCTGTCCTGACAGTCTGTGTGCCACAGGGAGCTTAAGAGGGCTCTTTGCTGTTCGACCCCTCTCGACATGTCGTGGGCACTCAGGTTAAAGCGCGGAGGTTAAAAGAAGGTCCCTGTAGCGAAAGAAGACCAGCGCCTGGCTTCCGGGCACTGGCGAAATCCGGGAAATCTACGACTAGTATTTTGACTTCCGTAGCGGCCCCTGATTTCACAGCAGGGATGCTTGCAGGCTGGCTCGGGGATCCAGTGAAGCATTTGGCTGAGAATCTCCGTGCCGTCGATTTCTGTTCACCTTTGTCAAGGCGACCGCTGGGATCGAATGGGAACAGCTGATGTGGTCGGTCAAATTTGAAGAGATCATGCGGTGAGCGTAGTGGCATTGTCGTTGAGTTCACATCTGATGCGCCTTGCTTGAAGTAATTGCTGTTTTCCAGAAACACATGCAGTTTCTCTTAGAAACACGAAGCGTGCCTCTCGTCGGACCTATAAACAGTGTAGAAAGGCGCGTCTACCATCGACTGGTTCTTGTTGAAGAAGGGGTAGTTAACATCGAAGCTTTTGTTCTTCTTCGCAGCGAGGATGCCTGTCACTGGGATTGGACGAGCACGGCCGAAGATCGCTTACGGCGTCGAAGATTACTCATGGAGCGCCGGAAAAGGGTGCTCTTCGTTATCTTCTGAAGCAGGTCCACCTTTTGTTCGAATCGCATTTTTGTTCCTGGATCCAACAAAAGTGTCTTCAAATCATAGCCGGGTTGCTGAAATTTTTGCAGAAACGAGAGCTGCGCTGCAAACAAAACGGTCGCAACCGGACTGCAGGGACGCTCTAAAGCCGGAGTCGAATTGGTGTTTTCCAGTTCATCGCAGGGCCGGTAAGACGTATTCAGAGCGGAATTCGAGTCACCAATACGAGTTTGTGGAAGGGCTGTATTGATGTCTTGGAAGTGAGAATTGCGTCTGGTGCACTAGCGTTCGTCTGGGGCCACTGACACGTCACAAAGTTGAAGTCTGAAGCTTACAGGCAAAGCTAAAGTCAAGGCAAGGTAGCTGAGCTGACTCAGAGATGATAGTCGCATCAGCTAAGCCGAGGGGCCAAGAATGTCCTTGAGATTTCATCAAAACGGTGGTCATAGAAACACCATGGTTGGACAGCTGCTGGAGCCGCGCTACCGGGCTAACACCCTTAAGGTCGTGCTTGCTGTCCTGAAGGTCCGGAGCACCTCCGTCGTTGGTTTTATCATCTACTTCCCGCACACACGTCATTTCTCGGGTGGGCGGCACGTCACCCCGGATCATTGGCCGCCGGGTCTCCTGGAGAAGTGAGCAAATAGTCGATGTTGCGATACGGGCTGAAAACAGGGTCGACTGATTTTGAAGGACGGGGCTTACGGACGTCTTTTCTCGCAGAGAAGTGTGCCCGCGTTCGCAGGGCGCAGATATGCTCGTTGTAATCGATCGAATCCAAAGCTTCAGCATCAAATTATGCATACTTGAGGTTCTCCTAAACCTTAGGTTCGAGTTTGTGAAGGGTCACCTGGTCATGCAAGATGAGGTCCAGGACATTTTGTTATTCAAGGGTAGTTGTTGCCTGGCCGCAATGCAGGTCGTCGAGGACGGGCATGGTCCCGGAGACGGTCATGCGCAGGACATCTCAGCGAATGCGAAGAGCATCCATGGAAACCAGTCGATGAAGCAAGACGCTGACGTTTCAAATAACTAGGGTATTCGAAACACCTAGGTATTCGAATCGATCACCACTGAAGTCTATCCCCGCTGGCGATACAATTCAAGACGATGCAAAAACCCCGGTACAACAGTTTCAGTATATTTCGAGCTCCTCCCACTACACCGAGGCATCCTTGCAGAACAAAGCATTTGTTAAAATACGGCCTATCCGTTATAACAAAAAATCTAAAAGCGGGCATAACTATCATTTTCCTCTGCAAGGACCTAACGTAGCCCTAAGCACATGCCGTGCTTTAGCGCTAGGGGCCGATGAAATAACATGCGCAATGGTAAGCACCTGACGCAGACACTCTCAGTACACTTCTCTTCTCGTACAACAATCTATGGTCCGCTGGGTACTTTTGTCACACTTGGAAAGAGGCAAATGTATTAGCAATTTTTGAAAGAGGGAAAAGATGCCTCTTGGAGGATAAGCTATTGCCCGTTGCTTTGACAAGTTGCTTCTGCAAGCTCTTCAAAAAGATGATAAATAAACAGCTTATCTATTTTTAGAATATCACGGTGTCCTCGATTGCTGCCAGAAGGCTTTACGTTGGGTATATCGACAACTGACAATCTTACAGCGATGGAATTTCATGTTAAACATGATTTTACTTACACACACCACTGTGTATCTGTTCTCTGTGATATTGAAAAGGCCTATGACACAACTGGGTGTCACGACAACCTGCATGACTAAGTATTTTGACGTTTGTGAAAACATGTTAAATACACTGGAAATATAGTTGTCAGATAGAACATTCCATGTACGAGTTGGTGCAGCGGTATCCACGATATTTTCTCAAGAAAATGGCATGCCCCACGGTGGAGTGCTTAGCTGCACACTATTCATTGCAAAAATGAATACATTTAGGAAAGCACAGCCCCCTACCATTTTTATTCAAGCTACGTGTTCACATCAGCTTCAGGTCATATAACTCTTCTATCTGTGAAGGACGGATCAAAGTTGCTGCAAACAGACTATCTAAGCGGGAGATAGAAATGGTTTTACCCAAAATCCACAGATAAGCACTTATTTTCTCTTTTCCAGAAAGCACGGGATTAATCTGAAACCGACCATACAACTTAGGGGAGTAAACATACCCATCAAAAGGAAACACAAATTTCTTAGATTAGTTTTAGATGATAAGCCCAACTTTCATCTTACATATTACCAATTAAAAAGAAACTATCGAAGATTGTGAACATGTTTAAAGTCTTTTTCCGCCCGTCGTACGGTGCAGATACAACACGCTTTTTACGTGCATTTACGTGTTTTCACTTGTCAAAAATGGTGCCAAAAATGCTGGATGCATTGGTGCTCCCCGGGCTCCGCCTGTCATTCGGGGGTTTCCGGACAAGTCCACTTGAAAGCCTCTATGTTTAAACAGATCAGTAGTGCTTAAAGAACCATAATACATATATGGCACTTTTGTACTGCGTAATGGCGACATTCCTAAAAATTTAGCCCTTCAATGCCAATATTGAAACCACATCCTCAGAAAGGCTGTTTTTGAGCTGTCCGTCACTTTTTCTGCCTTTCTCTGTCCGAGTGAGAATAAAGACAGAGGAACTTGGGTAATCTTATCTGAATCCCACAAAAGTGACTCCGCCGACTTCATGCCGCCTTGGCATCTGCGCCCTTTATTTGGTGACATGTTTTGCTAGGACATTTACATATTACACTCATCCAAGCAATTCATCTGACAACACTTTCTCTATTTGCAACATAAATTCCCATACACCTAATTTTACACCGAGGCCTCCAAAACTGCGGCTGCTGTGACATGTCCTCACATGGTCCCAACTTTCCCAGCACAATAACACTAAATAGAAACACAAGTATATTTACGGCTGAGGCATGTTCTCTCCTAATTACGCCAGAACACATAATACGGGCAAATACACAACAATTCATTATGTACACAGACTCTTGAAGTGCTAAGACAGGATTGCGTAATAGATAACTAAGCACGAACATTGTGCTGGATAGGTTCATAAAGAGATAATGGCCGCCTACACAATAAAACAGGTCCTAGTCTTGTGTTGGGTGCCTGGACAAAGTGACATTCCGGCTAATGAACTCGCAGACCAGACCGCCAATATAGCAGCACTTTGCTTTGGCATCTTTGTTCAGCAGCTGAGCTATCTTGACTGAAAAGCGTTCATTCGAAAGCAATCCGTTAACGCAGGCATAAACACTGGGACACACAGACATTAAACGCCACACTATAAAACCCCAAAGAGGCAGCTGTTACACAAGAAAACGCAGCAGAAAAACGGAAGCATACATGGGGAGATTACGAATAGGCCAATTACACGCTACTCACTTGCACCTTCTACACGGAACACCACCGCCTCGCTGCGGCAGGCACGGGCACTGCCTATCACTCACACATGTCTTCGTTGAGTGTGGGTACTTTTACAAGGCAAGGAAGAAGCATTTTTGGGTACTCTACACTCTCAAGATTTCCCTTCTTTCCTACATGTTTTGAGCGGATCAACCCGTAAGTCCAAGTAAACACCTTTTCGTACATCTGGGAGACATTGGCCTTTTAAACCGCATATCATGCAACGTGTAACCTCAGGGCCCCTCACTGTGTGGAAAAGTCAGGAGTGCCCGTTCAATCTTTACAATCTTAACCTGCCAACACCTTTCGCCAAATTTTACTGTTGTTTAGGTGTTGCACTGTATAAATTCCTACACTGCTGATTTAATTCAAATCACATTTACACCACCATTTTACTAAAACATGAGTCAAAATATGAAACCATTGCGTTGACGCTCTGTGGCCATCATTGCTCTTGAGCCACAAAACAAACACATACTTCTAAACACACACACACAAGTGCGCGCGCACGCACACATACAAACATATACATACACACAGGTGCACACGCACACGCACACGCGCACGCGCACAAGCGCACATAAACACACAGACACGCACACACGCGCACACACACGCACGAACACGCACCTTTCTGAGCGAGTTCATCTTGACCATAAACATGATGATGATGATTAGGGGCTTTCCCTTTGAGTCGCGGCGTTGGTTGTCATCAAACTATTTGCCTGTTTTATAACGCTTACATGCCCTACTCCTGGCTAACCTAACAGATTTGCTTCCTGCCAATCCACCCCCTCATCCGTTGTGAACTCTCATCTCTCTACCCCCTTTTTTCTCCCCCCTCTGTTCTAAATTATTATGAGCATGATTGCTCCGGTTACGTTGGGTCCCTTCCCTACTTTTCTTCAACCTCTACTCCAGTCGCCTTTTCGTTACCTCTATATACTTCATGTTGAGGTTTCGCGTCGCCCAAAATCCCAAAGCCTCCGCCAGCATCGTCCCCCTCACCCTACAGTGGTCGTATCTCTGTTCAGCTCCTGACAATGTGGTCTATAGATTCAGCATCACTGCCGCAGCATGCACATGTTTCATCCTGCTGCCTGTATATACCCTTGTATGCACGAGCTCACTGCCCGTGCCGCGAAGAGCAATGCACGGCCTCTCGTATTGCCATACGATTATATCTTGTGAATTTCCAGTTTCTGTGTCCTTTAGTCTCCAGGGTTTTTTCGCTTCCATTCTCTGTGCCCACTTTGTCATCTCTGGTGCCTTTACCTGCTTCTTATCTGTTTTGTAAACCCCACTTTCCCCTACCAACTTTCCGTACCGCTTGGTCAGCTGTCTGCTCATCCGTCTCACACTGCGTGTCCATGCTCCTGATAGGCAGGTACCTAAACACCCTCGCGGCCACATTTTCGCACTCCATGTCACTAAGTCGCTTCTCAAACTTTTGTTGCTCTGCGCCTCTCTCAACCTGAAAGACCAGTGCATATCCTCCTGTGACGCTTCTATCGTAGTTTTGCTTTGGGTTCCTTGGGCAAACCTGTCTACCAAGCACTGATATACCTCCAGGCCCGCTTAGGACTCTGGTTTCATGCACAGAACCACGTTTCCGAAAGTTATTCCTGGTACCATGACCCCTTTCCACCTCGAAATTTGTAGTATCCACATAGGGCTCAATTCTTCATTATAGGTGCGTTCTGTCTTCTATTCGTCTTAACGAGACCCTCATGCGCGTGCGTGTAATGTTCGGTATCGTTCACCCATACTCCTAAATATTTTTTCTCGGTCACCGATGGTATTTCTACTTCTTGCACTGACACTGGTTTGTGCTCTGCAGCGTCGCTAAAGACCATGATATCCGATTTTTCTCTGCTAAATGATAGCCCTAGGTGCGTCGCTTCTTCACCGCATATATCCAATAAACCCAGCATATTTATCCTGCTGTCCTCCATCACCAATAATCCTCTGCATATATTAGTCCTTGAACCCATTGTTCCAGCACCTGTTCATTTTTTTATGTATTCTAAAACGAATCCCAGTGTAATAACTTCGAGCTTCCAGTCTACACCCGCCACGAGATCATTAACAGCACTGGCTACAGAGGTTATCCTTGTTTGAAACCCTTGTATTCGTATACAGGCCTATTGTATGTTATTTCCTCCAACACTATTTGCGCTTGGTTCACCAGGTATAGCTCCCTGAGTAAGCTTATGAAGTTTGCTTCATTCCGTTGTCCTCAAATATACTCCATCGCCGCACCCTCTCTACATTATTATACGCCGCTTGAATGTCTAGAAGGGCTAACCACAAAGATTGGTTTTGCGTGTTCACCATATCTATGCATTGGCATACAAAAATAGGTGGTCGCCTAGTCTTCCATCCTTTCGTAACCAATTTTGAAGTTACCCTAGTATCCTATTTTCTTCGGCTCACTGCTCTAGTTCGAACCTACTGTCTAAATAGCAAACCCGTACAGCACTGACATGACGGTTACTGGCTTTTACGAGCTAGGGTTTGTCCTGTCTCCAACGTTCATCCCGCTCATTTGCCACGCGGCCGGTATTGCCTTTTTCCTATGCTTGTTCAGATAACTTGTAGTAGCTTACCCTTGCTCTTCGGTCTTAATTGGTTAACCAACTCCATCGGCATCCCATACGCACCTGCCACTTTATTGTTGGGGACCTTTTCCTCTTAATTTCCAGTTCGCCGTGTCCCCATCTATCCAGCCGCTATAAGATACCGTATTTGCTTGCACAACTACATTTAAAAAGGCGGTACAGTTTTAAAAAGGAATCTTTGTTTCGCCACGCATCTAGAAACAGTGTTAAAATATTGCCAGGCACACCGAATGTCGTAGGCCTTTTCATCGTCCAAAAACACCGTAGCACAAAACTGTTTCTGGACACAGGCATCCTTAATATACGACTCAAGGGCGACAAGTTGGTTGTTCGAAGATCGCCCCACCCTGCAGCCAGCCTGACAGCTCCCTTAAAAAGCGTTGTGCTCCTAAATGTATACAAATCTCCGGCTGATTATATTTTCAAGAAGCTTGCACTGGAAGCTTGTGAAGGCTTAGGTTGATAGCTGGCCAGAGAAGGGTCCTTCCCTTTCTTCAGAAAAGCTACTACAATGGCTTTCTTCCAAGAGTTTGAAATGAGCCCGGAAGTCATATTTTGTTATATATGTGTAGGATTGTTTCAAGAGTACCTGGGTGTAGGTTTTTACGTGGTATAAGTAACCTTATCTGCGTCTGAAGCTGGACGCTTATATGTGCTAAGGGCAGCCCTCAACTGATAGACTATATTAAAAATTGTAACCACATTTTGACTTGTCAGTAGATACGAAATATTTTTTCTGAATCGGTTTTATCATTTCGAAAAGTGCGTACTGCGCATAGCTGGAAATGTGTTGGAAGTGTTGCGCAACTTTGTTAGCTTGGTCTGCGAGGGTGCCAACTGTTGCGCATACCAGGGGACGGCTATGTGCATGCTGTCCTTAAATTTACTTGTTCTTGTTGATACCTTCTGGGTGTCCCTGTATGAGTAATCATTTAAGAAAAGCGCGGGAACTTCCCGTTTCGCCTCACGACGCACACGCTTTCCAGATGCTTTCCAGAGGCTTTCCACGCTTTCCAAAAACGAGATGGGAATACTGGACGTGGGGTACCAGCAAGGGGCACACCACGCATTGTTCTGTGTGCCTTGCGCCCCCCTAACATCCTAATCAATCTAGTGCCCCGTTGCATTCCACGGGCATAAGAGACCTGGGGAATGAATTTTTTCGCTGCGCGGAGAATATGCGCCGTGAGGAGTTAGGAGGCTTCATCAACGTGTAGGTGTGTTATGAATGTTTATTGATTGTTTCCATTTATTCGCATCTTGCACAAGGTACACGACGGAATGTACACAAAGTGTAGTTTGGATATTTGTCCAAATGTACTCCAGCTCGCTCTTGCTTCATTAAATCTTTCATGGGAAGGGGAACTGTTTTGGCCTATACGTAGATATGTTAATGTCGTTGGGAACTGATCACTGCCTTATGGGTTTGTGCCAACATCCCAGCCAAACAATTGAAAGAGTACTGCAGAGCCAAAAGCCAAGTCGAGATGTAAATAAGTGTTTTGTGCGATAATAACTTATGTATCCTTGGTAATGTATTTGGCATGCTCCCGAAGATAGTAGAAATTTTTCGGTAAGGCGACATTGTGCATCTGTGCGAGAAGAGCCACAGAGTGCATTATGTGTTTTAAGGTTGCCCAAAAGATAAAGGTGCGGGTAGCTGATTGATAAGGTCCTCGAAATCTGTGTTCAAGTGCTGGAAATCAGCAGGGATATAAACAGAGCATAGTGTTATTAGCCTACCGAGAATTGTGGTACGTATAGCAAGAACCACAAGGACGGTCTGTAATTGGATAGTCTGACAGGCCAAGTTCTTTCGACCAATGATGACCACACCCCGGAAGATGTGCACCGCCATCGCTGTCCTTCCTAAATACCACGTAACTATTCCAAATTATTTTATGTATGCGATTTAGGTGTGTTTCTTGTCGACACATGACACTTGGCGTACTTTAGTGCAGTATCATGTACACGTAGTCAAGATTTTTAAGAAGGGCTCTACAGTTTCATTCAGATATGTTTCTCTTGCCATTATTTACTGTGAGAGCTAGAGGAGTGTGTATATTTACGTGTTATGTTTCGGCGTTGTGAATCTCGTCTTTCGGGCTTGTCGGGAGACTTTGGCGTCGCGACACGTTTATTGCACGTCTATGTTATCGTCAGATGTCCTCGGGTGCCTGACTGATCAAGCGCCATGAACCAGGAATCCTTTAGGGTTTGCTTTGGCTGGACCGCAACCCCCGAGGGCGTCAAGAACGCTACGGATGGCACAGGCGGTGCGGCAGGTGTCGGAGCTGCCACTGGTTCCTCCGTGCCCTCACGTGTGTTTTGAGGCGGTGGAAAGAAAACTTTCGACGTGGCGTCACTCCGGCCGGCAAAATTGATACCACAACCGCTGATGACACAACAAGCGGTGTGGTGACGGGTGGGTCTGCCGGATAAAACCGAGTGGCTGCAGGGTAGGCACCAGTCCAGACTCACTGAATTGGGTCACCAACGAAAGCAGACGCCGCCCCACCCAGCGCAGAGCTGCATCGGCGTACCTTGGAGAAGAAGAACACGAGAACCTCCTCCGTGGTTCTGAGTACGAGATGTTTTCCGTTACCTTTAAAGTAATGGCGCGTTTTTCTAGTTTGCAGCTATCACAGTTACGAGAGTATGCTGGATGGGATCCTTCCCGGTTTGGGCATTTCATGCTACTGGCTTTGCAATTGCGTGGGGTGTAGTCATGATCAGAACACTTGGCACACCTCAGTTTTTCCCGACACTGTAACGTACCGTGCCCATACCGCTGGCAGTTGAAGGAGTGACGCGCATTAGGAACAAACGGACGGACCTTACAATGGATAAAACCTGAATTTTCCCCTTGAGGGAGGTTGCAATGGTCGAACGTGGGGATGAATTGCTTTGTTTCGATTTCTTGGTTGTCTCAATAGATAGTTATTCGTCTGACTGATTTAAGGCCTTGCTCACGCAGGGCCTCCACGAAATCAGAGTTTATCGTCTTTAATTTCGGATTCCAGGATAACGCCTTCGCATTTGTTTAAACTGCAGTGAGGAGTGACTTTATTTTGCAAGTTGCCAATCATGCCCTGTTGCAGAAGGACATAAATTGTTTTTGATTAGAAATTCCCAAAAGGATTTCACAACTGGTTAGATTGTTGCTTTGTAGTTCCGGCCCAGTGTGATGTTGGGAGCTAGGGCTCGAGTATCGCGTCAAAGAAACTAGTCAGGCGCTTGAGACGGGCGGCCTAGGCAAGAATAGCATTTATCTGGTCGAGATGGACGAGATGGACGTCACAATTATGAACTGAATCCGACAGCGAAGTGAATCCAAAAGACACTACCTTCAGCTGAGCTGGATAAACTAGCACGTCAAAGTTCAGTTCAAAAAGAGAACAGCAATAAAAAAACATGCCATGTCCGGTCGCCACTTGATTCGAACCGTTCACACATCCTCGTTGCGGAAGCTGTTGTTAGCTGGGCACAGTATCCCCACGTTACGGCTTACGGCTTACAGTCGATTACGGCTATTCCAATGTACGGCCGTCGAGAAGCCAGTACACATGTGGTGCTGCAGCCTACCACTAAAACACCACGCCACATCGGAATCCGGCGAATAAAGCGCGGCCTAAGAGCACCAGGTATAGGTGGCTGGTGCTGTAACACTGCTGGGTCCCCTGGCGTCCTTAACGACAGCCTCGAGAAACCTTGGCTAAACTATGTTGCAGGCAGCCCTAAGAAGCGTTGCTCCTCCGATTACGCCCATCTGCACCTCCATTTATGATATCCTTTTCCTGTATTTTCAACTTTTCAACTTCATTGTAATGCTTAGGGTTATTCTGCTGTTCACTAGTGGAACATTCTTGCGGGACACATACCCGGACGGCGAGATTGTCCCACGTCAAACCATCAAACGTGTTGTTCGTGGAATCCTTCTCTGACACCCAGACTTCCGCTGTCCTCTATCTTATCCCACCACAAATGTTTTCAAGCAACTTAGATGTTAGGGAGACTGAACTAAAAGTGACTGTTTCAGCTTTTTTCTTAGATTCTATGATCAAAAATTACACCATCTTCCCGTGGGGCACCCTGATGAGGATGTGAAGCATTATGAAGGTTCCGTGTGGTTTCATTGTGTTGGCGTTATGTTGAGTGAACTGGTGTTTAGCAGCGCCAGAGAGAATTCCGCGTCCGGGTCCACACCGGAGGCAAAAGCACGCAAGTACTGTTGTGTTACGGTGAGTAGGCGATGGTTCTCGAGGCGAGGACACTTGTCCATCATGTTTTTGTCGATGTTTTCGTCTCAGTGGTAGAATCGGTAGTATCCGTCAGCATTGGTGAGGTAAAGGTTGTTGACGTTTGAGCACCGGCTGAGAGCAACGCACACGCCATCCTCTCTGCAGCTTTGTCTTCTTGTCCTTCTTCTTCAGCGGTTCACCCTCTTGAAGATGGTTATGGTGATTGAACGCAAAGGTATCTCTTGATGGATTCTTTGGTTGGCGAATCCCTAGGGGCATCCTGCCAAAATCATCACCAGAGGCGCTTCGGACTGGGCATGGACGCGGGAAATCCCCCCGAGTGAGACATGCGTAGCATATAAAAATAGGGAAAGTTGTGGGGTTTGCGAAATTCTATGGTATTTAACGGTGAGAAATTTACTTCGGTGTGGCCCGTTTTCGGATGCCAATCATTTGGTTTAGAAAATTTTGAAAAAAAAAAACATACGGCGTACAAAAAAGAACAGCGAATGGGGGTACTTTCTTGCGCAGCCTTACCCTGATAACTGAAAAGGTTCCGGAGCTCCCAGCCTGGTAAACCGAAGGAAAGCGGATCGGCTGGACCTTCCCAAATGCCGCGATTGCCACCATTCGTTGTTTTTTTACCCTCCACCTATAAAAACCTCGTCATGGTAGGCTACCACTGATGTTTGGGTGCTCCCGTTCCGTAGTGTCGCCAATTCCGTCACAAAGATTACTCAATGTGCCCCGTGCAGGGTATTTCATAGCTTTACTCAGGCGTCAGAACACTCAATAAAGCAACAGTCCCTAACCCACCTGTCAATACTGGTACACGTACAAGAAAGCAAAAGTTATGCAATAAACCAAACATTGGCAGACACAACAAGAAAGCTACACATCCGTTGACATCGCACTTTGTCGCCCAGTAACTCGTCACACCCAAGCACTCAGGTATACCTGTTATTACAACACCATGGCTAAAATCCTGTCCAATGCAAACGGGTTCTCTGAGTTCTCTATGTCCTAGTGAATCTAAAGAACTCGTAGGAAAACGACGAACGTAATACTCCAATTTAAAAAAACAAAAAATCACGAGCCATCTCCACTAACGTGAAACCTGGGGAAGGGCAAAGCAATGGACGTGCAAATTTATTCTTGGCGCTTTGACGTTTTTTCCAACGGAGATGGCACTTTTGGGTGTGGGGATATACAGATTTGCCCTTAACGTGTCTTCCCTTTAAAGCACGGAGCTTAGCACGAGGGGTAAACGAGTGTCCTTGTGTTTTTATGCGCGTTACGTTCTAGCGCCAGGCGTAAACATGTTCAAGGTGTTTTAGTATCGGAAACTCACGAGACGACGATCCCGACAATGATTACGATGACGATGACGACCGGAAAAGCCAAAAGCCCCAACCTTTAAAGGACTTCACCCCTAAAACGCACACCTAGAGTCGCCACATCATTTTTTGTGTCAAGGAATGACCACGTATAAAAGGGATTTGGCCCCATGCCAGGAGTTTGTAAAAAGTAATTTTTATATCACAGATCTACAGCGAGTCTCATAGAGACCAGGAAAGTTTGGAGGGCTTTTCTGACAGACTCATGATGTTGCATTTTTATAAAGTACTGTCACGGGGAAGCTATGACTAGGCATAAAAAGAAGAAGAAAGACAGGGAACCTTCAGGAGCCATGTTAGTAGAATAAAGCAATTAGTCTGATGTAAATGCAGATATTTTTCTTAAATGTTTCTTCGGACTCCTTTTTTCCACAACGTATCCTGCATGGAATCCCGGAAACGAAGCTGATCCCGTCAAGCAGACGGATCAGGAGCCAAGTACAGTGAAAGCAGCAATGGTGCGACAAGGTCAGCGAGCGTGCATATAGCATGCACAAGCTTAAAAAAAGAGTGGCCCGTAGCCAGCTAGGCACGCGGCTTATCACAGAACCCAAGGCTGTTTTGGGTACTGTCCATTTGGGCACAATGGTACCGCTCACCGAACCGCTGAATTTCAACAATGAATATTTCAGCAAGCTCAATTTGCAGCTCGCGGGATCAATATCACACGAACACTTCACAGCAGAGTTTATCACGGTGATTAAATACATGGATGCCGCCAAAGGAGTGCTGGGCATGTAAAGGCTAAGGAGGCAACCCAAGGGCGGGCGATGTCGACAGTTCAAGCGCCTCCAGAGGTGGATCCTGCTCATTGTAATGGGTGTGCATCGCTATGAAAGCCTGGTGCAGCTCACCACCTACAGCTGCAAAAGTTCAGCGGCGAGTTGTACCAGGGGCGAAGATTCAGGACGCAGTGTAAGGCATCCGTGGATGACAACCATTGCGCAACCAAAGGATAAAAGTTACAATATGTACGGACTCTTCTTATTGGCCCAGTGGCTGATTCTATCGCCTTACTGAAAGCTACGGAGGACTGCTGCGAAGGCGAAAGGGAAATTCTTTGACGACGCTTAAGGGACACTTGCCGAATCATGCAAAAACATCTGGGACAGCTTAGATCGCTTCATTCGGTAGTATCCTCTAACGATACCGACGGGCTACGTCGACTCCTGGACTACGTGCAATGTACCCGGCGGGAACTGGCTGCAATAAAGATTTCTTCGTTTAGGTATTGTGGTATGATGACGGAAAATATAATTATTGTCATTTGATATTGCCCGTGCTCACCACCTACAAATGGCCCACACTTTGCAGAGTTCAGAAAACTCAGAAAAGGAGTCACCCGTAAACGGAACAACAAAATCGCCCACGTCTTTTTATGTTGAGCTTGACATCTTTTGTGTCCTACCTTAAGATCGAAGTGGAGTATAGAGAGAAGTGCGATAGGAATCAGTTTGTCAAATGAAAAGTTTGGACATACCCCCATGCACACCTGTGTCTACTTGTACCATCTCATCTAAGCCAAAGTGTCTATATTGTCACACAGTCAATCCCGCTACGGAAGTGTCTGAGAGATGGAACAGATATCAGAATGTATTACAGAGATTTGAAGGCGAAAGGCCATGTTGGCGTTTAACCAGGACAGGGCGCATTTCTAGAGACTGCATCCTTGACGGGAAATGCCCGAACTCCACTGGCAGACGTGTAACCTCGGTGTGCTATCCTTGCAGGCGGCACAGCGGAGCATAGACCATACAATATTGGACGTCAGCAACCCTCACTGCCACACTGTGCCCATTCTCTACTAAGAAGTGCTGCTTCAGGCGTGGAAGCTCGGGGTAACAGGAACTGAACGCTGTGAATCCAACCGGGATATCGTGCATGGTGGGAGTCAGCGCTTCCTCATACGCGAAGACGCCTCCGTACCATTTGTCCTAGAGAGCTAGGGAAGAAAAGCCTCCATCTCCATACATTCGGAATGCCGAATAGTGGAATTGTTCTTACGGAGTTCTTACGGAGGGAAGATGCGTTTCTTTAGTGGCAGGTGCGGCTTTGCAATGACATAGTGAAAGTACCCACTAAAAGGACTTTGCTACTTCTATCGAAACCAGTGGTCAACAAATTGCGGACAGGCTTTTCCGGCCGTGCAGAGACTCTGCAGCTGGGATTATCCTTCTGATTAGAGCCGACCACCTTTGGAAAGTCATGACAGGAGAATTGCTTAATCACCCCAGCAACAACTGTCCAGTTGCACTAAACTCAATCTCAGCTTGGATGTTGTACAGGACCTTGTATGCACTCAGTTCATCGCTGGTGGCATTTAGTGTCTGCGTGTTGCGAGTAAGCATCAAGCACATGGATGAGGGCGACGTTCTTGAGCCATTGTGAAATCTTGAGAGTGTAGGGATCTGTGAAGCAGAGGCACCAGATGACCGACAGAAAATAAGCATATTTTTCGTTTGCTAGAAAGGTGACGACAACAGCGAGTGAACTCTGCGAAAACGACATCAACCTTTTAGGAGACTCCAAAACTCTACTGATAGCTATCAGTACCAAGAGCAACGTTTACATGGCCTATGTCAAAACGTAAAGAACTTGCGGGAATTGACGGGCGCCAACGTACATCATCTTCAAAAGCGGAGTCTGAGAGCTCCAGGAGCAAACACTCCCCACAAAAAGTGCGCCAAGATTGGAGCAGTGCAGTGTCTCGATGGAGACCTTTGTCATCTAAACACCAAAAACAATGGGGCCAGCCACGATGAAGCGACAGTTATCATTATCACGAAGCAAATCAGATGATGGCGTATCATCTGTCTCCCGAAACCTCAGGCGACTGAAAGAAGTTCAACAGCGGTGGCGTGATCAGGGTAACGATGCATTTGTGAGAGCCAAACTTCGCCAATGAGATAACATAGGTCAGCAGAGTCTGCCAGAAGGACAAGGAGAGTAATAATTGGGTGAAAGGCTATGCAGCAGTTCTCTGACAAATCAACGTTCGGAGCTTGCTTATTGCATCTCATTGTGGGGACGGAAGGATGTTACAGTTGTATTTAGGGGATGAATTACGGGGAATCTATGAGCCGACAGAAGAAGAAAAAGGAAGACGATGAACGATTGGACGCCATTATTGGAGTAAAAAGCAATTAAGTTTCATGTAAATAAAATTATGCTTTCGGCGGCTTCGAACTCCTTTCTTGCACACATCAGCTGCATTGTTTTCTGGGCGGAAACGTTTCTAGGGAAGGCACCCTTATTTGAATCCTTAATTTTTTGTTAGGTATAAATCGGTTTAAATTTACTTTCTACTACAAATTTTTAATCGCGTACATTTTCAAATGAACCTTTGAACGAAACCATGGCACATGCAAGTCACACCAGTCAAGGGTACTTTCTTGCCCTTGTTTGTCTTAGTAGGTCTTCCGCCGTAAACACCTATATCTTACGTTCTTTCAGGTAGCAGAATTTTCTTTTTTTAAAAAATATTTATGCAACTTTTAAAAAGATATATATATATATGTGTAAATATATTCATTGAGTTTTACCAAAAAATTCTTTCAAGCTGTACAGGCCAGAGAATATAAAAAAATATCCAAAGAATGCTCGCTCGCATCTTTTTTTGAACAATTGATGAGCATACAAACCTAAGGAGAAGAAATGACACAGCATATATACCGAAGCGTCGGTCTTTCATAAATATTGGATTGTGTTTACACTATGAATAGTAATAAACGACACAATCTCTCTGCAATTTTACAGTTCCTTATTCTCAAACATTTCGACTTACCAATGCGTATGAGTAAGATAAAAAAAATCACCTCTATTGCACAAAAACGAAAAAAAAAAATTCTTGAGCATTGAACAACCTCGTCCCAGTATTAGCCACGTCTATGGTACAAGAGGCCAAAATACACTCCCATAAAAGTAATGTGCACGACCATTTTCCTATTGGCTGAGTACGAACACATAATAGCATATCGGCAAAATCTAGTCATCTAGATTATGACCGCCTTTACACCTAAATTGTGACATCGTTAAAAGGAAAAACGCCGAACGAAATAAACCAAAATTAGAAATCGGCTGATTGACGGGAAGCATTTTGAATAAAGTTCTACCACTTCTGGGAAAGCATTCAAAATAACACCAGGATCCAGGGAAAAAAACAAAGGTGCGCCACAACATCAAATACCTCCTCAATTTTCCAATGAAGATGTCAGAGGGCGACCGAAGTCTCCTGAAAAAGCTAATTTAGGCAATGTTTACGACATACCCACATGTGTTTGTCGCAATAGGTTTTTTCTATATATACTTCAGTACTCTTACCAAAGAAGTCAGGGTTTAAGAGCTAAACTATTCCAAGCTTCGTGCTTCTGTGCTTGCAAAGCTCTAATGAAGACAACGTGTATTAAAATGTTCTTTTTGTTGGGTCTTGTTTTAGTCACTGAAGCTTCAAGCAACACAGGGTGAGTAATACACCTTTCTTATTCTCATATGTGGGAATCATTCCATTTTATAAAAGTTTCGTTTGCAGCTCCATATCTTAATTTATTGCGGTGTCATCCGTCGCAGCTAAACACCAAAGAAAATGCTAGTGGGCCAACACGTGTTATATTGACTAAACTATTTTCCCATCTGCTAACACCGGTCATTCGGAGCATATCAAGGTGAAGAGAAAGCAAAACCCCTTATTACGTTAATACATAACAATATTTTTACGCCCGTTTGGCTGTGAATAATTTGGCGCGCTCAAAAGGCGTTTTCCTAACGCTTTAAAGCACTATAGTATCAGGTGCATTCTTGTGGAACTTGCAATGCAATAACTGTACCAAAAGAAGGTATTATTGGACGTATATTCGGTAACTTATTTTAGGTTGTAGGCTTGTTGCCAATAACGTTGTAGCTTTCAATTGACGCCGTTTGAGATACTTCTACTCTTGAAGTGATCGTTGATGTTTGGAAGCCACTACTTCAGGTAATGCTTTTCTCTAAACACCGCCAAAATGCTGCGCTACCCCTTCTCAACGTGATGACATTTGAGCCATCAACACTACGTGAAGAAATCTGTGTGGTCGCATCGTAATCTGAGCTTTGGTAGTTGCGTTCTTTTGACGGTGTTAATTCCTGCCACTTTCATTTTTATGGTATTTATTAGGCTTGCTGCAATTAAAAAAGGGCGTTTAATAATTCCCTGTAGGTGTAAAAAACGACAAACACCAAAGCGCGTCTTTTTTAGCGTTTGTCGGATGCTAAAGATGCCCTGGTGTTGTTACAGCTGTTTCAAAAAACTTCACTACCGCACACCTGTGGCCAGGTGTAGCTTCGCTCGATAAAAACACAAAAAATGAAACTTGTTATGTTGGTCGGAATCTACCTGTTAGTGTGCAGTCATCCACCAGGTGTACAACTCTATGCAAAAACGGTAGACAAAAATAGGTTTATGATTTATTGCAACAGAATAGGTTTTATTTAGGGGCACGGTGTAAATCATGGCGAGTGGTTTTTTTTTTGTTCTTGGACAGGCGTTAACACGTGGAAACAACGAAATCAAGTCATATTTTGAATGCACACGCTGCATCGAAGCATGATCATTGTAAAGAATATTTGTACGTGACCGGTTCAGGGAAACACCTAAGTGGTAACGTGAATCTGAAGCAGCTTTGAGACTGCGGAAATAAAAACCGCAAAATAGCTTGAGGCGTGCTTTATTCTAAGTTTCATTTAAATGATATTCTGGAAATTAGCCACACAAGAAATATTAGTTATTTATGCAAGCGACCATACTTTATTTTTCTCTAAAGATAACAGTGCCTAATTATTAACAAACAATCTTTCGGTGGGTGCGTTGGCCAAATGGTGTAATGAAGACTACATACAAAAGAATAAAACAAAGCAGCAGCTATATTTTCCGTTAAGAACAAGCCAGTTGCATTTTACATTGCCCCTACATTTATCTCTGTACGTATAGAGAGTGTGTGTCATTTTAAATGCCCTGGTGTCTTTATTTCTAAAAAAAATGTAGGAAATATATATGTACAACGCGAGATTATTTCTTTGGACAGAATCATGCAGATATATGTCATCGAAGGCCATTTCGGCCGAGTATGTGAATGTGCTACTGCATAATTCTCTTTCTAGTTCAATTTAAACTATTCTCTCCTTGCTCGAGGTAATATAAAGCAGTCCGCGTAGCATAAAGGTTATATACCCAAAAAAATGTTTTCTATCACGTATTCTATATAAGTAACAAGGACGCAACCCAGAACCTCTTTTTAAAACGTCTCGTATATAAAACCTCCAAGTTGTACACATATAGCGTGTGTACTCGATTAACGCAAGACGTAAAGAAAATTAAAAATATGCGTAACATGTTGAGATCCCGACAAAAACAAATAACCTCTTCCTAAAATAAGCTTGTTTTAATATTTGAAAGGCCGCATCCAGATTACTCGACATTCTCTATTTAATGCGTTTTATTGTTCCAATTTTTATGTACACACAGCTTCTGAACATTGCGAACATTTCAATTCCCCCAAAATGTAATGCCCACCTAATTTATTCGTTTCGTTGGCTTTTTTTTGCCTAATTTTGTACTGGTTGAAGATAAGTAGCGTTTGTCTGACGTAAAAACAAACATTTTAAGGTTATGTTCTTGTGTAACATGTTTGTGGTTCTCCTATAGCTGTGTTTCCTTTGTCACGATACAGCTGTTGAGTTTGGTAGTCCAACAGGAACGGTACAAGAAATCGAGTCGTCTAAGGGAGCACCTGAATGCAGAAAACGCGAAATATTTTGGGTGGTTATTCCCGTGTTACCCGTAGAGAATATTTTTCAATGCATCCCGTACAAAAAGAATTGCGGCCTTGTATAAGATCGGACCTATCGCTGAGTTTCAAGACCATGCGACAACGCTTACTCAATCGTGTTCTAACGACATTACGTCGTCACAGATCGGGTATAGCAGGACAGTTGCAACAATACCAGAAAATTACTATTGGCTGCGACTTGCAAACTTTATATCTACACGCAGCCACACAACACACACATTAGTGTCAAAGATGAAAGAACTTTCCAATACGATGTGCGTACATTCTCCGCTTTCCCCTAACAAAAGGCAGCGTTAAAATTACCTCAAATAAACTTCCGTTGCCCTTTTCCTAAGTCGGCATCCGGAAATTGTTGGTTCTCGTCTTTCCAGGCCCCCTCATTGCAAGACGGGATGGAATATTCACTCTTGGTTTAGGGAGGATGGGAATAATGAAAGCACAAACAGCGCGAGCAACAAAACTCCGAAAATTACGCAGAAGAAACAACAAAAGTGCGTCTCCACATGAAAAAAAAATGCCGAGGTTGGGGAAAAACTCATCCCCTGGTCAGAATCATACCAGGGTCCTCCGCTTTATAAAATCAGCCTTTATGTGATTTCCTTAGGGGTGAGATCTCAGGCTTGGTGTTCTCGTCCCCATTTCACGTTCACTTGCGTCGCAAGTGCGGAGCTCAGACGCCGAAGTCGCGCTATAGACGCCTAGTTTACGCAGCCGGTTCCGCAGGTTCTAGCACGTAATAAAGCAAGCTACTTCCAGAGAGACGACAACGCCTGCGAAAAAACGTTGCGGGCCTGCCAGTTATGGGACCCTTCAGCGGCAATTTCCAAACTCCATGTGAGGTGCAACAGCAGGATCTCAGACGAAGAGAGTGGACACCAGCTCGGGGTTTATTGGAGCCTGTGACTTTGTTTTTCAACTATGCGGATTTTTGGGCATGATGCCTTTCTCCGTTTTTCATATGCTTGCCGCCATTTTTAACCGAGATTTTGTATTGTGATTGTCTCTCACTTTGAAAGGCGATAATGACAGTGAAAGTTACGGACATAGCGATGGTCACAAAAAGGGAAGTTGGGCAAATAAATGCTGAGCAGCCGCTGCTTCCACTGGTGTGTAATAGTCACCACTATAAATGAACACCACTGCTTCGTGAACCGCAAGAGTTTTATTGGAGCTGGAGGGTATGTAACTGCGGATGCTCAATAACTGCGGATGCTCAAGACTTGCGTCGAAGCAGACGGCGTCTCAATAACTTCTATCCCTTGCTGTTGTGAATGGAAACCAGGATACGTCATCAACCAATGCCTTTTGAGAGTTGGACTCATCCCAAAGTGCCCCATGCGTTTGATGGCAGAGCCGGCAAAAATTCATGCACCTCACTAGTAACGACGACGATGGTTCAATGCAAAGATATCTTGTGACGGATTCTGTGGTTGTCGTCTGCGTTTACACAGATTGTCGACCGTATCAAACTAGGAGTACCGAATATACTTCTCCATCGTTACGGTAGAAACCAAGGATGGATACCGGTCGTTTAAGCGTATTAAAATTAGAGCTAATCGGAGAGAGGATAAATTTATAACGCGAGGGACCAAAGTTGTATTCCGGCCACAAGAACGATTTTCAAAGCAAAATTTTCCTTCTCTACGAGGTGACGTGTTTCTGCTGTGCGACACAAGAAACTCCCAACCAGGCTGAATAAAACAAGTGGCACCACCAGGGATCGAACATGAACGCCAATGACGCGGAGATAGAGCCTGCCGTCATTGCGAGTATGCTACGCAAGAACACATGGAGACAGGGAGACAGAAGCTGGTTTAGTTTTCTGCGGCTGCAGAGGGAGAATGCGCTTTTGGAGGCGACCACGCAGTAAGATAAAAAAGGAGCGCCGACTTCGCTATCTCCAAGAGCCGCCTTACAGTCCTTCACTCACGGAGAACAGGGTAGATAGTGCTGTGAATGTGCGCGATTACCCAGCCTTCCTAGCACACCGGAACCTTCTCACCCTTGCCGGCTCGACGGCAACGCCCATTCAACGGCTTTTCTGCTTAGGGATGACGGTTTTGGGCGTTTTGTGGCGCAGCTTCATGACCATGGAGCGCTTCCTTGCAGCGGCTTGATTTCTTTGTTCGACGGCTCCTGCTGGGTAACGCAGACATGGCAGAATAAAGTGGCGTACGGTAAAGTTAGGTTAGAATTGGTTTTCTGGGCGGCAAAACAAAAGGTAGAAACCACATAGGGACATCTGGCCGCTAGCCAAATGCTACGTATTGGGCACTGCTTGCCAGGAATGAGAGTCCTTATGCTAAATTTGGGAAAACTAATTCGGTTGTGTTGTAACAGATATCGCAAAATTCGAAAGCCGGTTCTCGTAAATAGCGATTGTAAAAGTTCCCTCAGATTTCTAGCAATTCTGAAACTTACTAAACTAATTAGTTTAAATCGGGATACATGGCAACTAGTAAGCTTACAAGCCGTTTTATCGTGGTGTCTGCACTTGTGTCGCGCTGTAGTGTAGCCGCGTGACAGTACATCAGGACGGCTAGGTTCCGCTGGCTCGCCCTTCGAAAGACCTTCCTCGCTGTTTTGTTCTTCCCGCTGCACGTCGGGCTATAGCGGCTACATTTGGTGGTCCAGCTAGGCCGTGCACGAAGATGGTGCGTTCGAAACGGCGGACACAATATCTGTTTATCCCAGGTAATGGCTTGCACAATATCTGGTTATCACTCTTTGTAGAGCCGCCTGTGTGAATTAAAATGACGTCGTATGGGCAATTGTTCTGGGTGTCGGTTACAGCGTTGCCTTCCAACCACCTTCACAGCGTAGATTGGAGCTATTTCTATTTATCACTCCACCCGGGATTTAAACGTTACAGACGCAATCAGTCAGAACACTAAAGCATCGCTTTGAATGCCGACGAACGGCACACGCGATACCAAGCTGTGAGTGGTTTTTATTGCTTGGATACTGAATAAATCTAGCTTAGTTCACGTTCTTCTACGATGGCACAGCATCGTTTTGGTTTGAGAATCATGAAGACGCGGTGACCTGCAGGAACCACTTTGTTGAGCAGATGAATGCCCGTTTCTGACACGCCGTTTCCAGAGAAAGCGGCGGAGCAAAAACTACTTTCGACAGCTCAAATCTAGGGGGGAACAAGGACTACGTATTTCGAGAAAGTGCTGAAGCTGCGCAGCATCGTGGAGGAAAAGATGTCCGTATAGGTAGGCCAGTTTGTAATAAAGACACTGCAGAAGGTATCTACTACATGTCGATTCGGCGAAAGAATTCTCAGATGGCTTAATGTGCCTTCGGGCTTTGTTGCTATTTTAATGCCCTGAACCTGAGTCGCATCACCCCAATGTTTTTCTGACTACGTAATGCGACCGCGATCTGAAGCTGTTACTTTAGTGTACAAGTAGACATGGCTGCAGTCATCAGGCTTACAGTGCGGGAAAACTTTTCGCACGTTTAGAATACCTCGCACCCGGACTGATGCGCGCATACGTATGACGTGCTTCAAATATACCAACATAACCATCGCCCGCTTGCAAGCTGCCGTTGTGAGCATCCGGAGTTTTCTGCCAACCGTGATTTTAAACACTTGAAATCGAAAGCGGCATGCACGTACGAACAGGACACTTCGTGCACGCGAATCGGCGCTTTCCAAAGCCTAGAGAAGCTGATGCGCAGTTTTTGAGAAAGATGACAGGCTCATAGTTTGTTATCAGTCTGGCGTAATTTGGCTCATTTCCAGATGTTGTCCTCTACAGCGACCAAGTCATCGATATGACGTGCCGTCACCGTTTCCTTGTACCAACTATGACTATTTGCTCAAATAATGCAATAATCTCCGCTGTCTTCCAGCTGGTTTGCGCGAAACCTTCTCCCCGCGCCACAACCTCACCCAATTGGTCGCCATGTTTCTACTGCAGGGTAATATCGCCAGTCCACTACCACGGTCCGTCGGCACAACACTGTTCTAAACCAGCAAAAAACTGGGTTGCCAGTCAGTGGTTATACAACATGCATCCACCTGTTCTTATATTAGGAAACATATCTGAAGTCGATGTTGGCCACTTTAGTGAACACCCACCATAGTGACCACCCTCGTTACTGTTTCCATTACGGGTTCCCGGTTACAAAGATGAGCTTCGTAAAGTCTGGTATAGATGGTTCTACATGACTAAAGCTACACCGCAATCCTTGTGTGTGTTGTACTGCGTGGTACCTTGAGCTCAGAATGAAGTGGGATGGTATGTGATGTTACACTTTGACAGTCAGGAATCTTTTCGTGGCGTTATGGGTGAATGTTCGTGTCAGCTTGCTGTTTCGGTTCTTAATATCACTTTCCTGGACACAAATTTATGCTAGGTTCATTTTGCATCCGTTGTCTACATATGAGGTGATATGGAGTATGCACTTTTTGAACAGTGTGGGGGAACAGTAGATTGCAGAAGTAGGTACATATACGTAAATGAATTCCTACTGTCGGTCCTTGTGAAAGACTGTCCTAATGAAACGTCCGACACACTAAGAGTAATAAACGACGAGGCTATTTCAGGGTTATGCGCTGTGTTTAGGATAGTGGTGGACCGAAATGGCCCTCCTAACCTATGAGATGATAGTGTGATGGTGTTGCCGTTTATTGCGCTATTCAAAATATTATTTGTCCTCACGCCTCTGTTCGGGTATAACAAGGGCGTTGGGCTCTGTTGGCGATAAAGTACTCAGCTAAGCCGACAGGGATACCATGTCGGTTGAAGCTCGCGCATTACGATAAATACGTGACCAGTTCTGCCGCTGTTTCAACAAAACCTGCTCATTCGTCGGCGCACCCTTCGCGTGTGGATCGCAGTTTTTTTGGATGATCAAGATGTCTCTCACCCTGCCTGACCCATGTGTCTTTTCGGACGTCTTTTTTCAAAACCCATCAGTGTTCGACTTTTCAAGGAAGAAAAGGTCACCACTGATTCCATCGTCTGGAACTGTCCACAGCACTTGCGTTCGGCCCACTTGTGGCCGGAACGCAAGTGAACTGGCGAAGAAAACACCATGTGAAAAACCGCGCCCCGAACGCTTGTAAAGTTGGACGATGCGTACCCACTCGTCCTGAGGCACACGATCACGTGCGCTCAATTGTGAGCCCCACAATTTGCACGAGACCACGTAAAAATCAGGATGAGGCGGGGCGCTCTTCAGGATACGCAAGTGCTCGTGCACTTGATATTTTAGTTTTTTGTTCATGGACTATGCAAGCAAGATCTTAAACCGCTCTGCTATTGAAAGTGTGCCCTCTTTTGGTTGTAGGTTTCCCAATTTCAGCAATTTGGAAATAAGTGATCAACATACCTTAACTCTCGGTGTGGCATCTTTGTCACGTCAGCACTAAAAGTCGTCATTCGTACCTTTATTTTTCGTACATTGCGAAAGTCAGAAGCTTACGTACCCGTTTTTATACGTGAGAAAACTGAGATTTCTGCAAGAACTTGTCGTAATTCTTTTCGCAATGTTTGTTTTATTTAAGCCTTCCTGGTACCAAACTGCACAGACGCCTTCCCATGGTGGAGCTACGTAAATAGTTTACGAAAATATGTGACCTCGGTCATACCTGGCCCCTTTTAAACGCTACTTTATGGCATCTGTTTGTGTGTGAAGTTGAAGCGCTGTTTTTAATATAAGTGTGGCCCTATTATTTTGAAAAAATATCTCGCAGGTAGCAAAAATTGGCTTTTCTATGTGTAACCCCACGTCCGACAAGTAATCGTTATTTATTGATTTTATTTGTACATACTGCAGGCCGTAACCGGGCCCTTGCAGGAGTGGATACATATGTAACATAAAACACAATAACGCTCCACTAAAAGAAAAGGAAAAAAGTATTGATACACATAGGATACTTCGTGATTCACATGCATACATTTTTAGAAAAAATCATTCTCTTCTAGACAGTTGACAAAAGATTCCAGCGTAGAACAATTCACAGCATTGACCGGCACCTTATTTCAATAACAAATGGCCATTGGGAAAAAAGAATACTTATGTGTATTGACACGACTAGCAGGCTGACAAATGAACTTGTAATGGTTTGTCTTGAGTGAGTGTTTATATGGGTTCTGTAAGTACAGAGCGCGCGGTATCTTAAAAAACCGTGAAAGAGTAAGTATAGGAACTTTAACCTTGAAATTATTCTTCGTTTGGAAAGTAGCTGAAGATTTGCTCTATTAATTAGGTTGGTGACGCTTGAAGGCCGCGAATAATAAAAGTAGATGAACCGTGCAGCTAATTTCTGAGTTCGTTCAATTTTGTCTTTTAGGTGTTGTTGGTGGGGACTCCCTTTTATGTCGGCTTATTCTAAGGCAGGGCAAATAAGAGTCTTGTATGCATTTAATTTGACTTGTGTCGGAGCATTTCGCAACCTTCTTCTGAGGAAGGATAGTTTCCCTACCGCTTTTTGCAGACGGTGTCAATAACGGGTTCCCAACTTAAGTTCGCTGAAAGCGTGACACCAACGTATTTCACCTGATCACTTTTAGGGAGCTCATTATTGTCTAAAGTGTACGGAAAATTCAGTGGATTCTTCTTATTAGTGAGTGTGAGGCATTTGGTTTTAGATGCGTTCATGCTCATGCCCCATTTCTGGCACCAAGCGTATATATTTTTTAGTGAGGTGTTCAACCTGATTTGGTCCTCTGAATGTCTTGCAACTGTATACATGACACAATCATCTGCGAAAAGGCGCATCTGGATTCGTGATTGAATACAAAATTGGATATCGTTGACATAAATGAGAAATAGTAGAGGCGCAAGGACTGCACCCTGGGGTACTCCTGAGTACACATTGATTTTTTCAGACGTATGTGTGTTTACGGCTACACATTTTGTTCTGTTCTGTAAGAAGCTGGAGATCCACGAGATTAAGGTGTCGTCAATACCAAAAGCCTTTAGTTTTGTGAATAAGTCTTTATGTGCGACCAAGCCAAACGCCTTTGAAAAGTCCAAGAATATGGCATCAACCTGACTGCTGTATTAATAGCGTTGGCTAGGTCATTAGTTATTTCGGCCAGCTGTGTTAGTGTTGACAACCCAGATAGGAATCCATGTTGTTGGTTATAAATAAGGTTATTCCTTTCTAGATGACTGATAATAAATCAAATAATTATGTGTTCCATCACCTTACAACTCATGCTTGTTAGTGAAATAGGTCTGTAGTTGCTCGGTTCAAATTTAGAGCCAGATTTTATAACTTTAATTATTTTTGCCCTGCGCCAGTCATCAGGAATACTCGAGGTGTCCTAAGACACTCTAAAGATTATAAGTAAATATTTTGAAATCCAGGCAGCATATCGGTTCAAGAAGACATTAGAGATAGAATCGGGACCAGTGGACTTCTTTAGGTCAAGGTTATTCAATAGATGTAATATTCCCTCTTCACTTATAAGTAATTTTTCCATCGGGTGCTCAACAGTATAGGCCGCCAGTTGTTCTTGTGAAGCAGTGTGTGTGAAAACTGATTGGAAATTGTTATTAAGCTGATTCGCAATGTCTTTAGGTTCAGTCAGTGTTCTATTCCCAGTTTTTATTTGCGCAATGGTTGGCCTATCTTCTGACAGGTAGCGCCGAAATTTTTCAGGGTCATCCTTCATAAAACTTGGTAAAGTTACACCGTAAAATCGTGATTTCGCTTCACGTACTTTATCACGCATAGTGCAACGATACCAACCATTTCGTTTTTATCTCCCTTTGTGCGGTGTCGTCGCTTAATTTTTTGTTCCAACTGAATTATCTCGCGTGTTAGCCATGGGTAATCTTTGTTGACCCGTTTCTTTCTTTGGGGGATAAAGTTGCTTTCGCAAAAAGATATTATTTCTTAAAAACGTGTCCACAATTCCGGAACACTGTTCAGTACACTAAATTTGTCGAAGTTGCGTTCTAATATGTATGTTATTGCGCCATTGTCTTTGCCCGCATATTCTTTTACGTAAAGGCATGGTCGTTTGGTAGATGAGCGAGAAACTGTGATAGGGCAGTCAGGACAAGCAACTTATGATCTGAAATACCTTCTTCTGCGCTAGCTGTGCTGTTTTGAAGTGTATTTCCAATGAACATCAGGTCTAGAAGAGAGGAGGACGACGCCCAAATATTGCTATGTTCGGAAACTAGTTGGTTCAGTGAAAAACTGAACACATCCGCCGCGGTGGCTCAGTGGCTAAGGCGTTGCGCTGCTGAGCACAAGGTCGCGGGTTCGATTCCCGGCCGCGGCGGCCGCTTTTCTGATGGAAGCGAAAAGCAAAAACGCCCGTGTGTGCGAGATTTCGGCGCACGATAAAGATCCCCAGGTGGTCAAAATTAATCCGGAGCCCTTCACTATGGCGCGCCTCATCGCCTGCGTTGCGTCGGCGCGTTAAACCCCACAATCAGAATCACAATCAGAAAAACTGAACACAGTGAAAAGCAGCGATTCCGCACTTCTGGCATCTCTGTTATCAAAACGCATTTCAGCCAAGTCTTTCCCGGCAGAATAAAATCCCCTGATATTATTATGTTTGACCTTGAGTTTGTGTGCTGCGAAAGATAGTCGTGAACACCTTCTAAATACTGAGGCGCAGCATTGGGTGGGCGGTAAACGCCAGCAAGTAATATGGTCTTGCCAGAATAACATAATTTGCACCATAAGCTTTCGTGTTCGGGAATTCTTTCAAGAACAGAAATCTTGATGTTGTTTTTATTGGCGATCGCTACGCCACCGCCTCTGGAAGTTCTGTCGTTACGGTGTAGTTTATATGATGCCGGAATTACTTCACAGTCCAACACGCCAGCATGTAACCAAGTTTCGGTAATTACCAGCACGTGCGGGTGATGACACAGAATTAAATTTTCAATTTCACTGAGCTTGTTCACTAGGCTGCGGGCATTGAAGCACAAGATTCTTACGTTTTTGGTCTTCCCGTGTCAATCCGCCTCCTGAACATCAGGTCTTGCCCTTGTAGCTGCTTTTGGTCGAGAATACCTTGCAGCAGCTTCGACTCTGGCGTTCTGTGCGGGGTCCCAGACAAACATTTTGCCATCGACTTTTACCTTGTCGAACACGAGGGACACTTTCGCTCCCCGTGCCTTCTCATCTGCGTCAGAGCGCCACAACTGACTGCGCACATCTCTCACTCTTTTCGAGAAACCCTCCGAAATCGATATTTCTGTGCCTTTTAATTTGTGACAGCAAGAAAGAATTTTAGACTTTTCAGAGAAATCAAAAAGTAGTAGAACAATTGGTCGTGGGCGTTCGCTACGGGGATTGCCTACTCTGTGGACCCTTTCTACAGATTTTACAGCAATATCAAGTATGTCAGTAAATATAGTTTTTCGGACCTTTTATTGTAGCGATTATGAGTCTTCATCAGGCTCCTGCGTCACCCCGTTTATTACAAGATTGTGGCGACGACTTCTGTTTTCCAGATCGTCGACCTCAGCTGTCAGTTCTAGTATCTGCTGAGTCATGCCAAGCCCGTTTTTTTCATACTCTGCTAGTTTTTATCTTATATTGCTTTAGCTGACCGATTTGATTTTCTATTGCAGTAATTTTTTCCTTGATAGTAGATACCACACCCTCAACTTGTCTCAGATTAGCTGTCAGTTCTTTAAGCGTTTTGGATGTTTTCGTTTGTTCTTTAAGGATTTCCTTCAACGTGGCGTTGGTTGATGTGGATTGCGACTCTGAGTCAGAAGTTGGCCCTGAGTTCTGTTCCACATCCCCAGATGTTAGTAATAACAGTCTAATAACATGGCAACAATCAAACATTATGGCAATAAGACACTGTGAGCTAAGCAACACCGTGAGGGTTACATCATCGTCTCGGATTGAGGATATTGAATTTTTCTCAATTTATAAATGCTCCATGGACTTTATTTTATATGGCTTTCACTTTTTAAGGCACCAAGTGTATTTGGCTTTTCATAAATGTTTTAGATATTTTTTTAATTCTGAACGTTTGATGAAATCCACTTTTATTTTTCACCAATAACAATATAACGCTCAATTCCAGAGACTATACACCCTGCAACTACCAAGACGTGAGTACAACTTCTTCATCGCAGTAAACAAAAAGAGACAAGGACATACTTTTTTTACGAGAGAGTGTATACCTCGCTTATCTGTCATATAAATAAATACATCTTTCTGTTTACCTTGATCAACTCAAGAGAAATGCTTTGTTATAGTTGGGCACGTTCCCTAGCGCTTTACATGAATCGTGGCCGTGTGTACTTGTAAGTGCGACAATAAAAAGGACAAGACTAACCATATGGAGATATCTGAAATAATCAATTAAAATTTTAAACAAATGTTTTTTGTGGCGAACCAATGTTTTCAATAAGAATAGAATACTGATTCCGAATTTGGTTTTTGCAATAGGCGATATACCGAAACGAACCTTTTATACTTACGGAGGTTATAGAGCAAGATGTTGAGTCTAGTGTAATAAAAGATGGTTTTATTAACTCCAAGAAATTGTTCCGTTTTCCTATTCACGACTCAGCCTCCAAACATCTTTTGTGGAATGTGCTTGGTTCATCCTCTTCCTTCCTTAGCTCATACGGTCTGGGCATAGAGGCCAACCTGCGGGCATGGGGCTCTGATTTAAAAACACAGCCGCGCCCTGGTGATATCTCGTCAGTGCTCTTTTCCCCGTGTCCCCTACTAATGAAGACAAGCCGATGCTAGCCATGCCGAGACGAGCTGGTGATGAGTATCTACCCCTTAATCCCAAAGAAGTCGGGGAGAGCTTTGAGTAATCGTCGATATTGATTGCCTAGCTAGTCCTTGGCAAGGCATCACCAAGGGTGAGGTTGAAAGCATTCAGCATTGTTACTGAGTTATTTCCACGAGTTATATTGTCCTGGACCAATATCTAGATGTGATTAGCAAAGTCTACTGTGGATGGAGAAAAGAGAAGGTTGAGGTGGTGACTGTGCAAGCCGTTTTGCAATCTGCTAGCTCAGAAGCTGCTGCATTTCATCAGCCTACATAAACCCATTTTATCATTCAAGACAGTACCACGTGGTGGAAATACGTGGTAAGAGTGGCCTAGAACACACAGGACCAGCTAATGTCTGCATTCTCTGTCGGAGTAGGCGAATCGTTACTTTCTTTTAGAGCGGACTGACATGGCGTCCCAGATGATAAAAAACTCTTCTTTAGTGATTTTTGAAAGTGTTCGTATTACAGCGAACGATGCACGTTTTCTGGGACATATGACGAACTTCAAGAATTGCTCAATATCCAAGAAAGCGCGACCAAACGCAATCACTGGGACCCAGAAGCGCAAATAGTGAATGTTGCTCGAAGATGTTCTACTACGTCTTGCTAGAATAGCCTTGCCATGGCTCGAGAAGCATGAAGCAGTGACCAGAACATGACGATCGTTGTGGAAGAGGCGATGAAACGTTTTGGCGCCGTTACTTCTTACAGAAGGGAGGCCGAACAGATAGTCGTGTGGCGAGAACTCCGAGGGAAGGTTTACATGACTTTATACCTCAAGACATTAAACTCAGCAGTACTAAAAGGCAAAGCCTTTCTTCAGCGGCGGATGTTTGCCGCACATTTTAGGCTCTCAAGCGTCAGCAGATTTGCCGCAAATGTCACCGTCCTCCAAACGTATACACTATTGCAATTGTGGACACTGGTCTCTCCAGGGACATCACATGATTGCTTTGGAGTATTATAACAGATACATTTACAGTACCCTATTTTAATGATACACCGCTTATACGCCCGCATATAGGGCTCAACATTCCAATTACGTGCACCACCAGTACTCTGCTTACAAGTCCTCCATTGAACGTACCAGTAGGCGGACGTGCGCAAGGCTCTATGGAGCCCCATGACCCGTTTTTTCAAGATGGTGGCACTGTTCGGCCGTTGAGAGCTAAGTCCCAACAACTGGAATTCGAGTGCGATCCCGTGGAGTGATTGGCGCATACCCACGCCAAACAGTAGAACCAGTACGTTTCCATACACAAGTTCACCAACAACGCTATCGTGCATAACCTGTTTGCGTCTTCAGCGGCGTCAATCGGTACCTTGCTTGCTTCTGTCGCCGCCGCCAGCAGCATGCTCCGTGGTTCTTCAGTGGTTCTTCCCCCCGACGACATGACAATGAAAGCCACCCGGACATACTTTTTTACCCCTCGGCTCCACCCTCCAACCTCAATTCGGCACCCGCCTCTCACTATATCATAACGCCGCAGCGTGTGCGCGAGTATCGATCGCTTCGTCGCTGCCTGTGCCCCGCCGCTGGGCAATTAGCTGGCGCGGTGGACGGGTAGGAGGTTGCACAACGGTCACTTTTACAAAATCCTGTAGGTAGTAAGATTAAGATGCGTAGTATTCCGACAGCATAAATGCAACTTGTTTGGTGTGTACCTAGTATTTCACAAATGAACCTGTAGTTTAAATCTCGCTAGGACATAAAGGCATGTTCGAGTGGGGTGGCACATAAATTTCATGTTGGTAGGAGCCTTAGCTGGTAGTTCGACATATCTCGGCAGACGTTGTGTTTGGGGTAGATACCTTCAAAACTTAGTTTATTCTATTGGAGTAGGCAATGCACAAAAGCATTATGGGTACAAAAATTTGCAAGAATGTGTGGTATTGCTGCCGGAGAGATTTTATTGCGAAGTGTTTTGCCTGCCTACCTAAAGAATGCCAGCGTATCAAGAAAATTAGAGTTCGCTGTTTCCAATGACACACCTCCTTTGTCCGCTATATTCATTTCTGTGAAGTCTATCCACAAAAGCGCGGGTAGCTTCAGTGTATAATGTCGAACCTGATTCAAAGGTAGCACTATAACAAATCTTTTTGTTCCCCGGCTTTTATCTAATAAATACCATGGCCATGCTCATGTGCGGACAGTGAATGCGAGTTCGGAGCCTGTACTTCTCCCTTGTGGCCTGATGTTTGTCATATATGCTGGGGTTTTAGACACCTCACCAGACGCCATTTCCCTGCCTGAACCTGCGAATAAAGTGGGACCGGACTACACCGCGGATTTCACAAAATTGGTCAAGCAAATATTTACATTCTGAGAAAGGGCGCATTAGAAGTATTGCTGCGGCAGCATGCTTCGGCGTTCGAATTTGCGGATAGTAAATGACGTTCCACGCCACCAGGCTTCCAAACGCAACATGTGTTTCCTTCGTCCCGGCGGAAACCTTAATTCACGTCTCTTTTGCATAGCGCAGCACTACACGCCTGCCAAATTAGGAAATTCTCCCAATTGAGTCGGGTAGGAATCTATAATCCCGTGGCCTTTCCTTGTTATACTGGTCAGAAAAAAGGATAGCACTGAGTGATTTGTTGTTGACCACCATAGACATACCAGTGTGACGAACAACGACGTATGCACACTTAGTAAAAAATCACGCCATTAGTTGTCCTCTTTCTGCCCTCTGTGTTTTCTCAGTATACCCTCAATCTGCAATTGACAGACTGCTATGCACAGTAAATAGCAATAAAACAGAATTTGCTGCACTAGAAGACTTGTTCGAATTTAATGCGTGCCCATTCAGACTGCACAATACGCCAACTACAATTCAGGGAATAATTTTCACAGTCCTGTGAAGCCTGAAGTGGGAAATCTGCCCATGTCATTTACTGACTCGGCAGCACGCACGCAATGCCCCGCTCTTACAAGTTTCCGCTACTTTTCACTTAGGTTGCAGCTACACGCATTCCACGCGTCCTCTTCTCCATGCATTCTTTGGTCGGATCGACGGAGGCAGTTTCGCCTGTGTCGAACGGATACCCCCCACTTCCGGACCCGGCGGTGTTGCAGTATAGCGTTTCATCTCCCTCGAGTACATGATATTACTCATTTACTCTATTTCTGGCCCTTTCCAGGAGCCGGCACCCAGCATATCTCCATCGACGGCAGCATCACGTGAGACAGATTCGTCACCGACACCAGACCGCAACACAATAAAGCAATCCACACCGAAGGCAACCATTGTGGGACTCGGCAGCACGCGAACGATGCGCCGCTCTTACAAGTTCCCGCGACTTTTCACGCAGGTTGCAGCTTTTGTCTGCTCCACCCATTCCGTGGTCGGAGCGACGCACGCAGTTGGCGAAAGCTTGCTTCATTTCCCTGTGCCGAACGGATATTCCCCATTTCTGGACCGAGCCGTGTGGCAGTACTGCATTTCATCTCCCTCAGGACCATGGTTTGACCGATTCTACTTAATGCTTGGTCCTTTCTGCGAGGCGGCGCCCAGCATATCTCCGTCCCCGTCAGCCTCACGTGTGACAGATATGTCACCGACACCAGACCGCCACAGGATAAACCAAGGCACAGCGAAGGCACCGTTTGTTTGGCTCGGCAGCACGCACGCGATGCGCTGGTTTTACAATTTTCCGCTAATTTGGCGCATTTAAATAATTGGCTTGCCCTACGTGCACCGCGTAATGGCTACCGTGCTTTGTTAGTGCTGCAGAACATACGATTCTGCGTTGCTGTTTGTGACTGTTGCCGTGATATAGCAAACTTATTGCTGTCCGGAGATATATAACTCAACCCTGGCCCTAATAGTTGCGCTGCCGCTGTAGATGATTCCTCTGAGATCGTGAAACTTCTTCAGCAACTCTAGGGTGGCCAAGCGTCTCTTCTCGCTGAACGTAAATCAAATCACGCTAAGCTCTCGAAACAGATATCAAATTTACTGAAAATAAGGAGAGACTTTCTAAGATTGAGGACAACTGTTCTCTTTTAATGAGTACAAAAAGACAGGTTCAAAGGTGCCCAACTCTGGAAGAGGGTAATGCGTCCGACATTGCCAGGTTAGTAACTACAATGGATGATTCCACTGGGATTCCAATGGAAATCCCACACTCAATCACAACACGTAACACTAACAGACAACGTTTCCTCATCCACATACAGTAATATGCTCATGCAATCGGCTCTAACATCACCAAAATCAAACACATCAATAAATCTCAAGCTTGCAAACACAATCTACACTTCTCAACTACCTCATTTCCGTGCACACATTATACCCCTACAAGCACTCGTCGTCTGCACCATACAACATTTATGCTTGACATTATACACAACCTATTTGTCATATTCTCTTACGAGTCCTACTTCTTTCAAAGTCAACTCCATGATTTCAGCCGGCTTTGTTGATCTTTTACTTCATCTTCCCCTTCTTGCGCCTCTTCCATTTAGCACCTTTCTCTACACTGCAATCCCTGCTTGAACCACCATCAATGTTCACTTGTCGCACTGCCCTATGACCCGTGGCCTGTCTCCAGTCATTCTCTACTGCAAGCTTCCTCTCGATTGTGCACGACTCACACCGTGTCTTCTTTTTTGTCTTCTTTGCGCGTCTGCGCTTTCGCTCTCCTCTGACGTTGGTACTTTGGCTACTTCCCGTAGAAAACTCACTGCATATCTTTTGTCCGATGCCCCCTTGCCTGGGGTGCTGATTACGGAGCCAGCCGTTCGTCGCACAGTCTTTAATTAGTTTTCTGCGCGTCCTCTTGGTAGCGTGCGCTAACTCTACGAACTTCCCAGCTACCCTATCACTTTTCTCACAGCTCCACTCACGCCCTTGAACTTTCCTAAGACCAAAACTCTTTTCCCTCCTCTGCTTCGCATGCTTAAGAAAACGCGGGCACTTCGTCTCGCGTGCTTGAATCTCAGCAACCTTACGGTGTGCTGGCCATTGCCTTTCGCTGGGGACTAGCCCCGGTCCTGTGCATTGCCTAACGTTCTCGAGCCGGGACGCTTTGTGAACAAGATGGAGCTGAGTCTGCGGGAGCTGTCCTAGCTGCTCTGAACTCCGGTGACTTGACAGCGCATTGGTGACCCCGTTTTCCATCTCAGACGCTGAGTAGTCCGCTGAGCCATCTAAAATATTTCCACTGCCCTTTTGTGGGAGAAGTTTACTCTCAATAGTCCTAGGCATTTCGACCCGATCAGCAATACAGCTTTCTGTCCGGATGCTATTTCTACCAGTGAAGGGAGCGGAAGGTACCTCCGCCTCAATTATTCATCTTTCAGAGACCGTAAAACCAACTGACTCAACAGAGATACTTGGAGGCAAAGCCCTGTCCTCGCATGGTAAGTTTTCAGTGCATTCATTTGCAGGCGCCTCGTCTGCGATTCTGCCACCCCCGACATTTAACCGCCTTGCGTTTCCAACGCGCCTTTCTCCTCATAGCGGTGTGCAAACCGCGTTCTGTCAACCGCACGTGCTTCTTCAGTGTCGGCAATCTGCTTACTTTCTTTCTCACGTGCATCATGGAGGTAGGTGACCCGCGTGCCTTCACAAAGCTCACGTGCGATGCGTTCACCGCTCTTTCTACGTTCTCTTTGCTCGCGCCGCCGCTTTACCTCTGCCAGGCGTATCTTAAGCTCCAAAATCTCCTTTTCCCGCCCAGCTTTCCTCTCATATTCTTGTGCTCTCTCTCGTAACCTTATACTTTCCGGTTCGTGCAAGCAGAGCACCTCCTCCTTTGTTAATCCTAATGTACAAGACAACGTTAACATCTCCTCGAGACCCATCTCTTCGCCAAATGTTGTCACGCGTCTCACGCGGCAGAGAAATGAGGCTCAAGTTGATTCATTCGATGACCATACAATATATTTACAACAAAACCTCAAACGAACGCGATCATAACAAAATCACACGCATATCCCACTATACACAAAAAAGAAGCACAACCTCACACTATCAAAAACCTACTAAAATACTAACTATAACACTTTAAACTATCTATCCCAAATTCAAACCAGTCCCACCCTGTAGCACGTCGAAGCCGCTGCTATTTCGATGACGTGGCCCGGAGGGTAGGCTTCCGCGTCACCGAACGTCGCCGAACGTCGCGATGGCCCGTGGTGGTGCGTCGTGGTCCCGAGGACCGCGGTGCGATGACTCGGCTTCGCTGAGCAGCGCGGCTCAGCAGGAGGCCAGCAGTGCGAAGCTGCTGATCATAGGTGGTCCGGAGCTGCCCGCTGCCAGACGGTGCGATGCCGCTGGTGCGTCGTGGGGCACGGCTCCACGGGTCGCCGGCGTTGCGATGCCGCCGGTCAGCAGGAGGCCAGCAGAGCGAAGCCGCTGGTAATCGGTGGTTCCGAACTGCCTGCTGCCAAACGGTGCGATGCCGCTGGTGCGTTGTGGGGCATGGCCCAAACTTGCCACCGTTCCTCCAAGACCTCGTTCCACTCTCTCCACTCCAACTTTGTTCTATTCCTCTTCACCTCGCATTCTATCGTGTGCGGCTCCCATTCGCTGAACAAGCTACCTCATCCTCCTCTTCGATTACCCTGTGTTTCTTCTCCATTGGTCACTTCAATATCCTTCTCACCATCCCGTATGCTGATTTTTCTTTCTCTTCATCTTTTCTGACAACATCTTTTTCTGGGGCCAATCCCCCTTCGGGTATGGGCTCTTCTTACCCCATGACACGTATGTGAGAGCCAAACTACGAAAAGAAGGCACGCCAAGACAGAACATGACAAGGGAAAATCAGTGACGACACAAGCACGTTGCACCACACAGTCGTTGTCACCTTGCTCGAGCCCTAAAAGCAAGGCCAAGCGAGCATCTGTATGGCAGCGGCCAATTTACACGTGACAGGGCCCGGATTTCGAAGTGGACTCTATAAAAAGGCAGAACGAATTGATAGGCGGAATGACTGGGGCGCATGAGCGTTGAGGAATGAGACCCAAGCAGCGTACCAGCAGTCATCCACGGCGTAACTTCACGCTTCCTCTGCCAGACAGCTGCGTAACTGTGGCTTGGAAGAAAGCTGCCGCATTTACTTTAAAGAAGCTTCTTTCCCTACGGGGCGGAAGCTTCACATGAGTTGAAACACCTTGGTTGAAAAGATTTCACTTTCTGCCGTTTGAAATACGCATAAAAATTTTGAAGGGGTGTTTGTGAGTTTCGGAAATTCTTGCAACGTCTTTCTTATTGAAAATTGTAACGATGGTTGCGCATGAGGACTGGAAAAGGTTTATTTACAAGGCAAACTTGTGCACAGAAGTAAGCGCTGCTCGTAGACTCAGAGGTGGAACGTCGTCTACCTCCTTTTCTTTACCTCTAGTTCCACTCGTCTTCTTGTTCCTTGCCTTTCAGTTGTTCGCTGATGCGTGACGTCATTTTCCAGTCAACGCGTAATATTCAAACATGTTTCATTACTCCCCCCCTCTCGGTAGGCATCGACCCGATGCCGTTAGCACGCCGGGCACGAGGGAAGAAAAGAAGTTCACAGACCAAACGGACGGGGAAGGAAACGCAGGTTCACAAGTTGGGGACGGGAACAAGGAAAAAAAATAAGTGCATGCACTGCAGGTCAGCCGGTAGTGTCAAATGTCGAGGCATGGTACGGTTTAAGGCGCACCACGTGACCGACTTCAGCATGTGGCCGCCGTCTAGGGGAAATAGGTGCCTCGCTCTCTGGTAGAACCTCATTTTTCACGTCTGACAAACGGTGGATAGCTTTATAGGGCCCGATGTAGAGCCGAAGTAGCTTCTCTGAAAGCCCGCGGTGGCGAATAGGCGTCCATACCCAAACGAGATAGCCGGGTCGTCGTCGCAAGTTGTATTGTCGAGCGTCCGTTCCCTGTTGCTTGTGAATGCGGAATCTAGCGAGCTGACGGGCCTCTTCCACTCTCTGCTTGATGTCAATTTCGGTGCCGGTTATCATGCCGTTTTCGACAGGGAGGATTGCGTCGAGGAGTTTCGTGACTGGGCGGCCAAACACAAGCTCAAACGCTGTAAATCGCGTCGTTTTCTGCACAGCTGTAGTATAAGCGAATGTCGCATAGGGGAGAATTTCATCCCATGTCTTGTGATTCAGGTCCACATACAAAGACAACATGTCAGCTAAGGTTCGGTCAGCTAATCTCGTAAGGCCATTTGTTTGGGGGTGATAGGCGGTCGTCTTGCGGTGAGTAGTGTGCATTAGGCGTAAGACGTCTTCCAGGAATTCGGCTGTGAAAGAGGTGCATCTGTCAGTCAACACGAATGCAGGCGCACCATTTCGGAGGACGATGTTGCTCAGTAAACAATTAGCGACCTCTCAAGCGGTTCAATGGGGAAGGGCCTATGTCTCGGCATAGCGCGTTAAGTAGTCCGTTGCCATGATGATGCACGTATTCCCCGAGACTGACGTCGGGAAGGCGTCAGGTATACCCATTCCGATTTGCCAAAACGGCGCGTCGGGGGGTCTAGCGGATGGAGTAGTCCTGCTGGTTTTACCGGAAGTGATTTCCGGCGCTGGCAATCACAGCATGTTTTTACGTACTGTTTGACCGATTCCAGCAGTTTTGGCTAGTAGTACTTCTTGCGAATGGGGTCAAACGTGCGGGTGTCGCCTACGTGCTAGCTGTAGGTTCGTCATGGTACGCTTGCAAAATTTCCCTATTTAGTGCTGGTAGGACGACAAGCGGGAAGTTGTTGTTACTGCCGTCGTAACTATGCTTATAGAGTACGATGTCACGTAAACAGTACGACGCTATTCCCCTACGGAAGGTGCGGGCCGGCACAATTGTGTCATCTCGCAGGTATTCGACAAGCGGTCGCAGTTCTGCGTCGGCCAGCTGGCAGTCAGCCATATCCGTTTTGTGGATGATCCAGATGAAGGGAAAGTCCTGGTCCCCTTCGGGCAAACCCACGGAAGCTGGTGCCCGTGACAAACAGTCAGCATCGCTGTGCTTCCTTCCGGACTTGTACACGACCGTGATGTCGTACTCCTGCAGCCTTAAACTCCAATAAGCTAGTCGCACCGATGGGTCCTTCAAGCTTGCGAGCCAGCAGAGGGCATGGTGGTCGCTCACTGCTTTGAATGGCCTGCCGTACAAATATGGACGAAATTTGCTCTTTACCCAGAGGACGCCGAGGCATTACTTCTCGGTTGGCGAATAATTCGTTTCCGCTTTGGAAAGGGCGCCACTCGCATAAGCTATAACTTTTTCTACGCCGGCTTGCCACTAGACAAGGATAGCACCGATTCCCACGTTGCTGGTATCTGTACGAATTTCCATATCGGCGGCATCATCGAAGTGAGCTAAAACTAGCGCAGTTTGAAGGCGGCTACGCCGCGCTGCTGCTCTTTCCACCAGAGAAAAAGAACGTCATCTTTTGAAAGTCGCGTGAGGGGTTCCGCTATTCTTGAGAAGCCTTAAACAAAGCGCCTGTAGTAAGCACAAAGCCCCAAGAAGCGTCGCACGGCCTTTTTATCGGTAGGTCGAGAACAAGAAGCGATGGCAGTCGTCTTCTCTTGGTCCGGCCGAACGCCGGCCGCACTTACAACATGGCCGAGAAATTTAGGCTCCTCGAAGCCCAGGTCACACTTCTCAGGATTGATTGTTAAATCTGCAGAGCGGATGGCCCCTAGAACACGTCTCAGCCGTGACAGGTGTTCTTCAAACGAGCTAGAGAAGACAACGACGTCGTTGAGATATACCAGACACGTCTGCCATTTTAGCCCAGCTAAAACGGTATCCTTCATGCGCTGGAACGTAGCCGGCACAGAGCATAGGCCGAAAGGAAGCACCTTGAATTCCTACAGGCCCTCCGGTGTCACGAATGCTGTCTTCTTACGGTCCGTTCATCAACTTCAATTTGCCAATATCCAGATTTCAGGTCCAGGGAAGAGAAAAATTTGTCGTCGCGCAGGTGGTCTAATGTGTCATCAATCCTTCGGAGTGGATACACGTCGCGTTTCGTCACGCTGTTCAATCTGCAGTAATCGACACAGAAACGGAGCGTGTTGTCCTTTTTCCGGACGAGCACGACGGGTGACGCCCATGCACTTTTACACGGCTGAATAACGTCATCATTCAGCATCTCCTTCACTTGTTTTTGAATTGCTTCACGCTCTGTTGGGGACACCCTGTATGGATGCTGATGAACAGGCCGGGCGGATTCGTTTATTATGATGCGGTGTTTTGCCACGCGAGTCTGGCGAACCTTGGACGTCGTGGCGAAGCATTCAGAAAAATCGCGCACCAGCCTCATCAAAGCATCGTTTTGAGTGGCTGAGAGGTTTGGAATTATTTCGACCGGTAGCATGACGTCAGCTTTCACTGCATCTGGTTGCGCCGTTGCCAGTGTAGTTAGATGCGTGATGTCGGCGGCCTCTTCGATGAACGCGATAGTGGTGTTCTTCGCAAAATGTCGACGCTCATTACAGAAATTAGTGAGCAAAACCGACGTGCACCCATTTTTGAGTTAGATAAGTCCCCTCGCTATGCAGAAACCCTTATCCAGGAGTAACCTCATGTTTCCTTCGGCTAGTCTTTCACAGTCATAGAATGCGTCATTCTTTACCTTGACGAGCACGCTGGCGCGAGTGGGAAGCGTGATACTGTCGTCAGCGATGCGTAAAGCCGTGTCGCGTTGGTCTTCGGTGCTACCTCCGATGGCTTGTTCTGTGGAGAAGCTGATCTTGAATTTCTACTAGTCAATAACCGCGCCGTTCCTTGTAAGAAGTCGACACCAAGGATTAAACGTTTTGAGCAATCGGGGAACACGATGAAGGTGCCGATGTTCGTGAATCCAAGGATCGTAATTCGCGCCGTGCACTTACCCACAGTGGTGATCAAATGGCCTCCGGCAGTACGGATCTGCAAGCCAGCCCAGGGAGTGAGCACCTTCTTCAGCTCTGTGGCAAACGTCTGGCTCATAACGGAATGGTCCGCCCCAGTGTCGGACAACGCAGTAATCTCGCACCCGTCGATTTCTCCAAATACGTCGCATGTCACATGTTCAGAGGCGCAACTCACGGTATGTGTTTGGCCAGCCGAATCTTGCAGTTGTCATCATGGTCGTCGCAATGCAGGATCTTGATTCGTGTCGACGCCAGCGGCCTCACCTCCCGGGGTCGCTGACCTCAGTTTCCCTGTGTTCCAGGGCTGCGCAATGAACGGTCGGTGGAATTCGGGGCCAAACCTTGGGCTCAGGGATCGGGGTTGCAAAGGGGATGGCAAACTTGTCTCAGAGCGTCGTGGCGTGAAGGCTTCATGGTCTTCGGCGAGGTAGTTTTCTATCTCCGGCGTGCGCTCACCATTTCTCGGACGCGGCGCATTTAGTGCGAATCCTCGCAACCCGGCACGACGCTAGGGACATGCGCGGAAGACATGTCCTTCTTCTCCGCAATGGAAACAAAGTGGCCTGTGGTCGGGAGTGCACCAGAGGTCACTTTTGCGTGGGGGCATTTCCCGCGGGTAGAGCAGGTTGCTACGAGGCCTGGGGTTGAATAGCAGCCTGGGCGCAATGCTGGCGACGGTCGGGGGTGCACCGTAATAGGGTTGCTGTACGGCGGCTGCGTACGAACACCGCGGTTCTTCAGGCAGCGGTTGCTCCGCCGGCTCAGGAATCCGCACCGCTTGCTTCACTTCTTCTCTTATGACCTCGGCGATGGACACTGTCGTAGGTGAAGCTTGATTTCCACGGAGCGCCTGGGGCTCTTCTCGCACAATTTTTCTCACCAGTTCGCGAAGGTCGTCGAAGTTGTTCCCCAGTCCTGTCATGCAGTTTGCGCTGGAGATGGTGGCATCAGCTCGGTAGTACTGCCATGACCTTAGCTGAAGTGCCCGATCTATTGCGGTGGCCTCCGCAATAAACTCGAACGTCGTGCGCGGAGGGTTCCTCACGAGCCCGTCGAAAATCTCCTGCTTCACACCACGCATTAGGTGCCGCACTTTCTTGTCGTCCACCATAGATGAGTCTGCGCGTCGAAACACGCGTGCCATGTCTTCTGCGTACATGGCGACGGACTCGTTAGGAGGCTGGATCCTCGCGTGTAGTGCAGCATCACCGTTCTCTTTTCGGTCGACGCTAACGTAGGTCTTAAGTAGCCGCTGACGGAACTCCTGCCATGTATACATGTTGGCTCCGTTGTTCTCGAACCACGTTTGGGTTGCTTCCTCCAGGGAGTAACAAACGTTGTACAGCTTGCGCTGTTCATTCCAGCCATTTAGTTTGCGGTACGCTCAAACTGCGCCAGCCAGTCCTCCGCATCTTCAAAGGCTTCCCCGTAGAAAGGCTTAGGTGTGCGAGGTTGCTGGAAGATGTACTGAAGAATCGCCTCAATGGGAGGTGTGAGTGTTGCGCTGGCATCCTGTCTAGTCATCTTTGGTGTCCGACCGAGCAACGGTCCGCACTCCACAGGTAGTCCTTGCGGGCGGTGACTGGCACGCTCGTGAACAGAAGTGATCTGAATGTCTTTACAGGTGCTGAGCGCGTCCGTAAGACCAGGAATCATTTACCCGGCTCCTCCACCACTTCTGTAACGATGGTTACGAATGTTTACTGGAAAAGGTTTATTTACAAGGCAAACCTGTGCCCAGAAATGATGCGCTGCTCGTAGACTCAGAGCTGGAACGTCGTCTACGTCCTCTTCTTTACCTCTAGTGCCACTCGTCTTCTTCTTCCTTGCCTTTCACTTGTTCGCTGAAGCGTGACGTCAGTTTCCAGTCAACGTGTAATATGCAAACACGTTTCAATATACACAATTTCTGCTAGACTCCATACCCCGTCATATGTGATTAGAATAAAAGGAGGGGGATTTTTGCGAATGAATTAAATACCCAAGGAGGGGAAAAGCCCTGCGAGTTGTCTAGCGGATAGCTCTGAAACTGCACACTCCTAAAGCAAACAAAAATAACAACAAATGGTGCGTGTTTACATATGAAAGCTGCGCGTATAACGTGGGGCCAAAATCCGACCACATGAGAAGTGAAATTTGTCACAATTCGACACCGCTTGAAGTAGAACTTAAGCTTCACGCAGAAATGGAGAATTTGATTTGTCAACCGATCTCCGGGACTCGCGATGTATTAACCTCCTAATTAGTACGGGCTGCCGTTTTTATCTAGGACTGTCCACTTTAAATAAGAAGATACGTGACAAGGCTAGGGTAGAGGCTGCGAAGATTGCGAGACGTATTACGGAATACGGGCAGCTTGCTTGTAAATACGGTCCAATTTCAACGCATTACGCCAATTGATGTTCATGACTAAAAAGTCACACTTTCTTGAAAATGAGGCCAGGTAAAATAAAAATTCTAGCGGACATTTATGCCGACGTGTTTGTAGCTACCACTAAAATATCCGTATCTGAAAATTAGGGTGACGAGTAGCCCTAGAAATAATTGGGATCGGGAATTTATGTGCGCTTTGTTACCGCAGCAGAAATGGCAGTGCATTTACAGTTACTGACAGGAATATTACTCATGAACAAAACGCTGTCTGCACACTTTCCGCATTTACGGCACCTTGAAGAATTATATCCATGAAAACTGTAACAAAACTCAAATAAAAATACTGAACGGAGATATCGTTTCATACCTTAGTATAGGGCGAACAACAAAACTACCGGCAACACCTTAAATGCATCAGTGTGGTACGCCTAAATAGCGCAGTCAAAAGAGTACCGGCATATTGGAAGTACGTCCGCAATATATTTTCAAATAGCGCCAAAATAATACGTACCTGCAACCCTTTATGCTTATATTGTCGGATAAAAAAGTGTGTGTACCTGGAACACCAACTATATATACTGCGAACCCATAGACATTCAATTCTTTAGGAGTCGCGAAATTTCCACGAATTTGCTGGAGAGATGTTTAGAAGTCTGTGTAAATGTAACTATGTTCTCGATCACCAAGCTTTCATGCATGCACCTTTCCTACCCTTATCCGCAATGCTATCGTTTAGCCACGCAACATATCAAATGAATCTCCAAAACTTTGGTCTATGACGACAATACTAGATATCAAATTTGTAAAACCTAACTGTAAATTCGATTTTTACTCTTATAATATACCATAACTTACTCTTCAAAATGCATTCCGACCAGAAGGGCTTCCGTCATACACTTTACTTGAAGCATCAGTTCACCCATTGACAAAAATATGCCCAAAAGAAGAGTAAAAGGGTGTATATTGCAGAAAAGGAGAAATATACTGAAGTTGTGGAATTTGTGTGTAAACTGAAGTTGTGTAATTTGTACTAGAGCCCATTTCAATAATTTTTTGTTCTTAATATAAGATAATTTTTTTAACTTACCGTAAATCATTTTTGAATGCCAGCCGTTTAAGTACGCTGAATCTTTCTTTGACGCAGCGTTATTCTCTATGAAGCCCAAAAACTACCAAAAACTAAAAATCCTTATGTCTTTCAACCAAATATCTTTTCGTATGTACGTAATATAAAAATGACTTAGAAGAAATAAGATTTCTACCGGTATTACTTCAGTGGCCTAATAAAAACTAAGCAGTGGCAGATGTGTCGCAAGGCGGAATTAAAACACGTGATCATTAGAATGACGAGCACAATTGAACCGCCTCGTTTATTTGTAATCAAAGCTTTGTTTTGGCCAGTAGCTAGTTGGTGTAGGCTGATGCACCCAAAAGAGAAGTTCGTAGCAGTACGGACGGACAAAAAATTCCCGCGCCTTCCCGCGAGGGGAACACGAGTAAATGCAGAGCATTGGGGCCTCAGTACTGTTTGAAGGCAGTGTTGCTTCCATCGCTTCTTCCGTGATGCTAGAGTATTAAGACACGAGTAAACGTGGGAGCGAGCATCAACCAAGGAAGGAAGGAGCAACGCAGTGGCTGAAAAACGAGCGACCGCTAGCCGCTTTATATTTGCAGCGCACGCAGTAGAGGGAGAGCAGTACGGGGGGGAAAGCGCGCATGCGCAAGCCGCGCGCCCTTCCACGCCCCACCGCCCTGCTATCACGCACCTGTTACGCCGAGACCGCGACAGAGCGAACGAGCTGACTACGACGCATGCGCGCGCCAGCTGCTGTTGAGAGAGAGCAGGGAAGGAGGAGAGGCGCACCTGCTGCGGACGCAGAGCTGTGGACGCCGTCCGACGCAGGAAGAGGCGAGGCTAAGAAATACTATGCATTTAAAAGAGAGAGACGGGCTATACCGAAACAAATGTGGCTCTCAGCGCTGAAGTTCGACTCTGATTATTTGTAGTAATCGCTAATAAACGAAAAGAATCAAGCGTGTCGCCATATCTCTTTAGATGCCAGATAGTAAATAGAAAACCAAACTACAATAAAAGATCGTTAATTTGAAAACGAAGGAGAGGACAAAATTGTTCAAATTAGGCTAAGTTTGAATCACCGGGCGTGCGCTGGTATGACGCAGCATCTCTCTACACTCAGCGGCCAGAATACAAAGAAGCCACCTCTGTACTCGCTCTCCCGAATAAGGTGATACTACACGTTATCTGCGCGCGTGACGTGATCACCGGACCAGAACAGCGCCAGTGGCACAAAGAATGCCTGCAAAGTTGTGCATCGGAGCCCTGAAGCCTGCTGCGTGGCGCCCGCTGCGAAACAAAATAAGCTGTCGCAGCGGCGTAGCGCGCGCGATATGCTGTTGCTTTTCTGTTTCGTTGTTTTTTATCAGTAGCAAATTTGGTTTGTTTTAAATTCGCAAAACAATGCGATCACTGTGGACCGAATTCTTGTGCGAGGAGCGATGGAACCCAGGAGACCTCGGTTGGGAATACCGTTCTGGATACAAACGCGTTCTGAATTATAAGGAGGTTCCCCCACTATAGTATACCTGGCTGCGCCGACACCAGGCCATCACTTCTAATCACTTGCCAGTTCAAATTAACTAAATTCGAATTAACGGGCGTTTTTTGTAGCCGTTTTCAACGCTTGCGTTATCTTCCATGGGTATGTTTTAATAAAAATGTTGTCCAATATAGTACTGGCCACAACTACTCAGGAAAGATATTACCTTTTGTTGATTTCTGTTCAAAGAGTAATTTTAAAAGAATATAGAATTTTTACATAGGAAACTGTTGGTATTTGACTTAGTATTAAGTTCGATTTTTCAGGTATACGTTTTCTCTCACATTACCGTACCCAAGACATTTGCCCCAACTAAAGTGTGTTCTTTATGTTGTTCTTAGAAATGGTATTAAGGAACCTTAAAATCTATGTTTCAGTGTGGCTCAGGACATCCGCCCTGCCCAACACGCAGATGCGTTTGTGATAACAACAAGTGCAAACCAATGAATGGGATCAGTAACCCTATGATTTAAGGGCTGACATTTCCCAACCAGCAAAAACTCGTATGATTAGAAGTAGTAAAATTACGATTCAAATATTCCATGGTCAGAAGATATGGCAGCAAGGTTCCGATCATCATTCTCAATGAATGTGTTGTATAGTGTCCTCACAATAAAAAGTGGAAACATGCACCTTGTAATTTTTTAGCAATTACTGCCTTATGTATTGGGTAAAAAAAACGAGCATGTACAGCTGTGTTGAGCTGCACATGTTCACCCCGCCGAAGAAAAATGAAATTTATTCATCTGAACCCTGGTATCTGCAAACGTGTTTTCAATGTTTGACATAGTAATAGTTGAACCGCAAAGAAAATTTTGTATTCTCTCCCGGGCTTCCATTTGTGATATTGTGTGTCTTTACATTCAATATATAGGTATATTGAAAAAAGTGAACAAAACAAACAATGAGCCACTTCTTTTTAGGAACTCACATATATCAGAAACGTTTTTTTTACTACGAGAGCTAGCAGTAACAAAGATTGATGAGCTACGTTGCAGAAAACCTCATTTTTTAAGGCGGTCGCGGCAATGATACCTACAAAACACGCATGGGTATGGCTTGGCGGCGATTTGAGGGCGCCAACATCCTGAAGCGCGCGCCCGGAGGACGGAAGTGCTGCGCCATTGGTCTGTGGAAAATATAATTTTCGCAAATTCTGCTTTCGATATCCTTTTTTCCGATGATCATCCAAATTTTTCACGATAGAATGGGACGACAAACTGCAATAACAAAAAAAACGTAATAAATGTAAGAGTTATCGTTACGTGTATTAGGAATTGGAACTTGTTTTATTGCGTCCTCAACGGCTCCTGATCACTTCGCGTACGATAAACAATATTCCTCCGTAAGCGTAGTTTTAAAATTACCCTAAATTTTACATAAAACCCCCTGCATGCGTCGAGAGTAAAATAACCGTCCTTATTACACACCAGCAATATGTTTAGACTCAGTTATGAAAAAAAAATACAAATCATTTTATACAGACATAAATAAAAGAATTCTTTTACCTAAAATCGACAGGTACCAAAAGAACCGCACTACATAAACGACCCATATCTGAGATTCCTGATGCCGGAAATGGAACCAGTTGAATGCCGCACGCTCCTATAGTTTAAACTGCTGAAGGTTTTTGGGGAGCAAAAATATTATATTTATGGAAAATTTTTCTGGATCTGCATGCACTTGAAGCACGCTATTATTCCTAACCGTTGGGTATGCACGTAATGAATGGCTTATAAGTCTCTATCCCTTAAAGTGACACTGAAGTGATTTGTAAACATTGCTACATTACCAGCTCAAATTGTAGTCTGCAGTCAATAGGCCATGTTTCCACAGCTGTCACTGCGTTTACGCTGCTTTATTCACATAAAAAGGAATTCAAAATTGCTACCTTCCTCTCTGTAGCACCGCCCATTTCGGTCGGCGACCTAAACTCGCCGACCTCCCGAAAGAGTCAGTCGGTACCGCATCTAGTCCGCCGGCCCCGACGGGCAGTAGAAACCCGTTCACTCAGTGGAAACTAAGCCAATAGGCGTTTGTGAATTGAAGACTGTGCCCTTATTTTGTTCGTTAGTTTGTACACTGTATTAAGCTTCTAGTCCCAGTGGCTCCATGCACGCGCTGCGCAAGCACACACGCGACGCTTCTCTGACGGCTACGCTACTTGCAAAATCTAAGGACATTTGAAGACGGCAGAGGAGTCACTCAATTAATATAGGTACCAAAGAAAGAAAATAAACCGAAAAATTTACCGTGCTGGGTAAAAATGCAGTGCAGGAAGTGCTTTGTTGCCTTGGGTGCACAAGCACAGCGATTAGCAGCAGGACCTCACATCTGCGAATGCTTTTTTGTCTTAGGAATGCGGACGGTAGACATGAGATATTGTGGTATTTTGGGGGACGCTTAATTTACGATCGCTATACAAGAAATATTATTCCAAGCTTGTCGAAATGCTAAAAGGAAGTTTAAATGCATGTTTTCTATATATTATATACCTTATATTTCTCACCCGGGACAGCACTGGCTCGAGGTCAAAAGGTTTGGGGTGCTAGGTTTGTCGTTTTCAAAATTCACAAGTTCAAATGCCCGAGAGTACACCCTTTTTAGGTTGATTTCTTCGTATGGACGATGTTTTTTTATACTGAATTCATGTATTTTTTGCCGTAACGTTCACTGCTCCACGAGCGAGTGCTCTGCACGCGCGCAGACTGACACTGCCGCGCTTGCGAGTTCTCGTTGGCGTGCTGTTGCCCTAAGCACCGAGTGACTGCGGGCAGTGTTCAGAGGCGAGAATAAGCAGAGATTTGGCTTGGTGTGAACAAGCTTTTTATTGTACAGGAATGCGTGAGGCACGCTCCAAATATTGGGTAAAAGCGCATTGCATTTGAGCGTCTGTGGTGATGGGGAGAGCGTTCATCCACTCCGTGTGCCTCGGCTAGTGATTGCTGCAACTCTAAGCCGTACTGGTAGGCGTATCTGAGGCATTTTGCAGCCGACAGCATGATAGAAGCGTGGTAGAGCGATTACTGAGATATCGAGAAAGCCCTTTTCTAAGCATCTTGTTTCACAGAACCAACACCGAAACTTTTTTGAATGCTAATCTTGGACATCTACCAATCACATTACAAATATACCTTACGTCACTGGGGCTAGCTGGTGGAGCCGCCGCAAACCGCACACTGTACTTTTGTATATTTCAGGCATTTAAAATAAACATAGCCTTCTCGTCCGTATAAGCGATGAAAAGTGGGTTCATTTGAGCCTCTATACGCAGTGCAAACAAAAAAGGGAGCTTTACACATTCACTTCAGTGTCCCTATTGTGCTTGTGGGGACGTGCTGAAGGCTTGCTAACCTGCGAACGAATTGAAAACATCACTTTTGAGTTATACAGAGGGCAAAAATACCTCCTTTTGATGTAGGCCCCCGAACCTGAGTACAGTAATTAACACTACAATAAAAATCGCCGCGGCAAGGTCGGCGTTTTGGCTTCAATAATAGCAGCATAAACATTTCCTAAAGAATGCGGGCTGTTTGTGGTGCACCGCGTCACACATAGTTCGCATGGTGGCTAACAGCGGGAAGACTGCACAAACTTCAAAGGACATGACACAAACAAGCGCTGAATTTGAAATAAGTTTTTTATATATGTGGATCTATACATCGTGCAATATATACTGATATTGGTTCAACAAAGAGCATTCGCTAAAATAAAGGAAGGAAAGAAACAACCTAGGGGCTGACAGGGACAAAACACCTTTTAGAAAAGGGTATACCCGGTATCCCCAGATACGAATTGTCTTTTTTGTGCAAACGATTAGGAGACTGACCGACGTAGTACGTCTGTTGTTTAAGAATGTGCGAAACACTACCACTTCGCTGGCCGTATGGTTCCTATGAGAGAACATTGTCAAAGTCGCAGCAAAAGGATGTGTGCAACAGCACTGCTTAAAATGTGCTGACAATTGGAAACTCGCAGTTATTTCCTGTGAATTATAATTTTTCCTTAAATGCAGGTTAAGACAGCGCCCGGCTGCCCTACGTAAACACGCTTGCAAGGCAAAGGGTCGGAAGTACGACAGGACAGGAATGTGCTTGACCGCGGAGCTGGGTGTAGAAACATCCTTTTTTTTTGTTTACCCGGTTGTCGAACTTTGCACACGACCTGCCCAACATGCCGCGCTCAAACATTCAAACAAGTGAATCACCATAGCGAGATGTAACCATTTTACTGCGAAGCAGTTTTCGTCTCTCCCGCCTCTCGCCCGCTCCGTTTTCACTCCGGTGAAGTCGATTTACTCAGCACCACTCCGGATATGCTACTCGCCATTGGCTACTCCTCTTTCACAACGGTTATAATATTAGTTATTTTCCTCGCCAGCACCGAAGCCTTTTTTACAAGTGGCGCAGTCGGCTGACAGCAGCAGCAGCAGATAAATTACGGAGAATCTACACAAGCGGGAATGGGTGTGCAAACGTCGGAACACCGCTGCCAGAGCCGCCGCTGAGGATGTAGCCACGGCCGTAGCCACCTCGAATTCCACTTCGCCCAGTAGCTGCGTGTCCCTTCCGGTGGAAAGCAAATTGCCCCGTTTGAACCCCGCCATGAGCACATAATATTCTGTTAACCTTGAGAGCCATAGCGAGCGACATTGTCGCCTCGGCTTCCCTCGTTGACCAGCTGGTTATAGTTATTCTGGCGGACGAAAATAATTATGGATTTTAGTCTGGCCACATATCAAGTCCTTCTCTATCGCTTCGACGAAAATAAAAGGCAGTGCCTTTTGAGAAATAACAAACACGGGGGCGCGGTTGCATTTTAGACTAAAAAAGGTATTTCACACACATTCATGTCTGAGCAATAGTCATTTGATGACGGCTGCGAATCGCTAGCGGGTAAATGTCATGGCTTGACGGTCGCAAAATTATACCCGCCTCCGGCTGGTTATGCTGCGGAAATTTCGGTTTTCTTGAAAAGCTTCCACAACACTTGCTCTTACAGAATGTACCAGAGGGTATGCAAGGGCATTTTATTTATTTATTTAATTATTTTAAAAGAACCTTGAACGTCCTCCGGCGGAGGGTATTACTTATAGTGTGTATCTAAACGCAATGGTGAAACAATAAATCAGAAGTACATCAAAGCAAAACACAAGAACAACAAGGGTGAAAAAACGACAGTGCATCCCGTAACAAAAAGAACACGCGCAAAGAAGACAAAAAAAGTAGTTCCGGTAGCAACACATCAAAATTGATATAACGCCATACGCACGTTTACTAGCCTCCGGAAAGAAAAAGAAGCAGTGGAAAGGAGAACAATTTGTACAAATGGGGCAGTGAAATGCCGTTAAGTCTGCATGACCTGCTGGCATGACGTTGACCATCTGGCCTCCGATATATTCTCTGATTTTTTTTTCAATTCATTTGAACGTCATGACATGCAATCACTCTCTTATGTTCTTCCACAACTACTCAACAAAATTGAAGCGCAAAACATTCATTATGCTATTTTGTCAAAAAAACATCTTCACGATTTGTTTCTTTGATGCGCTCTAATATTTGGATTCTTTTGTTCAAATGATGTTCGCAACTGGAAAAAAAACGAAGTTGCAGAGAGGGGATTCTCTTTTTCTGTTTTCTTTTCTTTTGCTATCCCGAATAGTAAGATAGTGGTTATCAGTATATTTTCGTATGTGCGAGTTCAATTGTGTTCCTCGTTGCGTTTTTATCTGTATATTGTACTAGGTCACATGAATGAAAATGTATAGTGTGAGTGAGTATGTATCACTTTACTTTTCTGTTAAAACTTGCGCCGATCATTGGTGCCAGTACTGGGCAGCCACCTCGTCAAGCTGCTTGAAACAGCAGCTTTTTGTGATTGGCTCATGGTCTGCAACAAAAGGAAAATAAATAAACACGTGACGTGACTTGAATTGTCAAGATTCATCAGTGTCATTGGCTTGCCAACCCATGCAAAGCCAATGACTGTAACAACTGTCCATGAATTTTCACGTGTGCTCGATGTTTCTGGGCAAACTGATGTGCTGTATTTAGATCTTTCTGAAGCCTTTGATAAAGTTTCAAAAGAACTTTGTTATGCAAATTACAGTATTTAGGATTGCGTACAAAAATTGTTCAATAGATTGAGGCTTATGTTGAAGCTAGACGTCACTATGTAGTGATTACCAATTTTTCATCGCCTGTTCTTCGTGTTTCATCTGGAGTAACACAAGGAAGTCTGTTAGGGCCACTTTTGATTTTACTTTACGTTAAGAATTTAGCTTCTGCAATTCCTGAAAATGTGTCTGTGCGTTCGTTAACCGATGATTGTGCCATTTTTAAACAAATTTCCTCACCATGTGATCATGTGGCTCTACAAGAACTTATCGCCATTTACAACTGTTTTGAGAAAGGGGTAATGTAGTTAAACACTAAAAAACTGTGCTACTGCGTGTCACCAGAAAAGTAAGTCCAAGTCAAATCCACTATCCTCTACGAGGCACCAACACAAATCATGTAGACAAATATGAATACATGGGGTTTACTCTCACAAGCAAGCTAACTTTGTCAAGCCACATATCTGACATTACCACTTCCGCTGTACGTAGGCTAAGGTTTCTAAAAAAACTAGCATCTGCACTCTCGCATAATAAAATTTTTGCCTATGTTGCCCGTGTTCGTTCCAACTTTGGGTATACTTCACTTATTTGGGATCCGCATACCAAGAAAGCTATGATGAATCTGGAACGTAATTAGAGAAAAGCAGGCAGTTAGGTTTATTTTCGGAAACTATCGCAGGCTTTATTCCCAGACAGTCCAAATGCAATCAAACGACATTTCTATTTTAGAAACTCGGAGAATGATCAGTCCTCTGAGTTTTCTTTCCGTTCTTTAATTGTTTGTGCGGTAATGTAAAAATTGATCTCCCTGACAGTGTTCAATAACTATAAAGACGACGTACTCGTCATGGTGATGAACATGCCTAATCCAAAATTTCTACCACATCAAATGTTTTTAAATATAGTTTTTCTTCATGGAACTGCGGAGGACCGGAATAATTTGCCCTGTGACATTTTTAATTCTATTGGGTTTTTTGGTGACCTGGAGGGTCACATTTTTCTGAGATTTTGTTTTTTTTTTATTGTTGTATCGTTTTCTACAGGCACGTTTTGACGAACCCACTCCTGCTTGGGCCAGCACAGTTTCCTGCAGTATTCTGAAATAAAAAAACAAATAAATAATTGACCTCTCTCTGACACGTTCGTACCAGGCGTTACTCGCTGTGGGGTCTCTAGAGCTGGTGCTAGTGACCACAAGCCTCGTTTTTGTTTTGTGAAACTCATAATTCTGTATACCCGTGAAAACGCGATATCCCTTATATGTATTTAAAACATTTGTATTGTTTGTTTCGCAGTGATGTTTCCAGTCGTTCGTTAAACGATGCAGTATACTTCGAGAGCCCCCAATAAAGCGTACGATTTTTTCAGGCTAATCTTTAAGAAGCGTATTTTACCGCATTCCAATTAGGTTGGTACATCGGTGTCAGATGTACTTCAAACGGTAGATTACGTGAGCTTTATTATAAAAATCAATCGCCGAGACACCATTTCAATACGTACGCCATCACACTACATATTGACGAATAAATAAAACTACAGAACAAGTTAGGTGCCGAACTAAGAAGAACAAGTGAAAATGATTTCAGAACAAGTTTTCTACATTGTGGAAATCCTCACAAAAAATAGGCACTCATTAAATCAATCTGCCCTATGAACATCTCATAGATCCCCATGATCCTACTTTTGAATGTATCATTTTGACAGTGTTTCATTGTCAATCAAATTAATGACTACTTTGAAATATCTGGAGCACCACAAAAAATTATGTGGGTATTTTTCCACAAACAGGGAAGAACAAATGAAACTTGCTTTTTCAATGCTTTACAACGCCCCCAATCTTAATGCCCTCATGAAGAGAGATAATGAGGCATGCGGGAGCGGCTATGACAATAATGCGTTCCGTTCTGTGAGCGCAGCGCCTGATAATTAAAGTATTCCGCTTGCCCATATCTGCAGTTTGCGTTTGTGCCAAGGGTTTCTAGTGTACAAAATGAAAATTCCACTATGTCGTGGCAGAAGAGTCCACAATTATTGCCCTATATTGTTCCCAGCAGTATAATGGTTAATTGCTGAACACGTGATCTACAAAAGGCCACAAGTTTCCTTAAAGAATCATACAAACACCGCAACACAGCTTCCACAAAAAGAACTCCTTTGGAAGTGCACTACTGGGCGTTAAAGAATCAGTTGTCACAAATGTTGAAATTCTGCTACAAGCAATCGCTTATTGTAATTTATAAACGCTTTGGATTCAATAAAACACAACATATTTTTCGACAAACTCAGGCAGGTTAGCAAGTGGCGGCAGTGGAGGTAGCTTGCGGCCGCTGGGGTTGACTTGTAAAGTGTGGTTTATTAAGGTGTGTTACGGTGTTATAGATGCCCAGATTGAGTAGGCGCTCCTTCGAAGCCTTCCCAACTTCGTATTTCGTATTCGTGCGCCGTGCTTGGCGAATTCCTGTAATTGTGGGGCGATGTATGGGCAGTATAAATATTCCGGCTTGTGATCGTGATCATGGATTCCGCGATACTACAGGTGTCTGCCTCCTGTTGTCTGTGTCGACGGGAGCATAGTCGCTTTATAAGGTGTGTCTGTTGGAATACCGTTGTCCGGATTTTGAGGAGAAAGGCTGCCCCCGAGCCAGTCTGATGGTATTGGACGCCAAAGATGCGTAAAGTTGTGACCGTTGGTATGGGCTGTGCGGCGATTGTAACCGTGCGGTCGGGGGTAGAGCACTGCACGGGTCGATTTTTTTCCTGGCCCGGGCCCGGCCCAGCCCGAAAACACCATGCTCCGGCCCGCTCCAGCCCGGCCGGTGTTTTCAAATACGGCCCGTACCGGCCCGGGACCGAATGGGTTGGGCCCGGCCCGGCCCGGCTCGGCCCGTTTCAGCGAATTATGCCTTGAACATAAACGAGCACTGTCCAATCCTCAGTTATTGTGAATATACCAGCATCACAGAAGATATTTTTTGGAGAGTGCTGTGAGAACTTGAGACACTGTCCCGATTATAAGTGGTACTGTGTATACCTTCGGGTAATTACGCCCGTAATACTTTCGTGAGATAATTGCACGGCAATATTATCAGCGGAGGCAATGCTGGCTTTCTCATGCATGCAGTGCTAACCACGCAATGTTCTTATTACATTTAAAAGAATGACTACAACATACAATGCCCACATAAAGTGGAAAAACGGTGGACATTTAGAGTTGAGTTTACTTTAATTGCTGACCAGCTGGGACTGTTGAGTAACAACCGGCGAAAATTATCCTGCAAACTTCTTTTATTGCACAATGCACCGAGAGAGAGAGAAAAAAAAATCGCAGCAACTGCTCCTAATGGCATTACGCCAGTCTGAGTAGCTGAGACCAACACAAGGCCAAACCACTAAACGCTACCGCGGGCCTGACGGAGGCGCATCTTCCATGATGCATTGCGCGGGAGGAGCCGGACGAGAGCAGAATGCGACATCAGAGGAGGTTGCCTTGCCGAAGCTGGGGCGCCTGAGTTCGCGCTCCCTCCTAAAATATTCTTCCTGCATGCATCTCATGCGCTCACCGTTCGGCGCTATTGCGGAACTGTGGCTCACCGACGGAGATTAAACATAAAAATGATTACATAAGCAGGCGCAGTGGTGGGGCGGCACCTACTCTCTGTCTGTCTTCTCAGACATTAAGAATTGGTTGCCTGGGTAGCGTGTCTTGTAGTTTTGTGTTCCAGGGAACATTCGAACCAACAAAGGCAAACATTAGCACCCGGGACTGATGCGGGACTGACTCAGACCCCAGGCCGGCCCGGGCCCGGAGCTTTTGGGCCCGAGCCCGGCGCGGGCCCGATAGAACAATTCCTTATCCGGCCCAACCCGGCCCGCAAGCGGGCCCGGACTTTCGGGTTTGCCCGGGCCCCCGGAGTACTCTATGTTGGGGGTGGGCTGACGGCGTCTCCCGCTAGTTGTGTCGCGTTTATTAGAAGAGCGGATTTTGTGGGTGAGTAGCAGAGCCTGCTGTTTTGCAAGTAGTGGATGATAGTGTCTGTGGCCCCTTGCAGCCGCTCTTGTTGGTAGCCAGCAGCGCCTTTGCGAATACAGGGAGTAATATCACCTGCATAAAATGCATGAGAGACGTCTGGTATGGAGGAAGACCTGCCAGGGCACTACTGAAGAAAGAGTGAAGGCGATATAGCAGAGCCTTGTAGAGTGCCCTGCGCTGATATGTCCAAGTGGTCACTCTTGTGTGGACCGATGCTCAGAGTAGCAGTAAGGTTCAAAAGGAACGCTTGGACATAGTTGAACAGTCGGGGGCAGTTGGGTGCGCGCACATTTACGTGCTTCGACCCGGGACAGCAGCTTACAATCTCCTCGTGAAATGTAGACATTTCATTTAGTTCGGGGGTTGTTGAGGATGGGTTAGTTGTGGTAGTGGCAGAGGGGTTGGCGATTGTATGGAGAAAATGAGTGGTAGAGCGGTGGGTGCTAGTGTACGGTTGATTAGCGGAGGAGCGCGCGGTAACAGTAAACCAGCTCATATGTTCTGATGTTTGCGTGTTGGTCTTGCGGATGGTAGGTTGGCGGAGGTAGGAGATCGGGCATTCCTTCGTCGCCGTGACAAGCGGGAGAGAGCAAAGCTGGCATTTGGGGACACACGAGTGGTCTGTGGGTAGGTCAGCAAGACTACACACGGAATTTTCTGATGCTGAGCAGGCTTTAGTCCTGTGTCCTACGTCACCACAAGCAAGGAACACTGCAACAGTTCGTGGAAATGGGCGGCCATGGAACATTAAGCGAGAGTGGAGGAGAGTCGGGCCGTTTGATTGGAGGTACTCCATCAGGCTAGAGCTCGTTATTGCGGGGTCAAATCAGTGTACAATTCCGCGACTGGTGCCCGGAGTTGGCTTCCTGTAGGTACGGAATTCTAGCTGATGGATGGTGTGCTTAAGGGTTTCAATTTCTCTCAGAGTGATCGACAGCTCCTTGTCAGTGGGGCTGACCACCATAACAATGGGTGTGGGTTGCAGGAGTATTGTTACTTGTTTGAAAATTCCGCGAGAGAAATGTCACATTTCTTTGCGAGCGCCGACTTCAGGGTTTCGGTGCTGAGTGTGGCTACGTGAATGACTTCACGTAAGCGGTAGACAATCGTGAAATTTTTGGGGGGTAGGCGCATACGTTGGCTAAACTGGCGCCCCTCACCCACACTCACACCAAAAAAATATATTTTTCCTTACGGACACGCTCACACTTGCGCTCACCAGTCGCCCTCACCACTCGCAATCACTCGCACCCACGCTCACTTGGCGCCCTTCAGGACTGGCACCCTCTCGTGCTGACGCTGACCACTCGCTGTGACCAGTCGCACTCGCGCTGACGCTCAGTACTCGCCATCACAACTGATGCTCACTCGCGCTCACTCCCACTCACCATTCGCCATCACCACTCGCACTCACTCGTGCTCACCGCTCACCATGTTCCTTTCACGCAAGTGTGCAGCAGACACACCATGAGTCATTATTCCGAATGAGGCGTTCCCTTTCTAGGACGCAGATTGCGACCACTTCCTAAGACGCCATTCGCGCCGCCAAAGCAACGGCTTACCATCGATGATATTCCCGCAAGAAGTACACGCATGATTTTCAAGATCATGCCCGGTTTCGGCGACTGACTGCGAGATAACGGCAGAGCGGCGCGCGCCGCCGTGCGCTCGCTCATCAGGCGATAGCTTCCTGCAACGCAGCAGCTATGCACCGCGACCGAGAAGACTGAAGTTCGCGCAGCGCACAAGTTTTCGCTTTAGGAAGTATCCTGATGCGTAATCCATTATCATGCAATTTGCAACCAAACCACGACCAAAGGGGCACGCGGTGGTCACAACAAATATTGAGTGGTCGATTAAGTGTTGGAAGTATCTTCTAGCAGACGACAACGTAACACGGAATAATATTAGTGGCTTTACACGTAGTTAGGGCCTAGGCATGTCCAATAGGCCAGTAAGGCGTTGCTGTAAAAAAGTATGTCCAAATATATTTTTTTGGCTATAATTTTTTAAAGCGCGTCGCCAAGTGCCGGTCAGTGGTTCTTTGCCCCGTGCAGAAGGTTATCTGAAACGTAAAGGCACGGACGGTGCTTGGGGCGTTATATTGTTCGAGGTTAGGTGCCGGTGGATGGCCGTGAATTAGTGTTACCTTTTTTTAAAATGGTGATCCTTTCGCTCTATTTAGTGTCTAGCTGTGGCGGCATATCCTCATTGTGAAAATTCTAAACTTCTCCTTACTTTTTTAGACAGGTATTGCTTCGTCTATAATGAAGATGCTGTTATAAAAGTTTTTGTAAGTAACTGTGCTCCCACATAAAGAGGTGCACAATAAACGTCACGTTCTTCTTTTAAGCAATGCAGTATTTTTGTTTTACTGCATTTCAGGGTTTCGGGTTTTAAAGGTTTACTGCCAAAAAAGAGGTCGCTTTAGTTTTTTCAACTAGTAGCAAGAACTTTCGCCTGTCTTGTCCACCTGGCAGAATACTCCGATGTTGCTCAAAAACTAATGCGTACTAGTATAGGTTGAGTAACTGCATTGCAGGGATGATAGGGTTGTAGCAGGCCAGAATGTCGGCTTCTGAAGGTGGCGAGAAAGCCGACGGGAAGCTGGTTTGCAGTTTCAAGACAAGACTGCTTATTTTCAAAAGATGTGTATGCTGAGAACGTCCCCCAACGAGGGAAAGAAGAACCCGTGCGTTCCTCAAAAGGGAGAGGAAAAAGGCCCCCCAAACGAGCAGACGGCAAGAGTGCCAGGACTAATGCAAGGAGTCAGCCGGACAATAAGTTATTCCTCCCCCGACTGCGACCGTTGAAGAGGGCAGGAGAACGACCCCGAAATAAACATGCGGCGCCATCGCCAATACGCGTCCTCCACAAAGGTGCACTGTCTTCAAGCCGGCGGCAGAAAGGAGAGAGAGAAAAAGCCGGGACTCGCGGGAGCCGCTTGCGCTGGGTTGCCGAGCGGCTTCCGGTACACAGGCTCACCTCCCCTTGATTGCGGAGCTTTTAAAGGATGGCAGCAGTTACCGGGTAAATGAGAAAGGTCAGAGTCTACTGGTTATTACTAAAAACGTACGTGAGAGGCTGCATGAAGAAAAACGTCACTATGAAGAGGCTCGGCGAGGTCTACGGAGACGACTTCTCGTTTGCCCCGCGCGTAGATTGAGCTGGCGTTGTTATTACGTCACAAAACGTTAATAGGGCCGCCGTACGGCGGATTGAGGGGCGGCTTCGTTGCGTCGTGTCGCACGAACACATGCGTAGCTGATTCCATGTCGGGAAAAGTGAAAACCTCTCTTTTCCAAGCGATGGGAGGGGCGGTTGGCCTGAATTCCGCAAGCCATCCGCGCAGCTTCTCGATGTGGTCGGGAGCTGCTGGATGGAAAGTGTCTGGTGAGAGAAGAATTCTGCTGGGAGGAGCACGGTTGAGCCGTACACCATTTCCGTGGCGCTGAAACCGAGGTCTTCCTTCACCGTTTAGAGCAGGCAAAGAAGAACGAGCGGGAGCTCTTCCACCGAGTACAGGCGATCAATTTTCGCTGTAAGTGAAGCTTTGAGTTGTCCGTGCAAGCGCCCATCCATTCCGTTGCTGACGGGGTGGTAGTCGTTTGTATGCGGCACCCTCGTGCCGAGGAGGGTCGGAAGCGTGGAAAACAGACTGCTCTAGAATTGCCGTCCCCCGTCCGGTGTCATACGGGCGGGGCAGCCAAAGCGGGACACCCATGTTTGAATAAAGGCCTGCGCGAAGGTCTCAGCTGATATGTCCGCAATTGGTATGCTTCGGGCCATCGGCTGTATCAGTCGATGCATGTGAGCAGGTACCTGAAACTTTGGCAGGGTGGTAGGGGTCCTACCAAATCGAGGGGAATATGGTAAAACCCCAAATCAGGTGTTCAAAATTCCTGTAGTTCAGCCGAGTGTGTCGAGTCACCTTCACTTGCTGACACGTTTCACATGTCCGAGCCCAACGTCGAACGTCCGCGTTAACTCCTGGCCAAACGAAGCGTTCTGTTATAGCCGCTGGGTAGCGCCGACAGCTGGGCTTCTGATGGAGTAGAAAGTGTTGATTACCACTCGGCGAAAATTCTGTGGGATGAAAGGTCGTGGGGTTGCGTGGGTGGTATCGCAGGTAATTGTGCCCTGAACGTAGGGAATTTTAATCTCCAAAAGAATGAGAGAAGATGTCTCAACTTTAAGTATCGTCAACTCAGTGTCTTCCCGCTGAGCCGCGGCCATCGCCTCAAAGTTCAGGACTTTTGCGTCGGAAGTGTTGACGCGAGACAAGACGTCGGCTGCTTCGTTTTCGACCCCGGCAACGTGGTTGACGTCTGTTGACAACTCAGACATGAATGAAAGTTGACGGATTTCCCTTTTTGAGTAGCAGGAACTGTCGGTCTTGAATAAGTAAGTGAGGGGCTTGTGGTCTCAAGATGTAAGTAGCCGACATGCTTATTGGTACACTAGATTGCGATCATCCTCTTCCCAAAGTTCAGTACTGTATTTCTGCAGGCTTCAGGGGTGAAGAAAAGAATCCCAGTGGGTTACACTGTGCCCCCTCTTGTTGCTCCAGCACTGCTCCGACCGATGTAAAGGAGGCGACCACCATGAGGCATGTAGGCGCGTCAGGCAATAAATGAAGGAGAACGGTAGCCGTGGCCAGCTCGTTGTTAGCCTTCTGGAAAGTGCTCTGGTGTTCCTTAAAACAACAAACTTCTGGTGCCTTTTGGTGGCCTCGGCGCAGCAGGTCGGCCAATGGCTGGAGTACTTGAGCACAAGATGCAATGAACCACCGGTGGAAGTTTAAGACCCCGGGGAACTCTCGCAGCTTGCGGAAAGATGTTGGAGCAGGAAACTTGTTGACGGATTCCACCCTCGATTCAAATGGCATAATGCCTTCAGCAGTAATGTGGTGGCCGAGGAAGTTGAGAGCCTCTACACCAAACTTGCACTTTTGAGGTTTCAAGAGCAGACCGTGCTATTGAAGACGCTGAAAGAGGTTGCGCAGGTGCTGTTCGTGCTCGGTAGTTCTTCTGGCCACCAAAATGTCATTCAGTTAGGCAAAGATGAAAGAGAGACCCCTGGTTACCTCATCCCTGAACCTTTGAAAGGTCTATGCTGTATTTTTCAAGCCGTAGGAGATGCGGACAAACTGAAACTGGCCGAATGGAGTTGTTATGGCTGTTTGTGGTATGTCCACCGGGTCGACGGGGTATTGGTGGTATGCCGCTACAAGGTCGATCTTGCTGTATATTTTTGTACCTGCCAGCCACGGGCTAAAATATTCAATGCGTCGCAAAGGATACTGGTCCCGCGTTGTCGATTCTCTGTAGTCACCTCACGGGCGCCAGTCGTTCCCGTCGTCTTTAGGAACCTAGTGCAGCGGCTACGAATGTTTGCTAGATGAAGGGCGAATTACCACCTGCTGCATATGCTGAAACCTGTTGCTGGACAGCCGTCGTGGTCGGGGGGTAATTGCGGCCCGGTGGTGACGATGTGCTGAGTCACGTTATGTTTCACCGGCTGTTCTGTGTTGCGGGGCTTGGTGAGAGAAGCGAATTCGGCCAGGTTGTGGTGGCAGGCAGACACTGACCGGAAGGCGCAGAAGCCAGATGAGCAGATTCTTGGCTCCAAACCACGTATGTTGAGGGTTGTGCTGTTATTCTGTAGGTAACTGTCACGTACGCTCACATCCAGGTTGGAGTCACTGAGAAAGTGCTCCGAGTATTGGGAAAACAACGCCCACTAAACGTATGTCCAGCCAAACAGGCGCCTGAGCCAGACGTCCATTGTCAGCGAGCGGTAGCAGTACGTAGCGATGGCACTGTAGTTCACCGCCTGCAGCGATGATATGTTCTGGCTACGTCGGCGATCCTCGGGGGTTGAGGGACAACACAGATTTTGCCTTCCGTGTCGACTAGCCGGCACGAGTAGCTTACGTGGTCGACTACGATAAACAGGCGGTTGGGTGGAGGGCCGATGTCTTAAGCCGCCGTAACGACTGGCTGGAGCTTTTCCCGAAAATGAGCAAGGTTGAGTGCAGCGGCTAGCACCCGGGCCAAAACGACGGGGGTACAAGCAAACTCTGTCGTGTCTATCTCGTGACTGGCTTCTCTGGGAAGAGCTTGGCTGCCTTGAAGGGGGTCGGTTGGGTCGCTGCTCGCCCTGTTGGGAAGCGCCAGATATCAAAACTTGCTGCATGGTCTCGGTAAGTTTTTGCACTTTCTCCTCAAGGCGCGACAGTCGATCTCGTTCTTCGTGCGTTCTTTCAGCAGCTATGAGCGCGAAGTTTGGAGAAGAGTATTTCGTGATGCGATCGGCAAGTTGCGCCAATCGATCAAGGAACGTGTCACCTGAACCAGCGAGAACCGCGCGAACAATCTGGCGCAGCCGTTGCAGAAAACCTACGCGAAGAAGTGGGAGCTGGCCGTCCTTACTCGCGTGCGAACCGAGTAGTTGACGCATCCGGTTCAGCAGTTAGGAAGGTCGTTGGTCACCCAGCTCTTCCCTAGTTAAGAGCTGATGAAGTGTGCTTTCTTTAGGCGCCTCAAAGCGGTCCCGCACCGTATTCTTTAGGGTGTCGTATTCCTCTTGTGTGGGTGGGAAAATCAAAATGTCGTCGATAGCGTCGGTGATTTCGGTGGGCATAATTGCGACGACGGCAAGATACTTCTTCGACTGCGAGGTGATTTTCCGGAGCTGAAAACGGGCCTCCACTTGGCTGAACCAAACGTTTGATTTTTAGGCCAAACATTTCGTAGCTTCTGGTAAACCTCTGGTTGGCTAAGCACCATTCATGATCATCATCGTGGATTTACCGTACGAATACAGTTAGGATGCCCGTAACGGGCAGCCATGACCCAGGTCTTCCTTGCGGCGTTCTCCCGCTATATAATTTTGGCGCCGTTAAGCCCGGGAGAATGAATACGTGCGGCGAAGCATACCATCGAAGTCTCCTTCGGCATGATGTTCGTAGAACCCATTTATTTGAGTACCGTTGACCTCCGTTGCACCGCTGTCAACCGAATGTCGCTATGGCTGGCCCTGACCGCCCACCTACTACGGACGTTAACCTTCAACGAGACGCAGATAGGCACCATCACGTACACGGTACAACTCTTGGGATCAACTGTACGTCCCGAATAGCAAGCTGGTGATGAGCTGTACGCCCTGCGTTCGTTGAGGAAGGTTCTGCGCGCTGCTGTTACGAGTCTGCGAAAGGCAGCGACTGGGCTCCGGCAAGTTCCCGCATTATTTGCGTTGGTTCCAAGTTGGCTATCAAGTAGCTCGAACAGAAGAATGACGAAATTACCAAGCTGAATGCATTGGTAGGCGAGCTGCTGGAAGGAGAAGAGTTCGGACACGATTGCTACGACATTTTGCACTGCCAGAAAAGGATATGCAGGGCCCTCAGTCGGCTGCACTGGACATTCAACGATCTGCGGCCCTCCGGCATAAGTTTACTGGAAAGGGAACTTCACCCGCGCACACGACCCCTGCTCCGTCAGCTCGCACACGTCGACTTCGCGAGTTGTCCTGCCAATGCTTCAGGTTTCAACTTTGAACGCTGAGCCACGAGGTGCACGGGGTTCCAGTGCCGTGTCAAGACGACGAACAACAGCCACGCTCCCTATATTGACGACTTCAATCCAGCACCCAGGGAGCGTCGAGCATTCCAGCATAAAACAACTGTGAAAAACGTGAGTCTATGCCAGCCTTACACAAAGACAATTCTACTACTCCCATCTAAGTAGACGACGGAACGTGTGAAGTGAAGGAAGCGAACGAAAGAATCCAGCCACCACAGTGTGAGTTTCAGTTCCTGTACATCATTGTTCCCGACTTCAGGACGGGTGAAGCATGACCGGGCCGTCGCGAAAACTGGATAGCACAAATTTCAGAAGTAGTCCGGGAAGTTGCACCCAAACGCAAGTTTGTGTCCTTCCGTGTACATGTAGCCGAAAGGCTGAACCGTCTTTGCAGACTATTTCTTGTGATTCCGCGGAGACAGGCAGGCCTGGTGGCAAAGTAGGAGAACCATATTCTGACCTCAGACCTAGAAAGACAATGCGCTCGTCAGTAATTGGACTTACAGTAAAGAAAACCCTAGGGAGGAAAAAATAATCTAACAACACCCCTCCACACGAAGAGATTCCAGGTTGCCCGTCACTATATTCAGGGCAATCGCAGCAAGACTGAAGGACAGGAATTCTTTCGGGAAGCAGGGCGCAGACTTCGGTTGTCGTCCGCGTCACCGTGTAGGCGTTTGGCTGCCCTCAATGTGGCAATACGGCGCAAGCACCCCTCGAGCCGAAAAGGGACATCGTTTGCCGGCCGCTGTACCAGAAAGGTACTTCTGGACCGAAAATTAGGATTGCGGACCTGTTGTGTAATCACCATGAACTACCTTGCAGGCCTGAGAATGGTAAAATCCCACCCGGTGTTCGACATGCCGCAGTGCAATGTTTCACAGAGAACCAGATTCCCTTGTTCCAGCTACGTGGGAGTACGGAGATGTTCAAGAAGACTCAAAGCGAGGCATGCGCGCGTAGCGACCAGAGCCCACAAGGCGCTCAAGCTTTCCGATTAGCTGTGAGACTCTCTGCGCACATATCATCCGAAAAAGCACGTACTTGAGGGCCATGTTGGAATTTGGCCGATACGCGGCCGTGGTTCCAGCTGGAGATGCTGTCGACAGGCCAGAAAGTACGGCGCGCTGTGGCGCACTTCTAAAGTGGCAGACAGGAACGTTGGCACGTGGGAAGACGTTATATCGTCCGCTCGCTATGCGCCAGTCATGATCATCATCCTGGATTTACCGTACGAGTAAAGAAGGGATCGCCGTAATGGGCAGCCATGGCTTCGGTCTCGCGTCCGTCGTTCTTCTGGTAACAGCTGAAGTTCTGTGGTGAAGACTGCAGGCGTGGAGGCAGCAGTGTTGTCGTCGGAGGTTATCACGGAGTGTTCCTTAGAGCCTTGTTCAGGTTACGAATTTTGTAGCAGCCTGCAATGTCGGCTGCTGAAGGAGGCGAGAAAGCAGACGTGGAGCAGGTTTTCAGTTTCTACACAAGACTTTATTTTCAACAGATGCGTCCGCTGAGAAAATCTCCCGATGAGGGAAAGAAGGGCAACCCCCGCATCAGATGGCAAGGGCACCAGGACTAATGCCAGGAGTCGGCCAGACGACAAATTTTTCCTCAACCGACGGTGACCTTTGAAAAGGGCAGAGGAATAACCCCCGAAATAACCATGCAGCGCCATCGCCATTGCGGGTCCTCCACAAAGGCGCTCTGTCGTCATGCCGACGGCAGACCGGAGAGAAAGGAAAAGCCCTGTCTCGCTGGAGCCGCTTGCGCTTGGTTGCCTAGCGGCTTCCTGTACAGTGTAAAAGAGGAAAAGGCGTCTGCTCATAGAAACTATAGTTTTATTGGCGTACTTTTATGTTATGTTTACGCAATGAAGCCAAATAAGTATGTTTCCAAAAAAGATGCCGGTAATCAGACTTGGACGAAGTAGAAAAAATTGAACAAATACAGGCGCCAAGGCACCTCTTTTTTTCAATATGGTTTCACCAACTCGGTCAGCAGCAACGTTTGGTTATGTTTGTTTACTAGATGCGCAATACACTTCGCTGTAGTGAATACCTCGGTTTTCAGGGGATTTACAACTTTCATTCGCATTGCTATAAATATTTTGGTTAGCCCCATACAAGAATGTTCAAAAATACGGCAAATGCAGCAAATGTTTACGGCTATCCGTTTTCCAGTCTTAATATTCTGCACTTGTAGCTTATCGCACGCCCAACGATCCGGCACTAGAAAAACCTGCAACAGCTTGAGCCGAACAATGGCTGCCCAGACTGTGGATAGGAAAACATGCTACGGCATGCATCAGAGCGCTGGCGTACTGGTTCAGCCAGTCAAGTGAACTTTGCATTAGGCACACACTTGCTTGTGGTTCTGATTTATTCTATTGGGGCTCCAGAAAATGTGGTTTGGTTTTGCAATGCATTGCATTCACTATGCGTCAATGTTTATATACCGAAGGATGGATGTTAGACAGGGGCTGCTTGTTCAAACTGAGTGTTGTGAATACCGACCCGTTCGAATTACCCTAAAAATTTCCCCATCAAAATACACAGTGCAGCATTCGGTCCTGGAAATGAGTTTGAAATAACTGTAATTTTAAGTCAACCAATTTTGAACTAACAAGGTCTCACCGTAGTATGTCTGTTTTTTAGAACAATGAAATGTTTTTACGGAACCCATTGTGGTGCACCAGTGTTACACTCATGACCAGCCTCTGTAGCGAACTCACCTTGCAATTTCAGCACAGAGTGCGATGTACGCCTCCGTCCACACAAACAAAGCTAACGTACAATGTTAAAGGAGTACTGACAAAAATTTGTGGTTATGTTTTTTGCTGTTATGGGTGCCTACCTGCCCAACAGTTATAGAATCCACGTTAAATAGTCGGTAGCAGCCTAATTAATTAGTCTCATTTCGAAATTTCGGTCTCGGTTTCGACACAAACACTCAGGCGACTGCCATGACAGGAGGGTGATTGTGATCGCCACCGTTCTCGTCACCATTCTCGTCACAACTGTTACACTCAAGTGTTATACTGAACAGAGCGAGCAATACAGCGGAAGATGACAGGTGTAACGTTAAGGGACAAGAATAGAGCGTAGGTGGTCATGCCAAAATGCGTGTTAAGGACAGAATAGTCGAAATAAGAAGAAATGTAAGAGGGCAGGGCATGTAATGTGAAGGCAAGATAACCGTTGGTCATTAAGGGTACCAAAGGGAATCCCAAGACAAGCCAAGCGTTGAAGGCGGCAGCAGGGGCCGGCGGGGGGTGGTGGCAGAATAGATGGGCAGAGGAGATCAAGAAGGTTGCGGGGATAAATTGGTCGCAGCACAGGACCCGGTTATTTGGAGAGAAATGGGAGAGATCTTTGCCTTTTACTGGTCGTAGATAGGCCGATAGTGGTCATGATGATGATAATAAACGGTTACTGGTTAAACTCGCTGCGAGATATCTCTATAAAAAAAGAAAGTGGTCAACGCCATTAACTCAGATTTGAAACTTTGTGACAGTACTACTGTACACAAACGTAACTCCCTCCAAGGCACTGTCCTCATCCCTGTGACCTGCTATTCCCGAACTGATAGATGTCGCGCCCCATACATTGGTGAGGAACTAGAAAAGGAGTAGGATCGGAACTGTTTAGCAGGCTGAGAGCTTTCACTGTCATGATCTATCCACGCAGCTTCAAAAGTTGAATTATTTACAACGATTTTGCAGTGACTTAGCAGCCACGGGAATGCAAATTCACGAGCATTCAAGAAAGCCTTGTAAAATTTTGGCTCAGTCTGTCCCAGTCCACTTGGTTGAGGGACCATTGCAAATACGTTGAGACTACCCTTGCGTGTCAGTGACCAATTAACACACAAATTTTGGGGAGAATACTATCAGCATCAACAATACAATTTTATTAGGTTAATAAAGCAAAGAAGCTGGTTCTACTGCTTTATAATAGATACAGTTCCCATACTAGAATACAACGTTCTAGTCACCCACAAAATTTCATCGTCGACTTGTTCCACTGGTCCTTTGGAACTCAACACAATGTGAATAACAAGAGTTCCTAAGGCATATAAGAAAGACAACGGAGATCAGTTAGGTAGCTCTTTGCCAAAACCGCTCTGCGAATTCTTTGCTGTTTCTGTATGTGTTACGCTTTCAGTGCCGTCTCCTACTGCACGGTCTCCTCGCAACGTTGCAGCGATTTTCAGGAGGTGGCCCACCGCGTCAAGCAGCTCGCCCTGAGCAGTGAGCGGACCCTGTGGTAGAGCGGGGCACCGCCATTACTTCCACTTCATGCCGCCATAATGGAAACCCTCGCTGGAAGCGTGACACACCAGTCTTCATCTGCTGTGTCAGGGAACATCCGTGCGGTCTTTAAATGTATGCGAGCCTGAAAAAAGCGTGAAGATGAACCGGCTCCAAAGGACTCGGCCAATTGTTCTAACCACATGGTTGAACTGGAGCAGGTAGCGTTCATTTTTCCTGTCGCGTGCAAGAAGAAAACAAAACGCCGGAATCCTGGCTGTGTTTCTACTGACAGCAGTAGGATGCTCATTTTGGAGAGTCAAATCAAACACCTTGGCAGCAGAGGTTGTGGTAGCCCCCCAGGAAAAAGCCTCGAGTCATCGGTTGAACCAAGATGGCAGACTTATGGTGACCGTATCGTGTCTGGCCGCTGTGAACCGTCTTCTACAGGTCTCCAGCCTCGCCGCTGTAACCATACAAAGTTGTGTACCTCACTCCTACATTGCGACTTACGGGAGAATCCAAGGTGTGCCCCTCGAGTACACGAACGAGAATCTTGGAAACTACCTAACAAGTCAAGGTGTAATATTTGCCCTCAGACAAGTTTTCTGCAGGCCTAATGACGACAGCGTTGTGACGCCGATGATATCTGATCGTAGTGCTTAAATCCGGATCACCGCTGCCACAGCGAGGGTTTCTCGGCTTCTACAGTTTTCCAGTGACGCAATAATGCCGCGAACCATGCATTGGGTTTGTATATTTGTGTTTTGCTTTACCACCCGGCTGCGCCGGTCTGTGTTATCTCTGTGCCAAGGGAAACGCGTGTTTCATTCTTTCTTTCTTTGCCGCATGTGTTATGTGTTCTGATAGGGAGAGCATTCCGATCTAACGTGAACAGCCTGGAGTAATCTTCTTGGATCTACACTGTTCTCGATGCGAATCGACGGTTCGAGAACCACGCGCGCCGAAAGATAAAAAGCCTGCAGAGCAGAAGCCGGGGCATTCGATTCTGCGACGCTCGCCGACGCAAGTCACTTTGTTGACCGCTGCTTCGCCGCCTCTGTATTCTTTTGAGTTGTTAGGGCAGCACAAGTTCGCTCCAATAAACGTGTCTCTCATTCAAGACAACTGCATCGTCCTTGTCTTCGTGATAATATATGGGATCAGGAACGCAATGTTTCAAATGCCACCGGCATGGTCATATCGCCAACAACTGCAGACAACCAGTGCGATGTAAAATACGCGCATGGTGTCACCCGCGCAATGACCTTACCTCCAGGACCCAACCTTACTGCTTGAACTGCGGACGCCCTTACCACGCGTCGTATAGAGCTTGCCCCCCAAAAAAAGGCTGCCACTCTTGTTTGCAGTTTCGTGCAAATCCACGGAAAAGGTCTCCACCATTGTGAACCTCCGCCAAACCCTGAGGTTGTGTTTACGCCGATGACGTTCTAATCGAATGACCTACCACATGAAAGTTCACTACCTCCGAACAAGTCATCTGCGAAAGCATGCCAACAAAGGACACCACCAAAACTTCTCAGATGCGACAAGCTACTAGAAGATCACCCACGCTGCCGCTGCAACGTCCCCATAGTGAACATGACAAGGCTGCACACCAGTCGATGCAAGAAGATGTGGTGAGCTTTCTCATTTCTATGTGATTTGCGGCTATCATGGCCCTGCTTCGAGCTAACCTCTCCGCTAAAAATTTCCCTACGGTCGAGGCAGTCGTGGCCCTGCAGCCTCTTGTGTCATCGTCCTTCCAAACGCCGCCGCAAGGTTTTGAGGTACAAAAATGAAGTTTACATTGGCTATCACGTCTTAAAAAGTGTTTTAAATGTAATCCTCAAGAACTGCACAATATTTCACTGAAATGCTCGGGTGATTGCGCGCAGAACGTGCTGACTTTCGTCAACTCGTGCAAACATATGAATTTCCATTTATTGTAATCCCAGACTCCCGGGTTTGCCATCACTTTCTTCTCGAAAACTGCTACTTTCTGCAATTGCACCGCGTGACTGGCTTTATTCACCAGTTGACAGTTTTAAGATATACAGGCTGCAGCGGTTTCCGTACCACGTTATGACAGTGAGGAATGTGTGTGCGCCAGTACCGGCATGGGACTGAACTGTTTACGTTTATTCCCGCCTCCCTCGAACCAGGTGCAGCCTTTTGGTACCGCTAGCACATCCCCATGCCATATATTTCGCGGTGACTTCAAAGCACACACTGAAATATGGGGAAGTGCATGAGCAAATTATTGTAGAGCAAGTCTTGGGAAACTACACATAAAAAGGGGTATTAAACTAATAAATGAAGGTGGCTTTACTTATCTAAAAAATCCAACACTCAGCAGCTACATCAAACTTTCGTTTGCCTCCGACAGCTTTATCCCCAGGTTTGCTTGGTGTACTTACATAGATACAAGAGGCAGAGATCACGTCCCTATTTTATTATCTTACCAAGGCGTAGCTGTGCTGGGCGTGAAATAAACGACTGGCGCAGAGATAGTGAAGCTTTAAAAAAACTTGTTGACGAGGAGATCACCGCCGCCAATTCTCACAAACACCTCATACTATCTATGGCTAGTTGTTGCAAGGAGTCCTTGAGCGTCATGAGGAGACGCCGAGATGTGAAAAAGGATATCCAATATGAACGGCTGCGTGCTATCCGTAGGCGCACTGAGCGGAAGGCTCAACCGCAGAAGAAAAAGAGTATTGGAAGCAGGCTCGCAACGCTCAAAGACTTGTGAGACGTTGTTTGGAAAAGTTAAGTGGACAATGGTGGCGTGATTTCGGCACTAAATGAATTGTGCGCCAGCTCCCGGATACGGGGGGGGGGTCATAAAGGGCATGCCGAGTGACAGCCAGCAGCTACATTAATTAGGGCGCGGCAATTACACCATGTAATTTCCCAATAAGAAGCGGCTGAAGGTATTGTAGGCCCCAGTCAACGATTTCAATGCTTAAATTGTTCTCTCAGGGTGTTCCTGGCGCAGCGGCACCAGCCTCTCTGCCCGCCCTCGACCTTCCATTTTCGATAGGTGAGCTGAACCCGGCCACCTCAAACGTGAAGACAAGGTGATGATGATGATTGTTAAGTTTTTATGGCGCAAGGCCGAATAAGGGCAAAGAGCGCCAGAGAAAAGTTTATTTAATGAAGTAAAGTGGTTACCACAAAAAGGTAGGAAAAAAAACATGTCAACCGAATATAGTAAAATCAGTTCACGATAATGGTGATGGCTGGTGTATAGGGCCAGATTTGATTATGCGTGATAGGAAATCAGTTTTAAAAACTTAACGTCTGACAAATACTCAAACACACGTTTCACAGAAACACTGGCATCGTCACCTAGAAACAGCGATGGATGTAGTGGAATATATTGTCTGTAGAGTTCTCTGAAGCGTTTGTGTCACGTTGTGTGAAGTGCCTTGCATGTGACTAGTATGTGCAATACAGATAGGGCCTCTCCGCACCTGCTGCACAGAGGTCTTGGAGATGCAGAGAGAAGGTGCGAGTGCACTGCATGTGTGTGCCCTATCCGTAATCTGGTTAAGGCGACTTCAGAGTATTTATTGCGTGTGTCGGTGGTGTATGGTCCCAAGTGATATTTTATTACGTGTAACTTGTTGTCTGTTTGTTCACTCCAGTGTGTTTTTTATGTTTTGCTAAGTTTTTGTCTGATGGGTGGTTTCACGTAGGTGTAGGGTAATGTGGTTATGTCTACTGTATTCAAGAGTGCAGCAGCAGCAGCCATTAGGTCCACTGCTTCATTCCCGGATATACCACAGTGGCCAGGGACCCAGCAAAGAACCAGTTCAAATTTGCGTACGTACACAGATATGATACGCTTGACGATCAGATTGACAACGTGGTTTTTCGAAGGCATTGTTTACGACAGTGCCCGCACAACACTGAGGGAATCTGTATAGATAATGGATTGCGATAGTGGCTTTGAAGTATATGATTGACAACCAGAAGTACACCGTAAGCCTCTGCCGTAAAGATACTAGTATGACTATTCAGAGTTTTACTGACACTAAGGCCGGACCCATGCGCCACCCAAGACACAGAGGTGGCAGTTCTAGAAGCGTCCGTATAAAATCCAGAACACTCATACTTCTGCTGTAAATACAAGAAATGCTGAAGATTTGCACATGTGGGAGCTCGGTTTTTATCTACATGTGTGAAAGATGTGCCGCATGATTCAGGGCGGAGATGCCATGGTGCTATAAAATTCGTTAGAGAACTTTGGATAGTATCTAAAAAGGAGACAGCAAGCTCTGACGCTTCCTCTCTAACTCTGTAAGAGAAGGGCGCAGAGAACGATGGTCGATATAAAAGATGTTCACTCATGGACGTATCATGAAAAACTGATTTAAAAATATAGTGATCCATTGATGAAATTTTAAAATCATAAAGGAGATCTGTGTATGCTCGCTGACGTTGTAGGTTCTATTTGTTGCATTCCACATAGAGGCTTTCGACCGGGCTAGTGCGGAAGGCGCCACACGCCATGCGGAGCCCGAGATGGAGCACTGGGTTCAGCATTTTCAGGGATGTTTTATTTGCTGACCCGTAAACAACGCTACACATAGTCCAATCGTGAACCTATCAAGCTGGTAAAAACACGTAAAAGAAGTTGTTTGTCAGCACCAAAAGAGATGTGCGACAGAACCTTCAGGATATCCATTGTTTTAAGGCATTAATGTTTTAGTTGTTTTATGTGAGGGATGAATGTGAGCTTTTCGTCAAAGATTATAGCTAAGAACTTGTGTTCCTTTTTTACAGGAATAGAGACACCGTGGTGTTGAATTTCTGGATCCTGCAGAATGCCACGCCTCTTGTAAAAGAAAACACAAGTGCACGTCCCTGGAAGAAATTTAAAACCGATGCTATCTGCTTAGCCGGCAAACTTGTTCACACCAAGCTGGACAGACAAGTTGCAAGACTTAAAAGATAATTGTACGTAGTCTACATAAATTGAACATGAAATCTACGGTGGCAATGCCTTACGAAGAGAATTCATTTTCACGATACACAAAGTGCAACTTAAAACTCTACCTTGCGGTACACCGTTTTCTTGCACATGAACCCTAGAAAGTGCAGTTCCAACTCGCACGCGAAACGTTATTCCAGACAGGTAACTGGCAAGCGTGTTCATCATGTTACCCGACATATCAAAGGACTTCAAATCGCTGAGGATGCCGTACCGCGAAGCAATAGCGTACGCATTTTTCAAATCAAAGAAGACTGTCATACAGTACTACTTGTGAAGGAAAGCATCTTTGATATACGCCTCTAATGCAATGAGTTGATCGCTGGTAGGTCGACCCGCCTTGAAGCCTGCCTGGCAGCTCTTGTGAAGACGATTGCACTCTAAGAAGTACACACGTCGCCCGTTTATTATCTTCTCGAGGAGCTTACACAGGCAGCTTGTCAGGGCAATGGAACGATAGCTGGCGGGAGAAGGGTCCTTCCCTTCCTTTAGGAAAGCAACTACTACGGCCTCCCTCCAAGAGCGTGGAACGTCTCCCGAAAGCCATATTTTATTGTATAGGTGTAAGAGTGTTTCAAGAGTGTCGGGGTGTAGGTGTTGTATCATGGTGTATGTAATCTTATCTGCGCCTGCGGCTGAAGGTTTGCACGTCTCTCAGGGCAACCCTGAATTCATACAGAGTGAATTCAGAGTTGCAAGAAATATTTGATTCGTCGTTGTCTTGTAAGGGCTTTTTTTCTGCAGATGTTTTATTTTTCATGAAAGTGCTTGTGTAGTGTGCTGAAATGGACACGTGTTCGAAGTGTTGTGCAATTGTGTTAGCCTGTTCTTATAGTGTGTTCCCTGTTGTGCTAACCAGGGGCAGGCTGTGTGTCTGTTGTCCTTTGAGCTTACGTATACTTGTCCAGACTTATTGTGTGGGTAGCTTCTTCAACGTGTAGGTGTCCTATGGATGTGTGGTGTAGTTTCGATGTCTCTGTAAATGTGTTCCAGTTAGCTCGTGCTTCCATGAACCTATTATGGGAAGATGAACTGCTTGTGCATTTACCTATACATATAGTGAAATGGGGAAGTGGTCACTGCCATATGCGTCAGTGCCCACTACACACTCATGACATGGAAACAGAATTGCCGAACCAATAGCCAAGTCAAGATTTGAGCATGTATTGTGTCTATGTGATGGTATGTAGGCTGTTTCTTGTTGAAAAGGCGTGCTCCAGAGGATGTTAAAAACGTCTCTATGAGGCGACCTCGGGCATCCATGCGAGAAGAGCCCCAAAGAGAATTGTGTGCGTTGAAGTCGCCTGTTAAGATGTACGGTTCAGGAAGCTGGTCGACAAGCACCTCAAAGTCAGAGCTCAGAAGTTCAAGATCAGGAGAGATGTAGATGGAGCATACCGTTATCAACCTTTTAAAAATTATTGTGCAGAAGGCTACAGCCTCAAGGACGGTGTTCAAGGTGACAGGGTGGAATGCCAAGGATTTGTGGGCGATTATGGCCACACCGCCAGAAGAGTGAGTGCAGCCATCCCTGTCTTTCCTGTACACCAGGTAACTATTCAAGAAATTTGTGTGTTTGGAATTCAGATGTGTTTCCTGGACACACATAAACTTGGCTGGTTGGCATGCAGAATCTCATGCACGTCGTCAAGATTATTCAGAAGGCCTCTGCAGTTCCATTGATCTATGTTTTTTCTTCCCATTATGATGTGTTAGAGCTAATGGAGTGTGAATATTTATGTAGGGTCTATCGGGGCTTGGACTCTTGGGAGGGGCTTTCTGGCCTTCTCTACTGACCTGGACGTCGCAGCCCGTTCCTTCCGCTGCGATGAAAGCCGGAAGGGCTCGACGTCCATGTCGTCATCTGAAGTCAAGGGGGTGCCCAGCGGACCAGGCCCCCTTGACGTGGTACCCTTTAGGGTAGTCTTTGCCTGCACTGCCAGTGCCGAAGGCGTGGGGAGCACCACAGATGATACAGGCAGTAAGGTGGCGGAGGGAGTCACTGCGACTTCCTCCGTCTCTATCTCCGTGCCCTTGCGTGTGCTTTGGGCCGGTGGAGAGGAAGCAGTGGATGTAGCGGCATCCCCAACAGACGTTGTTGACACCACAGCCGCTGCTGGGTGAGCGAGTGGTGTAGAGGCTGGGTGGGCTGCCAGGGGCAACCCAGGGAGGGCAGGGGCGGGACCAAGCCCGACTCGCGGTACTGGGTCCCCACCAAAACCAGACGCCGCTCCGCCCTCCGGCGAGCAGCGTCGGCGAACCTCCCCAGGGGGAAAGAGGCGAACCTCTTTCGCGTCTCTGGGAAAGTGATGTTCTCTGTGACCTTGATTTTGATTATTTTCTTTTCTAGCTGGAACTTCTCGCATTTTCTGAAGTACGCCACGTGTGGGCCTTGGCAGTTTACGCAAATAAATTGCTGAACGTTACAGTTGTCGGACGGGTGGTCGTGCTGGGCGCAATTTGCGCAGGTAAGTCGGCCGCGACAGGAGTTTGGGCCGTGCCTGAACTGTTGGCACTTGAAACAGCGCCGCGGGTTCGGGATCAACGGCCTGACTGAACATCGGATATAACCTGCGTTTATCAATTCTGGAAGGGTGGACTTGTCAGAGGTTAGGATGAGGTGCTTTGTCGGTGTTTGTTTATCGTCTCTGCGGATGGTTATGCGCCTGACCGCTGTTACGCCCTGACTACGAAGGCCCTCCAGCAGATCAGCTTCAGATTCATTTAGTAGGTCATACTCGGAAATCACGCCCTGGGAGCTGTTTAGGCTGCTGTGGGGCGTGACTCGGATTGGCAGATCGGCGATGCTGGTTTGAGCAAGAAGTTCATTGGCCTGATCCTGGCTACTGACCTCGACAAGAATGTCACCGGTTCGATGTTTTTGGCCTTATACGACCCTCTAACAATACCGTCAAGAAACTTTGAAATAAGAAATATTGACTATGAAGCAAGAAGTTTTGATTGGTTGACAGATTCCATCACGATGAAGCGAGGATAGTTGTTCGGTTTCGGAGGACTCAAGTCAGAAAGTGGTGGAAAAAAAACTTTGGTGAGGCCCCTCTTCGGCGGCCGTTCACGTTGGGGGGGGGAGTGAAAATGCCATATAGCATAGTATAAAAGCAGAAAGACGGGGGTACTTTCTTCTTTGACCTTACCCTGGTAGCCAAAGAGGTCCTGGAGCTCCCTGCCTGATAGACAGGCAGGGAGCCCATCGGCCAAGGCTCCGACGGCCACCGTTCACGGCTTCTAACCCTTCACCTTTCAACTTCTACCCACGGTAGGTAACAACTTAAGTATGGGGGGCTCGGGGTACGTGGTGTCGCCACTCACCGTCACCAAGATTACTCAAGGTGCCCCGTGCGGGGCGTGAAGACAAGGTCTTCTCCAGGTTAGGACGGCATATCGTATGAGGCAATGTTCTTCCTCTCTCATCAGTCCAGCTTAGGCGTTCTGGAGTATTACAAATCAACATGGCTGCGTAATACTGTAACTTCAGAATGGAAAACAACTAAAATTACAGCAATTCAAAAACCCGGAAAAAAACCAAATCGATACGATTCTTATTGTTATATCGCCCTACTTAGCTGCATCATAGAAATCACAGAAAAAACTACTTGAAAAGCATGGCCTGGTACATCGAAAGCAGTACCCTTTATCCACCTGAAACGAACACTTTTCGTGAGAACCGATATGCCGTCGATAGCATCCTTGCTCTTGCCGCGTCACAAAAAGAATTACACTACGCGCACATACCAACTGTGGTGTTAGACACAAAAGTTGCATTTGATTCAGTTTTTTTACAAGGATTCTTGAGTCCCTTGCTGGTCTAGGTTTTGGAAGGAGGTTGTATGCATAAATATTAAGCTTCATAGAATCACGAGAAAGTTATATGACTACAACGAAAGGCCCTACTCCATGTCACATTATCGAGAAAGGAATGCCTCAAGGAGCCGTTTTGAGCCCCCTGTCCAACATTGCGCTAATCAACTTAAGGCGTGCCCTTCCTTCTTGCGTGAAAGTAGCAATTTACGCTGTAGCCATTTGCATTTACAGTGCTGCAAGGTCACGTCTTTATGCGCAAAAGAGGCTCCCGAAAGCCTAAAACATATATGTGACTACCTTGCGCCCGAGGGACTCCGTCTCGGAACTGAAAAAAATTACACCATCATCCCGTGGGGAACCCTGATGAGGATGCGAAGCATCGTGGTGGTTCCGTTTGGTTCCACTGTGTTGCCGTTATGTGGAGTGATCTGGTTTTTACTTGCGCCAGAGGAAATTCCTCGTCCGGGTCCACACCGGTGGCAAAGGCACGCAAGTGCTGCTGTGTTACAGTGAGTAGGCGGTGGTTCGCGAGGCGCCGAAACTCGTCCATCATGTTCTTGTCGATGTTGTCTCTGTGGTAGAATCGGTCTTCTCCGTCAACTTTGGTGAGGCAAAGGTTGTTGACCTTGGTGCACCGGCTGAGAGCAATGTACATGCCCTCCTCTTCGCAGCTTTGTCTTCGCGTTCTTCTTCTTCTTCGGCGGTTCTCCTACGGGAAGATGATGACGGTGGCTGAACGCGAACCTATCTACTGATGGATTCTTTGGTTGGCCAATCCTTAGGGCATCCTGCCACAATCAGCATCAGAGGCGCTGCGGAGGGGCTGTTTGAGCTGCAAGGCGCGTGGCGCTTCCCGCCACAGCTTTCCCACAAGAAATTCAGCATCCCCCTCTAAAGTTTTAGTTCGTCGTTTCCGTTGACGTTCAGCTTCACGTGCCTTCCTTGTATCAGTAGCTTCTTGACGTACTTTGAATAAGTCAAGGAAATAAGGTGCGTTCGTAGCACTTGCTCCTGTCCCGGATTTGTAGCGTAGTGCGAAGAGCACCGCGTACCACCCGTTGCGGCCAGAGAGTCGTGGGATCGAAACCGGGCGCCGCTAACTATTTCTTTTTTTAGTGTAGTATCGCGGAGCTGTGGGTGTAGGGAGGAGAGTTGCACACGCACAGTGAGCGTGTGGACGGCGCCGCCATCAACGACGCAGGACCAGGCGAACCTAAGAAATTCTCCGCATTTAAAAAGCATAGCCACGGCATTCACCTGCAAGCGGATGACTCAATTTCCTTTAGTCCTTGGGGATCATAGCCTAACAATGTGCGTACCCAAAGATACCTCGGGATAAGTCTGGACAGGAATATGTCATGAGCCCTGAGGCCCGCAGACTACATACTTGAGTATGTGCAGTGTCGCAAACTATTGGGTACCTTGCCGGCAATCACGGGGCAGTGATTGTCGATAGATGGTGGTGCTCTGCAAGGCTTGTGTCAAAGACTTGCTAGGTTACAGACTACCTGTTTTACCGCGGCTGTAGACTAGAAGCGAAAAGCAGCTTGAGGAAGCAGAAAATAACTGTGGGCACCTGTCTTCTCCTGCCTAAGGGCACTTCGTGTACTGGTACAGTTGGGGAGGCTGCTTGCTTGTTCTTAGATCGTCTGCGGCTCTGGGAAACAGTTCGAATATACCTAATGCATCGTTTGCACTCACAAACAAGTTTTTTTAGCCGTATTACACAGCACCACAAACATTCTAGCTTCGCAGGAATGATAAACTCTAGAAACATTTCTGTACCCCCTCAAGCACGACAAACCATGGTGTCTGATTTACCTCCCTGGACTGGCTAACCCCTGTACATGAACATTAGCATTCCTGGCCTCCACTCAAACTCTGCCCCATTTTCCCCTCCTATAACTGGCACGTGCCCACATCAATGTCCCATACTAACATACGACCCGGATTTTTACTGATGGCTCAACTGCGTCTTATAGTAGTTCATCCGGCGTCTTCATTTTGTTAACCGTCAAAGCCTTGAGCTACCACTTTGAACGAACTACCTCATTCACTTCTGCCGAGCTCCATACACTTAAACTAGCCCTTCGCTACATTCTTTGACAGCAACCAGCAGAACGGGTTTTATTCACGGACTCGAAGGCGGAGTTGCAAACCATGCGCCACACCAGCTGCTTCAGCCCTCACGAGAATTTATCAATTTATCCCGTGGGGTTACTTACCTGCACCTTCTGGCCTCCGTCGCCGGTCACCAAGTGATCTTGGTTGGTGGCACATTGCGGCATCCTTGGCTACAAGATAGCGGATGTGGCACCTGCCAAATGTAACAAAGATGTTCACAAAGCGCGAGCCCGCAGCAAATACGGACCAATATCTTTTAAAGGTCTCCTTTGGGCCCGGCCTTCCATCATCTCAAAGAAAAATGTAGATTGCCCCATTCGACTATTTGCGCGAAATCGGCATTGCAGAGGCAATCCAGAGCTTCACCGGTCAGGTCGTATGGAATTTTATGAAACCACGCAGAGCTTCATGCCTGCTATTCTTCTAACCTCTTCTTTTCCAGCTCTCTTCTGCCCTACTTCTTTTATCTCTCCTGCCTATTACCACAGAGCAGCATGTAGGCGGGAACATGCTGGAAAACGTCTCTACTCTCATCTAATAAATAGCTGTCTCTCTCTGCCTCCCTCTCTCTCTCTCTCTCTCTGAGGCATATATATTCTCGAAGGTGGTCGATGGGCACACACAGCTCCACCGCTTGCTACCGTAAACAATCATACTCCTGGCTCTAGAATTGCTCAATACGACGTTGTATTACACGGAATAAAATATGGGAAATAAAACCGAGAACATCAGCCACCATGGTGCATTCGTGGCTATGGCGTTGCGCTGCAAATTTTTCTTACAGTTAGGTTTTGTTCATGACACCATCAACTGGCAGAATAGTTGTGGACTGGAATGGCTAGACAGTGGGTAAAAGTTCCAGACTGCAAAATGTTAGACATGGAGGCTCAAAAACACACCTACAAAGTGTGCGGCTTGCGCATTGCATAGCAGCAGACTGAAATGACCTCTGAAATGTAAACTTTCTGGCCGTAATGCGGTATACTGTGGGCAAAAATTACCGCATTCGCTCGAATGTCGGAGGGTACTTTTTCTAAAAAGGTTGTTAAAAAAAGTTCACCGCCGGATTAGATTCAAGGATTGACTGTCATGTATTTGCTTTATATTCAATGCCATCTCGCAGCCACAGGCTCGCATTTTGCAGGCTTACAGGTTTTATTCGCTTGTTTGAAAAGTTGTGGACACAGCTATAAATATTTTTTCTGGCTTGTCCACATTGCCGAGTGACTGCAAGAAACAGCTTTGTTTGCAGCACAATGGCGAACACCAAGCGGTGCCACTAGAATGTGGGTTTTAAGCGAAATGTAGTTATGCATGCTGAGAAAACTTCAAAACTGCCAGCAAAGTGTTAATCCAGCATGGAGGAGCAATATGCGCGCCGATGCCGGAGGCAGAGGAGCGAACGTTTCTACTGCGCTGCCACAAAAATGGCCTTAGCAGGACCAAAGAAAGGTCGATACCGCGAACTGGAGAAGGAAGTCGCTGACTTTATTAGGCAGCAAAGAGAGGGTGAAATGCCTGTTAAGATGGACATAATGCAAATGAAGGCAACGGAGAATGAAAGCACTTGAGATGTCCCAAGGACTCAGCTGAAGGCTAGAAATGGCCGGGTGTCTTATTTTGTCAAGCCGGTCAAGTTCAGCCTGTGACAGTGGAGGTCTCAGGAATAAAACCTACGCCCTTGACATTACCGAGAGGCTAGTAACATTCCAACACTTTGTTATCAAGAAGGATCTGTAAGAAGAGTGGGACATACCAGTAATGCGACCCCAGTGTATTTTGGCGTGGCTGTGGCATACACAGATCGTACGAGAAGCAGCGCACCACCGGTATGTTGTGTTGGAGGGCTCATGGGCGAACGCTGCCGCCCTAAATCGTTTTTAAGTGGAAAACTCTTCCGGTTTGCTCTTAGGTAAAGGTAATGTAAAATATGAAGAGCTTCAGGGATGTTTGGGTCTTGTGGGTGTTCTTTTTTGTAGAGGATGTGCTTGTACAATGGTGGAGAACCAAATTCAACACAATATATATTTCTGTTGTGGTTGTCTGCAACAACATGCCAAGCTTGTGTCTTTTTTCTTGGTTCCGCCCACTTGCTACTTCTAGAATCGGCTTGCCATGCTCCTGCCAAGTTCTCAGCACCATAGTGGGCCGGGTAACACTGCCAGCACTGCTCAGAAAATTCCGGGCGAGAACGTATCGTATGATTCAGAGCGAAAATAGGAGCCAACATGTAAGCAGTGGTTGAACATTCTCCGGGGCCATGGAGACGCACGAATGTAAGGCAGACTTGCCTAGAGGCTTCTGCGCAAAATTACACATACAAAGAGCTCATGAGAACAGTATCAAAACTACAAAACCATTTGACCATTTGAATATATAAATTGTTTGAATACATATTTACCTAGTACTAATAGGGTATACAATGTTCACTAATAAAAATGATAACTTCATTGGATATTTGTCAAAATTGACATAAAAACTTCAACTCGTCCGAGAAGGCATGCCGAGAAATTGTTTGTACCTACTCCCCGAACAACTTATGACACAATTGGTAATCTATAGTCTGCCGGTTCTCCTTAACAAGCTGCACTCTGAAAATTTTGATGTAACTTGCCATTCGAACTTGCTTATTAAATTCGATTGCCAGCAATTGTGTAGCACCGCTTGGACTCACGTGTTCCTTTTACATCAGTGTGTTCGTTGAATTTCTCACAATCAGTTTTATTCTGATACTTAATATGTTTTTGTTGCAGAAAAAGCCCCTGAGCTTTTGGTTAACAGCAAGAGTTTTAATAAGCCTCTAATACGCCCTTGAGATTTTGTCATCAACAATATATATTAACCTAAAAACAGTTTTATGCAGTACTCCTAACGATAGGCATTATGGATTAATTTGGTTATGTGGAGTGTTTTTGTTGTATATGGCTATTTCAATCAGGTTTTACCTATGACGAGTGTCGCACCGCCGACACTGATGCCATTGTATACGGAGCTGCAGCCTTTGTCAAGCAGCATTCACTGCTCATAGCTACAGCCCCTCCTCTCAAAGGAAAATAGGGAGGGAAAGAAAATTGGGAAAGAAAAAAAGGGATTCGAATTCACGTAGTATAATAACGTTTGAATATTGCTTATTTGACAGAGGTAAGGGAACACAAAAGGGCCACTCCGATAAACATGAATGAAGCGGAGGCTTATCCCGTCATGTTGTACATTGCAGTTTACTGGCTAAATAGCGCCACGCTGAGCATTTATTCTGAGCATTTCTTCAAACGCTTGATCATTGCGTTTCCCAGTAACCCCCACAAATATCTTATCAGCATCGAATGCGCTCCTTCAGTTACCATAAGCGAGTGCAAATGTGTGGTCATCTCACGCATTGTGACTTCACCCTGTGTCTAATGTGCTTCTTATACCTTGGTTCTATACTTTACACAAGATGTTTTGCTTGATTCGAATTCTCAAAATGTATGCCTTGTCCTGCGCCACAGTGGCCTTTGATTACTTGCAATTGTGCTAGCTGAGCACGACGACATATTTTAACTCTATTGACTCTAAATCAGCGCAGCGTGTTTAGCCAAAAGATGAGTCCTTGTAATCTGTCTGGAGTTATTGTAACTTTATGGCCTTTACTAAGCCTAACCCTTTCTGCATACTCACAGAGCACAGCTAGAGTGCTCAGAGCACCATTCATGTATAGGTGCCGTTTTCACTTCAACATCAATTTCCAATTGCCTAACCGCGGATCGATTCGACAACTGGTTTGGGCAGCAAAATTTAACAGCAACCCGCAGCTAGTCTAGGAAAACTTTATGTCTAACAGAAAACATCGAAAAACTAGCAAGGAAGATGAAGGAAAGGAATACCACTTTTGAATTGACTTTTCTTCATAAAAAACGAGTATAAATTAAACTACAGTGGTGAAAGTACAATTTTGTAACTAAAGACGTTATTCTGCACAAGGAATCCCACAATGTTGACAAATCACTTATAGGAAACTTTAGCATGCTAACTCTTATTCCTCACTTGACTGCTTCAATATTAAGGTCTTAAGTGTACGCTCAGGTGGGCCAAGTGGTAAGCCAAATATTTTGTAAGGATGTCTAATTCAAAGGAGTACCAATGATTGTATTATCTAGACATTTACTCTTATACTGCCTGGATGAATGATGCTTACTCCATAATCAATTTGCTAAATGCCTTCCTATAAATAGGTACCCGTATTACGCAAGGGACCTAAAATATCCACCTTTATATTTATCGTTCGAAGAAAGTCAAGGGCACTTGCGGCCTAAAGAACGTATGTTAAGAACACAGCTATACAAAGCGATGGGGACATTCATATTATATATACTCTCAGAAAGGGCTCAAAATATATCATTTTTAACCCGATTAAATGAACTAATGGGAAAATCTTGTTTGAAGGAAAATGCAGCACCCACTTTTCTGATGGATGGGAAAAGCGAGAACGCCCTTGCCTTCGAGAATTCAGCGCACATGACAATCCCAAGATGGTCAAAATAATTGAGAGCCCTCAACTACAGCCTGCCTAATCGCCTACGTGTGTCAGCGTGGGAAAGATCAGAATTAATAATTCCAAGACAATTTGTTACTTACACATCAGTATGGCAAAAAAAGCAATAGGAGTATTCCCACCCGTGAGAAATTTGGGACTGTATGTATGTCTGTATGTGCTCATATATGCGCAGGAATACACACACACACAGGCACACACATACACAGGCACACGCGCACACGCACAGGCACACGCACACACACACAAACACACACATGCACACACACGCACGCACACACACACACACACGCGCGGGATGTTTATGTATGCCGGCATAAAAAATTTAATCTTTTTTCCGCACTTAGAGTATCCCGACCGTTTTTTTTCTCACACCACACGCCTCAATTACTGTACCAACAATTTGTCAAGCTGCATTTACTCATGGCTGCAGTGAAAACAATACACGCACGTACTGAGGCTGAGTATACGTCGCACCACACGAACCAGCTATATATTCCTACATCATTCATAATTCAGGCACTGAATGACACCATGTGGTTAAGCTAACGCAATTGATATCACGACACCATAGAAGGTGTTCAAGTGACCAAGTTCCGAGACACCATACAAACATTTTAGATTGGGGAAGACAAAAAGGAAGCAAGGCAGATGCACAGCCGCTGAAGAGGCCTGCAAGAAAGGTTCGATGATTTTGTTCTACCTTTCGAAGCAAACAAAAGTACGGCATTCATGTTTATTTCGGTCTTTTTGTCATGTCTATTAATGTCGATTTTGGAAAACGGTGTTTATAATTTTCAAAGTTGCATAACGTTCTTGAGAACACGTTAAGCGTTTCTGTTGTGTACTCAGGTATTGCATGAGTTTGTCAACTGCTGTTTCTTGATATAATGTGGAGCTTGCACCTATTCAAGTGAGTGGGCACAAATATAACCATGCAAAGCCATACACTGTCTCTACCCTACCATGGCGGCACACTTTCGTAGAAAAAGTGCAGTTACTTAGTCATGTCAATCATAAAATGAGATTTTTATGCCGTTCATGTTTTAAACAGAGCCAAAGTCTGCACAAGTAAAGGCGATTATGTTAAACCTAAACCAAATTGTAATAATTCTGGATTATCAAACGTAAATGGGGCTTAAATAACCCCTCATATATTTGAGGCCTGGTGACCTGCTGCTACGCCTTACCCTCATGAATTGGAAACATGAAGTCGTGAGTGCGCACAGTTATTTTGGCTATAAAGCACCCCACCAAGGCTCAGTTGTATTTTTATATGCTCGCCGGTAGGTACTCCCTACACACCTGTCTATAATATGTTTGGTATAGAACGAACCGACAAAAATATGCCAGAGAACTGAAACACTGTTGGAGTTTTCACTGTATATGTGTGGCGGATTCGCTATAAATGCCTTAAAACCAAGAATAGGCCGCACAACAATTGGTAAGCTCAGGGTTAACACAAGTAGAATGAAGAGTCTTGAATACCGATGTTCTCATCACTCAGTTGTAGTTGTGTATTAACATATTTACAAAAGTAATTATATTTAGAGCAAAAAATAGAGTTGTCAGACTTCACGAAAGTAATAAATATGCAGAACAGGATATTGCAATAGTCAACGAACATATAATCATTGGTGTCACATTCTCTTCTCGCCCTAATTGGGACACGCACGTAAAAGTATGTGTAGTAAGCTCTCTGTTGCAGCCGTAGTGTGGTCGCGCTGTCGACAGTTACTCCCTGTGAAAGCGAAACTGCAAGCCTACTACGCGCTTGCAACTAGCAAAGAAAACCTATAAAAACTACTTAAGTTGCAAAAAAAGTTCTCCATTATATTGCAAACCTCGTGTTATATATATATATATATATATATATATATATATATATATATATATATATATATATATATATATATATATATAAATATATGTATGATTTCCGTATTCTTGCCTCCTTTTATTTCTCGCATTGTGCCTTTAGGTATTTTTTGATGAATCTTTCTGTATTAAGATCTAAAGTAAACGCATTAAACACAAGAAACAGTCAGCCCTCGTTTCTTCCGAAATTTCGCAATAATTACAAACTGCAGTCATTGCAAAATAACCTCCCATTTCTACTAAATAAATATCAAGGCTCTTCTAAGTTCTCAAAACCAGAAGTAAGAACGTTTTTTTGTTTGTAAACAATAAATATTTATTCCTATTTCATTTTTTTTCAAGTGGCTGTATTTTGTATTCTCCTCCAAACTGATTGTGTATTTCATTTTATTTGTGCATGGTGATCCTCAAAACTGTGACACTACCTATCATATTGTTTTGTTCCGATATACCAGTGTTAAACTTATCCTTTGGTGCTCTTTTTAAAATATATGGTTGCATTATATTTGTTTAATGATTTTTTTGTACTCCCAATGTATTCAGACGATGTTTTCTTTTTTTAGTGCGGAATCGTAATCTCTTGGTTAGGGTTCTCGGGCCCAGTCAAGCTGTTAATACTCAGGTTTTAGCAGTTGAATCCTTCCAGAATGTTGTTGTTGTTTTTCTGAAAAAAAAAACTTCAATTTAATTTATTATAAGATACGTATAGCGTAAAAATTGGTGTCGCCGCTATATACGTTTTTCTGCGCTTGTAGTTTCAAAATTTCAAATGGTGAAACAAGACTGGTCTCCCCACAAGCATCATACGGCTTAAAAATGAGAAATGTGGTGAAAGAAGTAACTTTCATTGTTTTTTTTCTGTTTTATTTGCAGCTACAAGTTCCAATAGAGGCAATTATAACTCCCGCTGGAGAGGATAACTTGCTTGTCAGCTGCAGTGTTTGACTTGTAAAGCAAAGCCTGCACTGCCTCAAAATCTATGAAGTCAGTCAACTCTGTATCATGTATCTGGATCTTCAGAAGAAAATAGCGTCAGAAAAAAAAATAAATTCATGCCACACAGAAATATACTGCTTCAATTAAACTTGCAGATACGCCCACCCACTTCTCTTATGTGGTTTATCCAAATCTAATTTGTTACAGGCTGCGTCATCAAGTATGGTCATCTGTCATACCACAGCTCGTGATACAAGATGCTGATGATGATGGTTAGTTTTAGATGATGGTTAGATGATGATGGTCAGCCCCCAAAGAGCCGAGTGCCTGAACCTTGCATGTACTGGGTGATATTGAATTGCCACTAGGAGTCACTCAGGTCCTCAACAAAGGCCCAAAGCACAGCGTCGAGCCGAGAACACCTGCTCACGAACTCCTGGCCCTGAACCGACGCGTTGCTGGAAAAGCTGAAGCGGAAAACAAGGAACGGTGCCTCTTGGAAGGCGTAGATGCACTTCGCCAGCCGACTTCAGGCTCCAGATCACGTCACCAGTCTTCGATGAACGTCGTTGTCGACAACTTCAAAGACAATGTGCTACAACTTGTTAGTTCGGAGAACGAGGGTGGGTTCGTGGTGTCGCGCGCTGACTACTTCCCAAAGAAGGGGAAGTAGCCGTGCAGAACAACTTGGTACCAGTTAAGGTGGACCCGCAAAAGGCAAAGACCACAGCTGCGTCAAAGTGTAAAGCCTTAGAAGGAGCAAAACCTGCGAATTTTATCAAAAACTGTAAAGAAAGCTGCCTTTCTATATTTTTTGCAGCCAAGATCCACAAGGAGGGCATTCCTTTCAGATGCACCGTCAGGGAAAACGGTTGCTGGCAACGCGCGCTTAGCAGATTCCTTCAAAAGCACTTGCAAATGGTACATACAGAAGACCCGTTTGTTCTCGGGAATGAATGGGATGTCATACCCTACTTGGAAAATAATAGCTCGGTAGGGATGGAGGAGGGGAGTTCGTGGATATAGAGGATTTATTCTTATCGATGCCGCATGACAAATTGCTTTTATGTGTACAAGAGTGCATTTATGTAAATGGAGCAATTAACTTTCAAAATTGGACGGGGAATTCTGTAGACGGGTTTTTATCCCTTCTGGAATTTTATTTAGGCGCTACATTTGTGAAGCTTGCAGGGGACCTGTACACGCAAAGAAAGAAAATTCGCATTGGTTATTGTGTGGCCCCTATTCTTTCCCCCATTTTTCTTTCGAGTTTTGATCGGCAGTTGCGCGTGAGGCAAAAAAAGACACAGTTCTTAAGGTATTTAAATACTTGGACGACTGCCTGACTGTTTTACGAAAGCGGGAATCGCAACCTACAACGAAAGTGTTGCGCAAGTTTTACAGTCTTTTAGGAAGGTAGGTGGGAGCCTGAGTTTCACTCATGAGCTTCAGAATAGGCATAACCTTAGATTTTTGGATATTAACGTCTGCATAGCAGAAAACCACGCGTGCTGGATGTACTGTCCACGCACCACTAAAGGGTTTCTTCCGTTAGGATCCAGTCATTATAAAACCGTGAAGCGAGCGATTCCTTTGACGTGGCTACAGTTTGCCCTCACAAAATCATGCCCAGGTGTCACGAAATGAGGACGCAGGTTATCTGCGCAGTATTCGGTCAGTTGTCTCTGAGTCGCTGCTCAAGAAAATGAAGCACCGGCACTCGAATTGTCCGGTTCTAGGGGGAAAAGCGACCTGAAGTAGTGCCTTATATACACATAGTGGCCCATAACAATAGGCATGTGGCCAAAAATATATGGTGTGCCTATTGTGTTCTCTGCACCGTACAAGTTGGCGAGCCTGTGCAAGCGCCTCAAAGGAGAAAAAAAGAAAAGTTGTTGCAAAAAGAAGCACGGTGCGGGGTACGTGGATTGTGAAGTTGGCGTCATTTAGCAAATTCTGCTCACTCGCGGTAAGGTGTACATCGGGCAAGCCGGCTGATGATGATGACCGCCTCAGGGAATATGATCTTTCTATAATGAATGGCACCGCGTCACTTTTGCCTCGTCACTGCCGCGAATGTTGCAAAGGATGCCTTCCGACACTGACAGAGACAGTCATTATAGGAAAGAGTCATGAAACCGTGGCGCGTGAACTGCGCCAAGCGTATTTTATCAAAAAAAAGAGTGCAGGCTGTATCAGTGAAGCATCGCTATCACTGTTTTCGAAGGAGTACCGGATCACTGACAAAATGCAATAAAAAGGAGTGATTGTTGTCTTCAGCTCTGGGTATTTTGTTTTTATAGTGTCTTTTTGGATCTATTATCACTTGTGTCCGGGCGTTTGTGGAGAATTTCTTATATCTCTGTCTTTCCTTGGAATAAATCAGTTATTAGTAGCGCATCTCTCTCGTCGTTCTTCGTTGTTTGTCTCCTCTTTTATAGCGCTCGGGTTTCCTTAAGCAATGAACCAACTAGCCTAACAGCATATTTTATTGAACCTCGCACGAGGCACCTTGAGCAATCTTGGTGACGGTACTGGCGATACCGCGGACCCCCAAACATAAGCTGTGACCTACCGTGGTGATGTGTTGGTAAGTGGAGGGTTAGAAACCACGAACGGTGGCCATCGGAGCCCAGGTCAAGCTCCGGCGGATGGGCTCCCTGTCTGTTTACCAGGCAAGGAGCTCCGGGACCTCTTTGGCTACCAGGGTAAGGTCAAAGAAGAAAGTACCCCCGTCTCCCTGCTTTTATACTATCCTATATGGCATTTTCAAACCCCCACCCCCTCCCAGACGTGATCGGCCCCCGAAAAGGGGCCGCACCGAAGTATCTTTTCCTTCTTTGCCTTCTATCTCACTCACAAAGGCAGATAACTACCCTCGTTTTTTGATCATTGAATCTATGGACAAATCAAAGCCGGTTTCCTCTCAATCTGTATTTCTTCTTTCTAAATACCTTGAAGGTATCATCGGCAAAACATATGACGCCAAAAAGCTCAGAACTGGTGAAGTGCTAGCTGAAGTTAAAACTCAGCAACAATCCACAATCCTCCTGAAACAAACCCGCATGGCAGATCTAAAGATCAGGGTCACACCCCACCGCAGCCTCAACAGTTGTCAAGGTGTGATCTCTGAGGCAGATCTCCTAACCGAGACAGAGACTGATCTGCTCGAAGGCCTAAAAGACCAAGGCGTGACAGCAGTAGGGCGCATAGTCATTAGGAGAGACAACAAAGAAATAGCCACCAAACATCTGATCCTGACTTTCGACCGCTGCACACTGCCCGAGCATGTCAACGCAGGTTTCATTCGTTGTTCTGTCCGGCCGTACATCCCGAACGCGCGGCGCTGTTTCAAGTGCCAGAGGTTCGGGCATGGTACCAACTCCTGTCGAGGCAGCACAACATGTGCCAAATGCGCCCAGCACGATATCTCTCCGACAACTGCACTGCAACCAACTTCACCTGCCCGAATTGCCAGGGTCCACACGCAGCATACTCTCGCGCTTGTGAAAAGTTTTATCTTGAAAAAAAATCATTAACCTTAATATAACCGAAAACATCACCTTCCCGGAGGCGCGAAAGAGGTTCGCCTCCTCCGCTCTGGGCAGGTACGCCGACGCAGCTCGCCGGGGGGCGGAGCGGCGTTTGGTTTCGGCGGGGACCCAGTACCGCGAGTCGGACTTGGTCCCGCCCCCCCAGGGTTGCCTATGGCAGCCCAACCCGCCTCCGCACCGCTCGCTCACCCAGCAGCCGCTGGGGAGGCAACAACGTCTGTTGGGGATGCCGCTGTATCCACTGCTTCCTCTCCACCGGCCCAAAGCACACGCAAGGGCACGGAGATGGAGACGGAGGCAGTTGCAGCGACCCCCTCCCGCGCCTCACTGCCTCTGCCACCTGTGGTGCTCCCCACGCCTTCGGCACTGGCAGCGCAGGCAAAAAACACCCGAAAGGGTACCACGTCAAGGGGGCCCAGTCCGCTGGGCACCCCCTTGCCATCAGATGACGACATAGCCTTCGAGCCCTTCCGGCTTTCATCGCAGCGGAAGGAACGGGCTGCGACGTCCAGATCAGTAGAGAAGGCCAGAAAACCCCTTCCAAGAGTGCAAGCCCCGAAAGACCCCACATAAATAATCACACTCCAGTAGCTTTAACACATCATAATGGGAAGAGAAAACATAGTTTAATGAAACTGCAGAGGCCTTCTGAATAATCTTAACGACGTGCATAAGATTCTGAATGCCAATCAGCCATGTTTAATGTGTGCCCAGGAAACACATCTGAATTCCAAACACAGAAATTTCTTAAATAGTTACCTAGTATACAGGAAAGACAGGGATGACTGCACACACTCTTCTGGCGGTGTGGCCGTAATTGCCCGCAAATCCTAAGCATGCCACTCTGTCACCTTAAACACCGTCCTTGAGGCTGTAGCCGTCCGCACAATATTATTTAATAGGTTGATAACGGTATGCTCCATCTACATTCATCCTGATGTAGCACTTACGAGCTCTGACTTCGAGGCGCTGGTTGACCAGCTGCCCGAACCATACATCCTAACAGGCGACTCTAATGCTCACAACTCTCTTTGGGGCTCTTCTCGCACGGATGCCCGAGGTCGCCTGATAGAGAAGTTTTTAACATCCTCTGGAGCATGCCTTTTCAACAAGAAACAGCCTACATACCATAACACAGGTCACAACACTTACTCACATCTTGACTTGGCTATTGGTTCTGCAATTCTCTTTCCATGTCTTGAATGGGGCATGGGCAGAGACCCATATGGTAGTGACCATTTCCCCACTTCATTAACGCATATAGGTACAGGCCCGAGCAGTCCATCTTCCCATAAAATGTTTAATGAAGAAAGAGGTAACTGCAATACATTTATAGAGACATCCAAACTACACTACACGTCCATAACCCACCTACACGCTGAAGAAGCTACCCAACTGCTCACGGCGCACATCCTCGACGCCGCTGAAAGGTCCATTCCCTACGCCTCTGTTTCCCCGCTCAACCAGCGGAGGCCGTGGTGGAATGAGGACTGTAGGCGGGCGCGAGAGGCCCAGAACAAGGCGTGGGGTATCCTTCGTCGGTACCCCACGTCGAGTAACCTCCTCTTGTTCAAACGGGCCAAGGCGTTCGTAAAACGTGTGCGCCGTGAGGCAAAACGCGATAGTTGGCGTACATTCATAACAACAATTAACTCCTACACAGACACACGGAAAGTATGGACCCGAATACGCAAACTCAAGGGACATCAAACACACAGCCTGCCTCTGGTCAGTACGACAGGGACACACTCGAAGACCAGGCTGACACACTCGCAAAACACTTCCAACACGTTTCCAGTTCAGCGCATAACCCAAACACCTTCATGAAACAGAAACTCGTGGCCGAAAAGAAGCTTTACATGACAATGACAGGTCAGCCACCTCTTATAACTCGGAGTTCACGCTTTATGAGCTGAGGGTGCTCTGAGCACGTGTAAACCCTCAGCTCCAGGCCCAGACAATATTACATATAAAATGATACAGAACTTACACACAGACACTCTTGTAACACTTCTTCACCTTTTCAACAAAATATAGCTTTCTGGGCACATTCCAAAGTCTTGGAGGGATGCCATAGTTGTAGCATTCTTGAAAGAAGGGAAGGACCCTTCTTCTCCCGCTAGCTATCGACCCATTGCCCTGACCAGCTGCCTGTGCAAGCTTCTCGAGAAGATGATAAACCGGAGGCTCGTGTACTTTTTGGAGTACAACGGCCTTCTCGAGAGCTGCCAGGCAGGCTTCAGGGCAGGGAGATCTACAAATGATCAACTTGTGGCACTAGAGTCGTACATTAAGGATGCCTTCGTGCATAAACAGTTCTGTTTAACTGTGTTTTTCGACCTCGAAAAGGCCTATGACACCGCTTGGCGTTATGGGATCCTTACTGACCTCAAGTCAGTCGGTGTTTCTGGTAATATGTTTAACTCGCTTGCTAGTCATCTGTCGGAGAGAACCTTTCGCGTCAGAGTTGGTTCTCCACTGTCAAAGGTACATGTGCAAGAAAATGGTGTGCCACAAGGCGGAGTGTTGAGCTGCACGCTCTTCATAGTTAAGATGACCTTTCTTGGAAAGGCATTGCCACCCACAATCTCTTATTCCATGTATGTAGACGACGTCCAGATATCCTTTAAATCATGTAACATGTCCATCTGCGGACGTCAAGTCCAGCTCGGCGTCAAGAAGCTTGCCAGCTGGGAAGACAAAAATGGTTTCAAAATTAATCCTGGAAAGAGCTTTTGGGTTGTATTCTCCAGGAAGCGTGGGGTCCACCCGGACCCAGACACCACTATTAACAGCGTGTCGATTCCTGTGAACAAGAAACACAAGTTTTTAGGCATTTTATTCGACGAAAAGCTTACATTCATCCCGCATATCAGACAGCTGAAATGCCAATGCTTAAAAACAATGAATATTCTTAAGGTCCTCTCACATCAATCTTATGGGGCTGGGGCCGACAAACAACTCCTGCTGCGCCTTTACACGGCCTTGGTGGGGTCTCGGCTCTACTATGGCAGTGTCGTGTATAGGTCTGCTAGAAAAACAGCCCTGAAAATGCTCGACCCAGTGCTGCATCTTGGCCTTCGCCTCTCATGTGGCGCATTCCGCACTAGCCCTGTTGAAAGCCTCTATGTCGAGTGCGACAAATGGTGCCTAGGGCATCAGCGCAAGTATGTTGACCTGTTGTATGCATCCAAGATCGTGTCTCTGACCAACCATCCTTTTACTCCCACCATGAACGATACATCAAATTTACAACTCTTTTTAAACAGGCCATCTATTCCCTTACCGTTCTCTCTCAGAGTTAGGGAGGAGGCTTCTGCACTCCATGTCCCCCTTTCAGACACGCACAAGACACCCATTCATAATTTCATCGCACCATGGCATCTTCGTTCTGTATCGTGCGACCTGTCATTCACTCTTGTAGAAAAAAACAGGGTACCCAGGAATTCAATTCTGCAGCACTTCCTATTCCTGCAGGACAAGTACAGGTGCGCAGAATTGTAAAGCGATGCGTCGAAAACTGGTTCTACAGTACCTTGTGCAGCGCACGGTCCAAATTTTAGAGTAAACAAAACATTGAATTTTCATAACAGTATTTACATGGCAGGAGCATATGGCATTTTACTCGTTTCAAACCACATCATCAAACATAAAATTCCCAAGTCCATTGTGTACACACACTCTCAAAGCGTTGTACAGGCACTGTCATTAGGAAGGTCATCTAAAAACTATGTGATAAATGCTCTTTTCAAGGTACTAATGTCTGCGTATGCCTCATATCTTGAAATAACTATATGCTGGGTACCAAGGCCTTGTGGAATCCCTGGCAATGAGGCCGCTGACCAAATGGCTGGTGATGCTGCTCTCATGACTACAGTTGACATTACAACAGTACCTTACACAGACCTAAAGACACACATCAGACGACAGCTTCGTAAGACATGGCCATTACATTGGAGTCAACAAACAGAAAACAAACTACACGTAATAAAACCACAACTGGGACGCTACATAACTGACTCACACAACAGATACACTGAAGTCGCCCTGGCTAGACGGCGGATAGGCCACACACATGCGACGCACTCCCACCTGCTCACTGGAACTTCGGGACCCACGTGTAGCAGGTGTGGAAAGGGCCTATCCGTAGTCCACATACTAATCACATGCAAGGCACTTGACACAACACGACACAAACATTTCCCTGAATTATACAGACGACACATTCCTTTGCACCCATCATATTTTTTAGCCGACGAACCAGTGTTTTCTAGTCAGCGTGTTTTTAAGTTTTTAGCTATAGTGAACTTTCTGCAGCTCTGGTCATATCACGTGTAATCATCCTGGCCCTATACACCAGCCATCTCCATTGTCTTTTGTTTTGCATCACTTTTACTTTTAGTCACATGTTTTAGTATGTACGGTCTCATCACAATTCAGTAACTTTTTCTTTGGAGCTGTTTGCTCATAGTCGGCCTTGCGCCAATAAAACCCAACTATCATCATATTTTATTGAAAGTTAACTACGAGCACCAAATTTAGCTCCACTTCTGCCTATTAGCCTTTGAGCACCTATTGCTTGCTGCTTCCTCTTCTGTTGAAACTCAGGCACTTTCCCTAGTACCGCCTTCTGAATTTATATTATTAAGTCCCAAGACCTTCATAAGTGACCACGGCCTCCCGAGCTCGCTGTCCACTACACTCTACAGGCGAAGTGAAGACCTTTGGGTTGCTACTTGACTTTGGGTTGTTACTTGATTTCATAAGAGGGACATATATGAACAAAACTTCCCAAAGGAAAGGAAATTGGCTGCATACACATCAATTACAGTAACACCCCTAACCATTTTTACAAGTAATACAGCGCCGAACAATGTAAAGTGGGCATAACAATCATTATTTCGGGGGAAAGTGCACAGAGCAACTTGAGTTTTTTTGAAACTGCCCTAACCTTGAGGGAAAAAGTCTGCGGATCTTCGAGGTAGGACACCTATTGCAACGAACACAGGAAGTTGCAATGACCTAAAAATTTCTTCTACGCGTAAACACGGTTGGGAATATGGCTGACTTTGAGCGTTTTTGTGTCTGGTTTCATTTAAAGTTTTCGAATAAAGCTAGACGCCCCAAAGTGTGCAATAAAGGTTGTTTTTTGCCTGAAATGTAACAGTCTGAGGAAAAACCACCCTTTTTAGCCTAAATAGTTTGCAGGATTGGGGGTAATAAAGCGGTCTATAACAACCTCTCGACATATAGCAAAGCAAAAACGTTGTCGCCCATCCTTTGTTCGCAATAATAAATATAGTTTACTTGAATTCTGGTAGACTGTTGCTCTATACCGACTGGGGAACTACAAGCGTAGAAGAATGAATATGTATTTTGTGAAAACAACTGAAAGATATCCTTTCAGTGCTGGCCCTTAACTGCATCTTCAAAGGAATTGTGACCGTGGTTCAAAGAGCCCGGCCTGCAGATATTTGAAGGGCAATGATATGACAACGACCTCTGTTCTAAAGCAAAAGATGCCTGCACGTCTTTCCATGCTTCATCAAAACCCATTTTTTATTACAAGCACCTGTGGAGTGAACACTGAAGCAGTGAATGCTTCGATAGAATAAAAATTTCAAGGGCTATTAGACGAAAAAAAACAGAAAGGTGGTATGTCAATGAACTGAAAAAAGTGGAGCTTCACATTTCTCAGAGAACATACAATTGAAATTCCTAGAGATAAATCCAAAAGGGAAAAACAACTCTCAGGCCATCGTCCACCGAACAGAAATTGACTAAACGTGTGCACTACGTATTAGTTCCAACTTATTTCTTTACTTGTGTTCTTAACGCCTAAAAAAATAGAGATTACTGGTACATATACCAAAAAAAGTTAACATTCCTGAAGTTTATGGCGTCAGTTGTGGCAGCAGTAGAGGCTCGAATGGAGTTCGAACCTTTCTCCATTTTTTGCAAAAGAAATCAAATTTAACGGTGCACCTCCAAGTGTTAACGGCAACCTTTCAGTGACGAGCTCTGCGCAATATATATATTGGCGGAAAGATTATATATTTTTATTGTCAAATTGCGGTCACAATTTTTTTAAAGAAGTTAAATCGGAAAGTATGCACTCCACGACTGTAAGTTGGGGTAGCGAATGGTTAGTGTCATTAATGACAGATTTCCATTACACAAGTATCCACAGAGAAATAAACAACCACTTGTGTGTACAGGGATTTGGCATCTTCCCCCATTTAAAGCAAAGGAGTTTACAATAGAGCAGGCATAATTAATTTACGACCTCACAAAGCCTTCATACAGAATCAGCTTGGAAGATGTAGTTCCGTGTACAAAATTGTGCTCGTAAAATCTAAGCCAGCAATTAGTGTTAGTTGAAACGTAATTGTATCGTGTGCTCAGTGAATGATTTTTGAAATATTACTAACAAAATACTTCTATGAGGGAATAGTTTCTATGTATGTATTGGTAATATCCGTGGGAAGGGATATATGTAAGTGCAAGAGAAACGAACTTCTTCAGGTTGAGTACCCTTGCTGATTTATGCACTATGATGTTAGTATGTTATTATCTCATTAAAAGCGTCATAGTCTCTCGCAGTCATGAAAACGCCAAACAGACCACAGTCAATGGTGAATAGCTTAATGGGCACTTCAATCATGTCGAGGGGGTTTCTTAAAGCAGAAATAATACTGGTGCTCAGGAAATTCCTGCAACACCGAAGACGCTACGCGAGCAGTCGAAAAGTAGAATAATTAGCGTAAGAAAAATGTGGATGGTAGAACAAACAGCACCTAGTTATTTGAAGTTCGTAACGATCGACGTTCAGCAATGCCTGCAACGCGCGATAGAACGCTTTGGCAGAATTTTAAAATTGCTTCCTGTGTTGATGTCAGAGTTCACCACTCGAAATGCACCACTAGTGGAAGTCAATAGCTAGGTTGCACCACAAAAGTGTTTTTATTCGATCTTGGTTGAATAAAAAGAAATAAGGTTTACTCAAGAAACAAATCCAGGTGGGTTAAAGTTCTAGATGACACTTACGTTTTGGCCTTGAGATATATGACGCGAAGCCGTCAGAGCGGCATCTAGGTAACATTTTAAAACAAAGTTCCATGGGTTCCCTGATGGGTTCCATGAAGTGATGTTCAGATACGCGAGCTAGACTAGACGCAACGGTTTCTAATCACCGTGGCTGAGGAAACTGAATGGCTAGGTACACTTGCGCGGACTAGGATGTGGTCATGAGACGTTGCGACTGCGGGTGCTTGTGAGTTGGAGTCAGGACACGGCAGTGTCAGTGTTTCAAAAAGTTTTTCCTTTAGCTTCCGGGCATGACGGAATGTTTCTGTTTTATAAGACGCCTACATGAAGAGAGATTGAGAAAGATAGACGTTTGGTGAGTATCATCTGGTGAAAGTTTTGGAAAATGGGGTAAAGCGATGGTAGACCATGAAGGTAGAAGCCGATGTTCAGTGCTGCCGAGTAAGCTCGCGCTGACTTTTAAGCAACAAGCAGGTCAGGTCATTTGGGCATGTGGTGATATAGGTGGAATATATGTTGTTTGACGTGTTCACCTATGAGGATAGCCTTGAACAGGACCAGCTTGCGCAGGAAAGAATGGATGTTTCCCGGTATTTACCATAGCTTTAAGTTAATGTTGGACTTTTTCTACCATGCAACTTTGCCCATCAAGAATTGTGGTTGTATGTGTTGTTGCGTATGTTGTGCAGAATGATCCCAGTGAAGCATGGGGACGGGTGGTGTTCCCAGAAGCAGGGTTTGTAGAAGTGTGTAGATACGCTACCTGTGGCGAAGAGACTGATGAACTTTTGAGTGTGTCTAAAGATGTTTTGCCGAACATACGGTAATTCCGCTAGACGATGGCGAAAGGGATGGATGGAATTTCTCCTTTTTCTGTTCCCAGTAGCAGCGATTACCATAGTAGTTCACTACAAATTATATGTTGCCTTCGTACTCTAGGACGTCCTGGCGTCGGCGTATACAGTAGTTTTGTTGCTAGTGAACTTTCCTCGAAGGAGTGCGATCCCTGCTTTTGGCCTCTGTGGGGTTAAGAATGGATCAGTTCTTCCGGATAGGGGAACGCTTTCATAAGACGTCGCTTGTTGGGGACATCTCTACTATGGATTCTAACTTTTCAGTCTCCGGAGGTGTGTCTATATTTGCAAGTATGACCTGTCCCAGTTTTGTTTTGTTTTTACAGACTCTCGTTATGCGATAGCAGAGAGGCCTCTACGGCTTCCACAAAAACTCGTCCGCACATAATAAAGACTTTTGCCGTGATTGTGAATGTATTGAGCGTGCGGACGGCCTATACCTGCATGCGGCTCTGATCATGGTATGCATTTGGCCTTTATCTGTGCAGGAAAGATTGTTGTGCCATGCGCTTTACTAGTGTCACTGAGTAAGGTATTCCTCTACCACCACTGAGACACACAAGTCAGAAGCGGCAGCTATTTTGAATTTACCAAGGCTGCGTGATTCGTGCTTTTACGGCATTGCCGCTAACTTCGACCGGGTCGCCTAAGAACAACCTGACAATCATGCAGCAAAACGAAATCTTCGGACGCACTTCTGCTCCTTCATTTCTGCGTGCTTCAGTAAGATGCTTGGCATAATATTTTTTAGACTATGCAATTCTCGACCGATTACAAATATTGGCATAATACTTTTATACTAAGGAGGTGTTGGCAGATTGCAAATATTGTGTGGTCAGGGAGAAGATACAACTGCTCTATATTAAAGCAGTAGAGTCCTAATGCACCGAACTTCAATATCAGATAGGGTTCATAAGGACGACAGGAATGGCATGACTTGGCGGAGATGTTGGTCATTTCTTAAAAGTGTCACTCAACTCAGAGATCTCGAATTTTTTAACAAAAATATGTAAGAGAAGCGCTAGTTAAGCCATATTGCCTTTCACGTATGTGCACTTTAGCACTGTCTAAGAATTGGCGCCTAAAACTTCGCAGAAAGTGACACACTGCGCAAGTTGGTGTTTGCAAGGGGTTGACCACGCAAATATTAGTCCACAAAGGGCATAAAAATTTATCTAGGAATAATATCTATACACATAACAGTACATAAAAGGTATCACCATCGATGGAAGTGTACTTCACGCTGATTGTTTTAATTACAGACTGGAATTTTAAGCAGAATGTCTATTTTTTTGTTGAGACAGTATTGGGCCTTTTTGGCATATAAATACAAACAAATAAAAATACAATACCTAATGTGCCTTAGGTAATACCGTATTATACCTTTACCTGCGGTAATAGCTTAGGTAAGGTAATACCTAGGGGAATACCTTACGTAATACCTTAATACCAACCTTAGGCAACACCTTAATGTGCCTATAAATGCATTTTTGGGGGTTTATGGCCATAATGATTTTAGCATCTACAAAGGTCTTTTTGTCAGATATATTTCATATTTGAAGTTTTTCACGTCCACCATCCCCTAAAACTGATGTCGCTTGACAAGCTTGCAACTCGACTTTGGTCGTGCGCCGTTTGCTAGAAGACACGCGCCGTGCCAAATACGGGAGACCCCCGCACGGGCACCTTGAGTATTCTTGGTGACGCTATTGCCGACACCGCGGACCCCGAGCCCCCAAACATAAGCTGAACCAATCGTGGCGATGTGTTGTAAGGTGAAGGGCAGAAACCTCAAACGGTCGCTGTCAGAGCCCAGGTGAAGCTCCGGCGGATGGGCTCCCTGTCTGTTTACCAGGCAGGGAGCCTCAAGCAACAAGGATAAAGTATCAGAAGCAAGAACCGCCGTCCCCTGCTTTTATACTATAGCATATGGTATTCTATAAATCACCCAGCCCACACCGAAGCAACTTCCAAACCTCTCTTGAAAATTGACATGCGAAGCAATGACAACTTTCCTCGCTTCCTCATTATGCAATTTCTTGCCAAAGATACCCCCCGTAAGTAGGAAATCAGTCTTTCTTGTTGTAAAGTTTCTTGAAAGTGTTGCTGGCAAAACCTACAAGGCAAAAAAACTTCTAGATAGGCGCTTATTGAAGTCAGCCACAAAAAGCAGGCAAATGAGCTCCTTCAACAAACTAACATCCATGGTCTAGAAATGACAATCACACCTAACAGAACCCGAAGATCTTCTCAAAGCATCATTTCCGCACTCGATATAATCAACGAAACCTAACACGACATCCTTGAAGGACTGCCTCACCAAGCGGTCACAGAAGTCGAGCGCATCACAATAGGACAAGATGGCAAAGACATAAATACAAAGCACGTAATTCTGACAATTGACAGAACCCCCTCACAGAATCCGTGAGGGCAGGTCACCCGCGATGTCCCACGCGCCGGTACGTGCAAAACCCATGCCGACGCTACAATTGCCAGCAGTATGGACATGGTACTAACTCTTGCCGGGGGTGACCAAAATGTGCAAAGTGGGGCCAACATGACCATCTTACAGACAACTGCAACGCGAACAACTTCGCCTGCCTTAATGCCATGGACATCACGGAACATATTCACGATTGTGCGAAACGTTGAAACAAGAAAAACAAATCGTCATATTGAAGGTCAATGAAAAAGTCAGCTTTCCAGAGGCCCGGCAGCGGCTTGCACTCTTCAGCTCTGGAATGTAGGCCGACGCTGCTCGCCAGAGGGGGGAGCAGCGCCTGGTTTCTCCGGAGATATATTCCAGCTCAGCGGACATGCTCCCACCTCATCTTTCCGCTAGGCTGCCTGTGGCAGCCGCACCTGTCTCCACACCACTTGCTGGACCGGCAGTGGTTGAGGTGGCCACCCACACAGATGGGAGTGGAGTCACCCTCGTTCGTGCCTCACAGGTCTCGAGCACACCGAGAGCCTTGAGGAAATGGAGACTGAGGAAACCGGGCCCTCTCCAAACCTCGCCCCACCACTTGCTTTGCCCATGGTGCCTACTATGTCCTCGGCAGTGGAGGCTGAAGATAAGGGTACCTGAAAAGGTGCTACATTCATGCTCCAGGGAACCCAGTCTGTCGGGCACCCGCAGGTCTTCAGAAAATGAGATAAACATCGCGCCGTAGCTGCTGGAATCGCCGCAGAAGAAGCGGCCTCCGACATCCAAGCCAACAGAAGGGCACAAAAACCCCCTCCCAGATTAGAAACTCTGAGATACCAAATATGAATACACACACACACTCAATCCAATTGCTCTTATATGGCTATAACGGGAAGAGAAAATATTATCCAATGGACCTTAGAGGCCTCCTTAAAAATACTGATTATGTATACGAGTTGCTGCATGCCAACCAAACAAGTGTCACTCGCTTACAAGAGAGGCATGTAAACAGAAAACATACCAACTTCCTCAACAATTACCTGGGTTTTAGAACCAGCTTTCTCTGGTGGTGTGGGTACATACGCCCAAAATCCTTAGCATGTCATCCAGTCACTCTGAGCACTGTCCTTGAGGCTGCTGCAATCCGAACGATAATCTTTCACAGGCTATTAACTACATGCTCTATATACCTCCCTCCTGATTTTCGGCGCACAAGTTGTTATTTCGAAACACTCATAGATCAGTTACCTGAACCTCATATACTATTAGGTGACCTAAATGCACACAACTCACTGTGGGGATCTTCTCGCACAAATGAGGGGGTCGCCTCATTGAAACGTTTCTAACATCATCAGGAGCGTGCTATTTACGAAGAAACCGCCTACATACCATAACATAGCACACAACACTTACTCACACCTGGAATTAGCTATTGGCTCAGCAGTTGTCTTGCAATCTCTGGAATGGGAGGTAGACGAAACCCGTACGGGAGTGTCCAGTTGTCTACGTTACTATTATATAAACGCCGATACCGTTCTCCTTCCCACAAAAAAATCAAAACAAGCGAGAGTTGAATGGAATACATTCACAGAAAATTCTCAACTACACCACACAATCATAACACACCTACACGTAGATAAAGCAACCTACCTTGTCATGGGAAAAATTCTTGATGCCGCCGAAAGGTCCATTCCCTGGGTCTCCAGTGCCTCGCGCAACCAAAGGAGGCTCTGGTGGAACCAGTACTGTAGGAAGGCATGAGAGGCGTAGAACAAGGCGTTGGGTATCCTTCGTCGATACCCCACTTCAGATAACCTGATATCTTTCAAACGAGCGAAGGCCCGCGGGAAGCGCGTGCGCCCTGGAAGCAAAGAGGAAGAGTTGGAGTGCCTTCCTCACATCCATAAACTCGTTCACTGACACACACAAAAGTTATGGAAACGAATCCATCAACGTAAAGAGGAACAGTCACGCAGCCTGCCCCTGGTTAGCACAACAGGGGACACACTCGAAGACAAGGCTAACACACTCGCGCAACACTTCCAACGCGTGTCCAGTTCTACAAATTACACAAACACATTCCTGAAACATAAAACCGCCGCAGAAAAGAAGCCAATATGTGATAACAAGTCAGCCACTTCTTAAAACTCTGAGCTCTTGCTTCATGATCTGAGGGCTGCTCTGAGCGGCTATAATCCTTCAGCTCCGGGCCCGGACAACATAACATATGCAATGGTGCAATACCTACACACAGCCACTCTTGTAACACTAATTTACCTTTAAAACAAGATCTGGCTCTCGGGACACATTCGGAGGTCTTCGAGGGAGGCCATGGTATTTGCGTTTCTGAAAGAGAAGAAGCACCGGCAGTTATCGCTCTATCACCCTGACAAGCTGTCTGTGCAAGCTCCTAGAGAAGATGATTATCAGAAGAGTTGTGTACCTTTCGGAGTATAACGGACATCTAGAGAGGTGCCAGGCAGGCTTCAGGGCGGGGTGATCCACAAATGATCAACTCGTTTCCTTCGAATCCTACATCAAAGATGCATTCATTCATAAACAGTATTGTATGACAGTATTTTTCGATGTTGAAAATGCGCTTGATACTGCATGGCGCTATGAAATTCTTAGCGGCCTTAAGTATTTTGGTTTGTCAGGCAACATGTAAATACGCTTGCAAGCTACATGTCAGAAAGAACATTCGTGTGAGAGTGGGCACAACACATTGCCGAGTTTACGTCCAGGACAACGGTATGCCTCAAGGGGGTGGTTTGATCTGCACTCTGTTTATTACAAAAATGAACTCTGTTTGGAAAGGATTGCCACCAACCATTTCTTACTCTCGATATGTACACGACAATCAAATCTCCTTCAAATCCGGTAATCTGTCCGTTTGCGAGAGGCAAGTCGAGCTTCGTGTCGACAAACTCGCTAACTGGACAGACAGGAATGGATTTAGGCTTAATCCAGAAAAGTGTAGTTGTGTTGTATTTTCAAGGAGGTGCGGAATCCGTGCTAATCCTGATATTAAGTTTGAAGGTGTCTCAATCTAAGTTAATTGAGACACCTTACATGAGTGACCGAAGAGGAACAGATATTTTAGACATGGTACTTGATAAAATACTGACATTCATTCCCCAAATAAAACACCTGAAAGAGAAATGCCTGAAAACCAATAATATATTGAAGGTTCTCTCGCATTGCTCCTACGGAGAAGGCAAACAAATACCCTTTCGCGTTTTTACCAGCCCTGTTGGCTCACGGCTAGACTATGGAAGTGTCGTCAATGGGTCCGCCTGTAAAACTGCTCAGAAAATGTAGAACCGAGTTCTGCATTTGGGGCTCCGTCTTGCACCTGGAGCGTTGCTGTTGCTGTTGCTGAATGTTGCTGAAGAGCCTGTTGCTGACCGAGCCGTTCTGAATCCTAAATATATCTCGGCCATATCGCAGAAATTTCCTGGATGTTATTTGCGGCCAGAATTTCTCATAGTTGTGATCAGCAAACATTGATATTCCAGATGTAATTCGATGAAGGAAAGTTAAGAAGCGCAAGTACTTTTTGCCTGCTTCGGGAAAAGTCGAGTGACTCTTTTGCACAGAAATATCGAATGAGTACAACTTGGTGTTGTAAAAAAAGTCTCTAGGCTGGTTTATAATCACTTTTAATCCATTCTTTTAGTTTTTATCAGGAAATGTTAACCTAAAGTGTGAAAATGGCGACTATTGCAGGGGACATTTTGACGGAGAAAATAAATTTTTGTAGCAACTGCAGAAAATTGGCCCAATGTTTCCATTGCTAATGAAGAATTTGTCACTAAATACGTTGCTCAAATAAACAGAAATTAGTCCTATATATGCCAAAAAAATTTTATACCCGTTTGTACCTAAATTACACTTTTCAGTGCCTATTACAGCCGCCCAGAACATTAGTTTTTTTGCCTAAATTTGCCATCTCTAATAGTTCCGAGCTTTTTTTTTAAACTTTTAGAATTTACAGAGCTGCCGGAGTTTAAGAACTGGTGGCATCCATGCATGCAATAAAAAATGGCAATGTTTGTGCTGTCCGAGCTTGGTAGCGTCAAACTGTAGCCGTAAACAACATGGTACGCGTTTCTGTGTAAATCTACCGTAGCCAATAGTATCCAAGCATGCAGCTTTAGTTCGCTAATGTTTGCGCGAAATACTCGATATTGCCTGTTTGATTGATTGATTGATTGATTGTGACGCTTAACGCACCGACGTTACACAGACGAAGACTGGCTTTGTAGTGGAGGGCTGTGGAATAATTGTTACCCTCTAGGTATAAATAACGGGTGCCGAAATCTTCATCGCACGAGCGTTTTGGCTTTTCGCTTCCACCAGAAAAGGAGCAGCAGACCGGTAATCGAACACACGTCTTCGGGTTCAACAGCACAAGGCTAATCCTCTGAGCAGCCGCCGAGGGTTATTTTGCCAATACCACTCGCGGTTATTCGCCAATTCGCTTTTATTTACCCCGCGTATTAGCCTTTGTTTGTCCAAGAACTCGTAACACTATATCTGTGGGAAATCCCAGAAGTGTTGGACTTCATTTCAGACAGCGCGGCTATGATCATTCAAATTTTTCTGAGAGGTAATGAATTGCGGACTCGAGTACAGTCCCACGCTATTTAATAATTATTCACAATGTTTTTCCAACTTTTTTGTGTACACAGGACATTGCAATCGAAATATTTATTGCCTACTTCAATGTTACTTCGTAAATCGCTGTTCTTGTGTGTTCTTTTGACAGAAGGTAAAGTTATCCCTTTTCCCGGTTGCATACCGGATGCTTTTTTGTTGGGCTATGCCGAAAATGATTTCTAAACTCGTCTGGTGATTATATAAAGGTATGTTACATCTGCGACATCACCAGGACATTGGAAGTTGTCCGTAGGATTCAAGCCATTA